>NC_045427.1:627852445-628524945 GCF_902635505.1 Sarcophilus harrisii
GTTGTTTAAAAAAAAAAAAAAAACCTTATCTATAGGAGACCCCCCAAGGCAATATATGCCTGCCTCCTCTAACCAGTGATGGCTATTTATAAATGAATTAGAAGGAATTTGTTTGACTTGTTTTCCTCTTATTCTACAGAGGGAGTGAGTTTTGCTTCCTAAATATAAAGCTGCTTTTAAAATCTAATTCCCCATCCTCTGGCAGAAGTTATCCTTTTCTTTGCCAAAGTCAACTCCTCTACAAATACTCCTTGATTTTACTTCCTCCCATTTTTCTGCAGCAGATTGCCCTCTCAATCATTCTTTTTCCATTTCCTTCCTTATTCCTTTCAAACATGTCCATATCCATTCTTTTTCACCCTACCTTACCACATCAAGCTATCCAGTATCTTATCTCATCTCCCTTTCTTAACTAAAATCATTTTTTAAAATGTGCACATAAAATAGCATAAGGACAATGAGTACCTTATAAAGAGGCATACAGAAAAAGGAGAATATAAATCAAATGCTCCTTGCCCTATTTTCCCAAATATAGGCCACACACCAAAATCCAAATCTGGAATGTAATGAGTCTGACTAGTCTAAAATTAGTAATATCTCTACAACATCTCACATTTATCTTTCTATGCCACAGACCACTACCCCAGTCATCACCTCTCACCTGAACTATTCCAATAGCCTAATAATTATATTTCCAAGCTCTCCCTTCAACAACTGCCAAATTTTTTTTATAAACCACAAATCTGACCACATCCCCTGCTCAAGTGGGTCCATTTTGCCTTTAAAATCCCCAACACTAATACATATTGGTAGAGTTATGAACTGATCCAACCATTTGGATAATAATTTGGAACTGTGCCCAAAGGGCTACCACACTGCCATACCCTTTGACTTAACAATGAGATGTTTCTACTAGGCCCGTATCCCAAAGAAATCATAAAGGAAGGAAAAGACACCACATGTGCAAAAATGGTTATAGCAGTCCTTTTTGTGGTGGAAAGGAACTGGAAACGAAGTGGATGCCCACCAGTGGGAGAATGGATGATAAATTATGGTATATGAATGTTATAGAATATTATTGTTCTATTAGAAAAGATGAGCAGGATGATTTCCAAAAAAGCCTGGAAAGATTTGCATGGCCTGATGCTAAGTGAAGTGAGTAGAACCAAGAGAACATTGTACACTGCAATAATAAAATTATACTAAGATCAGATCAACTCTGATGGATGTGCCTTTTCAAGACTGAGGTAAATTCAGGCCAGTTCTAATAGACTTGTGATGGAGAGAGCTATCTCTACCCAGAGTTGTATAAGCACTGAATGTGGATCACAGCACAGCATTTTCACCTTGCTTTTGTTTGCTTGCTTGGTTTTTTGCTTTCCTATTTTTTCCCCTTTTGATCTAATTTTTCTTGCATAGCATGATAAAAGTGGAAATATATTCAGAAGAAATCTCATATTTAACCTACATTGGATTACTTGCTGTCTAAGGAAAAGGGTAGGAGATAAAATTTGGAACACAAGGTTTTGCAAAGGTGAATGTTGAAAACTATCTTTTCATATTTTGGAAATGAAAAGCTATGATGATTTAAAAGTTAAAATTAAAAACCTATTATTATTTTTTTATAATGTTTTAAATGCAAGACCTAATGCCAAGAAATGAGCAAGAGATAAGTCTTTGCTCCTAAATTTCATATCCATCTACTCCTAAGACCCAGAATTCAGGGAAATCCAGTAGCTCGATAGCCGCATTCTAGGGTAAATAAGTTTTGTGTTGTATCCTTTAAAAACAAAACAAAACCAAATTAAAAAAAAAAACAAAAAAACAACTACCACCTATAGCACTGCTTATATGGCAAAATGCACTATGAATGTTATTTAACATTCTAATTGTGAGATTTTTGTCATTTCCCAGTATAACCATAGCCAACCCAACTCCTCTTTCCCTCCCCCCAGCAACCACCTCCTGGTCAGAAAACCATTCCATAATACAAATAATTTTTTAAAAATGAAAAGAAAAACATTACCAGTCAAGTCCAACATTACATGCGTCCATAGCTTCCCACTTTCACAAAAAGTAACTAATCTCATCTTTAGGTCAACCTTGTATCATTTTAATACTGAGTATTGAGTTTTAATTTTTGCTATTATTGTGCTTTCTATTTTACTATAGTCACCATGTTATTTTCCTGGTCCTACAGAATCCATTTTGCATTATTGGTTCATCAATGCTTTCCATATCTCCCTGTAGTCTTCATGATCACAACTTACCTACATCATAATACTGGATGGAGCAGTAAGGGGTGGGGAGACCCTGCTGTATTTCAAGATGAAATACTGGCTGTCATTTAGAACAAGAACAAGAGGCATGGAAAGGAGTAGTGGTCCTCCTTCCCACCTTTAGATCACACATAAATGTCTTTCATGATCTGGCTCCATCCTTGCAATCTTCGGATTAGGGCACTTGATTTTGCATAAACCCCATTATTGTCTTCTGCCTGAGAAGACTACGTGGGCTGTCCTCCCAACATCTAGAGTAGACATTCTCAGGAAGTCTATCCTGATTACATACACTTCCCTCCTCCCTAACTCAGATGCTAAAAAATCATTCCATCTCACTCATAGAAAGGAAGCTGTTTGAGAATAAGGATGACTTCTTTTTACCTTTGTAATTCTAGATCTAGATCTAATACCTAGCACAGAATAGAAACTTAACAAATGCTTGCTACTAAGTAAAATAAAACATTTTTAGCTTGATTCTTTCTTTTTCTTTGGGATATGCCTTAACTACTTATATTTAGCAGGAAACCAGACTATCTTGGACTTCAAAAGTTATGCTCCTACAAGATTTATCCCTTATATCTATGAATTCAAAAAATAAGTTTCAAATAAGTAATATATTCCTTAAGTAAAAGGGGAAAAAATCATATCTCAAAGTCTGATAAGCTAGAATTCAGGCACTATGTTCTGATAAAATCAATACAGCAGGTCATTTTAAATTTTCTTTTAAACAAGTGCTTAGATACAAACATATTAACAAATTTTCAAAGGTATAGGTATGTGTATATTTATAGACACATGCTCAAGTTCATAGTATCAGGGGAAGAATTGGGATTCGAACCCAGGTTCTATGAATGGGTCCTTCTCCTTTCCTTTCTCCAACACCCTCTCATCCCGTATTTCACATACATAAACTTCTTCAATACTTCAAGGGGTCTTTTCTCCAAGCCTTCCAAAGTGAGTTCACAGAATCAGCAAATCCTAAGATTTAAAAGGGGTCTTTTGAGACCAGAGTCCAACTTGTATCTGACTAGGAATTCTCTCTGTAACATACTTGAAAAGTAGTCATTCACATCCTCGATAAAGATCTAATTCAGTTCCAAATGATCAATGATGTACAGGATCAACTACACCCAGAGAAGGAACACTGGGAAATGAGTGTAAACCGTTTGCATTTTTGTTTTTCTTCCCAGGTCATTTTTACTTTCTGAATACAATTCTTCCTGTGCAACAAGAGAACTGTTTGGTTCTGCAAACATATATTGTATCTAGGATATACTATAACATATTTAACATGTATAAAACTGCCTGCCATCTAGGAGAGGAGGTACAGGGAGGGAAGGGAAAAATGGGAACAGAAGTGAGCGCAAGAGATAATGTTGTAAAAAATTACCCATGCATATGTACTGTCATTAAAAAGTTATAATTTTTTAAAAATAGTTAAAAAAAAAAAAAAAAAAGAAAAGAAAAGAAAAAAGTAATCATCCACGAAGATCACTAACAAAGAAAATCACATTAATTTCCTAGTTGGGCCATTCCAATTTGTGATGGCTCACTGTCAGTATGTCTTTATATAGCATAAATTGATGGACCTACAATTTTTAATCCATCGCTCCACTTTCTGTAGCCAAACAGAAGAAAAAAAAATTTTTTCCCCATTAGAAAATTTCAGATACCTGGAAGAAACCACCTTATTACTCTTCTCTGAGCTAAACATACCAAGTTCCTTTAACTGGTCCTTCCTTATATGGCATATTCTTAAAGTCTTTTACCAAGTCTTTTATCATTCTGATTTCTGTCCTGTGAGCATTCTCAGTTTCATCAATGCCCTTCACAAAATGTAGAATACATATCTAAACTACACAATAGATGAGATCTGAGTAAGGCACAACACAACAAGAAGCACATTTCCCTGATTCTAAATGTTTCACTTCTCTTAACAGACCACAAACAGATATTAGCTTTTCTATCATACTACCCTTATAAAACAACAATTCCCACATCTTTTTCATCCAACTGCTATAGACACTTCCACCTTGTACTTGTAAAGATGACTTGTAAACCCAAATCTAAGACTAAATATAGCTCTAGTAAATATTATTCTATTAGATTCACTTCATCATCCTGGCCATTTTGGATCCTGAATAATTCTGTTATTCACATGTTAACTATTCCTTCCCGTTACTCTCTTAGCATGCTACCTCATTTATCCATGTCACTGGTGTAACAGAGCAAGTACAAGATTAGATCCTTCCTTCCAAGAAGATACTGAATTATTAATTATCTCCCTAGGTCTGGTCACTTAACCTCTTAAAACCTAATCATCCAGCCCAACCTCCCCATCTGGTTCACAAAAGATAGTATGAAGGATTTGCCAAAACCTAGGTTAACTTATCAATTCTTTTATCTACAGTCAAAGTAACCCTGTCATGTTCACTAATTATCCTTTTAATATTCTGCCCTAAAATTTTGTTAAGATTCCAAGTCAAGCTAACTTGCCAGTTCATTCCCTTCACCGATTAAATCATCCAGGCATACACTACCAAAATCACCTTTTTAAGATAAATGTCTTACCAAGCTATTCAAAAAACTTTTATTGGGTCTTTCTAGTCAGAAGAATAAAGACAAATTTCTCAGCCTGGCGAAAACTTACACCATAATCATCAAAATTCTTCCTTTCAAGGAAAAATAATAGGGGGCAGCTAGGTGGCACAATGGTTAGAGTACCAGTCCTCAAGTCAGGAGAACTCGAGTTCAAATCTGGCCTCAGAAACTTAACACATACTAGCTGGGCAAGTCATTTAAATAATCGCAATTGCCGAAGCAAAAATAAATGAAAAAGAAAATAAAAAATACTAAGTGAAGCCCAAACTGTGTCAAGACTTGAAATTTCTTTTCACACTGATTTAAGGATATTAAATTTGAAGGAAAAGAGCTGTCTTCAGTCCCAATAGTGCTATATTAGTAAAAATGATTAGTATTTAATTGAGGACAAATTAGTATTGAAAAAATGAAATTTAAAATATTTTTGACATCCTGTTTAATTTCAATTACAAATCAAAGTAAAATTTTTTAAAATCTGTTTGAAGATAATCTATAATAGAAACCTCTTACCAAAGGTACACCACCAACATTCCAAATGTTGAAATTACCAATACTACAAAGAGGAAAGATACTAAATAAAAAATAAATTTAAGTTAAGAGCTTAAGTTAAGAGCTTAACAAAGAGGAAAGATACTAAATAAAAAATAAATTTAAGTTAAGAGCTCTTAACTAAGAGCTTCCTAACCATGTAGCTGTGTCCCCAAAAAGATTTTTAAAATGTAGTTAATTTAAATAAATTCTCATTTGACTGATTTTTTAAAATACAGAATTTGGGGCAACTAAAGATCAAGGAAGAAAAAGGACACATATTTATATATTTATATTTTTAATAGTTCTTTTTATATTAGAAAAGAAGTGGAAACTGAAAAGATGCCTATCAACGGGGGCATGGGTGAAAAAAGGAGACATGAACATATTATAGCTATCCCTTCCACACTCTCCCCATTAAGGTTTCAGTATGTTGAAAATCTACATAACAAAGTAAGTGGGAATTTTGGAGGCAGTTTCATGGAAGCTACAAGTGACATTCAAAGACCAACAAACACAGAAAAAATTTAGCTCAGAAATAAATAAAATGTATGTACTGTATCATAGGTCAACATACTTTTTATCTTTTAATGCTATAAAAATACACAATTTTGTTTTCAAATTTTTTTAAACTTTTAAATTTTCAAAAAGATTGTAAATGCCAGCAAACAACACACAAAAGCTAGTATGTTTACTCAACATAACGGATGACCAAATATTTAACTCAAATTTTACAATAAGGCAGTATACTAAGGGAAAAAAAAATCATACTTCTCTGGTACAATGGGAGAACCACAAAATTTTACATGGATTTTCCAGATTGGGGAGAGAAGGAACTACATTACAGCCCTCATCTCCTTTCCCCCAAGATTTGGAAGGAATAACTATAATGGAATACAATTGTGCTCTATGTGCTCTACCTCTATGAAGGAGGTAGTTTTGGAAAAATCTGGGAAGATTTATATCAACTGATGCAAAGTGAAATGAACAGAACTTATATAAAGAAAAATTTGTATATTGTAATGTTCTGGCTAGCTTTCTTGAGGTCCTCCGGAAGTGCCTTCGTCTCAGCAGCATAGACCACAAGAATGGACAAAAATAGAGTCCAAAGTCTTTATTGTACCCTTCACAGTGTCTGTCATAGTCTGAACCACTCTCCTCTGTTAGTCTGCACATCTCCCAGTCTCACTTCTGTCTGACTTCCTGTCTCCAGTTCTTATATACTCTTATTACAATTACATCATTACAGCATGCTGAATATGTGTGAACTATTACATCACTATGCTAAGTACTAAGTATATATAAACCACATAATTACTGTCTCATCAATTCTTCTTAGTTAACACCATGTTTCAAGTATACTTCTCCAGAGTTGTAGCTCTCTACAGTATATTACATTATTATGTATATCTTATATAACTACACACACATACATATTATATAGAGAATAATTTATATAAATGAGAATAATCACCTTTGAAAGTGTTGGGAATTCTGTGGCTGATTTCAAAGGATACATGATACATGATGAAGCATGCTATTGCTACTACCTATCTCCACAGGGAGTGAGTGGATGAATTTAAGAATGAAGCAATTTTTTTTTTGGACATGGCTACCAATGAGAATGTTTTGAATGACTATGCATATTGTTGATAGTTAATTTTGTTTTTCTTGTGAATTCAATGATTAATCAATGATTAAGGAAAGGAAAAGGAGAGCGAAAAAAAAAAGTGAATTAAATAAGCATTAAGGAAAAAAAAAGAGGGGGGGGGGGCAGCTAGGTGGCAGTGGATAGAGCACCAGCTCTGAAGTTGGGAAGACCCAAATTCAAATTCTGGTCTCAGCTGTGTGAACCTGGGTGAGTTACTTAACCCTGTTAAATTAAATTATATTAATTACAATAATGTTCAAGAAAAATTTCCATCATAAATGTTTCAGCACTGTAGGTTTAAATTTAGAATCAGAAAGTTAGACATGGAAGAACCAGGGAGATTGTTCAGTCTAACCTTACCATTCAGTAAAGAAAAAACCTATAGTGGTGTACAGTGACTTATTTACCCAAGATCAGAGTATAACTAAGATTTGAATCCACACTATAAGACTTAAAATTCATTGTTATGAACACTATCCCATACTACTAATAATTTGCTAGAAAACTTACTAATGCACAGCATGCTATTCCCCATGTTAGATACTTTACAAAGTATATGTGCTCATTAATTAGAGTCTGACCCTAAAATATTAGCTCACCAAAAAAAATACTGAATTTATCTTTTATAACACTAGACATAGAAACCAAGAAAACAAGCATGCTGTCCTATGTGGCAGTTAAATTGTACTCAATTCCTCACAATCCCATCTGGAGTTTTCTTGGCAAAGACAGAAAATTGAAACAAAAGGGTTAAGCGACTTGCCCAGAGTCACTCAGATAGTAACAGTCTGAGGCCAAATTTGAAGCCAGTCTTCCAGACTCCAGACTCACATTGTGACACCTAACTGTGCATTTAAAAAAAAAATGAAGAAAACTCATATCGCCTTTTTAAAGTGGAATATACTAGGTATTGCTCCAAAATTTTCAGGCAGCAAAGGAAAATACCAAAATAATGTGCTATCCTGGCACTAACATTTTCCCCAAGCACTGACAATTTCTATTTTAGACTAGGTTTACATGCTACTTTAACTTCAAAATTATGTTTCAGTAATTTTCTGGTTTTGTAAAAGCAAGGGGAAGCTAAGTGGTGCATGTAGGTAGAGAGCCTGGAGTCAAGAAGGTCAGTTCTCAATCAAGTGTCTGATACTTCCTAGCTGTAGGAATTTTCTGAGCAAATCATTTAACCCTGTTTGCCTTAGTTTCCTCATTTGTAAAATGAGCTGGAGAAAGAAATGGCAAACACTCTTGTATCTTTGTCAAGAAAATCCAAAATGGGGTCAGACATGACTAAAACAAGTGAAAACAAAAACAAGGAAAAATACCTTTAGAAAACTCATACGTATGCCAATATTTCAAAGTACAAAACATGGTATATAATATCCAAGATTTGCATAGCACTTCAAAATTTAAGACACTCTACAATATACAGTTAGAAGAACCTCAGAAACAATCTAGTCCAATTTCATAAATGAATAAATATGTTGAAGAAAGCATAATTTTTTCCCAAAATTCATAGGAATTGGTTTGGTTCACCCAATCTGGCATATATATAAATTTTGTCAAAATGCTTCAAGTTTCAGCTCTCCCATGTCTTCAATAAATCTAAGTAGAACTCTTAGGGGGGAAAAAAATCACTTTGCTAAGGGACATCATAAATTATAATAACAAAAAACTTCAGTCAGATTGGGCTAACAGCAAAAAAAAAAAAAAAAAAAAATTTAAATACTTCTTTCAGTTCAATGTATTCATTTCATAAAAAAATAACAACAACAGTTTTTTGTATTGGGAGCCAAATACTCTAGTTATCTCTCCAGCTTAGGGCAATGTGCTTCCTCCAAGTATTCATCACATCCACACAAATCTCCTCTTGATAAGTTTTCAAATAATCACTGATTTCAGTATTAAAGAACTAAGCATACTCGTTCCCCTTAAAATTATATACTGATACTAAATATGGACAAAAGCAAAACTACTAAACAGTTTCACTAATTGTTTTGTTTCTTTTAAAGGGGGTTGGGTGGCAAGCATGATAGTTAAGGAATCTAAAAGTGAAAAACAATGATTTTGAGTCAAGAGACTCTAGAAAAGAAACCTTCTTGGAATTTAATCTCATTTATAACATGCAAGAGGATTAGACTAAATATTTGCAAGTTCAGCTTTAAACCTGTATTCCCATTAGTAAAAATTTTATCCAGAAATATGATCCTATTATATTTAAGTGATGTGTGATGAGTGCTGAATATATTCTCAAGTATTATAAGGTAAAAGCTTACATTTAGCATATTTTTATACTAGGATCCTGTAAAAATGAACTCATCTAAGATTTAATGATGCTAGATCCAGCAGGGAAAGTACTTCCTCAAGAGTCCTTATACCCACTAGTTTCTTAAAAGTCTTGCAGCTCTCCTTCCCTAATAATGCTAACAAAACAGCTTCGTCTAAGGAGAAGGTGACTATAGTTAAGTGAGGGGAAAAAAATAGGCCTTATTTCATAGTCAAGGGTAGTTGGAAACTGAGAACCAATTATATGTATGGGATAATGGGGCTAAACCTGAAGCTAGAACATTCAAGTCTAGCCTCCTAGACTTTCCAGCTGTTGGAACAAGCCACTTAAATCTCTGGACCCGTTTCCTCTTCTAAAAGATGAGCCCAATAATAGCATATACCTTAGGATTGGTCCATGAGTCAAATGGATAACATTAAGTAAAGCACTTAGCAAACTACATAGATTCATAAATGCTAGTTATTATTCTCATTATATAGTCTACCATTTCCAAATTCCAATACTCTTTTTGTTGTTCTTCCACTTCTGTGAACTATCTAATCTTGGAATTCCATTTCCCTACACATATATAAAGTGTGTTGGACAATAACATTTCAGTGCAAGATACATTGACGTGAGGTATAAACTATCAGATAACATTAATTCAAAATCTGTTATAATCAATAATTCATTAAATAAACTTTAATATAAACACTGTACTCTAATAATAAAATTAAAGAACTTCTAAGATTTTGACATACTTTGTGTAGAAATGCTATAATTGCAAACAGTTCATTTATTTCAGTTTAAAAAGCTTAAGAGGGCTCTAATTTTAAATACTTCCTCACTAGTTAACATAACATTCATTTATTCATTCTTTTGATGTATGAATGTCATCTGCAAAGTAGGTCAGGAAAATAGCAGGCCAGAAAACATCTAGTTAAGAGATGCTAATTATGTGCTCTCCCCCTATGAAAAATGTTTACACCTCTGAAACTACACTTAAAAAAATGTTAAAACTAAAATTTTCAAAATTCAATGCCTTTCTTTCATTCAGAACACTTCTTGCCCCAAGGGACTAACAAGTATTATTTCTACCATATTAATAATCACTTAAGTTCATGTTACATTTTCCTGAACAGCATTAGTTTCAGGCAATAATGTTGGTTAGTTAAGAACTTCAAATTTCCATGAAATACACATGAAAATTAGTAGTCTTTAGATGTTTTGTTGTAAACACATGATGAACAATAATAGAGTAGATAAAATTATAGGAACAAAAACTGTGACCCTTTTAAAGTCCCTGTTCCCAATTTTAATACATCTGCAGTGGAGTATAATACTACAAGAGCAGTAGACTAACAGTGATGACAACTAAGTTTTAACTTGGTCAAAGAACTCCCTTGAGTGACCCAGTCTAATAAGTCACAGACTTGAAGGTAAATTTCCTTATGACCAACATTTCAACACCACCACCTGATCTACTTAGAATTTTTTTTTATTCTCAGTCAGAAAATATATGAAGGCACTTGGAAAACTATTAAGTGGCACCCATAACAGAAGCTATGTGATTAAAAATCATACAAATCGATTCACAGCAATCACCCTCTATATTTCTCTCAGTAGCTACAGACACTGATAATTCAATGTTATTTTTTGAGTACCAACTTTATATAGAGAATGTTACAAGGAAGACACGATTCTTGCCCTGAATGTTACAGATTAGAAGAGGATCTAAATAAAATACTTATAAAATACACACATATTTCCATATGTATGTATATTACAGATTAGGAAACAAGAAGCTCACAAATAAATAATAAGCTATAATAAGAAATAGGCAACTAGGTGGCTGAGTTCAAATAAAGCCTCAAACAATTCCTAGCTGTGTGACCCTGGGCAAATCATTTAACTGTTTGCCTCATATGAACTGAAGAAGGAAATGGGAAAACTACTCCAGTATGTTTTCCTAAAAAAACCCCAAATGAGATCATGGAAAACTGAAAATAACCAAACAGTACCCAGCTATAGTGGATAGGACGTTAGACTTAAGTGAGGTCTATAAGACTAAATCTGAATGCAGCCTCAGCATTAACTAGTTATATAATCTTAGGCAAGTCATAATTTAACTCAGCCTTAGTTTCCTCATCTATAAGATAGGGATAAATTTGCAAACTTTAAAGCACTATTAACATGAGTCAGCTTCCACTATACAATGGAAAATGTAAAGTGGCTTAAAGAATAAGAAGTTCACTTTCAGCTGAGGGGAATAAACTTTATGGAAAGAATGACATTCTAGTTATGTGACTTAGAAGCAAAAGGGACCTATATGAAAAACAGCAATTCAGTTTTTTCTAAAGCAAAATTGTAGGCCAAAAGTGAAAAGGTATCAAATCTTGAACTATGTGGGAGTAGTGTAAGTCTGAGAGGCACTGAAGACCAAAGAAATGGATAACAGATATCCAAGAAGTAATCCAAGAGCAGAAATGTTAAGCAGCAGAACAGCTCCAAAAAGGCCAAAGTCCAGAACAGAACTCAAGAAGGCCAACATGGCATGAGGAGAGAAGGAAGAGGATACCCATTATAGAACTATCACGAGATATAGGAGATGAAACAACAAAGTCAAAAAGAATTTGTCAAGGCAGTCAAAGGATAAGAAAGCATAGGGTGAGGTCAGTAGTATCCTTTGAAAGACCAATTTCAATAGTGTTGAGGAAAGATGCTTGTTAATAAGAATCTGAGCAATGACTACTATTTACTGATCTCAAAACTATATTCCAGAAATGAAAAACTGGCTTAATTTAGGGTGGCCAATTACCAGAATTGTCCTCAAGAATTTTCAGTCATTACAGCCCCTCTCCCCCAATCCACTTAAGAGTTATGTGTGTTTGCATCTTTCTGAGGAGTAGTAGTGGTGGCGGTGATATGCAATGATGTAAGTTGTGCCTAATACCTATATTACACATCTTTGAATCACTTCAATTACATTCTTTAAAAGTTTCCAAAAAGTTTCAAATTCGGTATTAAATGAGAAAAAAATAGTTTTAATTGTCATAATGTGAACAAAAGTAGCATATACACATATGTATTAGCACTTCAACCTGTATATTATACATTATTAATTATGTTTACTAAAGTAGTAGATTCATGTTTATCTCTACTTGAAAAGAAAAAGGGGGTGAGAGGACAGCTAGGTGGCACAATGGATAGAGCACTAGCCCTGAATACAGGAGGACCCGAGTTCAAATCTGGTCTCAGATATTTAACCCGTCCTAGCTGTGTGACCCTGGGCAAGTCACTTAATCCCAATTACTTCAGCAAAAAAAAGGCAAGAAAAAAGGGGTAAGGACAAATTAAAATTATTTCAAATTTATATACTCCATCTCTTAAAAAACTAAAGACTTGAAATGTCTCATCCATTCAATTACTGTCAAAAAACCCCATCTCTTTTTAATTTATTCTGCTTGATCTGATAGCAGTTAAAAAGTCATTTCCCCAAAAGGTTTTGCAATTGTTAATGCTGAAAAATTACCCATGCATATATCTTGTAAATAAAAAGTTATTAAAAAAAAAAAAAAGTCGTTGTCTTCTCCTCCCCCGCCCCCCCAAAAAAGATGCACATAAGGAAAACCTTTCAAAAACAAAAAACCCAAGAGAAATACACTATCAAATCCTGCTCCAGAGTTTATTTCACTGGCAATCCTGGCCTTCTGTCTCTGAATTAAGGTACCAGTTTTGTTCCTGTCCAGGACATGTATAAGAGTTTAGTAAAATTCTGTATCTGGGAGATGCTATAAAAATTGACTGTCAATGTTATCAGAAAGTTGTTTATTCTGTACATGACAATTCTGTAACATCTTTTTAATATTGTTTTAACTATTTTAGTTTTGCTTTTGACTCCCTTTTTAAAAAATGAAGTGTGACATTTTTGAAAGGTATATATATATATTTTCCTTTTCCCCCTTTAGGTGACAAACCATCTAGGAAAATAAGGCTGTGAAAACCACTGCCTTTAACAAAGCTGCTCCAATAAAAACAAAAAAAACCTTTCTTGACAAAAGATAAAAAATCTTTTAGCAATCAAGAGCAAAGGCAAAGTGTAATGGGTCATCGATGCTAGGAGGAAGATTTCAAGCAAAGGCTGGAATGGCATTTTTTAGAAGGGACACTTGTTCAGATAGCTGGACTAAATAAATAGCTACTCTGATTATTTCCAACTCTGAAATTCTATAATTAAATTGTTTTCAAGTCAAAGATGCGTTTTTATCAATCAATATTTGCATAAATTTAAATCTTACTGGTCTACATAGAGAAGTTTAAGATAAATTTAAGCTCTTCAAGCATTTAATATTCTACTATAGATGGAATTGAAGGAGCAAATACTTCTTTCTTATACTACAATGGATCCTTCACCTTCGTCAAGATAACCTGCAAGGTTCTTTCCAGCTCTAAATCTATGATCCTATCTATGTTGGTATTCCCTCCTTCCCCCAAAACCACAACAGGGTCAGTTTTTTCTAAATATACTAAACAACATCCTTTTTTTTTTCTTATCATAGATGTGTCCAAAGTGCTAGAAATCTTTCTTGTAGAACTCTATATTTTGTATCAACAACAGCATTCAAACTATCCATATTATCTCTCAAGCTCACCACATAACCAGCCTATTCCAGATCTTTTCCAGATCTTCTCAGTAATATCCTTGTTGCACTCCTTGCTTGTAGGTTGTTGGAAAATAGTACAAATAAAATTATTGGGGGGAACAGCAACATATTTGGAAAAGTATTCATAACAAATGAGTGTTAATATAGTCATATAAGCCTAGAATAAATTTTCTAAGCAGCAAATCTGAATCATTTCAAAGTATTAAAACTTGTCTTAATTACAAAGTATTATGAAAGAAATCATCTGAACTTATCTGGCCCTTCTTTCCAATTAAGCCAATTGAGCTAATCTTTTATTGATGCCATCAAGAGATCCAAGATTCTTGAGGTAAAATGACTTGTCCAGAACCATGCTGCCTCCAAAATATTTCAATGTTATATTTAGTTCCAAATTTTCTCCTTTCCCCATCCAATGAGAACGCATTACAAAGAGATGCATTTATGTAAAACAAATTTCTATATTAGTCATCCCCCTTTACCCCCCTTTCCCCCCCAAAAAAAGAATTACAAGAAAATGTTTCCATCTTGGCCCATCAATTCTCTTTCTGGAGGTAATCATGAAACATTTTAAGACTGAGGTCAGTCAATGTGTGTTGATCAAAGTTATTAAGTTCTAAGTAGTTTCTTTGAAAAAACTAACAATTTCTCTAAGTCCTCATTTTGGGGAGATCTTTGTTTTTGATTCTTAAAAAGGAGCCAGACTCCTAGGTAGAGGAAGGATGAAAGGTTAGAGAGAAGGAAGAAAACAACTTTGCCACTCAAAGAATTTATAATTTAAGGGAAGCCAGGGGTAGGGAGGGAAGCAACCAGAAAGAATGTAATAAAGGTGAAGAGGAACAAACATTGTTACAAAAAAAAAAAAAAAAAAAAAAAAAAAAAAAAAAAGAGGGAAACATTTTCAGCTAAAGGAAAGACTTTTATGGAAACGCCAAACTGCTGCACAACCAAAAAGGAAGTTTCAATAAACATTTGTGAGAGGAGTAGGTGGGAAAGATACAATACAAATGTCTGGAGGAAAGAAAATGGAAAATGACATCAGGGAATAAGAGCCAATAGTACAATTTGATTGGAAAAATACAACAAAGTAATAAGAAAGGCTTGAAAAATAAGACTGAAAAAGGTTGTGGAGAGCTTAAACTCCATGAATCTGGACTTTTATCTTTGCATTAGAACCATTATTTTGGCAATTGTATGACAGATTGAGGTATGAAGAGATTAAAGGTCAGGAAACTAGTAGTACTGTAATCATCCAGGTTTGAAGAGAAGAGGATTGTCACCGTCACCCCACTATCTTATAATATTGGGGTTAGCCTCAATTTCTCAAATCTCTCCATCTCACATATCCAATCAGTTGTATATATTGCCATTTCTACCTTTACAATACGTTTTGAACTTAGCCTTTTTTGCAGTCTCCTCTCACACATAGTAGTAAAACTACCCCCTGTAGTTTGGGTCTTTATCTTTTTATCAATATCTTTCACCTATATTATTGTAATAGCCTCCTTCCTAAGGGTCTCCCTGCCTCAAGTCTCTTATCACTCCATTCTATGCATACCTGCCAAAGTACTTTTTCTTAAGCACAGATCTGACCGAGCCACTCCCCTAAGAAATTTAGTAGCTTCCTATTGTCTTTAAGATAAAATACAAAGTCCTCTATGTAGTTTTCCTGGCCACACAATCTACCCTAAATTGATCTTTACAGCCCCATTGGATATCCCTTCCTAAATTCTCAATCAACCAAAGTTGGTCTTCTCTCTGCTCCTCAAAAATGACACTACCTCTCTTTGCATGAGGTTGCTCATACTGTGTCTCTATTACTCCCTTAGATGTAGTTTAAGCACTATCTTCTGGATGAATTTTCTCATTTCCCTCAATTGCTGGTACCTCCTTCCCAAAGTGCCTTGTTATTTTAACTACTTCATGCACATTATTTGCCATTTTTGTATTTATACTGCATATATTTTCACAAGTACTTGTCTGCCCTATAAGCTCCTTATTTGATTGGGGGAGGGGGAAGGAAGTTTGATGAGAATAATGACAACTTAATTGCTGGCTATGCTGTTTGAACTGTGGTGGAACATCAAAGTAAAAATAACACTTGGGGAGTTTTAAAAGTTTGCAAAGAAGCAATGTAAGAGAATATTATTCTATAAGAAATGATGAGCAGGTCGACTTCAGAAAAGCCTGGAAAGATTTATAAGAACTAATACTGAGTGAAATAAGCAGAATCAACAATTGTACACAGAAACAACTAGATTATGTGATGATCAATTGTAATGGACTTGTTCTTTTTAACAATAAGGTGATTCAAGATAATTCTAACAAACTTTTGATGGAGAGAGTCATCTGCATGTAGAAATAAGACTATGGAAACTGAATATGGATCACAGCATATTATTTTCACCTTTTTTGTTGTTTGCTTCTCCTTTCTTTCTCATTTTTTCCACTTTTGATCCGATTTTTCTTGCATGGCATATGGAAATATATTTAGAAGAACTGCACATATTTAACTTACTGGACTATTTATCTATCTAGGTGAGGAGAATAAAAGAAAAATTTGGAACATAAGTTTTTGCAAGGGTGAATGTTTAAAACTATCTTTGAATGTATTTCGAAAAATAAAAACTATTCTGGAAACCTAATTAAAAATATATTATTGCTACCTCAACAGCAACAAAAAATTTTTGCAAAGAACAGATCATCTCATTTACAGCTCACAACACATGCTCAACCCCATTTTGGAAAGGAGGACACTAAAAGCTCAGGCCAAGTTACTTCACTGCCTCACAGTAGTATGTCAGGACTTGAAATGAGATCTTCCTAACTCCCAAATCACCACCTTACCACAATGACATACTGTCTAGTGGGGAATTCAGACTTTAGCTCAAGGGAGGAATCCAGGCTTGAATGAAGTATTAAATGAATGCCATGGAACAGAATCAGAGAGCCAAGGGGGAAGTATAGAGGGAGAACAGGTGACCCTCTGAGGATGATGTCTACTGTTAAAGAGATGAGAGAAAGAGGACAATTCAGACCAGCAAAGTCTATTGTTACAAGAAAACCAAGGAACTGTATATAGTACGAAAAGTTCAGCAAGATCATAGGGGGCTTATACTTGTGATTTCGGAAATATGACTTTCAGCACAATAAAAGATACGAAAGCCAAACTGTAGCTATTTGAGTAAAGAACCAGGGGAAGCTATTGTGGAGTTACTGTCAATTTAGCAGTGAGTGTCTTGGAGAAACAACTTAAAAAGGATAACCAGGTTCCAAGGAGAGTGAGAGGTTGCTTTGTTTTTTAGAATGAAGAGTCTCAAGTAGTTAAGAGTCTAAAGATTGGTAATGGAGATGATAGACCAGGTTTTGGAGCAGATGGAAGAACACAAATTCTGGGGTTAACTTTTGAGAAAGAGTAACTCATAAGGCTAGAGAAAGAAGAAAGTCTCTTCTTATAAGACAAATCTGACTAATGGCCTCAGTATTCTGGGAAAAGCGAAGAGACAGAAAAAGGGTGAAGGCCCAAACACACAGGGGAGTTTCAAATAGATCGAAGTTAATATGAATCTGATGTCAATTCCATCAATTTAATTTTCTGAGTTCCTCTGGCGACAGGAGGTGAGAGCAGAGAAAAGTGATGCTAAGAGTGACCATTGGGCTGCAATAGTAAAACTTAAGACTTCAGGGTAGAGGACTCTGATGTCAATTCCATCAATTTAATTTTCTGAGTTCCTCTGGCGACAGGAGGTGAGAGCAGAGAAAAGTGATGCTAAGAGTGACAATTGGGCTGCAATAGTAAAACTTAAGACTTAAGGGTAGAGGAGAGTACCTTGTTGACTAGCTGACTAGTGTCACAAATGTGAAGGGAAGGAAATGAAGGCAATAGAGGAGCTGCCAACCAGAGGTTACAATGAAACACAAGAAGGGCATCTCGGAGGCAAAGAACTTTGGGAGTGATGAGTTAGACTAAATGATTACTACCCCCTCAGAAGAGTCAAGCAGAGATGGAGAACTTAAGATCTGGAAAGTCAGCAACATAAATAAATGACAGGAGTTGAGATGCACCAAAACTGCAAACCAAGTACTAAAAGTCAATGAGGAAAAGTGGGAGCATGTCTCAAATTTTGATTGACAATATCAATTCTACAAAGCACAGGAGATAAAGTAAGATATGAGAACATTGAGAGTAAAAAAAAAAAAAAGTAACAGTCATAGATGGAAATATAACAAGTTCAGGAGGAATCTGCGCAGGTCCCACTATATCAAAATTCTAATTAGAATTTTGGGGTTAATTATTTCCAAAAACCTTGATTTCAGCCTACTTGGTAATTACCTGACATAATAATAGAAAGCAAACTTCCATTTTATTTCAGAGGATCGTAGTGCTTCACAATGATTCAAACAAGACAACATGTAAAAACGCAGAAGCCATTATATAAATATATAGTTGTAGTACTGTTTTTTAAGAACAAATTAATTTTTTAACAACAAATCAATCCTCTCAACATTATTCTCAAAGCAAAATCACCTCAAAATTCAACAAGACAACTTCTGGGTAAGCAATTTGATTTTTAAAATTTTTTTCAACAGTATGGGCAAAGCAATGTAAAGCAGCTCTTCAGAGCTCCACAGAACTGCCTGCTAGTTCATTGTAATCTCCCACAGTTCTAGGTAAGGTCTAAGCATTTAGTTGTGTATAACTAATGGTTCTTTCCACGTATTTTGTTGCATAATTCCATGACTTATTTTTCTTTACTTCAGAAAATCTTTCACAGGAAAAAAATTATCTTGTTTACAATAAGGGTGAATCTATTTACATGATTCATTTTTCACCTTTCTAAACTATTACATTTATACCTTCAATTACTTTCATTTCATTGTCAAAACAGAAAAAATATTTAAAGCCATGTTAAAAGCATGTTAAAATGGTTGTTAGTTCTACTAAAATTATTTAAAACTTTATAGATCTAGAATAAATGCAACATTAGTCCCCTGTTCAAGTTTCAGGCTAAAAATCTCATTTGGCAATAGAACAAACTACTTACTGTGAAATAGTTTAAATGACAACAATCAATTTGGTTTAGCAATATAAAAAAGCTAAAAAATTAATTTTTAATTTCCACTTTTGCAAAATGTATCCAATGGAAAATTCTGTGCTTCAATAATATGTAGTTTTGATTTCTTGATCTAATTTAAATTTAGCCAAGCAGAAAGAAAAGGCAGGCAGCCTCATGAAATACAAGAGCAAGAGAACAAGAGTTAAGAGTCCTCTCACTAATTGGGACAGCTGCATAACCTTAGGCAAGTCATTGTATAGTAAAAATGAGAAGAGGAGGGTGGGATTTTTTCATATTAATTCAATTAATCATTATTAAATAAGTATCTAAAACAATTTAAATTCAGTCTAAAAATTAATTCCTGTCTATGGTATTTACTCAATTCCTCCAATAAATGTGACAATATGCTACCTCCTCTCCTTTATATGTATAGTCTTGAACTTGAATTACCTGAAACTTAATAACATAGCACATAATAAATGCTTAGTCTGACTGACCTTAAATTCTTAACCATACATTTCTTTATAAGGAGTGAATCTGAATTTAGTAAAATACTTTCCCAGCAGGGGCAGCAGTCACTAATAAGTCTGAATGAGCCTTTTCCAATGATTTGATAGTTCTGAATGGAAAAACCCTAAAAAGGAATGTTATAATTGCCCTGCAATTCAAAGAACTTGTTACTGCCCCTATTCTTGCTTGAAAATACAACACTCATTGGAAGTAAATTTCTAATGCTCTGGAGTTCTATTCTCCCTGGTAAGGAAAAGACTTAGTTGTCAAAGGTTTTTCTCATAAGGACTAAACAATTTGCTTAGGGGAAAGCTGTTCACCAATCCAATAAATATTATTAAGCTTCTATAGTGTACTGGACTGGACAAGGCATGGAAAATAAGACAAATGTAAAGAGCCTCTGCCCACATGGAGCTTATATTCTACTGAATGATCGTGTTAAATACAAGCCAATTACAGGTTGGAGATAACACTAACAACTTGAGAGAGGGAAGGAATCAAGCACTGAGCCTCAGAAAGGACAGACACAGGGACAGACTGTTAAGAGAGAGGAGGTGGGGGAGAAATGAACAAAATGTTCAGGGAACATAACACAAACTGAATAAAGGGAGGCCAGACCGTATTAATACTTTAAAAGCCAGGCTGAACAATTGATAATTTATCCTGGAGATGAAAGTCAACAATTACAGAAATGACAATGTCTGTGTGTGTGCACAGGAGGATTTCAGAGAGGAAAGGCTAGGCGTAAACTGGACAGGTAAGAGATTGTTAACAATAGGTCAGACCAGACGGAAGTGAAGAAGGGCCTGAACTTGGGGGATACCAGTGTGAATAGACAGGACTGAAACAGAATAAATATACGTAGCAACTAGGTGCCTACACAGGATAATGGAAAGGTAAAAGTAAAATATAAGAGATTTCAAAACTGGGTTACTGGAAGACCTGGAAAGAGGTCTAGTTAAGTTTGGATCATAAGTGTTGGGGGAGAAAGTGAGAAAATAATGAGCTATTTTAAATAAATTGTCTTTAAACTGCCAAATGGCCACTAACTGTCAAGGAGCCAGCTGGCCTTGCAGGGCTAGAGTTCAGGAAATTCAGCTGTATGAGTATACTTGGTAGTAATCCTTTTAGAGATGATAATTGAACGCAGAGGTCAGATCACCAAGAGCATATAGGAGCAAAAACCCAGTAGAAAGCCCCAGGGAACAAAGGAAGACACCCATTCTTAGGCAGGGGAACTATCCAGCAAAAAAAAGGCAGGAAACAATTGTGTCACAAATATCCAGATGTTTGAGAATATTTAAGAGGGGAAAGAGTCAAAGTCAACAGAGTCAAAAGCTGCCCAAATCAAGGGAGATCTGGACAGAGATGACCACACATTCTGGCAACTCAAAAAATACCCTAGGAAACCTCAGAGAAAATTAATCTGTAAAAAGCTGAGTAAGAGGCAAAAAGCAAATGGCAGCAAGCATAGATCATTCCTTTTAGGAGACTAACATCAAAAGGAAGAAAAGGATAAAAGCTTTAGGAGATAGCCAGGTCAAATAAGGGTTAAGTGAGACCTGAGTATGTTTGTAGGCAAGGCAGAAATTTTTTTCCCTCTAAATTAGATTGGCCTGAAAACCTAATCACATCCTTGGTGATGATCAGACCTCACTGGGCACTTTGTTCACACACACCTTGTGAACTTATTCTCATCCACCTGTGTCCACGTCACCCATATCCCTCTCCTGAACTCTGCCATCTCCTGTAGCACACGCTCAGTTCTTAATATACACACTACTTCTTGTGTCATCTCTCCGCTCCTTTCTGTGTGAGTCCCTGGAGCCCCTTTCTAGTTTCCTTGATACAGTCTTATTCTTAAGCCACTATGGGAGTTGCCAAACCCTTGCAACTTGGACCCAGTCTCTATTATTACTCCTACACATAAGGTTCTGAGTAACTATTAGTACTATTTCAGCTACAATATGGGGTTAACTCCTGGACTGGTCAAGAATAACCAATGTGAATCACAAAACCTCTCTATTTTCAGTTTCCTCAGTAAAAAAGGGAAAAAGATGGTAGAGGCAATGGGGTTGATGAGATGAAACTTTGGGTCCTTTCCAGTTATAAAATTCTATTTAGGAGGTCATCTAGGAACCTAATAGCCCTTGATAATAATGCTGATTCTGCAAGGAAACATCTTTCAATTAACTTTGAGAATATACTCTTTCATAAACTGGGCATTGCTCATGTAAACTACTATTAATCTCAGCCCCAAATCAAATCTCACCAAGAATTGGGGTAAAATACTAATTCAATATACTCAACAGAACTACAAAATATTAATTATGACTAATATTTCTTGGAACCATTCAGTAGGTTTTTAAACATATTAATCTTGGGCTGATTTTACAATTTAAATATTAACGCTATTGTCACTACTAAGCACCATGTAACTCCATCAAATACCAAGTCTAACAAAGTATTGTATAAATATAAACAACCTTATGCAAGTTATCTGATTTATAACTAAGCAAAAAGAAGAAAGCATCTGAAGTATACACAAAATGCAATTTTATAACAAAGAACCATACATTTACAAAGATTTTTTTTCAAAGAAAATAAGTTTTCAGCAAAATTCTGCAATTTACTATGCTTTTATTACCTATTCCTCATTTTTTCAAAGCCAAAAGTGTTGACTAAAGCAGATATTCTAAGCTCCATAAAAGCAAAAGGTATGACTACTTAGAAGGAGCCATCTATTATAACTATAACAAATGTTTCACAAGTATGAAATAAAAACTCACCTCTAGTTATTAGTTTTGCACTACTTTTGTTTTCACTGTCTTCTAAGGTTCGGTTTGTGCTCTTTTCTTTTAAACCAAAGCAAGTATTATCACAAGGTAAGCACTTGCTTGACACAATAATGTCCTCAGTGATTGGTTGACTAATACAGCTGTTAGCTTCAAGTACAGAAGTGAAGTCTCCCAGATGAGCAGCTTCACCAGGCTCCAACTGGGAAGAACTCTTAGCCTGGCCCACATTCTTTGAAGAAACTGGTAAAGACTCTTCATCACTATCGAATCCAAAAGGATCTTCTGAGTTTTCATCTTCTACTTTAGGCTTCTTAGGAATCTCTGGGATATCTGGATTTAAATTAGGCCTCTTCTGGCCTAATTTAGCCATAAAGGTAGTCTCTCCCCATTTTGTACTAAGGGTGGTCCTTTTGTTGGAAAATACTTCATCAAATTTAGAGCTGCCATTTCCCCCTTTCCTGCTATATGTTTTCCCAAATCTGGATGTCATTTTGACACCTGTTTCATATTCTCTGTGGAAAATCAAGAAAATATAACCAATATTGTAATTAAAAACTTTGAATACTACATGCAAAATCAGTATGTTGCCAAACAAGTATGACTGACTTACCATTAGTAGAACTCATTAAAGCTCCAAATTGAACCAACAGTCAATGTATAGAACTCATTTATATCACTTCATTTACATATGTTAAGTATGATTAAAAAGCTTAAAATTTATTGAAATATTCATCTACTGAAAATAGTTTTGATGGAAAGTTAAATTCCTGACACATTAAAAATAACATAAAAACATGAAAAGCATAAATGAAATTTCTTTTAGTATGTATCTTTCTGACATGTTAATGTGGGGTCTTACTGTGTTTCTAGATTCCTAAGTTTTCACTTTCTTAGCCCAAAAAAAGGGAAAAAAAAAATACGGCCACATTGAATTTAACGTATATGTTTAATTACAAAAATATTGGATCTCATGCTAATTTACTCTGACTTTAAGATACCACCTTTGTATTTCATAAACTTTTGCAAATCAATTCAACATTTGCAGCGTCCAGCTAAACCATATTATAAACATACAACTTCATTTATTCATTTTATTTTTATCTATAAACTTTAAGAATTCAGTGATTCATTCAGATTTACTTACATAGTAGATAGATGATGTAAAGAGAAGAAAAAACATGTTTGGAGAAATCTCTATCCCTATGTTAAGTGTCCAGAAAGGTATAGGTCACATTAAACGATTAATTCTATGTAATATATAAGTGCCAACTAGTTCAAAATATTATCAGGAAAGGTTTCCACTCTCAAGCAATCATTAGATTGGGGAAAATAGGAAGAAAAGAGAGGAACAATCCTTAACCTAAATAAAAATATACAAAGAAAAAGAAGGACTCGCCCAAGTGGGACAGGGAAAAAATGTCCATCGAACACATTTTCACAATGTACATGACATGCATGCATTTTTCACTAATAACTGTTATCAAAACTTTTTACTGAAATCCAGTTCAATTTATAATAAACTCTTAGAGAACTGTACAACTTCACTGTGTTGGAATTAACAAGTAAATGGAGTATAAGCTACACAGCAATAATTTTCTGCATCACAATTTGCTCCATGTTTCATTGCACTCCAAATGTTTTTTTTTTTCCCCTTAGACAAACTAGATTTCTAAGGGATCGCTATTCAACTGCTCTTTTCACGTATCCAGGAATCTTTTCTTTGAGACACGAAATGCTAAATTCGGAACGCTAGCTGTAACCTTGGGAGTAGAACAGGAGCTGTCTGTCGCTCCTTGCCCCAGATTTTACCAATGAATCCTGCCTTTTCCCTTCTCAGGTGTTACGGAAACAAAATGCTTAATTTCCGTAACTGCATTGGGGGGGTTTAAATCCCGAGTCCCGGTATTGGGGTGGAACGCTTCTCGACACGGCCCTGGCCATTCCTAGGATTCGCTTCCGACTCGCCCGCCCACAGACCTCGGACCGTCCTACAAAGTGAACACCAGAGAGTTCGCCCGAAGCCGGAGACCAGGGGAGATCGCCGAGCCTTCCCCGCCGAGTCTCGGCGCCCCCCCACCCCGCCCGCGGGGACCCGTGGGGAGGCGGACAACTTACAGTCACGGGCTCACGTACATGTGCATAGGCGCGTGGGTCTCAACCTCTCCCTCGGGCCTTCAGACACATTTGCAACTCCTCCAAACAACCTGTCCGGGCCATAGAGAAAGGGAAACTTGGCGATCCAGAGCCCGGGGGTCCGGTCCGCGCCCGCCCACCCCCGGGGCCGCCCATCACCCCAGCCCGGGCGACTCCGCCAGCGCCCCCCAGAAGTGCCTCGCCCCGGCCCGGCTCGGGAACAGGACCGGGTGCGCGGTCGGCGCCCGCCGTGCACTTGACCGAGGCACAGGAAGGGGGAGGGAGGCGCCCCGGACTGGGCGGCCGCCCGGAAAGGGCCGGGGGTGGGGGAGGGTGGCCGAGGACCCACAGACTTCCCTCCCCGTCCGCCCGGCCCCCCAACTTCCTCCGGGCCGCGCCGCACCGGGCGCCCCGAGCCTCCTCCCGGATCCCCGTCTCGGGCGGGGCCTACCAACCGCCACGGGACCTCACTTACCCTGGGTGTCGAGTGAGCGGGGTGGAGACTTCGCGCTCCGGCCGCTGCCGCCGCCGCCTCGCCTTCCCGGCGGCCCCCGGGCGGCGCGAGCCGGGCGGCCGCTGGGGCCCCGCGCGCGCGGGCCGAGGGGCGGAAAAGGGGGGCCGGACGGTTGGCGCGCTCGAGGTGGGAGACGGTTGACGCGCAAGGAAGAGGGGGTCAGGCAGGAGGGAAGGGAAGAAGAAGAGTTCCGCGGCCCGGCGCCCGCTCCGGGCCCAGAGGAACCCGCGGGGAAAGAGGAGCGGGAGAGGGGGGAAGGGGAGAGCGCCGGCGGCGGCTGCCCCGCAACTTCCCCCGCTGCCGGCCCGGGCCTAGGCCAACCAGTCCGCGCCGCCGGCGCTGACTAGCTCCTCGCGATGGGCCGCCGCCGCCGCCGCCGTCGCCCCCGCCTGCGCCTCCTCCTCGCCCGGTGAGTGGTCAGGGCTGGAGTTTGAGCAGGGCCCTGAACCATCTCAACGCCATTTGCGCTCCCCGGCCGGCCGCCCCCCTTCCTCCCCTAATCGCCAGCTCCGTCACGGCGCTTCCCACAGGCCCCGCGCGGCCCCGGCCGCCGCAGCCAATCGCGACGCCGTTCGGCCAACCGTCGCGCAAGCGCGGGGCGTCGCACGCGCGGGGACCCGCCATGGTCCGGGCCTCGAAGGCCGACGGGAGCTGTAGTTCCTGGGCGGACTCCCGGGGCGGGGGCGGGGGAGGAAGAGAGCCGCGGCGTTCGTATGCAGGGACTAGGAAGAAGGGCCGGGGCTTGGCTGAGGCCGGGACTTCAGCTGCTGCCGCCAGCGCCCTCAGAGGCTTCCGACCCCTCGGGGAGGGAGCACACGGGCTGACCCTGAGCGCGCGCCTCTGTGGCCGTGGCTTGCTCCCCGGAGACAAGGGGGAGATCTGCCGCGGCGCCTGTCGTGAGCTCCTCCTGGGGGGGGGGGGAGGGGGGGGGTACCTCGGCTTCTGCCCCGGGCCGGTAAGGGAGCGCGGTGCGCGCCCACCTGCCGACGCGGTCAGTCCCAGGATCCCGCGGGGCAAAGAGGCTTGTGCACCCCGGGGGTCCCACAGGGCATGAGAGAGACCTGTCCGCTCCGGGCGCCCCTCCCCCCGCATACTGAAAGGGGTGTCCCCCGGGCCGCTGGGCGCGCACGGTGAGAGGGGCCTGGGCTCCGCCGCTCGCACCCCTGCCCATACAGCGACAAAATCGTGCAGATGTTAGGGAAACATCTTTTTACAATATGAAACCAACAAGCGAGCACCCCTTTCCCTTTTAATTTACATCTTTAAGCGATACGAAAAGTATCCTTATCCCATCCCCGGTGCTTCGGTGCTCGGAGTGAGTCATCCTGGAAGCTGACAGCTTCCAGCAACTGCTGTCACGTTCGCGGGGATCAGGTAACTGGATCCGCTTTCTCCCTGGGAGCGTCCGTCTCTCTGTCTCTGTGCGTCTCCTTTCCCGGCCTCTCTGTCCCTCTCTGTGTCTCTGGATGTGAGGAACTCTGTGAAAACGCGCTGTTTGTTCACTACTTCGTGTACGCTGAACCTTCACAGACCTTACCAGCGGGAAGCCAGAATTATTTGGCCCAATTGTCTATTACTGTTGAATTGCACTTACGGGGCACTTGCGGTTTCTAGTGCTGCTTTGTAGCTATCGGGTGACCTTGAGGTCCATGTCTTCAGTTATCTAGGCCTCAGTTTGCTTATTGGAAACACGAGGGAGTTGAATTGGATGATATCGACGAGATTGCATTTCTAATAATGTATCATGAGTCTTTTATGTTATCGCTATATCATTTCTCTCTGCAAAGTTCAATAAAGTCTCAAAATAAAACCATATTCATTACTTCTGTATCTACATGTGGCCTTACTCATGGGGAAGAGGGGAAATGAATGGGGATTTGGGTAATTAGCTGGAAAATTAAGGTATTAGCTACCATTTTTCCTAGAATCCTCCCTTCATATACCTAAAGTGTTTATGAAACACAGCAACTTTATTCTAAGTACATAAAGAATAGTTTAAACAATATTTAACCAGTACATTAGTGAAGCTTGATCTTTGAGTTCATAGAAAATAGTTCCAATTCAATGGAAGAATTAAAGCTCACAGATTGGCTGCAGTATTGTAGGTATTGATTTTCCATACCCTAATTCTGGACCCATACTCTTCAACTTTTATGCACAATATCCTTTTTTCCTTTTATGTGGAAGTTAGTTCTGAACTCCCTATTCAAGGTGTATTCTCTGCTGGAGTGTTTTATTTGAACCAGTTTTGCTTTAAAAAGTCAATGTGAGACGTTATTTTATAATTTTCTTTGAAGACTACTTGTTGGGGTGCAGGCTCCACTTACTATAATTACTTAGATGATATAGTGGTGGGTGCTAATTAAGGGGTAATTATCATCAGAAGCAAAAGCTAAGATCAAAAAGTAAAAAAGGAGCTAGGAGATAATTGCAAGAATTTTATACCAAAGGTGTATAAAGCTTGCTGTTAACCCTCTAAATTCAAAGTATCTTAAGTTTTTTATGAGGTATGCCCAGTCCAAGGAATTAAAAAACATTCTAAAACCAAAGACGGGGAACTAAAATGAGTGTCCAAATATAGAGTGGAGCTCTCCCTTAATAAGCACATGTAATTCCGATCCAAATTTGAGTAAGTCACATTTTCACAACTCATCCAGGTAACAGAATTGGAGAACTATGCTTAGGTTTTAGGATTTTCTTAAGGAAAAAGTTTTAATTTCCATTTTCTTTGTTTCCTGAGCACTTTCATCTACATTTCAAAAAAAAAACAAACTTCAGTTAGCAGGTGATGCAGGATGTTATGGTGCCACAATTTTTCCTTGTCTGAGGCTTGTCTCCCCAAGGAAAAACCTACTCTAAGCAATTTGGAGAGCAGGGAGAATTTCTTTAAATGCCACATCAGCACTCAATAAATACTTGATGAAATTGAACTTTTATTAACGCTTATGTCAGAAACAAACAAAAGTATTGGTATTGTCAGATTACAAATAGTGATACAAGAGACCACCCTTCCGATCCTCAGAGAAGAGTTATAGCCTCCCGCCCCCAACTAGACTTTGAGAAGGAAAGTCCCAAGTGAATTTACAATTACACTTTGATTATAGGTTTCAGAAAATTCCCTTAAGGAAAATAATAGCTGTAAGGTGTACTGCCTATATTGTCCTCCCTTAATCTAGCAGATGGTTACAAATTGGAGTTCATGAAAAAAAAATTTTTTTTCATTTGTATAAACTTGTTTCAAAGAAAATGCTTAGAAATCATCTGCAAGAAGGGGAAGGGAATATAGATTAGGCATTTACTATGTGTCCTGTGGGCTAACTGCTTTTTTAAAAATCTCAATTTGATATGATCTGAAGGAACTTTTTTTTTTTTTTAAGAAAAAGATATTTATAAATCTCTTTGCTAGCTATAATTGTTATTTTCCTTAAGGGGAAAAGAAAGTCCTTTTGGGGTGACTTTGTATGGTTTATTTTTTAGCATATTGCTTGACAAATAGGTGCATAATAAAATGCTTGTTATTTGTGAGTTTCTTTTTCGGGGTGTAAAGAGTTTTTGTTTTCCATTTCAGAAAGTGGGGATCCCTAAGAGGCCCCAATTACCTTGATTTTCAGGAAAATTTGAATAAACACCATAAGACCTCCGTTTGGAAGTATCTTACTGTCTCATTAATAATAAATTTACCTTAAGGTAATTTAATAAAAGACAAAGTGTAGTTGAGGAATTGTTGTAGTCAAGAAGTGAACTTCCATCTAAGATTCTGGAAATGTGAGAAAGCTTGCCTAAGGCCTTCAGGAGACTGGGCAGCTTGTTAGAGGAAGCCCAATGGAACAATGGTTCAAAACGTCTATGTTCACCTTGACCCTTCCATTTCCTTGCCTAGCCAATCATTCCCCCCAGTCCTGTGGCTGTTAGCTCCCCAAGGGCCCTGGCCTCTTCTCTTCCTATTTCTTCTGCTACCTCAGTTACCACATTTTGCTTGGAAATTAGGGCAGCTGCCAAGGCCCTCCTTCAATCTGTCCTTCCTGCTGCTCCCAGACAGATACTTATGAACTAATCTGGTTAGGTTTGGTCATTTTGTAAGATCTTTTCTCTGACCCTCTTATCTTCTAGAGGAGGTCTAAAATCCCTTGTCTTATAATTGTAGGATCTTCATGGGATTTAGATCAATATTCTTAAAGAACATCTTTACAAATGATGAAATTGGGGCATGAGGAGAAAGTCACTAAGTCAGGTCCTTAGAACCTCTTCCTGACGCCCGCCCCCCCCCTCCCCCCCATTGAGTGCTTCCTCCACCATATAGCATGCCTCCTGTCATCTGGAAGGCGTCTCAGAAGTCACCCACCCCATCTTCAGTTTACCAAAGAAGAGGGGTCACATGAGCAACAAGTGGCATTGATCAGGCCCTAGGTCACTAGATGGGGTTGGCAGAGAAAGCCTAAAGTATTGATGAGATGGCTCCCTGAAGAAAGCAGGGAAAGGCGCTCTTGGGGATTGGCTCAATCTTACAGTCCCACCCCTGTGGAGATCTTGGATACCCTCACTTTACTGTATCCAATCAGAAAGCCAAATTAGGATGTCAAACCCCAGGTTAAATTTCCCCTCTCAATCCAGTCCATGCCCTAAGCCATCTTTGCTGGATCCCTTTTGGGATTCTGCCTCATGGTATCTTCCCTCTCACCCCCTCCCCATGCCTCTTGGAATCTTTTTCTTTCTTATAATTAACTCTTTGGGGGGTATTAAGCTCTGTGGATTAGCCTGCCAATCAATGGCATACTCCCTACCTCATGGTGCATTCCCTTTCTCCTGTTCATCGGTGAGTTCCACTGGGGAACCTGTCTTTTCCATAGTTAATTGTTAAAACCACTTTCCTTGCTATATGCTCTCCCAAAACGATTTCATATTTACCACACCTGGTGTGAGTAAGCCCTTGTGAGTTTTTTACATGTTACATACACTTTTGGCGCCTAATCTCATCAGCAGAGCCAGGTCACCTATTCAAGGCCAATCAGTGAACTGAAGGTGGCTTATTTTAGGGAACAAAAGCAAAAGTCTGGTGGTATACAATGTGGAATGAAGTTCACAGATCAAAAGATTGAGAAAGTTCTTTTAAATTCTCCAATCACAAACTATCATTTTTAAAACCTAAAAATACCTCTCTGCTCCCCTAAAAAAAGCTATCAATCTCCCTTCATCTTTGACAGTAAATGACCAGGAATTCACTTTACTAGGAGGAAATGCCAAGTTTTGTGAAGGCTTGTGTTCTGGCCCTAGCTAACCTTTCAACTCCTGCACTTTCCCACTGCCCCCTAAACACTGTACTTCTCCAGCTCTGCTGGCCTGTTCCCTAGACACATATTTCCATCTTTCTTTGATTTGCAGTTTCCTGTGCATGGAATGCCTTTTCTTCTGTCCTTTCTCCCATCTCTGGAATTCTCCCCATCCTTTAAAACGTAGGCAGATGCCTCCTCCTCCCCAAAGCCTTTTCCCCCCTACCCCTTTGTGCTAGCTCTGGATATCTCAAGTACTCATGTGGTCTTTCCTGTTAGACTGCAAGCTTCTTGAGAGCAGGCATGTGTTCTGCCTTTTGTTGTATCCCAGTGCTTAGCACAGAGGAGAGGAGGGAGCCTTAAGGTAATAGACTAAGGGGGGAGAGAAGGGACCTTAAAATAACAGACTAAGGGGGGAGAGGAGAGGCCCTCATAGGAAAGCCAGATTATGGGGGAAGGGGAGAGGAGTTGACTTCCTTGGGGAGCAGACTTTGGGGAAAGGGAGAGGCTCCTCAGGTGATCCCTTGGTGTGAAAGCAAACTCCACAGTTGAAGATAGGAGCCTCCTTTTATGCCGGGATGATCAAATTGCAGGTATTACACTTTAATGGAAGAAGGTTTTCTGGAGTGGGTGTGACTATATCAGTGCCACAAAGGAAATAAATGCTCATTAGCTTTACAAAGAGCTCTGTTCTCATCTGAGAGCCACAGCTGTTTTTTTTTTTTTTTTTTCCTGAAACCACTTCCATTCTTGATTAAAAAAAAAAAAAAAAAAATAGTGGTTTCTAGCCCAAAAGAACCTTGGATTGGACTCTGAACCTTGACTCCTGCTTAATGGGGGATCCCAGGCCAATTAAGCCCCTTCACTGAAGCCTTAAGTTCCTCCTCACTGGGTCTCCCTCACAGAATTGTTTGAATAAAGAAATGCCAGGGCTGTGTGAATGTTAGCTAATGCCATTTTTTATGATAGAGAAACCTGGAGACCAGTTATTAATATTTCAAAGATAATAAGGAGGGAAATGGTCCCTTGATGCATCAGTGCAATATACCTCTGGTCATTAGAATCCAGATATGATTTGGAGAATTTGTCTGATGCAGATCTCATGAGGACCATGGTCAGGGGTCCCTATAATTTAGGCCAGCTAGTAATGGCTAGCTGATGAGATGAAGACTGGGCAGTTGCTTTGCTTTATAGAAACAGTATAAAATATCAGATTGTGAGTTTGGGATTTGAAATTGGGAAAAGTTCGATTCAAACCCCACTAGCTATGTAACCTTTCTGGGCCTCTGTTTCTTGTTAGCTTTGGAAGTTGGACCCAGTGGTCTCAAAAGCCCCATTTTAGCCCTAACTATCCAATTTTATGAACTGTTCTCCTTCCTGGCCAAATAGGATTTTTGAATCGGTGCCTGCTAGATCGTGTACCCGTCAGCAGTAACATCCATTTTGGGGCTCCCAGGAGTCGGGTATGCCCAGGAGGCCACCTATTCAGAGAGCCCTGCCTTTCAAATCAGAGACCTAGCCAAGTTTTCTTGCTGTAATGGACCCCTGCTGGGGGTTTTTGGTTGTTTTCTTTTTCTTTCTTCTCACCACCTCCATCCTGGGGTTGCCCTATTATAAGGAACAAGCTTTAGGAAAAGAAAGAAGGGAAGGACTTCAATTTCTAAGAAATGCTTGCGATTGATGGGTTTTTGTGAAGGGAGAAGGAGCTTGAGGTCTAGGGCCTGGGCCCCCTTTGATTCCTGGTGACAATTAGCCATCACTTTGGGGCCTTTCCCCATCTACCACTTCATGCACACTTCCACCAAGCTCCCGATAGGTCTCTCTTGGCAGCCTCTTCTTCCAGCTCCTCCTCTTAGGCAAACCAAGGCCCAAGAAATAGCATCAGTACCCTGGACTGAGGGCCTCCTTCCAGAATCCTGTTCTGTGGGTCATTTTCATTATGGATGAGTGTTGGCTCTCGAGCTGCAAGATGATCAGGCTTCCAGCTTGAGGCAAAACCCCCTGGAACATGGATATTAAAGTCCCTGGGCTGAAGGATTTGTTGGTTTACAGATTCTAAATTTGGGGAGAACTCAAAATCACCTTGGGGTGCTAAATGCCCCTCAACCCCCTAACACAGGCTCACGCTTCTGTGCACTGATGAAAACCTAGACTCTGGTGAGGGTCTGTGTGGTGTAAATATTGCAAGACGTGGCAGCAAGAGTGTAGGTGGTTTGTACCTAAGGATTCACCCCCAACCCCAAGCCCCCAGTAGAGGAGCTTAGTTAGACACTCAGTAGCAGTGTGACCTAGTCTGTTTGCCTCAGTTTCCTCAGCTTCAACATCAGCCCAAATAGGATTCTGTTTAAAAAAAAAAAAAAAAAAAAAAAAAGCACCCAATGAAGTTCATGGCACATGGTTGTTGTTCAGTCATTTGCTAATGCCCAGTTCCTGATCCGATCTGCGGGCCATGACACATCGTTGCTGTCTGTAATGGCAAAGATCCTGGAATGGCTCCCCATTTCCTCCTCTGGTGAATTATGGCAAAAAGAAGTCAAGTGACTTAGTGAGTCTGACCCCAGATCTTCCTGAGCCCAGTGCTCTTGTCACTTAGCCACCTCCAGACACGTTGTGGGTTCTACATAAAAGCTAGTCCATCCCTCCCCCAATCCCACAGGAATTTAAGCTCCTTTAGGCGAGGGTTTGTCCCAATTTTGTATCTGTATTCCTAGCAGCTAGTGCTGGTACCTAGCTGATAGTTAATGAATACTTAGTGATGGATTGATTATAATAAATTCTCGCTCTGCTGAGAACAGGTGAAACTCAATCTACAGAGGGAAAATAGAAGCATCCCACTGTAAGAGACGGAAAGATTAAAGAGCTTAGTATTACACAGTGATCGATGGTATTAGAATTAGGGATTTACAGCTATATATAGAGAGAGTTCTAGGTAACATATAATAACTGTGATAACTAGAAATTTTATAGCATGTTGAGTTTTTGCAAAGTGCTTCATATATATTGGGTCATTTGAGCCTCACAACAATCCTGGGAAATAGATGCTATTATTATTATCCCCATTTATCCCCATATTATCCCCAGGTGAGGAAATTGAGGTATACATAGAATAAAGTGACTTGCCCAGCCAAGCTTTTTACTCAGGTCCTTGCTCTACCTATTCCACTCTGCTGTGCTTAATATTGTCATATTCGTGGAACAAAACGTGAAAGGCATAGATGGGGCAGTGTAGGCAAGGCCAGTTTTCCCACAGTAGTCCTCCATGCCTTTCTGTTTGGTTGGTGGCAATTTCGGCACAACTCATGGCTGAGTAAGTCTGGGACTGAGGAGCCAGGCGAGATCAGATTGCACACCGTACGTGGGCATCCATGCCAAGGATTGCCAACTTCTGCCCTATTTTGTTCTGCTCAAGCCTCTTCCTTGGAAGCCCTAAGAGCAGCAGGTCAAAGGCAGAGAGCCTGCCATCCAGTGCTCCAGCAAATGAGATGGCCTGTTCATTTTGGACCCGGCAGGCCACGAGCCTGCTTCGAGAAAGTGGGCCAAGGAGCTCCGGGCACCTCCACTGCTGCGTCAGTTCTTAGGGCACCTGATCCACTCGGGCGAAGGCCCTGGCAGCCGAGCGCAGCCAGCCACCTGTGACCTACTTTGAGAGGTGGCTGCTGCCTGTTGGGAGGTGGAGATTCAGGGTGTGTGACTCCAGCTGGGCAGGCAGCAGCCTTTAGCTGGGGAACCCTCTGGTCCAGGAACTTAGAATTCAGTGCCTGCTCTTTGTCATAGCTGAAACGGTGCATTTGGTAGATAAGAGTCTATCCATCAATTAGGAAAGCAGGTCTGCCTCCCGTCCAGGAAGGACAGGGAACTTTGTGGCTCAAGCATTGCCCTTCTCTGGGATCTTGGTGAACAGTCGTGATTCCTTCATATTTGGCTACTTTTGTCTGCCAAATATTGTTTTTAGTTGATTCTCAATGACATCAAGATACTGGACCACACCAGAAACTGGAAACTGAATGGATACCCATCAATTGGAGAATGGCTGAATAAATTGTGGTATATGAATATTTTGGAATATTATTATTCTGTAAGAAATGACCAACAGGATGATTTCAGAGAGGCCTGGAGAGACTTACACGAACTGATGCTGAGTGAAATGAGCAGGGCCAAGAGATCATTATATACTTCAACAACAATACTATATGATGACCAGTTCTGATGGACCAGGCCATCCTCAGCAACGAGATCAACCAAATCATTTCCAATGGAGCAGTAATGAACTGAACCAGCTACACCCAGCAAAAGAACTCTGGGAGATGACTAAGAACCATTACATTGAATTCCCAATCCCTATATTTTTGCTCACCTGCATTTTTGATTTCCTTCACAGGCTAATTGTACAATATTTCAGAGTCCGATTCTTTTTTATAGCAAAATAACGGTTTGGTCATGTATACTTATTGTGTATCTAATTTATATTTTAATATATTTAACATCTACTGATCATCCTGCTATCTGGGAGAGGGGGAGGAGGGAAGGAGGGGAAAAATTGAAACAAAAGGTTTGGCAATTGTCAATGCTGTAAAGTTACCCATACATATAACCTGTAAATAAAAGGCTATTAAAAAAAAAAAAAAAAAGATACTAGACCACAAATCCTCCCTTCAGAATTCTGTTAGAGGCCAGTAATGAGGCAGATTAAGACTACATAATTTCCAATCAAAACTAGACCACCTAGGCCTGCTACTTTAGTTTGGGACAGATGTACATCGCAGTGTATTTTATCTCTTGCTGCCATGAATGAATGAATGAAAAAGTAAATGTCTTTTTATTTAATTTTTTCCTTTAATTTTTTGATATTTTTTTTCTAATTACATGTAAATAATAGTTTTCAAGATTCATTTTTGTAAGATTTTGAGTTCAAAATTTTCTTCTCTCCCTCCCTTCCTTACTTTCCCCCTCCCCAAGACAGAAAGCAATCTAATATGTTATACATATATAAACATTTTAAACATATTTCCACATAGTCATGTTATAAAAGAAAAATCAGAACAAAGTGGGAAACCAAGAAAGAAAAAGCAAAGAGATTTTTTTTAAAAAGATGAAAATAGTATGCTTTGATCTGCATTTATTTAGTCTTCATAATTCTCTCTCTGAATGGAGATAACATTTTCTATCCCAAGTCTATTGGAATTGTCTTGGATCAATGTATTACTGAAAAATCATCACCACATATCTTGCTGTTACTGTGTACTATATTTTCCTGGTTCTGCTCACTTCACTCAGCATCAGTTCATGTAATTCTTTCCAGACTTTTCTGATATCATCCTCCTGATCATTTCTTATAGAACAGTAATATCCCACTACTCTCATATATCTTGTCTAGCCATTCTCCAATTGATGGGCATCCATTCCGTTTTCAGTTTCTTGCCAATACAAAGAGAGCTGCCACAAAAGGTTTTGCACATGTCGGTCCCTTTCCCTCCTTTCAGATTTTTTTGGATACAGACCAGCAGAGACACTGCTAGATCAAAATGTGTGCAGTTTGATAGCCCTTTGGTGCCTTATTTTTTTTTTTTGCTGAGGTAACTGGGGTTAAGTGACTTGCCCAGGGTCACACAGCTAAGAAGTATTAAGTATCTGAGATCTGATTTGAACTCAGGTCCTCCTGACATCAGGACTGGTGCTCCATTCACTGCACCTCTAGTGCCTTTTTATTTATGAAAGTACTGTGTGTTGGGAAGATAAGTTTGGTAATTTGGGACCATCTAGATATGGGAGAGGGTGAGGTTCTCACCAGTCTGGCTTCAGTTTCCTCATCTATAAAATATGGACAATAATATTCACAAAGTATAGTGATTATAGTAGTGCCTTGGGGACTTTAATGTTTGAAAAGAATGAGAATTATTATCTTCAGGCTTTTCTAATTTCCATTTACAAGACTTGAAAACATCTTGAGGACAGGGCCAGTTTCTAACATTGTATCCCCCAATCCCTTAGCATAGGGCCTGGTAAACCAGAGGGTAGCAGTTTCATTTGAACTTTAATAACTTTGGAGGTGAACCTAGGCAATGGTAGATTGGCTGAATTTACCATTTAGTGGACACAAGGTCAAATCCCAACTCTGATGCTGCTATGGACATGACCTTGGCCAAAACTCTTCACTTTTTGTGGGTCTCAATTTCCTCTTCTTTAAAGTGAAGAGTTCAGTTCTATGAGATAAATTGTTGATCAGCTGTGGATTCTTAACATATTTCCCAGAGACATCTGTGTACATGTAGTCTCCCTCTTCATTCCCTATTTTCTATCAGAAATAATTCGTTCAGGCCAATTCCAATAGACTTGTAATGCAGAGAGCCATCTGCATTCAGAAAGGACCATGGGAACTGAATGTGTTTTTTTGTTCTTTTGCTTATTTTTTTCTCATTTTTTTCCTTTTTGATCCGATTTGTCTTGTGCAGCATGATAAATGTGGAAATATGTTTAAAGGAATTGCACATGTTTAACCTAAATTTGGATTATTTGTTGTCTAGGGATGTAATGCTGAAGAACTAAGGTAAAATAGAGATTAGAGAGTATTTAATATTTTATTTGAAAGAGAGAGATTTACTGAGGCCAAATGGATCCATATCATCTCCAAGAATCTAGCAAACAAGGTGAGTTCTCATTAACATATACACGTGGCTCAGACTCAGAGGCTAGACTGAGGCAGGGGAGGAGAGCAGAAAGGACTCTGACAGGGTGGGGGGACCCATCGGAGAGGGGGATGACATAATAGGGGGAGGCACCCGGGCCATGGAGAGAGGCATCTTGATAAGAGGGTATGGGATATTCTGATAGCTTGGGGAAGGCATTCTGATATTCTAAAACATAAGATCTTTTATCTTTATCAAGTGTTCTGATAAAGAGAGAGGGGAGGTTTCGAAGGACTGAGGCAGAACGATTAGGGAAATTGAGTCAGGACAATAAAAGAGAACTGTGGCCTAACCGGGAGAGGGGACAAAAGGGGAGGGGGAAAAGTGAGGGAGAAATTTGGAGCACAAAGTTTTGCAAGAGTGAATGCAGTAATTATTTTTGCATGTATTCTAAAAAAAAAAAACCTTAAATATAAAAAAACGACATTCACTAACTTGGGGGGGGGGGGGGAGATAATCTGCTCAGGGTAGATCTGAGTACTCATCTATTACAAAAAAGTTGCTCTTGTTTTCCCAAATTCTGCCTTTTCACTGATTAGCTATGAACTTGTCCTTGCATGGGATCAAGACTTTCCCCTAGCATCAAACAGAAGACTGGGCAGGAGGTTAACATCAGCAGTCAGGAAAAGGGAAACAGCCAATTCAGGCCTCAAATTTCAGTTTAGAGATCTAAAAAGGAAAAAAAGGCAATAATCGCGGGTAGTTTCAACACTGAGCTCCGAGCCGGACGATCCCAAACCGGAACCCCTGCCCTTCCTTTAGTAGCTTTGGCTCCTCGGTCCACTCATCTGTAAGACCAGAACGTATCGGGACGTGGGGATCGATGCCAAAGGCGAGTCTTTTCTGACGGAACTCGGGGCATCAGAGGCACAAAGGCAGAACTTGCCTCGGCGCCGTATAAGGCGGGAACGGGCCCCTCGGGGAGAATTTCCCCCGGGGGCTCTTTGGGCGGCCGCTAGCCCCTCAACTCTTCCGCCGCCGCTTAGAGAAAGGGCGCAATTAAATATGCGTTCAGGGCTCTGGGCTGGCTACTGAAGGGAAAAGCGTTTCGCCTCGCCGTACACAAGGAAAAAAGGAGAGCCCGGGAACTGGGACGCAAAGAGAGGGGGACGCCGAGGAAGGTCCGGGAGACAAAGAAGCCCCTGCCCTCGAGGAGCTTCCCACCTCCGGCGGGGGGGAGGGGGGGAGACCCCGCCCACGGGGCGTGGTGCCCGGAGCCGCCCTTCCCGTCTCTGCCCGCGCCCCGCCCGGCCTCCCCGGCGGAACCCGCGGGAGCTGGCCCGGCCGCGGGGGGCGGGGGGCGGGGGGCGGGGGGGGGGGTCCCTTCCCCGGACCTCCCGCTTCGGCCCCCGCGGCCGCAGATCACTCGGCAGCATCGCCCTCTGGTGGCCGCCCCAGAGACTGAGGCCCCAGAGAGCCTCGGCGGCGGGCCTGCCCCGCCCACAGTGCCCGCCCGCGGGGCCCCGGGCTTCGCAGCCGCGAGCCCCGCCTGCCCCGGCTGTCCTTTCATGCATGAGCCCGCGCCCGGACCCCCGCTTCAGCCGGAACCCGGCGCTCCGTCGGTGAAGCCGAGCTCTAAACGAGGCATTTCTCGGGGACTTCGTTACTAGCTGAGGTGGCCGAGCCAGAAAAGGACACTTTCATCCCTCGTGTCCAGGCGCTGTTTGATTTCGGCGCTGCCATTCTTATAAAATGCGCAGAATCTGGTGTCCCTGAAGACTCTGGAATCCTCTTCCCCGATCTCTGTGGGTGCAGTCCCGCTCCCTTCCCGCTGCGCACCAGAGTTTGCCTCCCAGAGCTCCCTTAGGGGCTGATTCTTGCTCCTTCCTTCCTGCCCCCCACTTTTAATCCCTTCTAGGTCGGGAGACTCGTTTTCCTTGGGATTGATCGCTCCTCCTCTGTGTCATCTTCCTTTTCACATCTCAGCCCCCCCCCCCTTCCCCTCCCCCCCCCATGTCCATATATCAGTTTTTTATGTCAGTTTCTAAATATCCAGAAGAAGCCGCGGTCTTCTTCTAGGTCCCCACCCCCCTCCCGGGGCCTGAGAAGAAACGGCTCAGAGTTAGGCCTGGGAACTGGCACCCGGGAAGAAGGAGCTCTCTTGGCAAGGCCAGGCTGTTGAAATGATGACCTGAAGATGGATGGATCCTGGTGCTGCAGACAGGGCCCCGGTGCAATCTGGGACCTTAGGGCTGCAGGGGCAGACTGGGAGAGCCCAGAGGGAGCTTTGAAACCTATCGGATGGAGAAATGAGGGGGAGACACCTGGGGAAGTAGAAATGGCATCTAGTCTGAGGATCTGGGCTCAAATACTGCTTCTGCCACCCGGTATTGGGCAAGTGGACGTCAGATCCCTAAGGAGTTAGAGCAGTTTCCTTCCAGTGATAGCAGTGTCACCCCAAGAAGGCCACTGTCCTCCTGAACCTGTTTCTCCATCTGTCAAACAGGGAAATTAAAACTTGTTTCTAAGTGACTTCTTTCCAGCAAATATTCCCCATTCCCTAATAGCAATGTTCCTCCTTAATAATATTCCCCAATAATAATAATATTCCGAGGGTAGAACACTGAAGTATTTATTTTTACTACCAAAATAATGCATATATTTTCATGATTCCTCTCTGATAGTGTGGGTTCGATGCCTGAGTTTTCATTTACAGCAACACTCTGCTTAGCAGTACATTATGTTGAAAACAAATGTGGTATAATCTAGCCCTACAAAAAACCCTGCCCCCACGGAACAAGTTTTTAAAAAAAAAAAAGAAGAAAAAAACCCTCCTGATACATATCTGCATAGACCAGCAAAATAAATCACATTTGCTACATCTGAAAATATCTCTTTCTACAGTTTGGGTTAGTCAAATCTCTTTCAGCAGGTAAGTGAAGCGTTTCATCTTCGTTCTTTTAGACTTACAATTTATCATTATATTTATTCTAAAGCTTTTCAAAGTAATTTTTTTTCTCTCCAATATGGTCGTTGTATAAGATAGCTAAATGGTGCAGTGGACAAAGCAGATGGCCTGCTGTAAGTTCTCCAACACTTAACTAATTGTATGACCCTGCTTACCTCAATTTTTTCATCTGTAAATGGGGAAAATAACAGCATCTACCTCATTTGTTGTGAGGATTAAATGAGATAATAAAATGCTTCTTAGCATAGTGCTGGATACATAGTTATTGTTAGCTATTTTTACTGTGTAAATTATTCTCCTAATTGCACATATTTAACTTATATCAGATTGCTTGCTCTCTTGGGGAGGAAGGAAAGAAGGAAGAAAAGTTTGGAACACAGTTTTACAAGAATGAATGTTGAAAACTATCTTTACATGTATTTGCCCTATTAACATTTTTTTTAAATTGTTCTAGTTCTGTTCACTTGATTCTGCATTATTCAAAGAGGTCTTGAAAATGTCATTTAGTCCATTCTTATGGCATAATATTTCCTTACATTCATATGCCACAGTGTCTGTGTCCATTTGCCCCATTTGGGGTTTTCTTGGGAAAGATTCTGGGGACTTCTTCAGCCCATTTTACAGATGGGTCGTTTGAAGCAGACAGGATGAAGTATCTTGACCAAGATCCCACAACTAGGAAGTGTCTGAGGCCAGATTTGAACTCAGGGAGAAGCATAAAAGAAACAAAAATATATCAAAAAAAAAAAAAACCCAAATTAATGGATCCCAGGTTAAGAACCCCTGAGTCCGATGAACATTTCAGGTGGAGGTTCCCCCTGATGTCTTTACCGCTGAGACTGTGTGAAGGGAAGAATTTCAGCAAATATAGGGAGTTAGGGCCTAGTAAGAAGGAAGAATTCCAACTATCCATGATTTGTTGGACTTTTAAGGGAGTTGAGAAGCTTCCTCACTTCCCCAGACATTGACCAGTGCTTGCAGGGCCTCCTCCAATGGGCCCAGACCGGAGAAACATCTCCCTCCAAGAGCTCAAATGCACCATTCTTTTGGGCAGAGATTCTCCTAGCCTCTGCTAAGGTGGGATTTCTTGGCCAGGTGGCACTCTGCAGCTCTTTCCATGGCTGTGGTTCTGGGATTCTGTGACCTCCTCCTGTCCCTGTCTCCATTTAGTGACATGCTCCGATTTCCAAGGTCAGCTGAAGAAAAGACAACCGGGAGTTTGACAGCGAGTTGTCCGCACTGACATGCTGCTTGCTGGGATGCGTTCCCAGGTCTCCCTCGGTGCACAGGGTGCTGGGCCTGGAGTCAGGAGTCCATTCTCACCTTCACTAGCTGTGCAACTTTGAGTCACTTGACCTCTCTTTGTCTCAGTTTCCTCAATTGGAAAATTAGCATCATCTTCACAGTTGTGAGAAACAAACAAGATAATGCTTATAAAGTGCTTGGCAAAGTCCCCGGTACATAGTGAATGCTATAAAAGCTATTATTATTTTTATTATTATTGAATTAGTCTCAGATGACTCTCCAGGAGTGGGTAAAACAGAGTAGCTTGGGAAAATGGTGGAAGAATTGTTCTGAAGGCCCCACTATTTTCCTTTCCCAAGCCATTGACCGTGGACCTAACTAGTGTGATCCTTGGATAGGCCATTGAAGCCACTTCTGTGTGAGAGGGAGCTATAAATGCAGCTGTAGCAATAAGATAAAAAGCACTGAGGAAATAAAGCCAGGCGAAGAAGAAAAAGAGTTATAGCTTTTGCAGATGATATGATGGTATACTTAGAGATTCCTTGAGAGTCAACTAAAATTAATTGAAACAATAACTTCATCATAGTTGAAGAACATAAAATAAATCCATATAATGAGCATTTGTTATTTATTACCAATTAAAATCACCAGGAAGAGAGAAATTCCATTTTAAATGACTACAGGATGTATGACATACTTGGCACCCACATTCTCCTTATCAAGATGCACAGAGGAACGATGTCAATACAACAACAAACCATTTTTTTTTTTTTTGTGGTAATAGAAACAGAGCTAAATAATTGGGAGAAATATTAATTGCTTGTGGGTAGGCTAAGCCAATATAATAAAAATGATAATACTTCCTAAATTAATTTGCCTATTCAGTGCCATACAAATCAAGCTACCAATAAATCATTTTATGTAACTAGGAAAAGTAATAATGAAATTCATCTGGAGTAACAAAGTCAAGAATTTCAATAATGAAAAACAGTAGGAAGAAAGGAACCTTAGCAATACCATATCTCAAATTGTATTATTATTAAGCAGTAATAATCACAACTATTTGATGTCAGTTAAAAAAGAGAAAGGTCAATTGGTGGAACATATTGGACAGAAATGTAATTGTATAATATTACATTATTAGAAAGGACAAAGAGACCATTTTCAGAAAAACCTAGATGATTTTGGATGAATCGGTGTGGAATAAAGTGAGCAAGCCAGAAGAACAGACAATATGCTCTAGAACAACATTGTAAAAACGTATGATTTTGAAAGACTTTACAAATTCAGATCAATGCAATGATTAACCATAATTCCAGAGGACTGATGATAAGGAATGAGAGTTCATCTGGAAGAATAAAATATCAAGAATTTCAAGGGAATTAATGGGGAAAAAAAAATAAAAGTGGCTTAACTGTACCAGAATGTAAAACTATATTAAAAAGCAGCATTCACCAAAACCATTTGGTACTGCCTAAGAAACAGTAGTTGATCAGTGGGATAGGTTAGGTTCACAAGACACAGTAATCAATGACTATAATAATCTAGTGTTTGATTAACCCAAAGACCCCAACTTTTGGGATAAGAACTCACTGTTTGACAAAAATAATGGGAAAATTGGAAAATTGTTTGGCAGAAACCAGGCATTGACCCACGCCTAACGCCCTCTATCAAAATAAGATCAAAATGGTTTATGATTTAGACAGAGTTATATAAGTAAATTGGAAGAACAAAGGAAAAATGAGATCTACCTATTGACGGAATAGTAAGCAGAGCGAGACATTTTTGGACATATATTATGGGAATAGGTTTTTGCTTGACGCTGCATATTATAAGTCTTTTGTTTTTCTTTTCTTTCCCCCCTCAGTATTGAGAATGGGAAGGAGGTGGGAGGGAGAAAAAACAAATGCTTGTTACTTAAAAAAAATTCTTTTTAAAGGCATAGAGCATGAATCAACATTTCTAAGCTCTTCTGCCACATACAAAACAAAATGGAAAGAAATTAGGCCCCAGTTAAAGAATGCAAGGTCACTCTGTGGTTCCCAGAACAGAATTTGGCAGAATACCGTCTACAGAATGTCCCCACGGGCGACCTCGGCCTGCCACACACAGTCTGTTCTGGCCCCAGTAGAAGAAACCTACCTGTTCGATAACGATGTTTGGCAGTAACTTGTTTCTGTAGAGAAGAAACAAATGTTTGTGGGGCCAGACTAAAAAAGAGAGGGGAATATATCACACGGAATACTTCTGATAACCTGCCTACCATGGGAAAGAAGTGAAGGGATGCTGAAAATTTCTGAGTTTGGAAGTTTGGAAAAATAGATAAAAACTGAATGGGGGCAACTTGTTTAGTGAGTTTATGTTTTGTCATCTGGGGAAGGGGTGTGTGAGTGTGTGTATGTGTGTGTGTTTCCTGGCTCCAAAAAGGACCTCAGGATACATTTGTGTACTCTTCTTTCTCCATAAGGTGGGCTTGCTGATGGACTGACTCCTGCCACCACCTCCAGGTTTATTTTTGGAAGTAGCTAGCTTTCCTTTGCTCTTTCTAAAAGCCTCAAAGCATCCATCTTTTCTATTTAACCCGCATGCATGCATGATCCAAGGGGGCTCTGAAAAAGGAAGCTTTTATTCCTGGATTCTCTTAAGTTATAGCATCCACTTCTATTCCCAGAATTCTGTGTATGTGTCTATGTACCTTCTCCCTTTGATGAACCTTAATTCGTATCCCTTCTGTCGATATTTTCTCCTGGCAATAACTATTAGATACAGCTAAAGCTTAGTTTATTTGTGTGGGTTTTTTTAAGCTAAAGTTTAACTGAGATAATTCTATTAAACTTTCTAAAGTTAACAAGCCTTTATTTTCTTTCTTCTTTCCTCTCTGCCTACTGAAAAAGAAAAAGAAAACCTTTTTAACAAATATGTATCAGGCAAAACAAATTCTCACCTTAACCGAGTCCAAGATTATATGTTTCGTTCTTCACCTTCAGTCAGTCAGTCAGCATTTATTAAGCTACGCCCTGGCCTAAGAACTGCAGTTACAAAGAAAGGCAAAAAACCAAGGCCCAAATCTTACAGAACCCACAGTTTGTGGATAGCACACCAGGAATGGGGAATGTATAATTTCATCTTAAACAAACAATGACTCACATACTTACCTTTCAGCAAAATTGTCTTTAATATGATCAATATCTTCTCTAATTCTTTTTGTTTATTCAATTTACACTTTTGTTTGCAAAGAGTCTGTGCGTCTGTCATTTATTGTGTACAATCAACAAGACTTCATTGTCCATGATCTTGAAAGATCTCAAGTTCTGGGGATTCTTGGGACGTGTGTCAAAGAGTGTCTGTGGGAAGGAGTCAAAACTGGCTGGCACAGAATTTGAAAAAGAGAGAAGTTTCACTAACTTCTTTATCTGAGTACAAACCCTAATCAATCTTTAGCCCTTTGATCTGTTTCCCCAGCAACTCATTAACTAGGTGAAAGGGGATTTTTTTTTTTTCCCAAAGGTAACTTCTATAAACAGCACTCAATCTTTTTATACAGTTAAGTCAAATTTTTACTTCCCAGACTCACACATTCTCAGAGTGGGGAGGGACCTCACGTGGTCTAAACCACACCTGAACCGAAATGATCAACAATTTTCCTAAAAAAAAAAAAAAAAAACCTCATCCAAGCCTCAACTTGAAGATTCTTAGTAATTGGGAACTCCCTCCCTCACTGAGGCAGCCCAATCCATTTTGGAACAGCTCTTGTTGTAAGGAGCTTTTTCCTTATATATTCCTGATTTCATTTCCTTCATCCCTGGCCCTATTGCTCTTCTACGGACGGTCCTGGATAGATAGATAATCCTGTCCAACCCAAAGCTTTCTTTTTAGCAGACTGAATGCCCTCAGTCTTTGGTCCACATATGGTCCTTTTTTCCAACACTCATTTCGCTTTTGGGGGCCCTCTTTGGGGTCAAGCTCATCATGCAAAGTGCCCCAACTTTTAAAAGTAGGTCTCCTGTGTGATAAAAGCTTCTCTTGGGAAGATCAGCTTAAAAACTGAAGACCACATTGGGGAAACTGAACAGTAAGTTCTTAGTTCCAAATAAATGGCCATAAAATGAGACTATGAAATTAGTTTTGTTTAATTTTTTTCATTTCAGTTTTGGTCTGGGTGAAAAGATGTAGTTTGTCTTTTTTAATGTCTGTATATATGTGCTTTATGTACATTATATAGTGGCCTGTATTTTCTAGCTCAACCGGTCTTCTTGCTGTTCATGTACCATATTCCACCTCTTGGCTCTTTGCCTTGGTTTATAAGCAATAATCTCTAATCCAGGCCTGAAGTACTTTTCTTTCTTGCTTCTGATCTTAGAACCCCAAAGTGTCTTCAAGATTCAAGTGATTCCTCCCAGTGTCACTGCCCCCTTCTAATGTCTTTAAAAATTTTTAACAACATATCTTACGTGCACTATAAATGATATATTTGGAAAGGCTTAAGGATGGCATCTAGCATATAGTGCCACTTATAAATGCTTGTTCCTTAGCCCCTGTCCTACTTACTTATCTGTGGACATGTTGTTCCTCCTTTGTTTTCGAAGGGGACCAATGACATTCCAGGTGATGACTTGACTTGCCTGTGAATTGGACTTAAATGAGGCAAAATTGCACAAAGTTGCCTGCCTTACGCTTTCTTCCAGTCGGCAAAGTCCAGTGGCAAGACAAAAATTAAGATGACCAGTGACGGCCAAGAATGCAGTGAATGATCTTGGTGATTGATTGGATAGGGAGAGAGAGAAGAGTAGAAGATGATTTTGAGGTTGAGAATCTGTATGGTCAGAACTGTGGATGCTCTCAAAAGAAAAAAGGAAGTCAGGAAGAGGGAGAAGCTTAACAGGGAGAAAATGTTTTTTTTTATCATATTGATTTTGTTGCCCCATATGACCTAAGGGGTATCCAAAGGGTTCAATAGGTACTTAATATAGAATTGGAGTTCAGGAGAGGAAGTAAAATTCTATATTTTTATAGAGTCTGCATAGAATTAATTGTTGAAGTCATAGATACTAATGTGATTAACCACTGAGAAGAGTACATAAAGAGCAAGAGGAGCCTGACCCAAGATAGGACCTTGGGGGATATCTATGGTTTGGAAAAAGCATTTGGATGATATTCCTGCATATGAAATCATGGAAGGAGCAGCTCCCCAAATGAGTGAGAGTGCGCCAATGTCATGAAAACCAAAAGAAGACTGGATCTTGGAGTAGAGGGTTAGAATTCAAGAAGAGTGCCTGAGAAAAGATTATTAGATTTAGCAAATACGGAATAGTTGATAACATTGGAGAATGAAGTTTCAGTTGAGTAAGAAGGTTGAAAATAAGAGTTGAGAAGTGAACAAGGGAAGAAATGGAAGCAACTCTAAATGGAAGAAGAGATACACAAAGACAGTTTGAGCATCTGGGAGTTGAGGATAGAGAAGGAAAACAATTGGGAATCCATGAAACAATTGCCTTTTTAGTTTATTTTTTTTTAGAAGAAAGTATTTAGATTTGATCATTTCCAGAGTAGAAGAGAATAACTTCAAACTTACATTTCAATTTCTGTGAAGGGGATGGTCAAGATATTATTAGACCCATGGTGGATTAAAAGACCATTAACTTAAAAGGAACAGACACCAGGAGCTTTTCCTGCTGCACAAAGGGAGAAAATTCCATTCTAAGAGCAACAGCAAGGGTCAGAAATGACAATGCATTCTCTCCCTTTCAGGTCGGAAAGATTAGTCCTTGACAGCATGAAGAGGATTTAAATTTTCTGAGAACCGATCATTCCTCAGATTGCTCAGAGTGTCTCTGGCTAACACTACCAATGGTTCCTGCTTCTCCTTTTTCTACAAATTTCCCCTTTCATAGCAGGGGTTTCCTAACTTATCCTTAACCCTTTTGATCCTTACTGGCTACAGTTTAAAGTTTAAGACCCCTTTTAATGTATCAGTCAATAAAGCCTGACCAAGCCAACTTGATCCTGATAGGTTTATATGTAAATAGCAAAATCATACTCATAGCTTTTATTCCTCAAGGATATTTGGACATTAACTTCAAGACAATCAAATGAGTCCATATGGAATTTACCATCTTGGGGAAAATTTGTTTTTTTGGACAGGAATTTTGTGGGAGATTTTTTTTTTTCCTTTGAAATTATTATAGGACAGAGGGAAGGACCCAAGAACCCTTTAGATGACATATTTTGTTTGTAAAACCGGACATCATTCTATTCCTCACTTTCTTTTCTTGAGGAGGGGTGCAAAATATCACAAGAATTTAGCTTTGGGGCTCATTAGCTTCTATTTCCTTGCAGTGCTAGCTCCCTCAGTTTTACCCACAAAGACATAAGGAGTAACCTGGCATAAGGAGGATTTATCATTGACTGCATATATGGCATGAGTGACTACATAATGCTCTGTTGGTTATGACAAACTACATCCCACCACACTAAGCAAGGAACCCCGATGCTCAGAAGTGACCATCAGTGTGAATTTCCTGAACATTTAGTTTTGATTTAATTCAACACCTCACCATAGTCTAAGGTAAGAATTATTTATTTAAGCCATTCCTATAACAAGCATGATGATAGAAAATCAGCATTATTTTTTCATTGCTTGACACTAGGAAGGGAAATGGACTCGGAAGCTGGATCCACACAGAGAAAGTGGTGGTCTACATAGCTGCTGTGGGTTCCAGTCCTAGAGAAGCGAGTGGTGAGATTTTCCTTAGTCATCTTCATAACCAGTTGGCAGAGGATTGACTCGTCTGTTATGAAAGAGAGTGTGGTTACCATCTCCCCAGGGGAAGGGCTTGGTCCGGATCCGGAGGTGGCTGTACGGGACGAACTTGTGTCTCCTGGGATGATCCTTTGCTTTCAAGTAGCAGTTTATCATACTGACCATCACGCCGGGGAGCGCAAGACCAAAAGTGAGCATCTTCCACATGCGGGCCGATCCCTCCTCGATGCCCTCCATTGAAGAGCTGCTTAAGAACGTCCGCCCGGCTAACGCGCGGCTCTGGCCCAGGAAGGTCAGCACTCTCCGGCCTGTGGTTGCCATCATCTTCTAACAAGTGTCCAAAAGCGTATAGGAGACTTTAAACTGGAACTGAGAGGACCCAGCAGGGGAGAGCATGCTTAGGAGTTCTCTCCACTAGGTAGAAGCAGATGTCCTCTATTCCATGAATTCAGTCCTGCAGATTTGAAAGGGACCTTGGAACATAGAACATAAAATGGTAGGGCTGGAAGAAACTCAAAAGATAGGTCATAGAAGATTAGAATGTTGGTTCATAGAAAGTTTAAGCCCTGAACTTAATTCTGTTCATTTGTAGGGGAATGAACAAGGGAAATGGTTCTCTTTTCAAGTTGATGGGAACTTTGGGACTTTGGGCCTAAAAGAACATCATTGAAGAGGCTCCAATCAACCTGATAAGATTTGAGAAACAATTTCCCTACAGAGCTTCTTAATCTAGGGTTCATGAATGCCCCAAAGAGTTCATTAGACAGATTTCAGGAAATCCATGAACTTAGGAGAGAATATGTATGTCTTTATTAACTAATCTCTAGGTAAAATTTAACATTTCCTTCAACTATAAATGTAGGAGACAAACATTATTCCAAGAAGGGGTCCATAGGCCTTAGTCTGCCCAAAGGAGTTGCTATACAGAAAAGGTTAAGAACTGCTATAAAGAATAGACATTATTCCTTGGCAACTGGCTAAAGGGCCAAAACTTTACATTGTGTTGATGATTGGGGTTACCCCCCAAACTACCTCTCTCCTTCCAGGGGATAGTTTTCATTCATGAGAGCTACCTTTAAGATGAATTAATTAGCTCAAACTCTGGTGAACTGATAGCTTGGGGAGGGATCACACCTTTGCATTGGCCCATAAAATACATGTTCAATGAAGATTTTTGCTCTTTTTCTTCCCACCCTTCTCTTCCCCATCTTATGGTAGAGGCAGACATGCTTACCCACATAACCCAAGAGGAGAGATACTCCCTCTGCCACTGGGGTGCATTAGGAAAGTCACAACCCCTTGGATCCTGAGTTTGTACATAAAGGGAGGGAGCTGGGCCAGATGACCTTGAAGGTCCCTTTAGCATGACATCAATGATCTTATCATCCTTTCTTCCTTTCTCTCCATTCTGAACATAAGTCAAAGACCAGAGACTTAAGAGTTATTTTTTTAGGCTCAAGAGATGACCACAGCTCTTATTATTATCCCACAGTGGGATAATATCGAGGGCTCCTATAAATGCAAAGGGTCAAGAATGAGCAAGAAAATTAACTGGCATATAGATACAGAGATGCATATATACAGACACATGCACACATATACATATATATACCCATATATACATGCATACAAACATAGACATATAGGCAGTGAAAACGCGGTAAACATAAGAAAATGTTAAGGGCCAGAATTCTGAACTTGAAACACAGGATTCTTACAAGGTACTAAGTCAGTGGAATTGATAGAGACAATGGTTAATCTAACTTAGCATGGTTTAGTATGATTGATTTAATCCTACAAGGAGATGTTATGGGCCAGAACTTGAAACAAGGTACTAAGTGGAATTGAGGAGACGATGGTTAAATCTAGTTTGGCATAGATTTAATCCTACTACAAATAATGGTTTCCTAGTGATGTAATGATTGGTGTATAATCCGTGTGGAACACATAAGGAAGAAGCTCTCACGGCCAGGAGGACAAACGCACTAGAAGCTCTTGGAGGCTGAGACAGATTCATTCCATCGTCCACCTTTGTGGTGGCTGGAGGCTGAAGCACAAACCCTTGGATCTGGAGAGATTCAGAGGGCAGAGAAGGAGGCAGGAGCTCAAGCTCTCGGAATCAAGGAGAGAGAGAGGCCTCTAAGAAAGCTAACCGGGCCCCAAGTGAAGGAGATAGGATGTTGAGTACCTCTGCACTTGTGGTGATTACTGAACTGAAACAAAGGCTGTTCCCAAGACCTCCAGAGACCCCCAGGAAACCTCAAACAGAGAACATTACCTTTTAGAGAGAATATTACAAGAAAAAGCACAAGTGTGGTAGCAGGAGAACTTGGGATATGTTGAAGGAATAGAGAGCTGTCCAATTCGAGTATAGCATATACAGCAAGGCCCAGTGGACAGAGGGCTGGACCTGCAGTCCAAGCAGCTATGTCATCCTGGCCAAGTCACTTAACCCTGTTTATCTTAATCCATTGGAGAAGAAAATGGCAAACCACTGCAGTATCTTGGTCCAAGAAAACCCACAGAGAGCTAACAAGGACTGAGAGACTGAGCATCAACAACAAAAAGAGTGGTTGGCTGTGGTTAACATGAGGAAGGCTGTGAGCTTCACTTTGAAAGACCACAAATGTCAGACAAAGGTTTGGAATTGAAAGGGAGAGATCTGGTCCAATCCCTTCTAATTCAAGATCAGAAGCAGGTACAGAGAGAGATGTTAAGCATCTTGTGGCAAAGGCAGTCGTATTATGCTCACCCATATGGCCTGGACAATGCCAGCCCCCAAACCCCAGGTCTCTAATAAATCCATTTTTAGGAGTCCTCAAATCCAGCCTGTTAGCTAGAGAAGGCAAACTCTCCAGCAATATGGCCCCCGACTTGTTCGTTCCTTCCAGCTGGAGAAGGCCTCTGTCTTGGGCTGGGGCCGTACCGGCCTCAGGATTTGCCCCCCTGGTACTAGAGCTGGGCTTCTGACGTTCAAAAAGAAGGAAGTTTCTCTTGAGTATTTCTTAGAAAGAGAAATGGTTGCCATGGGACCGTGGCAGAAATAGCTGATAATAAAAACCAGGTCTCTCCTTTATATTCTCCACCCCCGTCCCAGGCAATTGAGGTTAAGTGACTTGCCAGGGTCACACAGCCAGGAAGTGTTAAGTATCTGAGGCCAGATTTGAACACCGGTCCTCCTGACCTCAGTGCTGGTGCTCTATCCCCTGCACCACCCAGCTGCCCCTCTCCTTTATATTCTTGTAGAATGAGTTGGACAATGGCAGGAAGAAGGCACAGCCCCAAAAGATGCTTCCCTCCCAGGACTAGATCCATTCCGGTTGGGTGGCCCTAGATGGGTGAGGGTTCTGGAGGAAAGTGGAGGGTGGGGAGGCAGAATTTTATTGGTGTCTTGGATCCCTGTGTCAGGCCCTTTGTTTATGATTTGTTTTTTGCCTTCTCTTTCTGTCAGGGCAAATAAAGAACTTTCCCAACCTAATATCTGCAACTGTTACTTTGAGTAGCTCCAACAGGCCCAAGAAATCCCTTTACTATTTCCGTGAGCTTAGGCATGGACTGTTCGGTGGTTAGCTCTGGGTAGGAAGGGGCAACGTAAGCCTTTTGGTGCCAATGTGGCTATGCTACCCCTGGCTTGGAGCCACGGGTTACCCAACAGGAAGCCCACTGGGTGGGGGGCCCTGCGAGAAGCAGTCCTCTGATAGCAAGGGTTCGCCTGGAAAATACAGCACAGAAGGAGAAGGACTGAGAAAGAGACTTCCAAGAGGATGAGATTGGGGGTACCAGGGAGGGCTTCACAGAGGAGGTGACATCTGACTCAAATTAGTAAGGAACCTTAGAGGTCACCTAGTTCAACTCCCTCATTTAAGAAATGGGGAAACCGAGGCACAGAAGCACGGAAGAGACTTCCCTATGGTTGGCAGAGAATCTGGCTTTCATATCCCTTCACACTAGGTATACACAATGACAAACTGTAGTCTAGAATTGTAGGGGCAGGCTCCCCTGTGGAGCAATGGAACAAGAAGTGGCTCAGGGCAGGAGTACACCGCCCAGGTGTCTGACCCAGGAATCCTCCTCCTCCCTCCTACCTGGCCCTTTGACGATAGCAGAAGCGACTCATTCGTTCACAGACCTGCAGAATTGTCCAGTCATTTATGTATCATGAAATAAAATGCTTTGTTTTAGGTCTTTGTTAGGGCTCTTGGTGGGACACTGATGCCAGTTGGTTGGCTTGGGGGTCAGAGCCCCAGCTTCTTCCCTGGGGAGAAAGGGTTAGGCTAGACCTTCCTGAGCCTTGTGGGCCATTCAGGCCTTCCCTTTGTAACCTAGTAACAAATGAGAGCACCATCCTGATGTCATGGGGCAGCTGGATGCACAGTGGATGGAGCACCAGCCCTGAACCCAGAAGGTCCGGAGTTCAAATCTGGTCTCAGACACTCAATACTTCCTGGCTGTGAGACCCTGGGCAAGTCACCTAACCCCAACTGCCTCAGCAAAAAAAAAAAAAAAAAAAAAGGGAGCAACAGCAATGGACTTGCCATATGCTCTATAGCTAGATTAACTGCTGCTCTCTATCCCTCTAACACCTCCGCCCCAGTGCCCTCACTCCCATATCCATCTGCCTCACTCCTTCGGTATTCGAGCCGCTCTCTAACCCCCAGCTCAGATGCAGCCTCCCCGCTGGAACTCTTCTTTGACTCTGTCATATAATTTCATATTTTATAATAGGTTTGTATTTTAATCCCCTCCTTCATTTACTGTGCCTTATCTAGACTTCCTATCCCCACAGCAGCTACCCCTGTGTCCTCAGCAACGGTTTGAATGAACTACTGAATGAAGACACGGGAGCTGCCCCTCTCCATGATTTCCTGATTTGTTGTCGCCCCCTCCCCTCTCGGTTTTCTTGGCGGAGATGCTGGCTCCGTTGGTCGTTTCCCTCCCCGGGTCATTTTACATCAGAGGAGAAACAGAGGCAAACAGGGCTAACTTGCCCAGCCGGCAAGCGTGGTTCCTGGGGCGGGGTCACACAGCTAGTAAGTGTCTAAAGCCAGAGTTAAACTCGGGCAGACGAGTCTGACTCCAGACCTGGCACTCTGCACTAATCCATGCTAGTAATCTCTAAATGGGGCTTGGAGGCCTGCAAAGCCTTTTTGGTTTTATCAATCAAATTTCTGATGGGATTTTTGTTTTGTTTTTACATTGCTTGGCTTTCTCCCAGCATCCTCCACCCCATCCCTTTCTTTAAGCATCCCCTAAAACAAATTTTTTTTTTTTTTTAAAGAAAAGCGATAAGAAAAAAGCAAAATGGACACATTGAAAAAAATCTGGTATTATTATTGGATATTAATGTATGCAATGTTCCATCCCTGGGGGATTCTCCACTCCTCCTTCCCCATATTCTTTGAGGCTATGTTCTAGTTCTTATATTCTGTAACCCCTTGAGGGGCAGAGAGACGTATTATTAATAAGCCAGGAGAGCTTATGTGAAATTTGACCAAGGAAAAAAACAATTCTGGCTCTTTTTTTGTGAGCCCCTCCCTGAGTGGTGGTGCTGGAACCTTCTAAATGGCTCATTAGGAAGAAGAATGATTCCGGGCTTTTACCTTTCTGGAACAGCAATCCAGGCCAGCTTCCAGACGTTTTCAGGCAGAGTGTATTAAGTGCTCCAGCTCTTTATTGCCTTCTTAGCCTGTGCAAAATCAGAACTTATATTTTCTCTATAACTTGTCTTTCCTTCACATCTCCCTATTCTTCCCATTCTTCAGATAGCCACATTTATAAGCCAAGTCCTCCTTGACCCTTCCTTCTCCATCCCTATCTAATCATGGTTCAGTCCTGGGTCCCCCTTCTGCTCTTTCTCATCGGCACAGCTTGAGGTCAGCTCTTCTGAGTTCTTCCTGGGCAAACTCCACATCTCCCTAATTGCCCTCCCTGATGCCGATTTCACCTCTCCCTCTTCACCCCTCTAGCTAATCTCAACCCTCCTGGCCCTGATACTAATTCCTCCAAACAGCTGTCAAAAATTGCTCAAAAAGAGCTGATACTATTTTAAAATCTTTAGGAGCTTGTTATTGCCTCTATCAGGCAAGATTCTTTCAATATATTTTTATTGATATTGTATTTATACCACCTAAATTTCCACCTGAAGAGTCTTCTCTTATAACAAATGAATTTTTTAAGTATTTTATTTTTCCAAACATGCAAAGGTAGTTTTCAGCATTCATCCTCAAAAAACCTTGAGTTCCCAATTTTTCTCCCTTCCTTCCCCTCATCCCCTAAGACAGCAAGTAATCCCATATAGGCTAAACATATGCAAAGATTTTTTTTTAAAGAAAAAAAAATTTAATAAAACTAATCAACACACAATAACTTTTTGGAATATATATATACAAAGCTTCACACTCTTGGATCTTCTACCTCTGCAAAGTAGTCAAGTATAGATGGATGGTCTTCAAATTTCTCTTCTTTAGGGCCATGCTTGCTTTTACAAATTTTACAAATTCATTTCCATTTGGTGATGGTTCTTTCCATTTACGCTGTTGTTGTTGTATATATTGTTTTCTTGGCTCTGTTTACTTCATTAGGCATTAGTGCATGTAAATCTTTTTTTTTTTTAATATTGATAATAGCTTTTTATTTTCAAAATACAAGCAAAAATAATTTTCAACATTCACCCTTGCAAAACCTTGTGTTCCAAATTTTTCTCCCTCCTTTCTCTCCCAATACCCTCTTTTGGACAGCAAGTAATCCAATATAGGTTAAACATTTATCATGCTGCACAAGAAAAATCAGATCAAAAAGGAAAAAAAAAATGAGAGGAAAAAATCAAGAAATAAAAACAAAGGTGAAAATACTATGCTTTAATCCATCAGATTCCATAATTCTCTCTGGTTGCAGAAGGCTCTCTCCATCACAAGTTCTATTAGAATTGGCCTGAATCACTTCATTGTTGAAAAGAGCCCCATCTATCACAATTGATTATCACATAATCTTATTTCCACTGTGTTCACTGTTCTCTTAGTTCTACTCACTTTGCTTAGCATCAGTTCATGCAAGTCTCTCCAGGCCTCTGTAAAATCATCCTGGTGATTATTTATTATAGAACAATAATATTCTATAACATTCATACTTCATAACATGTAAATCTTTTAATGGTTCTCTGATTAAAAGTAATAACTAACCATGGAGTCTTGGGGGCTTTTTTTTCCTTCTCATGGTTTTTTCCTTTTATTCTGATTCTGCATTCAGAACATGACTAATGTGGAAATATATTTAATAAAATTGTACATATATAACATATCAGAAACTTGTTGTCTTGGGAAGAGGAAGGGGAGGGAGAGAGGGAGAGAAAAAAAAGGAACTCAAAATCTTATAAAGTGAATGTTGGAAACTATTTTTACATGTAATTGGAAAAAATAAAAGTAATAGCAAGCCTTTATTATATTTATTATAATTTAACAATACTTCTTTATAAAGTGCTCTTTGCACTTTAAGATATGCAAAGAACCTTATAAACATCATCTTATATCTTCCACAAGAACCTTGGGAAGTATCCTTATTTTATAGATGAGGAAACTGAAAGGGACAGAGATTTGCTCTCTAAGACAAGAAATCCCGCTTCCCGACTCTAACCCTAACCCTAAATGCGAGCATAGCTAGTTAGTATCTGAGGCAGGATTTGAAATCTGGTCCTTAGTTTCTTTGCCTAGAAAATCCATTTGGGTCCAGGAACAACAGCAAAACCTCCTAACTATGGGCTCAGTGTTCTCCTCCTTATACCACTGCATTCATCAAATCTGTTGCTTATTATAGCATATAAATATTGCATTACATTCATGGACCACAATCTGTTTAGCCAAACCCTGATCGATGAACATTTTTTTTTCTATTTCCAGTTACCTGCTCCCTCCAAAAGGATTGCTATTACTCTGCTGGTGTACAGAGGATGTTATTTTTGTCAGTGATCTCTTTGACTAGTACTAGCATCTCTCTATCAAAGGGCATGGACATTTTAGTCAGTTTATTTGCATAATTCCAAATTGCTTTCCAGTATGGTTGTGCTGATTCACAGCATTTAGCAACAGAGCTCCCCAGTGACCTTGGAGAGGCCTTTTCAGTGCAGTGGGATGGGAGCCAGAAGTTGGGAAGTGAGTAGAAACTCAGTGGAGGCAAAGGGTCATTCAGCTCTTTATAGGCATTTGTGTGGGAGGAAGAAGAATTAGGGCACATGGTAACTTGAGGGGATAGTAGGTTCGAGGGAATTTTAACCTTATGCTCTTGTGATTCATGTTGTGTTTAGCTGGGCACAGGGAATTATGGTGCCAGGATAAAATTACGTCTTCTCTGGCTCTTGGGCCCAAAGGCACTGGACAAACAGCATAGGCTAATTATCAGAAAGGAAGCCAGGACAAAAATGCTTGGATTCCAAGTCTTTCCCTTCTCTCTTAAAAATAGTGTGACTGAGTGTTCTGGGCAAGTCATTTTGCCTCTCTCAGGCAATTCTCTAAGACTCTAAGTTATGCATGGGTAGAATTTTCTTCCCTATAGCAGTAAAATCATAGATCTAGTAAAAAAAAAAAAAAAAAAGTGATATTAATTGATTGTCTGGAAACTCCACTTTTTAAAAGGAATTAGACATTAAAATCAGAGCAAGGAGGGGCTGGCCAGAAACTAGGTGTTTCTGGGGCAAAGAACCAATAAGAGGGGAAGGTGAGATGCCGAGGGTTGGGAGGAGGGGACAGTGAGGACTGCCAAATGTGGCATATTTCCATACTGTGTGGGGGTGTTCATGCTATATACATTCAAAAGAGAAAAGGTTATCTAATAACACAGGAAGAAAGTGATTAGATGAGGGGTCATGGGCAGCAGAATGAATGTCAGGCACCTCAGTTTAATGGTGGGAGGGCTAAATAAGACATCCCACCGGCGCTAAGTTGGTCTGGGAGCAGACCAGCCCACTGCTTTGGTAGGCTGGCCGCACATGAAGTGGCTGATGAAATTCCCAAGTGTTTAAATCATAATGGATGCTTGTCCTTCCAGGTCCCTAGAGTGACAACTGTAGAAGTGGGGAGTGGGGGGAATGGTGAGAGCTACGGGTCTATTTCTGTATATCTTATCTCGGCATAATTAGGGATGGAAAGAATTCTGGATTTGGGTTAAGAAGCCCTGGATTCCAGACTGCCTTTCTCTCATCTAATGCCCGTGGGACCTGGCCTTTCCTACTTTATCTTCCTTCCGTTGATTAACTCCCATTTACCCTTTAGATGTATTGTTGGGACATAAATATTTGCGGGTTGGCTCTCCTTAGACTGCTCTCTGAGAGCAGAGGCTCTTTTCTCTTTCTTTGCATCCCCAGCACTTAGCCTGGTGACTTCCACAAAGAAGGCATTTAATAAATGTTTGTTGATTGATTTCGCCTTCCAATCCTGTGTGCATTATCTGTAGAATGAGGGCCCTAGATCAGAGATCTCTAAGGGACAGCTCTGCCAGCCCCAGATTCAATCTCAGCACCGCCCATTCCTCAATCATACATGCAGGAGGAGAGTAGCCAGAGCTCTGGCCTGGGAACTAGTCTGCGTGACCTTGGGCCTTAGTTTCCTTCTCTGTAAAATGAGTCTGTTGAGCCTCGCGGTCTCCAAGACCCTCTCCAGCCCTGAGATCGTTCCCATAAACCTCTGTCTCCTTTACCTTACAATCTGCCCAGAATCTAGCCCAGCGCTTAGCACAGAAGAGGCCCTTAACACGCGTTTGTTAAATGAATGGATGGATGGGTGGATGAAGAGCCGGGGCTTACAAAGTGATGAAAACGCGGTGATTTAAGTGGAAACGGGATTCCTTTTTTCCCTCAGAAGTATTCTTCATTATTCACGGAACATAAATCATGTCCTCTGGGGATTCGTTCTTCCCAGATTAAAGCCTCCCCATCTTGGGACCACATGATCCATCCTTTTCTTTGTAATGTCAAGTTAACTGCTCGGGAAACATCAGGCTCCCCCCTTTCCCCAGGTTCAAAGCTTGGCTGTTTACAAAATGCTTTCTTCTGCATGTTCTCCAGGGAGCCTCAGCCACCACTGGTGCTGTGCTCGCTTTTACAGCTGAGACCCCCCTGCGGGAGGGGGGCAGCTCAGATCAGACCCTTGCCCGGCTTTTCTGGGAGTCCTGCTGTAATGTTAAAGGTCACTTTTAATGGGGTTATCAGTTCCTCCATTTGTCCTATTTCGTATTCTGCCTTAAGGTTATGACCATCCCCTCTTAATGGTTGAGATAAAGGTGTTATAGACATTCCTTAATGTCATTAGAATATCAGTAACCTCCATCTATGAGGCTATCCCCACCTAGGTATCTGCATTATGTCATTGTTAATGTTATTCCATAAAAGGCTTACTGTCCCATACTCAGGGCTAGACCCTTTGAGATGATAGTCTCCTCTAGCCCCTTGAGATGATAGTCTTGTCTAGCCCTGGGATCCATCGGTCCCAGTATTTCTCTCCATTTAATAAACTATTAAATTGGTCTCTAATCTCTGTCTTGCTCAGTTTCTTTTAACATTACACTGCGGCTCCTCCTAGCTCGGTCCCCATGGCTTCCCTCCCAAAGGGAGGCCCCAGAGAGAAGCCCGCAAGCCCCTCTCGGCCCAGCCTGGCAGGGTCTCTGCTTTAGTTTCCCAGGGACCAGACATGGAGATCTCTCAGATCCATCCGCCCCTGCAGGTTAGATACACCCCGTGTGTCCCCGGTCCTGAACTTGACCCAGCCCTGCAGAGACTGGGATCTCCCTCTTGCGGGTCCCCGTATGGATCAACAGCCAGGGGATGGTCCCTTTCGTTGTCTCTGAGGGATCCTGGGCTAGCTGGGGCTAGCACGTGCTGGGGTGCCAGCCGAGGTGGCCTCAAGGAGCTTATAGTCTAAAGGGGGAAGAGAACACGTGGAGGGGTCCTGGATGGGGAGGGGAGCTCCCAGAGCAGCAGAGGCTACAAGGGAAAGCCAAAGCCTCCCTGGGAAGAAGACAAGGGAGGGTCTGAGTTTGGGTGGAGCTGTATGGGGAGACTGTGGGAAGTGGCAGCCTCTGCCAGATAAGGCAAAAGGCCTCTTATCAGAGGGAGGGGAGCGGGGCTGGGGTCCAGGCTGGTTGCAGTGGAGGGCCATGAGGAGGACTCTGGTTCTCAGGGAGATAAGATAGAAGGCTCATGGGGAGCCCATGCTAGTGTTCGAGGCTGCCGTCTCCCAATCTTAAGCACTCACGCATTTAGTGCCTTCAGGAGAGCGGGAGGAGGATCCCAGTGGCAGTCACGCTGAACTGTGCTAGGAGAAGCCGCTGTTCTCCTCAATCTTAGCACTCGACAAGACAGTTTAGCATGCCATTCGCAAGGCTGTGCAGGCCATGCGGCAGGAGGATTCTGCCAGTGGCGAGTGCACGCTGATACCTGTGGATCTGGGGAATGCCGCTGTGCATCAGCCTCTCCTTTATGTGATTCAATAAGGGTATGAATCCTAGTTTTGAACCCTCTGGGGTTTCTCACTGAGCAAGCTGTGCATGTCCAGCTGTGTCGGATACAGGCAAGGAGACAGGCAAGCGAGGTCACGTCCTGATCGACTGAGGTCTGGTGGGATCATCCTACAGCTCTCTGACCTTTACAGATTATGTTGTTGAGCCTTAATGGGTTTTGTTTCATGGTCCTCCATGTGAACCCCTCATGAGGGTTCTTGGAGCAGTCTGGAGTCTGTGCCACTCTTATCATCCAGCTGGTGAGACAGATGAGGTACCAGGTCTGAATCAGGGTTCATCCTAGTCAAGCTGAGTTGTCGGTCGAGCGGGTGCTCTATCCACTGCATCTCTGACCTTTAAGGCAGATTACTCAATTGTGAGGCTTATATGGAGTGTCAGATCCTTCCTCTAGTCAATTGCCTAATAGGGCTGGGAGCAGCAAGGGTGGCCTTCTGGACCAATTCTGAATCAGCTTGGTAAAGTAATGGAATCTGCTTATGTCCTGATCCCAATGGTCCTCTATTTCCTCTGTCACAGCTGAGTTAAGATTCATGTAAGTGGTTTGCATTTGATCCTCACACTTGTCCTAGAGGTCTCTTCAGATGAACAAGGTAGCGTCCCAATGGTGAACTGAGGTCCACTTTGATGTAACATAATCTTCCTGCTCATGTCTATATTTTCCTAATCAGGGTGGACCACCAAGGGGGCAAGACCCTTCTATGTAATTACGGAATCTCAGGGCTGGAAAGGGAAAGGGAACTCTGCTTTAATTCCTACCTGAAATTGGATTTCCCTCTAATTTTGCACTGACACAGGTCTGAAGGTTTACAGAGTGCTCATGTGTGTTCTTTCATTTGATCCTCACAACAGTCCTGTGAGGAGGGGTCTATTATCAGATGAGGAAACCAAGGTACAGAAGTTAAATGGTGTACTGAAGGTCACACTTTAAGTGCCTAAGATAGATCTTCCTGACTCCATGTCCTGTCCTTCACTCCATCCGTCGTACCCCCAGCTAGCTACAGAGGCTGACTATCCAGCTTCTGTCTGCAAATTATTCATTGAATTTCAAGTACATTTTGGGAAGGACATTGATAAAACAGAGAGAATCCAGAGGAAGGCAAACCAGAATGGTGAAGGGTTGGAGCTCAGACCACATGAAGATTAATTGAGGGAACTGGGAACATTTAGCTTGAGATAAGTCTTCAAGGAGCTATAGAGATGTGACAGAGCAGCTGGAACTGACTGGTGAGAATTAATTATTAAATTTTCAGTGTGAGTATTTACACCTCAGAAACCAGCAAAAAAGTTGAACCAGGCCCATTTAATTAATTATTTTGGGTTAAGATTTTAGATTTCTTGTTATTTATCCTTTTTTTCCTAAAAGAGGACCATGACATCAGGGAGGTGATACCATGACACGTAAGTGATGGGATTTAAGTGAGGGAGGGCTGGGCAAGGCCACCTGCCTCACTTTCCCCTCCAGAGCCATCTGGATCTAGTGACCAGATACAGATCTGGAGATCTCTGCTTTTTTAAGCTAAGGTCTTCAACAGGGCTCAGTTTGACTGAGGTCACACAGGTTCAGTAATTAAGTGTAGGTAGCAATGGAGGCAAAGAATATTCTCTTTCACCTAGTCAAAAAAAAATCCTAAATTAATAAATACATGTATACATAAACCTGAAAGGGAAGACCCTCAAGAAAGTGATGGAGGAAGTATTAACAGTGGAGATGGGTGCTTTCAGACCATCAAATTGTTAAGTATTTACTAGCACATCCTCAAAAGGCTGTCAGGAGAAAGAAAGTAGATTTGCTCTACTTGGTTCCAGAGGTCAGAGGTACCAGAGGAGCAATGCATAGAACCCTGCCCTATAAGGAAGTTGGGCAATATGCCAGCAAGGGCCCTGACTTTGTGGCTGCCTGTCACTTCCTGTTTTTAAGTGTTCTTTTCTCTTCCCTTAGCTAAATGTATGTTCCAGTCTTCATATCAACAGGCAGCTAGTGGAAGAGTGAATTAAGTCCCTTGACCTGGGGTGAGAGAATACCTGAATTCAAATTCTGCCTCTGGCACTTATTAGCTGTAATATAATGGGAGAGTCCCTTCATCTCCATTTCTTCCAAAGGAAAATGGGAATGATAATATTTGCAAAAGGTGGCTGGAACATAATAAATACTTAATACATACTTGTTTGTTTCCTTCCCACTCCTTCTCTAGTTGGAGATCAGACTATCTAATTACTTGGAAAAGTTATTGACTGACATAGGTGAGAATCAATGGATCAATCAATGAACATTTATTAAGCACTCACTATGTGCCAGCTATTGAGCTAAGTACTGGGGTATAAAGTAAGGCAAAGCAATCTTGGCTTATAAATGTGGACAAACAAGCTACATGCAGAAGAAACTGGAGAAGATCGACAAGGGCGTAGTACCAGAATTAGTGAGAAGATGAAGATTTTTGTTGTGCAGGTGTCCCTAAATCTTTATGACTCCATTTGGGGTTTTCTTGACAAAGATAAAACACCTTCTCTAATGAGGGCACCCCATGCTGGACAGTCCTGTAAGCACTTGCCCTGTGTGAGTTCTCCATAAAAGAGTCTTTTTGGCAAGTGTCCATTTGACATCTGAACAACACAGCCAGCCCATCAGAGTGGTTTACCATTTTCTTCTCCAGCTCATTTTACAGATGAGGAAACTGAGGAAAGCAAGGTTAAGTGACTTGTCCAGGGTCACCCAGCTAGTGAATGTCGCAAGCCAGACTTGAACTCAGCAAGGTGAGCTTTCCTAACTCCAAGCCCAGCACTCTGTGCACTATAGAACACCAAGTAGATATCAAACAGTTGGAGTTGAGGTTCAAGGAGCCGGGTTTCATTTCTATCTGGGAACCAGTTTACTCACTTGTAAAATAAAGGATATTCCCAATCTACCCATCTTTTTTCCACAACAGTAGCATGAGAGACTTTAGCTAGTGTTTTGCAAAGATTTCTTGTTCTGCCAGTGTAGAAATCCTGTCGTAGAAAGGTAAATTTAGGCTTGATTTTCTTGAAAGAACTTCCTCACCATGAAAGATGCTGTTTCTTGTACTTCATTCTCAAAAAGGATCCAAAAGGCATCAGCATGTTAGAGTGGAGTTACGGCGGGTCCAACTGTGGCTAATCAGACCAACATGAGCTCAGAATGCTCTGTCACAGGTCAGTCACAAATAGTCCCTAGGAACATTTGGGATGGACTCTAATTTTGGGCATCTCGCCTTTCTTCTGGGCTAATTTAATTCTGTTTTGCTAATAGAGCACAGCACCTTCTCTAATGAGGGCACGCCATGCTGGGCAGTCCTGTGAGCACTTGCCCTGTGTGAGTTCTCCATAAAAGAGTCTTTGGCAAGCGTCCATTTGACATTTGAACAACATGGCCAGCCCATTGGAGTGGGGCTCTCTGCAGTAGACCTGGAATACTTGGCAGTTTAGCTAGAGAAAGGACCTCAATGTCTGGCATCTTATCTTCCTAAGACAATTCAGATGGAAGCTACCCCAAAGGGCAATGGGCTAGCCAGAGGAACAGTGGATTTTCCCTTCACTGGAGGTCTCTGATCAAAGCTATTGTCTAATTAATGTAATTTCCCCCCTTCCTCCCTCCTCTGAGGTCATTTGACAGAGGAGAAAGGAATCAAGAAAACTAGTTTTCATCTCAGCTTTGCTGACCTTTTTAGATGCTACTTATATGGTATCCGGGCCTTTGTTTCTTCATGTGTGTAAAAAACATAATCCTGGACCTACCTGCCTCAGAGGAAATAAAGTTCTCTGAAAACCCCTTTACAAATAAAAGTAACATTTTAAAAAATTGTTAAATGTAAAAAGTGTCTGGGGCAGTACCACCTGCTTGTGTTCATTGGTCCTGGACTGAGGGAGAGCTCAGAGGACTTGGTTCCCTCTAGACAGATATTACTTCTCTATGGGAAGAAGTTGTCATTGCTAAAGACCGCCTCGTTTGGCAGAATCTTTCTATGTCCATGTCTTTATCTGTAGCATCACTAAGGTACCGAATGTTAGAATTGGAATTGGAAAGACCCGGCTTCAGATCTTCCATTTGTAAACAGTGTCAGTTTCTTCAGTGGTAAAATAGGAAAAACAATATCTCTGGGATTATTCATTATGGGTATATTTATTTTGTGGGATCATTGTAATAATACCCAGGAAGAAAATTATGAAAAATGCCTTGGAAGCTTTAAAGGGAGACATCTTAATGTAGTTTTTAATTTTGCTAAATGTCAGTTGTTTCTGCTTATTATCATATTATTCTCTGATTGGGAGGAGGGCAAATCTATAAGCTCTGTATATTTTTTTAAAGGCAGAGCTAAAGTAACATTGAGGTTGAGAACACCAAAAGTTTGGGGTCACGGACCAGTGACATGAGGTGTTTCAAAAGAATTTGCAGGCTTGAACCCATTTCCTGGTTAATGGACAGTTTTGTTGTGATTGTAAGACCATTACAAGCAGGTTAGGTTCCAGAAGAAATTGGCTAAGAAACAGGAGCAAGGAGACACATTTATCCAGTTCTCTATCATTGACATACTAATTCTATGGCCTATGGGTAGGGCTGGGGAGTAGAGTAGTCTCCAGATTTTGGATCTCACTGACCAGATTATCAGTTAGCAATGAATGGAGGAGTAATCTATTCAGAATCAGACAGATTGTTGTTAGATTGGGAGTGTAGGAAGTCCCTGAGGCAGTCTCCAAAGCCAGAATATTTAAAATTACTGATTTATTGTTAGAAACAGAAGCCCCCCTAAAATCAGGGGACCCCAAAATCATTGTCTCCCCTAGAAGCTAAGACTCAAAGCCCAGAGTTGCTTGGAGGGTAGAAAGGGCTCCATTGTTTGGGGATGGTTTTTGGGCTCTGAGGTTCCAGGACCGGTTGCTAGAAAGACCTGCAATTTAAGTTTACAGGTGAGGAAACTGATACCTAGAAAGATTCAAGACTATTTTGAATGCCCTGCCTGGTGTGTGTATGTGTGTATACTTATGGTAGTTTCTCTCATGATGATGGCCAGAAATTTGGGAGATCTGGAGAAGAGAGAATTTGTGTGGAGATAGGAGTGTCATGTTGTTATAACAAAGTTCCCTTTTAATGGGGTGACCAGTTCCTCCAATTGTCCTGTTTCTTAATTCTGTCTTAGGTTATAACCATCCCCTCTTAATATTTGAGATAAAGGTTTTATAGACATTTCTTAATGTTTGACAAGATAAAGGTTTATCCATTTCAGATGTCATTAGAATATCAGTAATGTCATTGTTCTTGTTATTCCATAAAAAGCTTCCTGCCCCGGGACTAGACTCTTTGAGATGATAGTCTCTTCTAGCCCTGGGATCAGCATGGATGCATTGGTCCCAGTATTTCTCTCCATTTAATAAATTATTGAATTGGTCTCTAATCTCTGTCTTGCTCCGTTTCTTTGGCATTATATTGTCCCTATTTTAAGAGTGGAAACTTGAGACATTGATGTGGTTTTTCCTTAACTGCACTGGAGTTGCCTCCACCCCTGGTCTGGGCTTGAGGGGCTACCCTATCTCAACTCATGCTGGGCTAACTTAACTAACTAATTTTTTAAATTTTTACTACAAATTGTTTTATGAATCATGTTGGGAGAGAAAAATCAGAGCAAATGGGAAAAACTGTGGGAAAGATAAAAAGAAACAGAAAAAAAGAAGTGAACATAGCATGTATTGATTTATATTCAGTCTCCTTAGTTCTTTCTCTGATTGCAGATGGCATTTTCTGCCCAAAGTCTATTGAGATTCCATTGGATCATTAAACTACTGAGAAGAACCAAGTCTTTCATAGTTGATCATCACACAATCTTGCTGTTATTGTGTGCAATGTGTTCCTGGTTCTGCTCCTTTCACTCAGTATTAGTTCATGTAACTCTTTCCAGGCCTTTCTATAATCAGCTTGTTCATCATTTTTTATAGAACTATAATATTCCATTCCCCAGTTGATGGGCATCCACTCCTTTTCTAATTTTTTGCTACCACAAAAACTAGTAATGGAGAATGTGTCCAACAAAGGGGGAAGAGAAGACTTGCAGAGGGACAGGGATGAGAAGTCAGAGAGGAAAGCCTGGGACCCAAGTGGGAAGAGTTTAACATAAATGCAGAAGTCAAGAAAAATTTTGAGAATGAGGTGGTCAGTCAATCAGTCAATCAACAAGTAATTCTTAAGCACTTACTATGTCAATTCTTTCTGGAATACAAAAAGGGGCAAAGATCCAGTCCCTACCTTCAAGGAGTTCACATTCTAATGGGGGGAGAGACAACAGGCAAAAAATTATGCATATACAAGATATAGAGAATAGATGGAAGCTCATCTCAGAGAGAAAGGTAAAAACAAGATTAGAGATTTAGACCTGGTTCTAGAAGGTTCAAGGTCTTCTGGTCCAAGCCCCTCATTTTTCACCTCAGGAAATCAAGGGCTAGATAGAGGTCACAAAGAATAAATGGTAAAGGCAGGATTCAAGCCCTGGAAGTCCTAGTGGAGCAGGAAGCTCTGCATTCAAATCCTCCCTTAGGCACATAATGATAATGACATAATATTTTAAGGTTTGCAATGCATATTTTACATATATTACACATATTTTCACATTTGACCTTCACAAATATCCTGGGAGTTAGATACTATTAATTAATGAGGCAACTGAGGCATCCAGGAGTTAAATGACTTCCAGAGTCACACAGCTAGTAAGTGTCTGAGGCACGATAAGAAATCCAGGTCCGATCTTGGTCTTCTGACTCTAAGCTCAGAACTTTAGCATTGCACCGATTAGTCAATACTGGTGGGATCCAAGAAAAGTCAAATATCCTCATTGTGCCTCAGTTCCCTCACCTGTTAAATGGAGGGCTTAGACTCAATAGTTTTTACACTTGAATTCTGTCAATTTATAATCTGATTTAGAGTTCAAATGCCTTCGCCACCCATGCCAATCAGCAATTTTCTGTGCTAGTAGATATATTGAGCTTCTGTTGTCAAGAATGATGTATCTCCAGCCTAGGGAAGAAAAAAGAGCATTTAAAAACAAAGGGAAGAACTGGCCCCAAAGCTCAATCAATAACTTCATTAGTGTCAGGCCAGTATATGCCCATAACCAAGTGATGCAATCAATTATCTCCCCCTTTATCCTTTATCTCTAACTAGGACAACTAAGGGAAAGGGTGTGTTCAGCAGGAGGCATCAGCCTGAGGCAGTGATGGTATCATCTCCCACTGGCTCTGAGATAACAGCTTTGGTCCTTGAGGCAGAGGGCAAAGGGCAGGTCCAGGCTTGAGCCTGTGTCATTTCTATATCTCTGGTCATGTTGGTGATTTTTGGAGGCGGTTTCCAGAAACAAATTGGAGAATAGCAGGGAGATTTAAAATAAAAACCACAGAAATATGAGAAAAACTCCACTAACTGATGGTTCTGTTGTGTTCAAAACAAGTATTTCCAAGGCTGTGGTGCTGTTTGGGGTGTCCATCTTGCCTGCTCTCAGAGTTTTGTTTTGCTAAGAAAGTCAGGTGGACTCCTAGGAATGGGTTGACTCTGCTTTGATGGGTCAGGACGGCAAGATAAATTTGTGTCTTCATGAGTCTAGGAGAAAGAATTAAGGGCATTTAACCACATATAAGAACTAGAGAAAGAAAAAGAAACTAGCTACAGAAATAAAGGAAAGAATAATTCTAGTTGAGTAACATTTATGAAGGAAAGACATAGTATAAAGCACCAAATTGGGAGTCAGGAAATTGATGTTCAAATCCTGGTGATACTATGTGAGAGAGAGAGACAGACAGACAGAAAGAAAGAGAGAGATAGGAAAGAAAGAGAACTCATGAGAGAAGGAAAAAAGGAAAGAAAGAAGGAAGATGGAAGGAAGTGTTGGGGTTTGGAATGTTACCCCAAAAGTATATTGGGGTTGTAGGTCGATATTGTAAGGTATTAAAGAATTTGTAGGCAGAGACTTCCAAATCAAGGGGCAAAGATTTTATTATGGTAAAATCAGGCTAAATTCCAAGAGAAGTTAGCTAACTCCCCTCCCCCAAAGTTAGCTATAACAAGAAAGACCAGTAGTAGTGCTCTAAAAAGGAATTATCTACAATTTTTAGAGACGAAATATAACCTCGAGGGTTTGATATAACTTGGCTTTCTGCTTGGATACAGTAAACTGTGAGGTTTTGAAGACTTTTGTTGGAACAAAAGAGCTACTAAAAACTGAGATGGTCCTATCAGTGCTCTTCCCTGTCTCAGAGAATATTGCAATCCCATCAGTGCTTGCCCCAGGGAGTATTATAATCCCACCAGTGCCAGATTGTTTACAGTAATCCAGGCTTTTGGGGAAGGAAGGAGGAAAGGAAGAGAAAGAGGGAAGGAAGGAGGAAGGAAGAAAGGAAAAAAGGAAGGGAGGGGAGGGAGGGAGAGAGGGAAAAAGGACAGACATATGAGAGTGATGACCAGGGGAGAAATATTTAGACTAGAGAGTCACAGGAATGTTGAAGGAGCCATGGAGAATTTACTACCCGTGTAGCCTTAAGTAAATCACTTTAACTGTTCTGGTTCTTTGCTTCATTACATGTAAAATGAATGGGTTGGATTAAATAACCTGCAAAGTTTCTGTTAACTCAAGGAGAGATTTTTTCTGCTTTCGAATGCCAGTGTCCCATGGGGTTCGTCTCCTCATGAAATCTTAAAATCTTGAAATTGAAGGGGACTTCAGAGATGATGGAGTCTGCCTCTGAGCAATACTAGTTCCTTCACTGAACTTCTTGACAGCCTGCACTGTGAGATTCCTGGGCAAGGGGAAGCTGCTCTCTCCAAGAGCCTCCACTTCCCCTTGGGAGCATCCTGTTGGTGGCCAGCAGGTTCCTCTTCGAGCCTAAATTTGCCCCTCTCATTTCTCTCCTAAGGGATAAACAGAAAGATTTTTCAATGAAGCAGCCCTCCCCTCTAAATCTTCTTTTCTCTAGCAATTGGGGTTAAGTGACTTGCCCAGGGTCACACAGCTAAGTATCTGAGATCACATTTGAACTCAGGTCCTCCTGACTTCAGGTCCGGTGCTCTATCCACTGAGCCACCTAGCTGCCCCTTCTCTACATTAATCCGCCTCAGTCCCTTTAACTAACCTCATCTGCCATCTTGCCACAGCATCCTTTAACCATGGCCATGGAAGATTTAGCCTTTTCACCACAGATACGACATGGAGGCCGCTGCCCGGACATGGGAATACATCAGTTGACTCACTAGATGCATTCGCCCTGAGAAACCCCAGACCATTCACCCTGTTCTGCTCTGGTACCGGACCTTCCCCCTGTCGGCTGCACCAGTTCATCTGGGCTGAGTAGCTGGAGCTTGTCCAGGGCAGCAGGGGGTTTTACTATTCCCCCCCCTTTTAAACTCATACTTATCTTGCTTTGACTTCTCAAGAACTATATTTAGAAAGCGAGAGTCAGCTGGGTGATTTAGAGGAAGTAGCCTTCTCATTGTCTTGAGTTTTACATAAAAATTCATAGGGGTGGCTCTTACCATAAAAGTCCAAGGGTGTGCCTGATGTTTTCAAGAGGGGTCCATCGGCTAATGTGTGAGTTGTTTCATATTCTGTAGCAGCATCTAGTGGTAGTTGAGCAAGTTGGAGATGCTGAAAACTAGAATAGTGGGTCATGTTGACTAAAGAAAACCAGTGTCTTAAAATCTTAGCATCATTTTAGTAGCTTGGGTGGGAATCGCTCTGTGGATTCCTGACCAAGTAACCATCTAAAGCTGGTGAGAGCGAGTTCTTAATCATCTTCGCTCCCTATTCCAGGTAAGTAATTATGGTCAAGTGCCTCCTTTTTCTTTTTCTTTATCTGTAAGCTGGGAACAACACGCTGGACTGTAATGCCAAAGAAACTGAGCAGGACAGAGATTAGAGACCAATTCAATAATTTATTAAATGGAGAGAAATACCGGGACCAATGCATCCATGTTGATCCCAGGGCTAGAGGAGACTATCATTTCAAAGAGTCTAGCCCCAAGTATCGGGCAGCAAGCCTTTTATGGAATAACAAGAACAATGACCGAATGGAGGGACCTAGGTGGGGATAACCTAATAGAAGGAGGTTACTGATATTCTAATGATATTAAGGAATGTCTATAAAACCTTTATCTCAACCATTAAGAGGGGATGGTTATAACCTAAGGCAGAATTACGAAATAGGACAATTGGAGGAACTGGTCACCCCATTAAAAGGGAACTTTGGCATAACAGGACCTTCTGGGAGGAAGACAGACAAATGCTATTTAATCGCATTGCATAGAAAACCCTCTAAATATGTACCTAGAGATGACATTTTAACATCCTGTAGTAGAAGGAACCTCCTAGGGCAGTCAGGAGACCCAGCTTTGATACTGATTGGCTGTGTGACTTTCAGTTTCCTCATCTGATAGTAAAGAATTATAATACTAATTTGTAGGCTACCTTGAGGATCAAATAAGATAAAGAACCTCTTTGTGAGCCTTGAAAGCACGGTAACATGTGAACTCATTCTGTCATCCCTAAGGGAATGGGATCCCTTCCATGAAACAAAAGCACTGATTCTCTGGAATTAATGTTGCATCTTTAGCAGGGAATGGAAGTTAATTATTATATTATAAACCAAAAGATGGAACAAGATGTATTATTTTGTTCAACTCCTAACTGATGTATTATTCATTTTCAAATGAACTCGCTTCCATATTTCTCTACCTTGTCTGAGTTGTGTTCTCACCCTGGAAGATCCCTTCACCCTGCCGTTGATAAGAGGAAGTGTCCAGGACCATTGTGGTTTATTCCTCTCCAGACTTGCCAGTCTCCTTGGGCCATTTTCAGTTCCTACATGGGAGAGTCTGTGTCGCTTTACTGAGGTCACAAATGACCTCTTTTTTGTCAAATCTAAGGGACTCTTCCCCACACTCATGCTCCTTGACCATATGCAGGATTATGTCCTGGTGATGTCCCTCCCCCCACTGTCTGTATCCTTTCTCCTATTTTGGCTTCTGGGGTCATGTTCTCTTCTGGTTGTCCTTCCACTTCTCTGATTATTCCCCCTCAAGTCTGCTTAAAGGCTCTTGAACTTGTAGCCTAATATTGCAGAAACACACACACACACACGAGAGGTGGAAAACATTATAAACAGCAGAATTCACAGGTTGGCTTTTCTAATTTGTGCCAAATTTTATCTTCAATTTTGCTTTTTTACTTAGGATTCTTGAATCCCCAAGAGGACTATGGATAGATTTTTAAAAGTCTATGAATTTGAAGAGAGGGGAAAAAAAAATCACCTCTTTATTTTCTCTATCTTCTTAATGAATTCTAGCATTTCTCCAATTCGAAATATTTCAAAATTAAATTTTAGTTTACTTCCAGTCACAAACTGTATCTTTTCCATGTTTCCTTCCCTCCCCATTGAGAAAGTAAGGAAAAAAAAAATCAGTTACAAATAAATATGTATAGCCAAGCAAAAACAAATCCCTGTATTAGCCATGCACAAAAAAAAATATGCTTCCGTGTGCACTCTAAATCTATCACCTGCTATCTGGAAGTCAAGAACATGTCTAATTTGAATTTTTAAAAAATGATTCTATGATGAGGTCCACAGGCCTTCATAGACTAGCAAAGAAAGGTTAAGTCCTGCTTTTGACCACTCTGCAGAGCCACAGAGGTCCCTGGGACAGTTTGAGAAACGCTGATCTAGGCCGTCTCTTTCCTTTTTCAGATGAAAAAACTTATCCATTCAGCACCTCTTGCTTTGGCTTTATTTGGAAGCATCCCAGTAACCCCTGACGGGTCCCCTGGGAGACTATCAGCATCAGTCTCAAAATTCTTAGTGCAATCCCAGGTCACTTAGGTTGTCAGAAAGTGATAAAATAGGATTTTAGCTCTACTTTCCAGGCAGGGTCTGCCACAAACATGCATTTGACATGAGGAAAGGAATTAAAGGCCATCAGCATTCTCCCCCATGTACCCCCCACATCCGCGCCCTTACCCCAGAGGTGGTACCAGAATGGCCGGGGAGGCTGCCCAGCACATCTGGCCTGGCAGCACCCGGAGGATGGATGTGTTGGATGCTTAAAATCGGTGGGCAGGCCCACAGCTGCTCAGGCAGAGGCCCACGTCTTTTTGCTAACCACTGGGCTGACTGACCCTTAGACAATTATTGGGCTGTTCAGAACAGACTCGGCGTTATTGCAGAGGGTTTCTGTTTCTGTTATAGGCCAGGCAGCTGCTACCAAAAAGTCTTTTCTCCTTGGGTTTTCAAGGCCCATGATCTCCTGCCGGGTTCTCTGTCATTCATTCCTCCTGTCACAAGCAAATCCTCTGAGGCTCTGTCTGGGCATAGTACTTTTGGGTACCATCTTCAGGCTAGAGAGCCGGGTGTGTTTTAATTGGATTTTTATCTTTTTTAATTATAAATCTAGTCATTATCAACAAAACTCATGCCGATATAATACAATAAAGAAAATCACATGTAAGATAACTGTTTTTTTTTGTTTTTTTTTTTTGTCAAAGATATTTACTCCAGAGGTTTCCTTTCCCCCATCCCTTCATCCTCTTCATATGATGGCCACATTGCTTTTTTTGCTGTTGTGCAAACCTCCTCTATTTTTATATAGTCAAGTCCATTTATTTTCTTTCCCATAATTTCCTCCATTTATAATCCACGGGCTTGTCCTTCAGGCAACTACCTGCCAAACCCACCTGGAACAGGGGTCTGACATTTGATAGATAGGAATTTTCCTCCTCTCTACAATTTAGAGAAATCCATCCTTGCTTTTTCTTCTAATTTAGTGGAGCAATGTTCGAGTGACAGCAAAGTGAGGGGAAACCATTTCCAGAATAGAATTAATCTCAGGGGAAAAGAATAAAGGCCTAGGGTGGGAAAATGGAAAGCAGAAACCCAAGTTCTTTTTAGCTGTATTTTAAAGAGGGGTCAGTGAGGACAGGGAGGGGGAGTGGAAGAGGATTTTTCCCCCTTCAGAGGGTATCTCTCTTCCTTCTGCTCCTAAAGACCTGAATGTCCTCCCCTTCCTCCTGTGTAATTCCCCGGGAGGGAGAGAGGAGAGCAATTTTCTAGGACTTGAAGGGTTGTCAGGTGGAGGATCTTGTGGAGTAGTTGTGTTTGGCCCCAGGGAGCAGAGTTAACATGGAAAGTGGAAAGAAGCAAAGTAATCTGACATGAGGGAAGGCTTCCTGATTATCTGAACTGCCCTGAAATGGAGCCGGTGGTGGGAGGGGAGCCTGATTAAAGTGAGGGTGCCTTTGTAAGTCAGACAGGATGGCTGCTAAAAATGCCTTTCAGTTAACTAATAATTAAGAAGAAAATCAGGTTATGTGACTTGCCCAGGGTCACACATAGATAGTAAGGGTCAAGTGTCTGAGTCTGGTTCCTACTCCAGGGCTGGTGTGCTATCCACCGTGCAACCTAGCTGTCCTGCTACCTAGCTTTTAAAACCTAACTGAAATACCACATTCTCTTTGATTACCCTTGTGATAATCACTTAGAATTCACCCCAGACTCTTGATATCCTATGTATTATTTTATATTTTAGTTCTTGTGTCCTATTTTTCTACTAGACTATGATCTTCTTGACAACAAAAACTTTACCCATTGTCCATTTGAGACGTTAGATAGTAATCTCCCTTTTCTCTGCAATTTAGAGAAATTCATCCTTGCCCACTGCCCATTACCCCAGCACAGTGTTTTATATGCCATAGGTGCTTACTAGATGTTTGATTCAAATAAATACAATAATAAGTTTATGATTTCTTTTAGGGGATGTTATTGAGAGGATTGTTGCCCAGGTATGGTTTGGACTGGGGACCTCTGAGGACCCAAGCAACTTGGGAGTGTCGAGGTTTCCTGTGGATCTTTAGAACTTCTGGCATGCTTTGGGCCCTTTGATTCCTTCTGTCCAGCCCTCTGGGGGACAGTCTTTCTTCTGGTCACTGACCTGAGAATAATTTGATTCTCAGAAATTATCCAAAGTGACCTAATTCCAGAAGAAGCACCTTTACCAAGAATCCCAGCAGAGCAGGCTCCAGCTTTCCCCCATCCCGGAGGTCCACATTGTTAAAGAAGCAGCGGTCGGAATTCCTGGCTTCTAGAAGGGAGTCCCCACTATATGACTGTCATATTCTGTAGTATGGACAAATTACTATATATAACACAACATAATATATATTATTATATGACCATAACTATACACACACACACACAAATGAATGAATGAATAAAAACCCCACTGGGGTTCATGAAGCAATCTAGTGACATGGTTGGATCTGTGCAGTAACAGAGAAGGTAACAAGAGGGAAAGGCTTATGTGAGAAAGATAACGAGCCCCATTTTAGACATGTTGAGCTTAAGATGTCTACTGGACATCCAGTTGGAGATGCTGGAAAGGCAGTTGGAGATCCAAGATTGGAATTTAGCAGAGAAGTTAGAGTCACACCGATAGATCTGAGAATCACCCAGTATAAGATAAGTAAAACCAATGGGAGTCCATGAGATCACCAAATGAAGTAGCATAAAAGAGAAGGGTGGCCAGATCAAAGGCCTATGGGAAATCTGCAGTTAGAGGGCATGGTCTCAATGAAGATCCAACAAAGATACTGTGAAGAAGGCGAACCAGGAGAGAGGGGTGTCCTGACACCCCAGAGAAAAGGGAGTACCCAGGGGGAGAGAATGATCATTAGTGTCAAAGGCTGCACAGAGGTCAAGGAGAATGAGGAGAGAGAAAAGACCAATGGATCTGGCTACTGAGAGATCATTAGTTACTTTGGGGAGAGCCTTTTGGTGAAAGGGAGAGATTGGAAGCCAATGAGAAAAGCACCTATTGTAGACTGACTTTTTGAGTTGAGCTACAAGGGACAGAAGAGATCTAGAATGATAATTATTGAGGATGAAAGGATCAAGAGGGAGATGAAAGGACAGGATAAGCCCTGTATCGAAGCAAGGAATTATTGGTTGGATTGTTTAGAGTTGATTATAAGTAGGAATGGCAGGGCCTTTAGTCCTTGAGTCTCCAACATGCAGCACGTAGTGAATACTTAATAAATATTTTTGAAATTTCACAGAATTGATGTCTGCTTAAAAGAAATTAGTTTCTGGAGGATCTAGAATGCCGTGACAAAGATGTTGGAAGACAGAGGAATTTTTTTTTTTTTTTTGGACAGGCTTTGAGAAACTTGTCTCTGAGCAAAGGATTTGGCAGCTGAGGTAAGCCTTGAATAAAGGATGAGGATTCTGAGAGACAGAGAAGAGGAACGGGTGCATTCCAGGTAGGGCAGATGGCTGACGTGGATGCATGGGGGTGGGAAATAAAGGTTGAATTTGGGGACCAACCAATAGTCCAGTTTGTTTGGAATGTAGGAGTGCCTAGAGAGAAATTAAGAAAGGAAATTAAAAAACAACAACAGGAGGCAAATTGTTGAAAGCCTTCAGTGACAAGCTAAGGGATTTGTATTTTATCCTGAAGAGGTTAAGAAGCCACTGAAAGATTTTGGGCAGAAGACAGCAATAGGAAGGTTCCTCTGTAAGGTGTGTGGAGGATGGGCTTGTGAAAGGCAAGACTAGAAACAGGGAGATCAATTAAGATTTTCCAGTAGACTAGATGAGAGGTGATAAATGCCTGAACTAGAATAGTGGCAATGAAGAGCAGAAGGAAACAGAGGCAAATGAAGTTATAAGGTAACAATGGCAAAACTTGGACATGGAAACGGTGGATAGAGCTCTGGGCCTGAAAGTCAAGGAAGATAGATATGCGTACAAATCTAGCCCCAGACTCTTATTAGCTGTGTGACCTATGGGCAAATCAATGAACCTCTGTTTATCTCAATTTTCTCATCTGTAAAATGAAGATAATAACATCATCTATCTCAAAGGGTATTGTGAGGATCAATGAAATAATAATCATTGAGTGTTTAATACAATGTCTGGTAAGTGCTAGATGTTAGCAATTTTTATTATTGTTTTAGGATTTGGGTTTGTTATTATACACAAAGACAAGACAGAAGAGTCATAGAAGTCAGAAATAGTGCTGGTAGTGAGGTGAGCATGGGTATCCAAGATACCTCCTCAAATGGTGATCTAGATTGGTGATTCATCCGTCAGAGAGAGGATCCTGGAGTGCAAGCTTCTCTTGGGCAAGAAGGCTCCTGGGGAGGGGTTGGAAAAGACTCAAGAATTAGCAAAAAGATGATGCTTTGTTCCTGAAGTTCCAAAGAAAGTGGAAATATCTGAGAATTACCTGTAAAAGGATGGCAGGGCAAGCAAAGGACTTTTAAGGATGTGAAGGCCAGAGCACATTCTCCCAGAATGCTAAATGTTTCAAGAATCATAGATTAGCATGATGTTGGATAGATGAAAATATAAGAGCAATAAAAGGATGCCTGATGGATGAAAGCAAGCTGGAGTAAACAATCAAGGATGACTGGCGCTAGATGTGGCAGAGGATAGGGTACTGAGGATATGTGTGACTGAAAAGGCAATAGATTGAGCATCACCTTCCCTAATCCCTGGAAGGCCACCTTCTCCAAGAAGCCTTTCCCTAATTTTTAAATGAAATATTTGGAAAGCACTTAACCCAGTGCCCAGCACGTAGTAAGTCTGTTCTCTTACCTCCTTCATTCCAAGTTCTGGTACCATACTTTTCATAAGCTTAACTTGAATTTATTCTCTTTATATTTATTTGTTATATTCATATGCAAGTATTTATCTTCTCTGTTAGCATATAAGCTCCTTGAGAGTAGCAATTATTTTATTCTTTGTATTTGAACCTAGTACATATTGACCAGCACTTAGCATTGTGCCTGACATCTCATCATCACCATTATCATTACCATCACTACCATTTTTGTATCATTTCAAGGTTTGAAAAACACTATACAAATATAATCTCATATGATTTTATTACATAGTAGGCACTTAAATATTTGTCAATTAATTATTAATTCATTGAAGAATGATTGATTAATAATTAATTCTTCATAAATATTTGATTCATTTGAATCCAGTGTGCCTTTCTAGCTTTATTATCTATTGTTCTCCTTTGCTCTACAATCCTTTCAAAATCAATCTGTGCAAGTGATTTTATTTTTAAGTTTTAATTGATATCTTTGGGTTGAGTTTTTTTTAAAATATCATCACAGTTTCCTCCAGCATTCCTCCCTTCTTCCCTCCCAGATAATCACCCCATATAGCAAATGTTATTTTTATAAAGACAAAAAAAGAGGAAAAACCACTTGTCAAAACATGAAGAAAGTCCCCCCAAAATGTATAAATTGCTTTGTACCTTAGAACATTCTGTGTCTTTGTGTTGACTGTAAGTCTTGCTAGGGATGCACTCATTTATCTCTCCCTTAGAATCCCTAGTTTCCTTTAAAACTTTGCTCAAATACCTTTCCAGACCTCTCTCTGTTCTTTCCCGGGATTCTTTTGCTTATACTTTGCATGGAGTTACATGTATGTATTACCTGCCTCAGTTAAAGACAGCACCCTGAAGGCAGACATCGTTTGCCTGGCACATAGTAGGCACTTAATAAAAGCTTGTGGAGCTACTGATTTTTAGGATGGCTGTTCCCCATCTGCCTGGTCCTCTGCCTGCCTGCCTGCTGTGGCCCTTAATGAAGAGCTGCTTCCTCTGGGCCTTGGACCAGCCCCATCCTTCCCCATCCCCTCACCCCCACCTACTAGAGCTGGGCTGCAAAGCCAGTTTGTTGCCTTTTACTTTAATAGAGTCAGTTCCTGTTTTCCTTAGCAATTGGCAACTGGCTCAGCCTCCATCCTGGGAACTACAGAGAGGGAGAAGATGGACCCTCAGCTTAAAGACATATGGAGAAGAGTTTGGAGCTATAAGGTCAGCGCTCAGAGGTCCTGGAGAGGAGAGTCAGCCGGGATGCTGGGGAGGAGGAGGATTGGGGGCAGACAGAAGCCAGGACTCTCTCTACGTCCCCTTCCCCTCTAGGGCCTCCTCCCTCCAACTCCTGGGTCCCCACTCCCCCATGACCCCCATCTCCTTGATAGCTCAGGCTCCATGCAGACCAGTTGTCGGCAGTTAGGAATGAGCAGTGAAGCTGTTCATGACAACACAGTGGAATTTATGTTTGGGGTTAATTAGTCCTAAACGGGCAATTTCCCGATTCTCCCTTGGACCTAGCAGGTTGTTAACTGATGCTTATGGAGACCCCTATAAAGGAGAATGGATGCAGAATGTCAATTAGGAGGCTCCCAGGGAGGAGAAACCCAACCAGGACTGCTCCTGAGCAGTCAGGGGCCTTAGTGGAAAATCCGTCAGTGTAGCCAACAGGTAAGTGCCTACTATGTGCCAGGAGCTGCACTGGGTGCAAAGAAAGACAAAAGAAAGCCCCTATCCTGGACGAAGCAGAGCCATGTTCAGATTCTTTCTGAGATCCCCCCTGGCTGCTTAAGTCACTTAGCCCCTCTCAGCCTTAAGTTTCTCAATCTGTAAAATGGAGATAATTATAACACCCTCCTTACTGGATTTTTCTAGAGAATCAAATGAAATAAAAAATGTAAAGTACTTTGTAAGCTTTACTACATAAGTGCTGGCTCTTGTTATTTTGGGCAGGGGTGGGGGTAGGGTGTATGGGGGGTGTCACTAACCCAATGTCACACTGGTAACAAATAACTGAGCTGAGATCCTCCTGATTCCAAGAGCAGTGTTCTTCCAAAGCATCACTGAGTTGGTAATACCTCCCCTCTTCCAGTCCAGCCCATGCCCAAGGGGAGCCACTCAAGTCTCCCAGGGATGGTGACCCCATCCTCCTCCCTCAGAGCATCCCTGGATTAAACCAAGTCTGGTCTTTACAGCCCTTAATCTTTGTTTTGCCCTCTGGGATCCAGGAGAACTGCCCCTCTTCTCATGAGAGTAACCTCTCAGCTAGCAAAAAATAAGTCCAGGGCAGGTCCAAGTCCCCAGATAGGTAAATCGAGCCATCTTGTCAGAGGAGGATCCAAATTGATGGCCCAGAGTTCCCTTTTAAACAAGTCAGCACCAGTCTCTAGGTCCAAGCTTCTCACTCCCTTCTCCCAAGGCCTGCTCCTGCTAGATCTGGATAAGAACCTTATAAAAACTGACCAGACTTTGCTTGTTTGGGGGAGAAGTTACCCCATTTCCTGTGGGCCTCTAACAGGTGCTCAGTTCCACCTGGGGCCCCACAGAACTTGTTTCTCCACTTCTCCCTGATTTCTCCAAAATTTTTGAGTATTTATCATCAATAAAACTGCCTTGCTTTACACTGTTGTGAACAGTTTCTTCATATTAGACATCGGTATTCCATGAGCCTTTGTGAGTCTATATTAAGAAAAGACCCTTTAAGCACTTAAAGTCAGCCATCCTGTCTCTCCCTAAACTTCTGCTTCTCCAGGGTAAGTATCTCTAGCTCCTTGAATTAATCAATTGATGGTACAGCTAATATTCGTGATTCTTTACTTCTAGACTTACTCCATTGTCAATGTCCTTCTTAAAATGCTGCTCCCACACATGAGCATAGGTCTCTAAATATTTATTTTTCAACTACATGTAAAGACAATTTCAACATTTTTTTTTATTATTAAAGATTTTTATTTTCAAAACACATGAATAATTTTCAATATTCACCCTTGCAAAACCTTGTGTTCCAAACATTTTTCCCTCCTTCCTCCTACCCCCTCCCCTCAACAGCAAGTAATCCAATATAGGTTAAATATGTTCAATTCTTCTATATATATATATTTCCACAATTATTGTGCTGCACAAGAAAAATCAGATGAAGAAAGAAAAATAAAGCAAACAACAAAAATGGTGCAAATACTATGTTGTGATCCACACTCAGTCCCCATAGTCCTCCCTCTGGATGCAGATGTTTCTCTCCATCATAAGGCCTTTGGAACTAGCCTGAATCACCTCGATGTTGAAGAGAGCCACGTTCATCAGAATTGATCATCGTATAATCTTCTTCTTGTCATGTACAATGATCTCCTGGTTCTGCTCATTTCACTCAGCATCAGTTCATGTAAGTCTCTCCAGGCCTTTCTGAAATCATCCTGCTGATCATTTCTTACAGAACAATAATATTCCATAACATTCATATACCATAACTTATTCAGCCATTCTCCAATTGACGGGCATCCACTCAGTTTCCAGTTTCTTGTCACTACAAAAAGGGCTGCCACAAACATTTCTGCACATGTGGGTCCTTTTTCCTTTTTTAGCATTTCTTTGGGATACAGGCCCAATAGAGACCCTGCTGACTCAAAGGTTAACATTCATTTTTTAAAAATTTTGAGTTCCAAATATTCTACTTCCCTTCTTCTCTTCACTCTCTAAAAAGTAAGAATTTTAATAGGTAATGTTTAATGAGCACAGTTCTCTAGGTATGACCTAATTTGGACAGAGACAACTCAACCTTCCTTCATACAGATTTAAGATTCCAAATGCATTCACTTCTCATGGAGTTTAGGGAAGCCTAAGTTAAAATCTTGCCTCAGATACTACCATGTGACACTGATCAAGTCTCTTAACCTCTCTCAGTTTCAATTTCCTCAAATATAAAATGAGAAGGCTGAATTCAAAGGCCTTATATTGAAAAGGTTGAATACAAAGATCTCTAGAAATTGTTATAGGCCTAGAAATGTGTTCCTGTGAGCTTATGTTGTATTATTTGAAACTTGGAAGTTTCTTGAATTCATCATCTTTTCCCCCTTTTATTATATGCATTTATTTCTTCCCCACATAGTAGTATTTTATTTTTATTTTTTCCAATTATAACTGAAAATCGTTTTCGACATTCACTTTTGTAAGACTTTGAATACCCAGGGTTTTTTTCCCTCCCTCCTGTTTCTCTCACCTCCCCAAAATAGCAAGCAATCTGAAATAGATTATACAAGTATAGCCATATTAAACATATTTCTACCTTACTCATATTAATTCACCATCTTTTTTTTTTTTATATGAACTACATTTTGCCTAGCCCTGCTTCACTTCCTCCTTTATTTTTGTGGTTAATTTTTTGAGCCCAGATATTCTATTTTTGGACGTGGCTTATCATGTTACTCTGTCGAGATCTTTCTGGGTCCTTTACCCAAAGTGATAACTATGCTTCCTAGATTCCATAAATGTGCCACCTAAGACATCATCCAATTCACTGATAAAAGTTCAGGAAAACACAGATGTTTTCTGTGTATTCCATTAGAGAGTCACAGAATCTCAGAAGCAGAAAACACATTGGCGGCCTTCTACACCAACCCACATCTAATCAAGAATCTCCTAAACAATATATTTGGTGATTGCCTGCCATTGCTTGAAAAACTCCAGTGAGAGTGAACCCACTATTATAGAGGCAGTGGGCTCCTCTCTGACACAGGCCCAAGTGTTGGGTTGTTTTTGTTTTTCATTTTGTTTTTGGGTTGTTGGTTTTTTTTTTTTATTTTTATTATATATATATATATATATATAATATAATTATAATTCGAATTTAATTAAAATTTTATATTTTTAAAATGTATCTCTGCTTAAATTTGTCTTTCGGTGACTTCCATTAATTGTTCCTGGTTCCTCCCCCTTGGAGATGAGCAGAACAAGTCTAAGAGATAGCAAGGAATAGTGGAAAGGTTATATTAGATTTGGAGTCAGGAAGGAATGGGTTCAAATACTGCCTTAGACATTTTCTAGCTCTATGACACTTGGCCAGGTACTTAACCTGTTTCTGAATTAGGCTCCTCATTTTTACAATGTGATGATGATAGCAATTATCTTTGAGGGTTGTTAGGAGGATGTGATGTGATAACAGTTTATAAAGTGCTTTCAGGCCTCAAAGCTACAGAAATGCCGGTTATTATTATTGTTGTCTTTGTCATAATCTCATGGTCTTCATTGGTCATCACACTGTGGTTGTTTCTCAGTTTCCTTATCCATAAACTGAGGAGATTTGGCTTAAGGGTCTCTAAGGCGCTTTCCACCTCTGTTATCCTATCATGCTTCTATAATCCCTCTTCCCTTTAACAGTCCTTTGAGTACTTGAAGGTATCCATCATTGTTCTCCCTAAATCTTTTCTTTTCTAGTTTAATCCAGTTTCCAGGCTTTTAACCATGCTCATCATCCTTCCCTCGAGCCCTTCTAATTATTCTCTCTCCTAAAATGTGCTTCTCAGATATATAGTAGCCCAGATGTGATCTGGCCAAATTAAAATACAGTAGAACCATCATCACCTTCTCCCTCTCCCCTCCATGCAAGCTAATGACTTAAATTATATTATTGACCGTCTACATTGACATGTATTGAGCTTGCAGTCCACTGAAACAACCAAGTCTTTTTCCAGATGACCTGATTTCTAGTCATCCTTTTTCATCTGGTACATGTGAAGCTGATTGAACTGAAGTGTATGATATGACATTTATCCCCATTACAACTCATCATTATAATTGACCCAGTAAGTACTTTAGATCTTTTTGAATCCCGACTCTGACATCCAACATATCAGTCAGCAAGCATTTATTAAGCACCTACTGTATTCCAGGCACTGTGGGAAGTGCTGAGGACCCAAAGAAAAAGATAGCCACAGACTAATAGGACACAAGGTGCAAAGATATAGTCGGGATGAATTGGAGAGCATAAAGAGGGGGAAGACACTAGCATCAAAGGAAATTGGAAAGGTTTCCTCTAGAGGGTGGGATTTAGCTGCACCTTGAAGGAAGCTAGAGAAGTCAGGAAGTGTAGAGAAGAGGGGGAAAGTTCCAAGGATGAGGAACAGCAAGTGCAGACGCCTGGAGTTGGGAGTAACTAGATGCCATGTGTATCCAGCTATGGTACCTTTTTGTTGACCTTAGCATTTATCAAGAGCCACCTGTCTCTGGCCAGAAGTCCATCATCATATGCCCCAAAGCAAAACAAAAACAAAATAAATATTTTTCCTGGGATACTTGGCTGTCAGTGCTGGTGATGGGAACAAGCAAACAGATTACCATGAAGATAATTTCCAGGTGGCCACCAACATCCATTGGCAAGGGAAAAATAGAGAAGTGATAAGCAGAATTCATCAAGATCATTTAATCTTAGGGCACACCTAAAACGTTTTTTAAAATATTTATTTTTTTCAGTTATCAATAATTTATTTCTTCTCCCTCTTACTTCCCCAAAGATCCTATGGAAGTCAACATATACTTTGATCCACAGTGACTTCAGTGCAAAATGAACACAAGGAAAGATAGTAAAAAGAAAAAAAAACACAGAAAGTTAAATGAGGGTTGAGGGTTAAGATAAAGAAATGAAAGAAGGAAAAACCACATAAATTATTCAGAAGCTTCATATTTGTACATCATAAGCATTTTTAAGGGTATGTAAAAGGTTCTGTGTATGTGAAGCAAAGAATAACATTATATATATATATATATATATATATATATATATATATATATATACATAAATGTATATATGTATAATGTAAACCAAAGAGCTGGTGATGCACTAATTTAGATCACTGGGTTGGACATCAGGAGAATCTCAGTTTCAAATGTGTTCCCACACATTTATTAGCTTTGGGAACAAATCATTTAGCCTCTATCAGCCTCAGTTTCCTTATCTGTAAAATGGATAATAACATTTATCTTCAAGGATTGTTATGAAGACAAGATATAGTATTTTCCAAGTGCTTAGTACAGTGCCTGACACATAGTTGGCACTTAATAAATGTTTTCTTCCTTCTTTCCTTCCTTCCTTTCTTCCTTCCTAATAGATATAAAACAACTAGTTTCATTTGGACCGTCATTTCCAAATCTACTGCTTTGTTAGAATAAAATTCAAAACAAATTCCAAATTAGAAGAAAGAAGATGAGGAAATGACCCTGTGCCATTCTAGAAGTTTTTGAAAGATATTGACATCCAAAAGTTAAAATGAGAACAACAACAACAAAATCAAGACAGTGATCCCCATCACCGTTTCTTAGAAAAGCTTAAGCAATTTAAAATAGTTATCACTTTGAAGAAGCTGGAAGATTTTAGAAACTACCAGCAAAATTTACATGATTTTGACAAACCCCAATCAATCAATCAACAAGCATGCATTAAAGTTCAACTGTGTTCTAGATTTTATGCTAAGATTTGGAGATGAAAATACAAAGAATGAAACGATCCTTATTTTCAAGGGATTTTACATTTTTATGGAGGTGAGCCAGACAGGTAGTAGGAATGAGAGAAAAAAGCTGGACAGCCTGAACATAGTACATGGGGCATGCCTAAAATGTTTTTTTAAAAAATTTTTTTTCAGTTATCAATAATCATTTTTTCTTCCTCTTACCTCTCCCAAAGACCTTATGAAAAAAGGGGGAAAAACAAAGACAAAATCCTGTGACAAATATTTAAAGTCAAGGAAACCACATTTCTCTATTGACCGTGTCCAGAAAACTATGTCTGACTAGATATGGATGGATTCTGAGTCCATCATCTACCTCTCAGAATGCAGGTCCCATCCTTCATCATCTGTCTCTGGGAATTGTAGTTTGTTGTTACATTTATCAGAGCCTTTGAATCTTTAAAAATTGTTTGTCTCTTCAGTGCTGTTGTTATTGTATAATATCATTCTGCATCAGTTCATACAAGTTTCCCAGGTTTCTTTGAAATTGTGTCTTTCATAATTTCTTACAGTATGATCATATTCTTTTTTTTTTTTTTTTTTACTTTTTAATGGTATTTTATTTTTCTAAATATATACAAAAATTTCACCTTCTTTTCTCCCCTCCCCAAAGCAGTAAGCAAACTGGTATAGGTTAAACGTGTGCAGTTGTTCTAAACATTTCCATATTCATCATGCTGATCAAAAAAAAATAAATCAGATCAGAAGAAAAATAATACAAGAAAAAAATGGAAAAAAAAAAGCCAAGCAAACAAAGAACAACAAGATGAAAATATTATGCTTTGATCTATACATGGTCTTCACAATTCTCTCTCTGGATACAGATGGCATTCTCCATCACAAATCTATTGGAATTTCCTCGAATCACCCAATTATCGAAAAGAGCCAGTCTATCATAGCTGACCACCACATAATCTTGTTATTCTATGTACAATGTTCTTTTGGTTCTGCTCACCTCACTCAGCAGCAATTCATGTAAGTCTCTGCAGGCTTTTCTGAAGTCATCCTGCTCATCATTTCTTTTTTTTTTTTTTTTCTTTTTTTTTATTATAGCTTTTTATTTACAAGTTATATGCATGGGTAATTTTTCAGCATTGACAATTGCAAATCTGTTTGTTCCAATTTTTCCCCTCCTTCTCCCCACCTCCTTCCCCAGATGGCAGGATGACCAATACATGTTAAATATGTTAAAGTATATGTTAAAGACAATATATATATATAAATGTCCATACAGTTATTTTGCTGTACAAAAAGAATCAGACTTTTAAATAGGATACAATTAGCCTATGAAGGAATTAAAAAATGCAAGTGGACAAAAATAGGGGGATTGGGAATTCTATGTAATGGTTCATAGTCATCTCCCAGAGTTCTTTTGCTGGGTGTAGCTGGTTCATCTCATTGCTGGAGATGGCCAGGTCCATCAGAATTGGTCATCATACAGTATCATTGCTGAAGTATATAATGATCTCCTGGTTCTGCTCATTTCACTCAGCATCAGTTCATGTAAGTCTCTCCCAGCCTCTCTGTATTCAACCTGCTAGTCATTTCTTACAGAACAATAATATTCCATAACATTCATATACCACAATTTATTCAGCCATTCTCCAACTGATGGACATCCACTCAGTTTCCATTTTCTGTCCACTACAAACAGGGCTGCCACAAACATTCTTGCACATACAGGTCCCTTTCCCTTCTTTAGGATCTCTCTGGGATATAAGCCCAGTAGAAACACTGCTGGATCAAAGGGTATGCACAGTTTGATAACTTTTTGCTGCTCATCATTTCTTTTTTTTTTTTAATTAAAAACTTTTTATTGACAGAACCCATGCCAGGGTAATTTTTTACAACATTATCCCTTGCACTCACTTCTGCTCCGATTTTTCCCCTCCCTCCCTCCACCCTTTCCCCAAGATGGCAAGCAGTCCTATACATGTTAAATAGATTACAGTAGATCTTGGATACAATATATGTGTGCAGAACCGAACAGTTTTCTTGTTGCTCAGGGAGAATTGGATTCAGAAGGTATAAACAACCTGGGAAGAAGAACAAAAATGCAAGCAGTTTACATTCATTTCCTAGTGTTCTTTCTTTGGGTGTAGCTGCTTCTGTCCATCCTTGATCAATTGAAACTAAGTTAGATCTTGTCTTTGTTGCAGAAATCCACTTCCATCAGAATACATCCTCATACAGTATCGTTGTTGAGGTATATAATGATCTCCTGGTTCTGCTCATTTCGCTCAGCATCAGTTCATGTAGGTCTCGCCAATCCTCTCTGTATTCGTCCTGCTGGTCATTTCTTACAGAACAATAATATTCCATAACATTCATATACCACAATTTACTCAACCATTCTCCAATCGATGGGCATCCATTCATTTTCCAGCTTCTGGCCACTACAAAAAGGGCTGTCACAAACATTTTGGCACATAAGGTCCCTTTCCCTTTTTTAGTATCTCTTTGGGATATAAGCCCAGTAGAGACACTGCTGGATCAAAGGGTATGCACAGTTTGATAACTTTTTGGGCATAGTTCCAAATTGCTCTCCAGAATGGCTGGATGTATTCACAATTCCACCAACAATGTATCAGTGTCCCTGTTTTCCCACATCCCCTCCAACATTCTGCATTATCTTTCCCTGTCATTCTGGCCAATCTGACAGGTGTATAGTGGTATCTCAGAGTTGTCTTAATTTGCATTTCTCTGATCAGTAGTGATTTGGAACACTCTTTCATATGAGTAGTAATAGTTTTAATTTCATCATCTGAAAATTGTCTGTTCATATCCTTTTACCATTTATCAATTGGAGAATGGCTTGATTTCTTATAAATTAGAGTCAATTCTCTATATATTTTGGAAATGAGTCCTTTATCAGAACCTTTGACTGTAAAAATGTTTTCCCAGTTTATTGTTTCCCTTCTAATCTTGCCTGCATTAGTTTTGTTTGTACAAAAACTTTTCAATTTGATATAATCAAAATTTTCAATTTTGTAGTCAATAGTGCTCTCTAGTTCTTCTTTGGTCATAAATTCCTTCCTCTTCCACAGGTCTGAGAGGTAAACTATCCTATGCTCTTCCAATTTATTTATGATCTCATTCTTTATGCCTAGATCATGAACCCATTTTGACCTTATCTTGGTGTACGGTGTTAAGTGTGGGTCATCTGCTCATCATTTCTTATAAAACAATAATATTCCATAACATTCATAGACCATCTTATTCAGCCATTCCCCACCTGAAGGGCATCCACTCAATTTGCAGTTCTTGCCACCGCACAAGGGGCTGCCACAAAAATATAATCATATTCTATTACATTAATATATTTTAATTTGTTCAACATTCCTCCAAGGAGGACTAAACATACCTCCTTAATTTCTATTTCTCTGTCACTACCAAAAGAGCTGCCCTAAATATTTTTGGTAGCAAAAATATTTTTTCTTGTTTGATTTCTTTGGACTAGCTTACCCAAACTAGAAGAAGAATTAGTGGAATCCCACTTCTCCCAGGAATTTTTAAAAGACACTCTAGAGAGATTTGATCTATGGAGAAGAAACACGGTACAGGACGGCATAGAGAGTTTGCAGGTGTCTTAGAGAAAATAATGCCAAAAAAAGAGAAACTTGTCCATCTCTCACCGAAGAAAGCCTGGTTTTTTTTTTTTGTTTGTTTTGTTTTGTTTTCAAGATTCAGGTCAGGCCCAAGAAGATTCAGCAACTCTTGCCACTAGGTGGCAGAAATTGGCATTTCTTTGGAAAGAGAAAACACTGTCCACTGTGTTGGTCAAGGTAATTAAGGCGTGTAAGATGGCCCCTGTTCCTTCCCTCAGGAAAGGGAAGCTGGAAAGACTAGCGTGCTGTTTTCTCTAAGGGCAGCCCAGGATCACAGAGTACAAAGTCAATAATTTTGTCCCCCCTTCAAAGAGACATCTTGTTCCTTCTGGAAGCAAACGGTCTAGGTGTCAGATGGGAACTGTTTCTCCTGCCCACAGTGGGGAAATGCCAAGAATAGTTGAGGTCACTGAGACATGAAGCGAAAGATTCCCTGAACCACCTATTCATTTTTTAAGCAAAGTTTGAAGGGGTCTCCCTGTGCCTCCCCAGGCAGAGCGCTCTCCCCCAAGCCAAGAGTAATACGTTTATTTGGTTTTTTTCTTTTTTGACATTTCACGTCTGTTACTAATACTAATACTAATCTCCTGGCCTGTTGGTTTGTGGCTGCTTCTGTCTTACTGCTCCATTTAATGAACTATAATCTTGGCCTTGACCAACATCTTTTGCCTGTCTATTGCTCTAATTTAATGAAGTGTTTGTAAAGCTGTCTGGGGAACTCCTGAAAAAATTTCATTTTCTGAGCAACTGCTATAAGTTTTGGTGAATTTTATGTCAAGAGAGCTTTTTCAGAGAAGTTCAGGAGGGGATACAGACAAGCGGGGCACTGTTGGTATTATTGCTCTATAATTTTTTTTTAAAGCTCTGTGTGTGTGTGTGTCTATGATACACACACATAGGCTATTCTCAATTAAGATTCATGTTTTTACATACAATCCTCTTTCTTTTTTTTTAAACGTCTGTTGTTATCAAATTGAAAAGAAAGTTTCTTTAAAAAGAGGGCTTTGTCTAAACAGTTCTCTTTCCTTTATCTATTACTATTATTAGCTGACATTGTTTCCTTAAGGCTTTCAAAGCATTTTAAATCTATTATCTCATTTGGCAACTTAAAAAAAGCATGTATAAAAACAGCATGGCCGGGTCACCAACTGTTAGTATGTCCATTCTTCCTGCGGCTCATTTCTTTCTAATTGCTTATTTCAGCTCAAAAATTGGGGGAAAGGAAAGAAACAGGACTGGGTAACCCTGATTTTTGCTCAATTGCACATTCTCTTGGGGCTTCTTAAGACAAGAGGATTGGGGTGTTTCCAGCGAATAGGGCACTTGGTGTGTCCTGGATCCCCACAAGTTTGACTTTAGCAAAGCACTGGCTGTTCCTGGGGGATATTAGATGCACTCCAATTCATGTCCAAGGCAGGGCTGGCAGGCTTTGCTTTTTAAAGGCAAACAGGGTGGGATATAGCTTCTTCCAGCCAGTGGCCAGGTGCCTTTCCCACAGAGACAACTTACTCTGTAAGGGGATAACACTTCCGTTATCCATCCCTTACTTTCTGTGATTACACCAGCTAGCTGGGGTGTAGGGAGAAGAGAGCTAAATTTCCTCCCACCACCGTATTATAAAGCAAGCATTATCAAAACTGTTTGTGCTGGCTAATTTTTTTTAAGTAGATTAGTGGAACAGCCAAGCTAATGAAGAACCAGAAGTGACTGAACTCAATAACCTAATGTTCAGTAAAATTGAGAACACAAATTACTTAGAGAATTCCCTATTTGACAAGAACTACTGGGAAAAAGGGAAAACAGTCTGGCAGAAATTAGGTCTAGACTATGTCATGCGGCTTCTCCTTTCTAACTAATGGCAGAAATGATTGGTTTCCATAAAGGGCACCAAAGGGTGGTTGACAGCCCAATGGGAATCCTTTTTCAGGAAAGGATCTGGAGGGATGTATGAGTAATATCTTACCCCAACTTAGAAACAAGGCTGACTGGCTTTCTCAAAGGGAGGGTGGCAAAGTATATGTCATTAGAGAACCTAATGAGTACATTCTGTTTTATTTTCTCTCCTTCATATCACCTCTTACACCTTAGTCTCCTCATTAGCACATTTTCCTGTTATCACAGGAAGGGTGATTTGAGGGGTTTTTTTTTGGTTGGGAAGAAGTGGGTGATGATGGAGAGCCAGACACTTCCATTTAAATATCCTCATGGAACAAATTTCCCTCTTTATCCTCACCCCATTCCTATTTTTCTGCTGAAATTTTTGTTTGTATCAAATTTGGAGCAATGTGGAAGGAGTACTAGACTTAGAGCTGGAAGACTGAATCCCCCATTCTGCCTTAATGCTGTTTGACCTTGGATGAGTGACTGAGTCCTAATTTATGATTTATAAAATGCAAATGAGGATACTTGTGCTACCTATGTCCCAGGGTGACTGTGAGGGTCAAATATTATGGAGGGCATAAGGTAAAGTAACAGTCCTGACTATGTGCTGGGATTACAAATACAAGCAAAAAGAAATAAGGAGCTTAAAAAGCTGGTGGAGGAAAACAGCAAGGAATATGAAAACACATGGGAGTGGCAAAAAGAACAAGAAAAATCAGGAGCAGAGCCAAAAATCACTCACAGGGAGCGAAGTCTGGCTGGTTTGGGCACTGCCTCAAATGGAGGCATTCCTCACGAGGGAGGAAGAATGGAGGACGGGCTGGAGGATGGTCCCGAGGGAGAGTCAGCAGAACCAAGGGCAGGGCTGGGAGGGATGCTGCATACTTGTATCTTCTCAGCAAGGACACCATCACTGACCCCACCAGGTATAGAGTTTCTCTGCTTGAAAGTTCAGGTGTATTCTGAACCCCAGGCCAGCTGGCGTGATCACAGAAAGTAAGGAACTTAAAACAGAGGGAGGTGTTCACTTTGATGGAGGAAGTAAAGCTCTCAGTTCAAGAATGTTTCTTCTAGGTGGGCCCCAGATAAGAGGAGGACAAAAGGTTAGTCTCATCTTGTTTGGGGTGTGGAAGAGAAGAAAAGCTCAGGAAAATAAAAGAAACAATTACAGAATCTGTGTATTTGGGTATTATGGGTCTTATCAGACTATTTAAAATCAAGGCAGATTCTTCTCTGAGACTTCTAGTATGGCTCAGTCATTGGGGTCATCTCACCCATTCTTTCTCAGGACAAAACTGTCCATTTGGTCACTGGGATGAAGATTTAAGTCAGTTTAATTCCATAAACATCAGCTGAGAGCTTACTGTAATCATTAGGAGATGTTTAAATAAGGTAACCCCCCCCCCCCCACACACACACACACACACACATAACCAGCCCCAGAGTATGCTGCCCATCTACTTATCCATCAGGAAAGCAGTGGGGCCATCTTATCTCCTGATGAATGAATATCAGAACCCCCATTTCCTGATTACCAATTCATGATGTACTGCTTCCTCCAAGCCTCCAGCTCCTGGAGGGTACAAACAGTCTCATTTTTATTTGTATCTTGCTAGCAACTGGCACACTGCCTCACACATAATGGGTAAATAATAAATATTATTTCATCCATGAAATTTAATCCGCCTCTCTGGAAATCATATCCTTCTTATTTAATTCTGTCCTATAGGCCAAACACCCGTCCATTCATCCATTCATCCGTTACTTCTTGGAGCTCACAGCCCAGAAAATAGATGGCACTTCTACATATAAATGCAATAAACAATAATAAATGACAATAAAGATACAAAGTCAGCAGGGGCCATTGGATCAGAAGAGGCAGTATTTGAGCAGGGTTTAAAAAAATAAAAACAAAAAGATGATCAGCTTTCCCCCAGCAAAGAGAGAGAGTTGGGGACGTGTGAGAGTTTACAGGGGTATACACGCAATCCAGTCTAGTTGGTTGGTGTCCATCATTCTCGAAGAGGACCAAAATGACATCACTGTGTCAGAATTGAGTCAGTGTGTCCCACTGTGTCTGACCCCAGTGTCCGGAACCTTATCCAGGTGAGGTCCAGAATCTTCCTGAGACAATTCCCATGGAAGCCATTCAGTTTCCTCGCATGTGGACAGAGAGTTGGGAGGGTGGGAGGTGTTCGGAGGTCTGGGTCTGACTGGAGCATGGAAGTTCATAGTGTGATAATAGGAGATGTCTGGAAAGGTTGAGTGGCACCTTGTAGGGGCTTTAAAGGCTGCTTGAACCCAACTCGGGCACAGGAAGTAGAGACCCTTTGGAAGGTTTTGTAGAAAGGAGCAGCATGATCAGCACTTTAAAGGCTCCTTGTTTGGGTGGGGGCAGGGTAGGGGGTGGGGCCATTCCATTTTCCTGTGGGAGACCCTCCTGAGCAGAACCTGCTGTCTGCTGGAAGAAAAAATGGCAGCAGCCACCTTGACAGAAACCCTGGTTCACGCAGGGCTCTGTCTGTTCAGTGTCATTGGATGGGTAAACTTCAGCTTAAACCCAGGAAATAAACTTTCTCCAAGAGACAATCCAGGTGCAGAGCCCGAGGCCTTCGTGGCAGGAATATCCTCAGATGAGTCAGGGAAGGAGGCTAGTTGATAAAGAGGTTTCAACTGTAAGAGGGGCCCCCACTGCTTTATGGACTCCACCTTCCCCCCAAGTTGGACTCCTCTAGGATGGCACCTTAACCCAGTAGCAAAACAAGAATTTGAATTCAGGGCCTCAGACATCAAACACTGCCTTTTTTTTCTCCTGCGCCACATACACATTCAGTGTTTTCTACGATGGAGCTCAATATATTTCTCATCATTTTCTTGGGGCATCCCAGTTCTGTTGCCCAAGTTCTAAGAAACATATTTGTTTCTCAATGCTACAATCTCCTTTTGGAGCTGATATTTCAGAACTGTTGTCTCCCAGAGGATTATCCCAAAGGTCTCTTTTCCATGTAGGAAAGACTTCAAGAAGGCTACAATAATTAGTCATATTTTTTTTTTATTGTAAACAACCACCAGCAACAAAAATAAATATACAAACTAGGAAAGGAAAGTGCTCATAAAACCCTTAGCACTTAACAAGACTGAGAAATAAATTAACAAACCATCAGCAACCAAAAAGATCTTTTTGATCTCTGTCTCTTCTTAAGTCTATCAGAAACTCTTCTATCCTTTGCATAATTTCCTCTCCCTCTGTCTCTCTATCTCTGTGTTTGTGTCTGTTTGTCTCTCTGTCTCTATCTCTTTCTTTCTCCCTCTCCCCCTTTCCTTCTTTTTCTCCCACCCTCTCTCTGTCTCTCTCTCTCAGACTTTTTCTGACTCTTTCCTTGTTGTCAATATATAATATACTTTACCAGTTTTGATCTGACTTGGCGCCACTTCAAATAGTATATTTGTTTTTGTTTCATAATTCTCTTTTCAAAGTATCATAATATGCCTTTACATTAATATAAAATAAATGTCTGTTCCTTTTCCTTTCCTGGTTAATATGTATACATACTATTCCTTTGCACTATTACACACAAAGTATTCAGACATCCTCTGATCGCTGGGCAGATTGCTTCCAAGGGTTTTTGCTATTTTTAAGAAGAGCTAGGAGTATTTTTGTACATTAGGTTCTTTCCCCCTTTTATAATATTTTCCGACTAAAACCCTAACAGTAGATAAAGGCACCATAAGAGCTTTCACATCCCACTTTGTATGATGTTCTTTTTATACTCACATGAGTCTTCAGGGGATCCCCATACACTGAAGCTGCTGGAGGGGTAGGGAGGGAGGCTTGGAGATTTCCACAGAAGGAGCAAATGAGTTAATGGTCCTCCTATAATAGGTGTATTTTTCCTCACACAAGGGAAGATGCTTAACTTGGAGATTCAGGGGCATGGAAGAAAAGAAAGAGGACCAAAGAATACAGCTGGGATCACAGTCCCCTCAAATCATAAAAATAAAATCAGATCTTCAGTAGATACTGAAGTTTTTGGTGTAATAATTTTCAGAAAGGTGGATAATTCAGGAAAAGATCACAGACTAGATTCAGAGGTTCTGAGTTTAAGTCCTACCCTGATTTTACCACCCGTGTGACACTGGGTGAGTCACTTCTCTATGGGTTTCAGTTTCCTCATCTGTAAGATTTTGAAGTCGGCCTCGATGGCTGTAGATCCTTGATCTAAGTGACAGATAAGCATCCTTGCCTGGCACTCAGGGAGGTTTTGCCATGACATGCAAGTGCATTGGATTGAAATGAGGGAGGGCTGGACAAGGTCACCAGCCACTTTCTCCTCTGGAGCCATCTGGGTCCAGTGGCCAGATAGAGACATGGAAGAAACACTAGATTCAGAGGGAGACCTGGGTCTTCTTTCCCAGGACACGGTTTGACTGATAGGTAAGAAATGAGGCAAAAAATGGCATTTTTTAAAACCTAATTTAAAAAACCCACCTTGGGAGAGGGAGACCATCAGAGTTTCTGGCCAAAACAGATGCCATGGTCCTCTTTAGGGTGGAACACCAGGACTGTTGCTACAACAGGTCCTTAGGTGGGGGTGGGAGTGGGGGATTAATAGAGAAGGGCAGGGTTTCATTCAGGTGCCTCTGATTGGTTTCTTCCTCTGATGTCCATGGCTAGGAGGTTCTAATGAGCCAGGAAGCTAGGTGGGGCAGGGCAGGTATGGGTAAATCTATAGCAAAAGTAGCTCATTCCCCGGAAGGACTAGACCCAGAAAATCAGAGGTTTCTCTAGACCACCACATCCAACACTCTGAGACCAGCAGGTAGGACAGCGGATGCCATCTTTTCTCTGGCAGTCATCTGACAAGTAATTCCTCATTCTCAAGGATATCATTGAGCTATTTTGTCCCCTGCTATCAGCGCCCCACTGAGTGTCCCCATGAGCTATGGGGACTACGGCTATATTTTCTATAGCCAGAAAGCTGGGCCCCAGTGGATGAAAATGGTCCCCCAAGCTCACCTTTTCTCAAATACAAAGCATGAAGCAAAACGGCCTCTTTGAGAGCCGGGGGTGAGGCTGGGAAGGCCGAAAGGAAGCCCTGAGCTCAGGTCCAAGCCCATTTTCTTTTATCTCTAGCTGGAGGCGGCTCTCTGGGAGAGAAGCGAGGTTCCAGGACAAACACAGAGCGGCTGTCAGGGCTGCTTCTTCCCCACTGAGGCACTCGGCTCAATTAGCAGGCATCTGGCCATGGGGCATGCTGCTTTCATCCAGGCGAAGGAAGGCCGACCAGAGGTTTTTCTGGCTATTTATCTTCCAAAGACTCTGGAGCCCTCAGAGGCTGGGTTTTGGATCTAGGAAAAGCGCACAGGATCAATTAGTGTTTCGGTGCCTCTGTGGAGTTAGTCCATCTGTTCTCTTCTAGGCTCCCATCCCCCCAATCAATTGAGCCCGAGTACTTCGAGTACCTCGGTCATGCTAAGTGCTGAGGGGGATAGCTGGGTGCCATGAACTTAATGTAATCGCCCATAATTATCTCAGTGGGAAAAAGCCCCAACTTGGGGGGAAGGTGGAGTCCACAAAGCAATGGGGGCCCCCAGAGATCCCCTGGAGCAACAGCTCCCCTCTTACAGTTGTAACCTCTTTATTTATCAGCTAGCCTCCTTTCCTGACTCATCTGAGGATACTCCTGCCACTAAGGCCTTGGGCTCTGCACCTGGATTGTCTCTCGGAGAAAGTTTATTTCCTGGGCTTAAACTGAAGCGTTTACCCATCCAATGACACTGAACAGACCAGCCCTGCGTGAACCAGAGTACTCTGTCAAGGTGGCTGCCACCATTTTTTCTTCCAGCAGACAGCGAGTTCTGCTCAGGGAGGCCTCCCTGAGGATGACCAAGCAAAATATGCCCTTGAGGCTCATCCCTTGGTTTTCCTAGGAACATAGATCTTGAGGTAAATGTGCTTCTGAAGCCAAAGATCCAACCTCCTCATTTTAAAGTTGAGGAAAGTAAAGGCCAGGAAATACAGTGACCTACCTAAGATGAGTTAAAGAGTAATCATCAGGGGCAAGATTTGAACCCATTTCTCCAATGTCAGTCAGCTCCCTTTCACCTGTACCATGTTGCCTTCCCCTTCTTTTAGCTCATTCCAGCCTTTTGTCATGTCTAAACGTCCAGACAAAAGAAAAAAGAAAAATGGAGCATGAAATTGGGGGTTAATAATTAGTAAAACCTCTATTGAGTACCTACTATGTGCCAGGCACTGTGTCAACTGCTGAGGGTATGAAAAGAGGCAAAAGATTCTTTCTCTCAAGAACCTTACAATTTAACAAGGAAGAGAGCATGCAAACATATATACAAAGCAAGCGACATGCAAATATACACAATGCAAGAAGAAATAGGAAATAATTGAGAGAGAGAAGGCACTAGAATTAGGAAAGGTTGGGAAAAACTTCCTGTAAGAGATGGGATTTTGGTTTGGACTTCAAAAAATCTGGGAGCTTAGGAGACAGATCTTGAGGAGGGAGAGTGTTCCTGGCCTGGAGGATAGCCAGAGAAAATGTCAGGAGCAGGACAAACATGGAACAGCAAGTGGCTATAAGAAGACTGGAAAGGTAGCAGGGAGCTAAGTTATGAAGGGCTTCAAAGGCCAAATACAGCATTTTGTATTCGGTCCTGGAGGTGACAGGGAGCCACTGGAGTCTATTGAGTGTAGGTCGGTGGCAGGATCAGAATCGGACCGGCACTTTGGTGGCTAAATGGGGGATAGATCGGAGAGGGGAAAGATTTGAGACCATCAGCTATTACAGTGGTCCAGGGTTGAGGTGATAAGGGCCTGCAGTGTCAGCGGGAGAGAAGGGGGTATATTCAAGGGATGCTGCAAAGGTGAAATTGGTAATAGAATGGACAAGGCGGGGCAGTGAGAGATAGTGAGGAGTCCAAGATGGCTCCCAGATTGTTGGAAAGGGGTGGTGCCCTCAACAGTGATACAGAAGTAATGAGGGACGTTTAAGGGGAAAAGTGAGTTCTGTTCTGGAAAGGTTTAAGCAATTGCTGCTAAGTGAACACTAAATATAACCCCATAATTCTGTGTATACAATGATCTGTGATTTTTCTTACTGTTCCTTTAGTCTTCTGGTCTTTCTGTAAGCATTATTTGTTTTATAGTAGCATCCTAGAATTCATATAGAAATACCTCCATAGAATGGAAGCGTCTAAGAGCAGGAATTCCTTTTGATTTTGCCCTTGTATCCTCAGCACAGGCCTGCCCTATGACAGGCATTTCATCAATGCTTGTTGGATCCCATCAGCTCCTATTTAGTTTTGTATAAACAAAGACAGAATTTTGATTTCTCCGAGTACTGATCCAAGTTCTATTTATAGGTGCAAGGGAATTTGTGGATCTGGGGGCCACACCTGTTCAGATCAGGCTTAGCTTTAAAAACTCTCTCCCGGTGAGTCATTAATCCCCATGTTATTTAAATGCTTTGTACTGATACAGCTAATCTCTTAGGAGGGCAGGATATAAACTAACTTCTCTTTACTCCATTTCATATCAGTAGGAGACATATAGAGTGATGTCCCCTGTTAGGTCTCCAAGTGAGCCCCAAAGGAAGGGAGACACAGCAGGACTCCAAGGCCCCTGTTGCCCCCTCCCCGATCTTTCCTCTGCACTCCCATGGTGGTTAATATTGATACTCCCCCACTTGCACCAAGGAGGGTATTGAATGAGGTGTCAAATCTGGGAAGAACATTAGAGATCATTTAACCCAACCCTTTCATTTTGTAGCTGAAGAAGCCGTGTCCTGGAATTAGGTAGTGACCTGCCTGTGGTCACACACCAAGCTAGTGAGGAATCCAGGACTAGAATCCAGATTTCCTGCCTGCCATTCTGCCAGCACATACTGTCTGTCTTGTATTGTTACTCATCTTTTCAGGAGTGTGGATCCTGTCTTCCAAACTCAGTTACCTTGGAGGTAGCAACTACCATGGCTTATACTTTGTAGCTCACTTGGCAGCTAAGGTGGAACCATGAATATCCATCTACCGATTGCTTTTGTGACCACTTTCCCGTTGTGGGATGTTCTCACATAATTACAGAAGAGGTTGGTTGAAATCCAGTGTCCCACTGGTCCTCTGAGTCACCAGGGATATGGGGAGACAGGCAGAATCCTTTCAGTGGCAGCTGCCTCATTTGTGCCATTGTTCAGAGGGATGCCAGGAAATCAGACTCCCTATTAGTGCAGGACAAGGATTAGGATGGTTCTGAGCTAGGATATTTCCCTAAATCCCTACCTGAGTCACAGCCTGGAAGTGTTAGCTTTTATAGGTGGTGTGATCTTGCAGATGTTGTCTGCCTGGACCTGTGACTGTAAGTGTTGCTGGTTTCAGATGGAGGGTGTCATAGCAGGGACAACACTTCACATTTTCCAAGCTCCATGCAGTCACTCTTTTTCTCCCAGTGGCCCCAGCTCAATGTTACTGGCCCAATTTAACTGGTCTTAGAACTATTATAGCAAAATGATTAATTTGGGGGAAAAATAAAACTTTGCAATGAATTTCTCTGGTAAAAGACTGATATCTAAGGCAGATATTGATACAGATTGACACAGATATATAAGAACTAGTGCCATTTGCCAATAGCTTAAAAAAAAGCCTTTGTGTTCCAAATTTATCTTCTTCTTTCCCTTACCTCCACCCTCCCCAAGACAACAAATAATCTAATAGAGGTTAAATATGTGCAATCCTTCCTTCCTTCCTTCCTTCCTTCCTTCCTTCCTTCCTTCCTTCCTTCCTTCCTTCCCTCCTTCCCTTCCTCCTTTCTTTCTTTCTTTCTTTCTTTCTTTCTTTCTTTCTTTCTTTCTTTCTTTCTTTCTTTCTTTCTTTCTTTCTTTCTTTTTCTTTCTTTCTTTCTTTCTTTCTTTCTTTCTTTCTTTCTTTCTTTCTTTCTTTCTTTCTTTCTTTCTTTCTTTCTCTCTCTCTCTCTCTCTCTCTCTCTTTTTCTCTCTCTCTTTCTTTCTAGGTAATTGTAGTTAAGTGACTTTCCCAGGATCACACAGCTAGGAAGTGGTAAGTGTCTGAGGTCTGATTTGATTTCAGATTCTCCTGACTTCAGGGCTGGTACTTTAATCACTAGCTACCCCTGTATAATATTTTTAAACATATTTCCATTTTTGTTATGTTGTGCAAGAAAAATCAGGTCAAAAAGGAAAAAAGCCATGAGAAAGAAAGAAATCAAATAAAAAAGGTGAAAATACTATACTTCTATCCATATTCAGTCTCCATAACTCTCTCTCTGGATGCAAATGGCATTTTCTATTCAAAGTCTATTGGACTTGCCTTTAATTACTTCATTGTCTTTTGTTTTTTGTTTTCCAAAACATATGCATGGATAATTTTTCAACTCTGACCCTTGCAAAACCTTGTGTTCCAAATTTCCTCCCTTCCCCCATGTTCCCCCAGATGGCAAGCAATCCAATATGGTAAACATGTTAAATCTGATGTGTGTATACATATTTATACAATTATCTTGCTGCACAAAAAAATCTGATCAACAAGGAAAAAAATGAGAAAACAAAATGCAAGTGAACAAAAACAAAAAGAATGAAAATTCTATGTTTTGATCCAGATTCAGTTCCCACAGTCCTCTCTCTGGGTGTAGATGGCTCTCTTCATCACAAGATTATTGGAACTGGCCTGAATCATCTCATTGTTTGTTTGTTTTTTTTTTTTCTTTTTTTCATTATTTTTTAAAAATAATTATAACTTTTTATTGACAATACATATGCCTGGATAATTTTTTACAACATTATCCCTCACACTCACTTCTGTTCCTACTTTTCCCCTCCCTCCCTCTACCCCCTCTCCTAGATAGCAAGCAGTCCTATACATGTTAAATATATCACAGTATATCCTAGATACAATATATGTGTGTAGAACTGAACAGTTCTCTTGTTGCACAGGAAGAGTTGGATTCAGGAGGTAAAAATAACCTGGGAAGAAAAGCAAAAATGCAGTTTACATTCATTTCCCAGGGTTCTTTCTTTGGGTGTAGCTGCTTCTATCCAGCATTGATCAACTGAAACTGAATTAGATCTTTTTGTCGAAGAAATCCACTTCCATCAGAATACATCCTCATACAGTATCATTGTTGAAGTGTATAATGATCTCCTGGTTCTACTCATTTCACTTAGCATCAGTTCATGTAGGTCTCACCAATCCACTCTGTATTCATCCTGCTGGTCATTTCTTACAGAACAGTAATATTCCATAACATTCATATACCACAATTTACCCAACCATTCTCCAATTGATGGGCATCCACTCAGTTTCCAGTTTCTGGCCATTACAAACAGAGCTGCCACAAACATTTTGGCACATACAGGTCCCTTTCCCTTCTTTAGTATTTCTTTGGGATATAAGCCCAGTAGTAATACTGCTGGATCAAAGGGTATGCACAGTTTGATAACTTTTTGAGCATAGTTCCAAACTACTCTCCAGAATGGTTGGATTCATTCACAACTCCATCAACAATGTATCAGTGTCCCAGTTTTCCCACATCCCCTCCAACATTCATCATTATTTTTTCCTGTTATCTTACCAATCTGACAGGGAATCATCTCATTGTTGAAGAAAGCCATGTCCACCAGGATCTTGTTGATGCCAGAATCACTTCATTGATTCACAACTGATCATCACACACACACACACACTGGCCGTCTCATTCTACACTCCAGGGTCATATAGTTAGGAAGGGTTAAATGTCTGAGGCTAGATTTGAACTCAGGTCCTACTCAATCCAGGGTGGATGTTCTATCCATCTCGCTGTCCTGATCATCACATAATCTCATTGTTGCTGCGTATATGTTCTCTTGGTTCTACTCACTTCACTTAGCATCAGTTCCTGTAAATCTCTCCAGGTCTCTCTGAAATCTTCCTGATGATCATTTCTTACAGAACAATAATATTTCATAATATTTATATACCACAATTTATTCAATCATTCTCCAACTGATGGGCATCCACTCAGTTTCCAGTTTCTGGCCATTACAAACAGAGCTGCCACAAACATTTTAGCACATACAGGTCCCTTTCCCTTCTTTAGTATTTCTTTGGGATATAAGCCCAGTAGTAATACTGCTGGATCAAAGGGTATGCACAGTTTGATAACTTTTTGTGCATAGTTCCAAATTGTTCTCCAGAATGGTTGGATTCATTCACAACTCCATCAACAATGTATCAGTGTCCCAGTTTTCCCACATCCCCTCCAACATTCATCATTATTTTTTCCTGTTATCTTACCAATCTGACAGGGAATCATCTCATTGTTGAAGAAAGCCATGTCCACCAGGATCTTGTTGATGCCAGAATCACTTCATTGATTCACAACTGATCATCACACACACACACACACTGGCCGTCTCATTCTACACTCCAGGGTCATATAGTTAGGAAGGGTTAAATGTCTGAGGCTGGATTTGAACTCAGGTCCTACTCAATCCAGGGTGGATGTTCTATCCATCTCGCTGTCCTGATCATCACACAATCTCATTGTTGCTGCGTATATGTTCTCTTGGTTCTACTCACTTCACTTAGCATCAGTTCCTGTAAATCTCTCCAGGTCTCTCTGAAATCTTCCTGATGATCATTTCTTACAGAACAATAATATTTCATAATATTTATATACCACAATTTATTCAACCATTCTCCGACTGATAGGCAATCACTCAGTTTCCAGTTCCTTGCCATTACAAAAAGAGCCGCTACAAATGTTTTACACATGTGGGTCCTTTCCCCTCTTTTCATGATCTCGTTGGGATACAGGCCCAGTATTGACAATGCTAGACCAAAAGTGTGTATACCCTTTAACTCAGTAATACTACTATGAGATATATACCCCTCTATAGAGATGGGGGAAAAAGAGAAAAAAGACTCATAAGTACAATAATATTTATAGCAGAACTTTTTGTTGCAACAACTGGAACCAAAGTGGCTCCCCAATAATTGGAGAGTGCCTGAAAAAAATGAGGGTATCTGAAAGTAATGGAAAATGATTATATTATAAGAAATGACAATAGGAATGGATTCAGAGAAATCTAAGATTTGAAAGAATTCTGGCAGAGAAAAGTGAATAGAACCAGGCAAACGATTTATACAATGACTACCCCATTGTAAAGGAAAACAGCTTTGAAAGATGGGAGAACTTTGATCAATGCAATGAACAACCATTCTCCAGAAAACTGATGATGGAGGTCATGTCATACTTCTTGATTGTGGAGTGATAGCCTCCAAGTGTAGAATGAGACGGCCAATGTATAGATTTATTTTGCTTAACTTTGCTCATATGGGATAAGGAAGGGCTTTTGGAGGAGAGAAATGATAGGAGGAAGGGGAGAGCAATGATAATGATTTCCTGCCTCCCCTCCCAAAAGAAAACCAAGAAAAAAGCAGCAATGAAGGAAAAGAAATGGAAGAAGTTGGGAAGGGGACAGAGATAAGCAGGACAGTGTTGGGACTTTCCTGAAAATAAGCTGTATATAATAAATTTGGAATTTCACATACAATCCTCTTTTTTTTTCTTTTTTTTATATATAAGGTAATATTCGTATTCGTTGATATCTGACAACTGCATAATAACAATAATAATACTAATAATTTTTTTTAATGTTTATAGTCCTTTGGCCAAAGATAATCCCAATTCCATAAAGTTTTAAGTTTTACAGAGTTCTTTCCTTATGAACAACTGTGGGAAGAGGGAGGGGTGGATGTTACTGTTCCCATTTTGTAAATGAGGAAGTTGCAGCTCAGAGGGGTGGACGTGCCCCCGGTGGCATTTCTGTAAATACTAAGGACAAGCCTCTGATCTAGATCTCTGGGTTCCACGACATAACTCTCTAGCTTTCGCACAGGGATTAGTGGGCAAGGAGCTGGGGAGATTAGGTGAGGTCATTGGAGCCCCACTCTAGCTGTGCTCGGGAGAGAAGGGAGGCTGGCCAAAGACCAGCCTTCCTCAGGCACCAACCAGCGGCCCCGCCAAAGGCCAGACCCCTCCACCCGCTGACAGCCAGGCTGCCCATCTGTGGAGAGTTTCAGGACCTCTCAAAACCCTCTCAGAATAGCTCTGCTCTAGGATTGACAGCAGCAGCATGCCCGAAGCAAGGGGAGAGGCTGGGGGTGGAGGCGAAGTAGCTGGAGAGCTGGTGGGAGAAGGGGGGAGGTTCTGAACCTCTAGAAACAATCACAATACCCACCCACAAAGCTGGGTCAACAACGAGGCAGAAGCCAAAAAAGCAGGAGTTTGGGAACTCTTCCTCAATTTTTACCCTGAAGAAAAAAGCTCAAGTTTATGCTGTCATGAGCTCTTACTAATAATAGCTAATAATAATGGTTAACATTTACTTAGCTCTTACTCTGAGCCAGGCACTGTGCTCAACTATTTAAAACTAAACAATTTACTATTATTATCTCATTCGATTCTCACAATAACCCTGCAAGGTGGATGCTATTATTACCCCCATTTTAGAGATGGAAAAATGGAGGTAAATGTAATTCTTATTTACCTCCTCTGTAAAATGGGCCAGAGAAGGAAATGGCAAGCTACTCTGGCATCTTTGCCAAGAAAACCCCAAACGGGGTTGTGACTGAGAAAGATACAACATCCTGTGTAATGCTGGAGAAACTGAGATAAGATAGAAATTAGAGAGTTTTTAATATTTTTTTTTTGAAAGGGAGAGATTGTGCGGGGGGGCCTAGGGCTGATATTTAAAGCATCCAATAACTAATATGTGCTTCCCATGAAGTATATATACACACATGGCTCAGCTACAGGGGTAGACCGAGGCAGGGGGAGAGTCAGAGCACCGAGAGCAGGAACAGGACTATCAGTCCGGTTCTGACAGAGTGAGGGGAAGCACCAGATATTCTGATAAACTGGGATGGGGAGAGGTACCGAACATTTTGATGATGTCTAAGATAGAAGGTCTTTCTCCTTATCTGGATCATCATGATTAGGAGGGAGGGATGGTGTTGCAGGATTGAGCAGAACAATTAGGAACTGCAGCAGAACAATTCAGGGAAACCGAGGCAGGACAATTTAGGGAAACTGAGGCAGGACAATAAAAGAGAACTGGCACAATACATGTACAAATAAAGAAACTGAGGCTTACAGAGGTTAATTGATTTGAAAACTATTACACACGTAGCAAATGGCAAAACCCCGGCTCTATGTGTGTTCCATTCTGATACTTGGCCACCCCCAGCCTGTTTCCCCCCCCCCCCAAAAAAAAAGAAGGAGTTAAGGACACCTTTCTACAGCTGTCCGTTTTTCAGGAGGCTTTTTAGATGGCGGAAGCCTCTTCCAAGATGATGTCTCCGAGGCAAACCAGGCTGCCACACTCGGTGCTCTCCGCCCATAGTAGGTGCTAAAGAACTGTTTGTTCAGTGGAATCCTACCGGCCATTTGCTAGTAATGTGGCCAAGGAATAGTTCTGGGGCGCTGGGATCCGGGCTGAGTTAGGGGTAAGGGGCTATAGGGGACGAAAACCTGATCTGGAAGCAGTTTAACATGGAGGGGGGGAGAGGGACTCCCAACCTCCAGAGGTTTCCAAAGCACACTGCAAGGTTAGCAGGAGTTAACAGTGTGATCCCGTTGCTAAAAATAATATAATCCTCTGCGGGATGCTTGGGGGATATTCACACCGCCTGGTGCTGAAGGATGCTCATACCACATCGGGACTATTGCGATGGCTCCGCGCTTTCCGAAGGGACACCGACCAGCTAGAGCGAGAGAGAAGCAGGGTAGTGAAGGAGCCGAGCCTTCAAATCAAAGTTGAAAGGTTCTGAGGATATTTAGTTCAGAGCGCTGGGTGGGTAGTGACGGGACTGCAGTCTTTAGATATTTGAAGGGCTGCCATGGGGAAAGGAGATTAGTTTTGTTTTGTTTGGCCCTGGGAGAGCTAAGTACAATGGGTGTGAGTTACAAAGAGGCAGATTTAGTAGCTGACCTGACTTTTTATTTGATTACAAAAGACTTTCCCTCATTTTATCATTCTAACAAGCCCCAGAGTGGCAGGGTGATAGGCCCGGATCCCAGCTTGGTTTAATGGCCCCCCTCAGATGCTTGTTGGCTGTCACTGGCATTATGTTGAAACTGGTCATTTAACCTTTTATTGCCTCTGGGCGGCTAACTCCCCAATACTACAAAATGGAGAAGAGTTATTGGTCTCCCTCACTGGCCCTTTCCTATAACAACGAAATTACTAGTCTAGACGGTAGAAAGAAGTTTCCAAATCAAATGAGAGAGCTGGGTGGCTCAATGGATAGTGTGGGAATTAAAATGATCACATCTACAGTGTGAGGCAGAGCTCTGAGCCAATGCACTTTTTGAAAAAAAAACTTTTGGCTTTTTAAAACATAGGAATAGATAGTTTTCGATATTCACCCTTGCAAAACCTTGTGCTCCAAATTTTTTCTCCCTCCCTTCCCCCAATTCCTTCCCCTAGACCCCAAATAATCCAATATATGTTAAACATGAGCAATTCTTCTATCCATATTTCCACAATTATCATGCTGCACAAGAAAAAGTCAGATCAAAAAGAAAACAAAAAGCAAGCAAACGACAACAAAAAATAAAAATACTATGCTGTGAAAAAAGGGAAAAATACTATGTTGTGATCCACATACAGTTCCCACAGTCCTCTCTCTCGGTGCAGATGGCTCTCTCCATTACAAGACTAATGGAACTGGCCTGAATCACCTCATTGTTGAAAAGAGCCACATCCATCAGAATTGATCATCATATAATCTTCTTGTTGCTGTGTACAGTTCTCTGGTTCTGCTCACTTCACTTATCATCAGTTCACGTAGTTGTCTCCAGGCCAGTGGCACTTTATTAATGGGTCTGGGGTCCCCTCTCATGAAGAGAACCTCAGATGTTTCTCATGTTCTGAGATACCTCCCCCTTCCAGGGTCCTATTTTTATAGGGCTAGATGTCCAGTCATTCAAGAATGGCCATAGCAAATGCAGAATAATTCCATTCACTGATACATGATGTATAAACTAAAATAAACAACATGTGTCAGCAGGGGCACAAGTTGGGTGAGGTAAGGAATATCTCCACGCAAGATGGACAGGTTTCTCCTTGGGTTGGGCAGGAGGAAATGTACCAGCCATCACAGTCAGTGACCTAAGTGGTTATAAGAGGGTTACCCACTTCTATTGAACAAGAGACTGGTCTGGAGATACAAACACATTTTGAGGACTTTCCATATAGTTGTCACTTTTGCCACTTGGACTTGGTCACCGTAACAAGGAAAAACAAAGGTAGAGAGCCTCAGTTAACTTCCTGTAGTCAAACAAATGAACTTAGAATCTGCAGCTCACAGTTTTGGGGCCTTTGATATGATTTAGATATTGCATCAAATTGATATTACTGATAGGAATAGAATAGAGGTCCCAATAAATCATCTCTCATACCAGAATGCTGTGCTAGGAGTCAGGAAGATGTGAGTTCAAAAGTAGTCTCAGATAATACTTGTGTGACGCTGGGTAAGGCATATAATCACTGCCTCAGTTTTCTCAGTTGTAAAAAGGGGATCATAATAGCACCTGCACCCCAGGGTTGTTTTTTTGTTTTTGTTTTTGTTTTTGTCTTTTTAGTCATCAAGAAGTCTTTTTATTTTTCAAAACATATGCTTGGATAGTTCTGTGACATTAACCCTTGCAAAATCTTGTGTTCCAATCCCTTCTCCTCCTCCCCGCCCCCTGCCTTTGCCCATCCCCTCCCCTACATGACAAGTAGTCCAATATATATGTTAAACATGGTAGAAATATATGTTAAATCCACTATATGCATATATATTTATACAATTATTTTGCTGCAGAAGAGAAATCAAATCAGACTGGGAAAAAAAATGAAAAAGAAAACCAGGGTTGTTTTGAGAATTAAATGAGATAACAGAATAGTGTCTGGCACTTGCTATATACTTAACAAATAAGTGATTGCATCCTTTCCAATGAAATAAATAATAGAAATGTTTTCCCCTTTTTGCAGATTTGGAAATTGAGGCTCAGAAGATAAAGTGACTTGCCTGTGGCCACATAACAACAAGTGGTTGTGACTCCACGTCCAGAGTTCTGGGCACAATATCATACTGTTTCCCTTACTGCTGAATGTGTTTAAGCAAAGGCTGGACAATCCTGCCTCTGAGATGCTCTAGCAGCCTCCCTGCCTCCGCTAACAGAATGAACACCTCTGAGCTAGAGCTCATAACTCTGAATGTCAAATCCCTTTTTATTAAATTCATGAGCTCCTTGAGGGTGGGGTGTTTTTGCTTCTTATTTGTATCTTTAAGTGCTTAACACTGTGCCTGGCACATAGTAGGAGCTTAATAAATGCTTATTTCTTGCCTTTTGACTGAATAACTGACAGCATGAAGCTTACAAATCTAAATATGGATTTAATTCATGACCTTGGTCTTGAGGAGTGAGGTCTACATTTAAATCTATCCATTCATTCATCCAATTATGGGATGGTCATGGAAGACCTCGTGTCAATCTGTGTCAGCTAGGGGAACATCCACACCAGAGAAATGACAAATCTTTCAGAATATTAGTATTGTTATTATAGACAAAATGGCCTGTGTTTCTTGGCATTTGGACAAGCCTTGGAGAGAAGTTCCCTAGGACAGAGGACGAATTGTTGGGAAGTCATGTTAAAGCTTGATTGTTCCCTCCCCTTTAGATCAGCATCATGCATTGCTTTGAAAACATCGGAAGCAAAACTGGGGCTGTCGACCCTCAGAAGTGCCCTAGTGCCAGAGACCTGACTGGTTTGGGAGTCAGGCTGCCTCCTTCCACAATATCAGCTTAAGAATGTGCTGAGACATGCAAAGTTTCCCCAGAGACCCAACAAGTTTCTCCCTGCTTCCCCGGGTCATCCTTTGGAGCATGGGTAAGTATCCCAGAGGGCAACCAGATGGCGCAGTGGATAGTGCCGGACCTAGAGCCAGGAAAACTCAGCCACCCGAGTTAAAATCGGCCTCAGACACTTACTAGCAAGTTACTTAACTCTGTTTGCCCCAGTTTTCTCATCTGTAAAATAGGCTGGAAAAGCATTGAAGTTGGGAAGGGGGGAGCCCAAAAGTTTGGGGTTCCAGACAGGTGTCAGGAAATTTCAAAAGAATTTGCAGGCTAGAACTCATCTCCTTAGCCAAGGGGCAAAGCTTTAGTGCAAGTATGACGCCATTATAAAGGCAGGCTGAATTGTAAGGGAGTTCAGCAGAGAAACAGAAGCCAGGAGATACATTCATCCAGCTTTCAATCAGAGATCTGCCAATTCTATGGCTGTAGGTGGAAAGGAGTGGTCTCCATCCTCAGCTGACTAGATTATTACTGACCAGATTAAAGTCAGCAATGAATTGAGGAGTGGTCTTTTGTCTCAGGAGTTTGAGCTGTGGGAGTTTCCTGAGGCCTGAAGCTATCTGGCTAAGGAGTGGTCAGACATTGGGGGTGGGGGTTTCCTGAGGCAGATTCCACAGCAAGAAGATTTAGGACTACTAACTTATTGTTAGAACAGAACCCCCCCCCCCCCCCCCGGTCAGGGGACCCCAAAACCACCGCTATATTTCCCTAGAAGCTACACCATATCAAAAGGAATCACTCTAATATCTTTGTCAAGAAAAACCCAAATGAGGGTCACAGAGAACTGAATGTGTCCCAGAGCACTACAGATGGAAGGAACCCTGGAGATTAGGGTCTAACCCCCCTCAGTTTGACCAATGAGGAAATCGAGACCCTGAGAATTTCAAATAGCCAGCCTAGGTTTGAGCATACTCTACCTACTACCATCAAGAGAAACTGTGGATTATTGTTACTCTCTGTGTGAATTCTTTGTGCACTGGTAAAGCTGGAGGTTGGCTTTGGATGGGTGCCCTGAAGGAAAATGATTCATTAACTTGTAAGTGGAAAGGAGGAGAAGGACTGGGCCAGGTGTGAAATGTTCTCTGGACCCTGCAAAATGAGCTAAGAACTAAAGTCTCCTTGAATTTATTAGGGGGTGGGAGGTGAGAATGGAGAGATTTGAGGGAGAAGGGAATCAGAGAAGGTGTTATGGGATGGGTGTCACCTGAGCTGGACTTAGAAGGACATAAATAGGGTGTGTGTGTGTGTGTGTTTGTGTGTGTGTGTGTGTTTATGCTAAGCATTTAGATGGGTTGAAGGAGGATACTTTGGGCAAATGCACCAAGATGGAAAAGTGAAAGATGAGATCCAAGACTGGAAAGCTCTATTGGAGTCTGAGTAGAGAGGGTCTTGAAAGTCATACTGTTGAGGGGTGAGAAATGAGGGGTGAGATACCCTAACAGTGATGGGAGTCCCCAGGCCGGGTCACAGGTTTTTTGGTGAAGGAATTTGCAATCCTGATCTGCAAGGGAGGTTTTTTGGTAAAAAGGGTTTATTCACTGAGAAACTATTTCCTCAGCGGGCTGCTTCCTGATTAGGAATTAGCAAAGGTAGGGTTTTGGCAAAGATGAGTTTTTTTTCACTGAGAAACCACTCAGTGGGCCAGTTCCCCATAGGAATTAGCAAAGGTTTGGGTATAAAATCTTGTTTTTTATTAGCCTTCTATGGTTTGGGGCGCAGGGAGTGATTAGGGGCTAATTTTCAAATCAATAAAGGGTGGTGATGGTTTCCCAGACCAAAGGGATTCCCAGATCATTTGGGAAGTGGGAGTTTCCTGTGGGAAATGTTTGGGAGGGTTAGGGTCAATCTGACAGGATCATTGGGACTTGACAACTGATTAGCTTGAGGGTGAAAAGAGGGAAGAGAACTGAAGTTTTTCCAAGATTGGGTACCAGGAAAGATAATAGTGTCACCAGAGATGAGGAAATTAGGGGAAAAAAAGGGACAGATTCTGGAGTGAAGAGGATGGGTTTGATACATGGTAAGTTTAAGGTTTCTCAGGGCATCTAGGTGGAGATGTCTCATGGGAAGTTGAAAGTAAAAGACCAGAGCCCAGGGGAGAAATCAAAACCAGAGATGTGGGTTTGGGAGTCAACCCCTGGGAAGTGATAATTGGAAGCCTGGGAGTCTATAGTGCAGGAGACAACAGGGAGCAGAAAAAGTGGAGGACTGAGTCTTGGGGGACCACCTCCGCTTAGTGGGGCACAGATAGGATGATAAAACAGCCAAAGTAAACAAGTCCAGAGGCCCAGGACATCAGAGAAGCCAGAAGAGAGATTATTAAGGAGGGAGGAGTCACCAGTAATGGCCAAATGCTGCAGAAAGATACATCCGATTCCTCAACTATCTAATTGTTTTTGGGTATCTGTCATAGACTCGGAGTTGGTCAAGGAAGAAGGTTGTGAAGAACATACCATTGGAGCTGGTGATTGGGAGATGATGGATGACCTTGGCAAGAGGAGACATTGGGGACAATGGAAGGGAGCCTGTTGGGGGAATACTGGGAGGCAGCAAGTGAAGAAGAGGAGACTGAGACTGAGAGGGAATTCTCCTCTTCCTTTACAGGCAACGAGAAGGAGAACACAATAGCTTGAGAAGGTGGCAGCATAGGACATTTGTTTTTAGACAAGAATAGATCTCAGTGGGTTTGTAGGCAGCAAGAGGGGATGCAGAAGAGGTGGAGGGAAAAATAAAAGTCAAGCAAGATTAGTCAATAAAACAAATTTTCAAAGGGGTGGGAGGGAATGGAGACCAGAATCCAGGTGGATTTGGCAGTGACACAGTGATAGAGGCAAGCCCAGAACGCAGGACTCCTTCCCAGCTCAGGGGTTTCTCCTGCTACTTACTAAAAAGGAGCTGAGCAGAGAACAGCAGGGGTTAAGCCCTCAAATGAAAGCCCAAGAGTCCCAAACAACCCTCAGCATCCTACCTTTTTCTATCCTTTCCCCCAGCCCCAGCTAACTCCCACCCCCCAACACACTCATTGCTGAGGTTTTCTCTTACCTTCTCTTGCTCTCCAGGGTCTCACTCTACCTTCCATCCATTCTCACCCTCTTTACACTATCAGTCTCTTTTCACCCAATTCTCTGACTCCTTCCTCTTCTCTTGAACCTTTCTTTTTGTCTTAATTTCACCCTTTCCACAAATCCTCCATGCAGTAGAATAACCCCCCAACAAGATAAATAACCAGTGAAATGTACTTCAAGTTCCCAAGCCTGGAATTCAGGGGTCTATTATGATCCCTGCCCATTCTAGCCTTCCAAAGTATTTTCCTCAAATACCTCCTACAGGACACATTTCCTATTTCTCAGTAAAATTATCTCATTTTTGCTTTATAAATATTCATATATGCATATCTTTTATAGAAACTTTCCCCAAAGAATGTCAGCTCCTTGAAATCAAGGGTTGTTGCACTGCCTTTATGTTCCCAGAAGGAAACACAGTGCCTGGTATACTTTAGGAGTTTAATAAATACTTTGTGATTGACTAGTGCTTTGTGCTTTTAATCACAATGACTTCTGCCTAGAATGCCTTTACTCCCATTGAGTCTGTCAATATTCCATCCTTCTAGGTTTGGCTTAAATTCCACTAGGTAATCCAAGAAACCTCTGACTCCTTTTCTAGCCAGATGGGATGTCTACTCTCTCTGCTTCCTTTGGGCTTTGTTTATATTCATGTGGTATTGAGGAATAAATGGATGTGCGCTTATTAAGTGCTTGCTGTATGTCAAACCCTGGGCTAAATGCTAGAGTTACAAATCGAAATAGACACAGTCCCTTTTCTCAAAGAACTTACACTGCAAATTGGGGGAGATAATACCTCAAAGGAAGTTCAGCTGTTGGACAGATGGGAAACCTTGAAAGTCTTAAGAGTGCTGATTGAAGGCAGATTGCTAAGTCCAGGGGACTTTAGGAGATCAGTTGGTAGTATCAGGGACCTGGAGAACATAAGGAGAGAGCAGCTGGCCAGGCCAGATGATTTTCCATGTGACCAGAAGGAATAAGTTGTTGATTCCCAGGCCTGGTGACGGTGGGTTCTGGGATGGCTCAGGGCTGACGGAGAAGATGAAGATGGGAGGCAAGGGGATGTCTTCCTAGCCGTAATGATTTGTAATCTCTGATCTGGAAGCCCCTCTGCACAGCTTCTCTGAGTTTGCATCTCCCTTAGCAAATAATCTGGTCCCTTGCCTTCAGTAAGAGTTCAGTAAATATTTAGTGACTGTCCACACAGACACTGTAAACTGCCTGTCTGGAGAATTGCTTCACTAAGGGCTTTGTTAATCCTGTTACTTTGCCTTTCAGGTTAGGGTCAAGGTATCACCCTTCAGTTGGGACAGGATTATCAGTCCACAGGCTTGGCCAGGGTTCATGGCCACCAGCTTGATCTCAGAGCTGCTCAGCCCTTCACTATGGCCCTGAGGCTTTTTCTTTGGCTACTTTTAAAATTTCACCGACTATTAAATCCCAATATAAGGCAAGAAGCCTTCTTGGACTGCTTGGTCCCTGAGCTGGTTGGGCTCTGCAGTCTGACATTTCCATCTCATCCATAAAAATACCACATCTCGGGTCCCCCAAATCAGCACCCACTCTCCTTGTTCTGTTGCCATACACTCCAGGTCCTCATTAGAATACTTTTTTTAGCATTTGTTTACAAACTCAAACCGTGTCTCAAACCAAGCTTGTACACCTGCTATTTCTTTTGACTTTATTGCTCCTGAGGGTGGTACCCACCATTCACTCCAGTCTCTCAGCCTTGGAATCTGGAGAATCCTATGACTGTTCCCTCTCCTTTCATATCTAGTTATCACGAATTATTGATCACCCCTTCATGGCCTTTCTTTGATCTGTTCCCTCTCTCTGATTTTGTTGCTACAATTTTGCTCTATTTGCGAGGTGGGATAAAGGGAAGGAGGGAAGGCAAACCCTTAGTGCAGGAAACTCCCTGTGAAGAATTTCCTTTGCCAATGTAGATGATCTCCTGCTCAAGACTGGCTCTTTATCCACAAGGCTTTACTACCCAGTTATAGGCTCTTATTATCATCCAGTTGGTTATTAGTCTCTTAAAATACTTTTTAGTATTTTAATACTAAATTTAAATATTAAAATGAATACTAAATTAAATACTAAATACTATTGGTTATTCTCTGGATTTAGTCTCTAAATAACCCTCTTTAGCATTAAAATTCTATTTAGTATTTTGTAGGCCTGGTGGCTAAGTGGCACCAAAGAGTGTTGGAGTCAGGAAGACCTGAATTAGAATTCTGTCTTAGATACTTACTAGCTGTGTGACCCCGGACAAATCACTTTAACTTCTACCTGCCTCAGTTTCCTCATCTGTAATATGAGAATTTTATACATTATTATAGTATATAACATATTATTATTATAAGCTACCTCACAGGGTTGTGATAAGGATCAAACGAAATAAGTAAACTGCTAAATAAATATTATTATTATTATCAACATCATCATTAATTGATCCAGGAATGTGTCCAAATGGGAAGGTTCTGTGAATGTGTCATCCTTGGGAACTCTCTGGGTGGGTCCTCCCCAGAAACAGATCTCACCTCAGTAGATTGGCACTCAGGAGTTGCCTAGTGAAGATAGGGGCCAAGTGGTTTGTCCAGGTTGTAACACAATTAACTGATGCAGTGATAAGTTCAACTGAACAAACACACAGTCAGCATTCTGCTGGGTACTGGAGGAAGCATGAGAAAGGTGTGGGATGCTTATAGTTGGGCATCTAGGATCGACCCTGCCTTGTGATTCCAAGGTGTGAGCTAAGCGTGACCTCAGCCAATCAGGAAGATTCCTCATACCTGGCAGGCTTTTGGTGACGATTTGACAATCTAGCATTTATTAAATGCCTACTATGTGCTAAGACTCTAGAGTACAAAGAAACCAGTCTCTACTGTCTAGCAGCTCCTGATCTGTTGGGAGACAATATATGCAAGCAATATACATTCAGGGTAAATTGGAGATAATACGAGTGAGAAGGCACTAGCAGGAAAGCAGCCTGGGGAAGGCTTTTTGCAGATGGTAGGACTTTAGCTGAGACTTGAAGGAAGCCAGGAAACCAGGAGGTGAGATGAGGAAGGCAAGCTTTCCAGGTAATTCCAAGATGGCTCTCTCACCACCCAATTTCCTTTACCCAAAGAACGAAGGGAATAAAAAGAACTATCTATTGGAAGGCTAGAATAGATAGTTCCAGAGAAAGTGAGACAGATGACTTTGCACAGCCTTCCCTCACTTCAGTTCAATCCACTTGCAGGTCATGACATCCCCTCTCTGAGGTTATGGTCATCTTCAAGAACAAAGGACATAATACAACAACCTCCCTCAGAATTTTTGGAGTATTTCTCATAGGTATCATTCATTTGGCCCTCAGCAAATGATGGGTAGTTACATAGATGAAATGACAAAATAAAACAATGAAACGCATACCTGGGTATAGTCAATCCTCATGAATTAACAATCTTGCCCTGGATACTGCCCTGGCTTTGATCAGAGCTACTATGACTGTGTATATTGTAGAAACTGGCTTCCCTCCTCCATTAAGATCCAGGAAACTCGATCAATACCATTGATCCTATTTGTGGCTTCAATATTGTCTTCATTGGGAAAATTTTTTTTTGCTAATCTTTTTAGGTTCCTTTATGCTCTTCCCCTATGTGGTCCCAGAATCCTGGAGGTAAAAGGAAATAATCTAGCTCAATCCATAACAGAATAGGGATCCCTTTCACAAGTCCCAACTGGAATTTATAAAGCTTCTGCTAGAAGATTTTTTTTTTTAATAGCCTTTTATTTACAGGATATATACATGGGTAACTTTACAGCATTAACAATTGCCAAACCTCTTGTTCCAATTTTTCACCTCTTACCCCCACCCCCACCCCCTCCCCTAGATGGCAGGATGACCAGTAGATGTTAAATATATTAAAATAGAACTTAGATACACAATAAGTATACATGACCAAAACATTATTTTGCTGTACAAAAAGAATCAGGCTCTGAATTATTGTACAATTAGCTTGTGAAGGAAATCAAAAATGCATGTGTGCATAAATATAGGGATTGGGAATTTAATGTAATGGTTTTTAGTCATCTCCCAGAGTTATTTTTCTGGGCATATGCTAGAAGATTTTCAATGAAGGCTCCAGAAGCAGCCTGCTCCTCTTTCAGACAAGTCTTCTAGACTGTGTTTTTGATTTTCCAGTCTATGATATTTTGCCTCAACTCTAATGTCATCCCAGAACATTCTTCAGCTCTCTCTTTCCTCATTGGTAAGCTCCTCCTAGGAACTTTTGAGGAGAGGCCCAAGCTGGTCGAACATCACTTCCCTCTTACTCATTCTTCTGACTCTGGATTTCAACAAACATGCTCCTATCTACTCTCATTCCCTCTTTTGCCTGTTGTCCTTCCCATTAGATTATAAGTTTCTTGAGGGCAGGAATTGTTTTTCTTTTTTCTTATATATTTAGTTCAGCCATGACACTTGTTTCTAAAAATGTGAATTTGTTCTGACATAATTGATATATGGGAAATTTTGAGCATATTAGAAATTTTAAGCTTTTCTATAAATGATTTCTTTCTCAAGAAATATTGGAAATGCAGGAAATTGTACCATTTCATAACTCACAAGCTACTATCCTTTCAAGCAATTCTATCTGAGTATTCTCTCTCCCCCAAATCTGGTTTCCCATCTGGTAGGAATTAAAAGTATCCAAATGGGACATTCATAAACACAACCACAAGCAAATTTCAGGTCTTTTTCAAGATAATTTGTCCTTTATTCTATATCTTCTGCTATAAAAGAAGTTATGAATAGAAAGGAGAAGGACTGGTCCACTTCCCACCCCATTTCCAACATGGCCTCCAACCCTTCAGGGAGTTGTGGCCAGCCCAACTTTTGAGACTTTATTAGTTCAGCTGATTAGCCTAAGACTTAAGCTGTCACTATTTATTACAGTATTTATGTATTTCTTTTCCATTCCTTATTAGGTTCCTATTTTGGGGGGAAGGAGGTGGTCACTGATGAATTTTTGTATGCTGTGTCCCTTTTCCCATCTTTTCCATATCGAAATCCTGTGATTTTTATTTTGAGATTTTACATAGTTCCATGCTTTTTTGAAAATTAAAAAAATCCAGAACTGACTGTATTTGTATCCCTGACCTAACTTAGCACAGTGCTTGGCACTTAATAGACATTGAATAAATACTCATTGACTTGTTTTTTGCTTTGCTGTAACAGTTTGGGAAGATTTTCCTTGTGTCCAATCTATATCTGAGTCTGCAGTTTCCTCCCACCGATCCCAACTCTGTTTCCTGGGACCAAGTAGAACAAATCTAATCTCTTTTTCACAAATACTTGAAGACAGCTACCACGTCAGCCCTAAGCCTTCTCTTTGCCAAACTAAGCACCCCTGGAGATCTAGTCCTCGAGATTTAGCGAAAGAGCCATATGCCCATGAGCAAAGGCAAATATTTTCATGAAGCCATCAGACCAGGTCATGTGGCTTCCAATCAACCACTCAACAAATATTTATTAATTACTTGCTTTTTACCTGGTTTTGTGCTAAGTGCTGGTGTTGTGATACCAACAGAGTAAAGGAGGGGTGAGTTAAGTCCCCAGATTCCCATTACACCAGAATGGTCTGTTATATGCAGAGAGCTGTTGGAACAGTCTAGGCCAGTCTGAGTTAACTTTGTCTTTGGGTGGCTCTATCAGTTGTGGGACCTTTGGGCAATTTAAATGAGAAAACTTTTTTTTAGGACTTTGGTAGGTAGTTCCTGACACTCTAGATATGTTATCTATGACTTAAGAGAGAGAGAGAGAGAGAGAGAGAGAGAGAGCGCTCCTGAGGCTGCTTCTGAGGATATTTGGAATATATTTTGGTGTAAAGTGTGGGTGGTACTCATGTAAGTTATGCATGTTCACATGGGTCTGTCAAGATGGGGTTCACAAAGAAGCAGAACCAGGAGATCATTATACACGGCAACATCAATATTATACAATGATCAATCCTGAAGAACGTGACTCTTTCCAACAATGAGATGATTGATACCAGTTCCAATGATTTTGTGACAAAGAGACCCAGAGAGAGGGCTGTGGGAACTGAATATGGATCACAATATAGCATTCTCACTCTTTCTGTTGTTGTTCCTTTCATTTTGTTTTCTTACTTATTTACTTTCCCTTTGGATTTGATTTTTCTTGTGCAATAAGAGAATTGTAGGAATGTTTACACATAATGAATTAAGGTTGGCAAAGGAGGGTTTATTGACCGGGAGAGGTTCTCAGTGGGTTAGGATCAGGAAGATAGCAGACCTCTGAGAGACAGAGTTCAATTGTGTTTGGTCTCCTGTAGCCCAGGGCCAGGGAGCAATCTCCAGATGAAACAGGGGTGGTGGTCTAGGGAGTAATTTCCAGATGAATTAAGGGTGGTGAGTATTTTAGGAGTTTCCTGAGGCTGAGTGATCTCATAGTGAAGTAAGAGTGTGCGTGGGGGGAGGGGGGGGGTGAGCCAGAATCAGAAAATTCAGGGTTTTCTGATCCAGGTCCCCCACAAAGATCAGGGGACCAAAGAGTCCAATTGCATCACCACCTCTTGAAGTTAGAAGCCAGGAAAAAAGGTGTCTCTTGTCCCAAGCTCTATCAATCTGCCTCTCACACAGGCATGAATATTATTAATGATTATGATAATATTTATATATTCCTTTAAAATCTGAATGATCAATATTTACCAGTTTGAACAGTGTAATGCCTTTGAGAGTCCTGAGTTACATTCTTCCTCTAGGTCAAAACTTTTTCATTCTTTGAAAAAAATCAGCCAAAGCAGGCTTGAAACTTTTAACTCTACTATAGGTAAAGTTACAAACACAGATATCATCACTTTAACATAACAAAGGTTACATTCCCGGCATCCTCTATAAATAGACAAATGAATGTTAACAGTAACTGCATCTGAGTACTGAGGTGACCACATGCTTAACAACAATAAAATGACAAAACAGATACATATTTCAAAAGGACATGGATATCCATAGCACACAGCAATCAACCAAAAAGCAAAGAAAAGTATGGTTAACTAAGACAAAGCTAGTTAGTTGCAACAGTAATACTATCAATAAGTCTACCTATAACTTAATCAAGAGCTTTTGCATATTTGCAAAACAATTATCAGACATTCCTATAGCTTGGACATAAAACAAAACAACCAAATGAACATAATAGCAAAATAAGAACTAAGTATCCTCAACACAAAGTCTTCTGATAAAAAAAAAAAATGTTAGTTTGTATCTTTGGTTTCTGAGTGATCTATTGTTATTATTGTTGTTCTTCAATCATTTCAGTCATTAGCCAACTCTTTGTGATCCTCATTTGGGGTTTTCTTGGCAGAGACACTGGAGTGGTTGGCCATTTTCTTCTGCAGATCATTTTGTTTATTATTTTTTATAATTTTATATTTCAAATTTTTTATAATTTTATAATTTATTTTATATAATTTATATATATTTATATTTATTTTATATAATTTATTTTTCAAAATACATGCAAAATGTATAAAAGAATTGCACATTATTTGCTGTCTAGGGGAAGGGGTGGGAGCAAGGAAGGGAGAAAAACGCGGAACACGTTTTGCAAGGATGAATGTTGAAAACTATCTTTGCATGTATTTTTTTTTAATAATAGCTTTTTATTTTCAAAATATAGACTTTGTGTTCCAAATTTTTCTCTCTCCTTCCCCACCTCCCACCTCCCCTAGACAACAAGTAATCCAATATAGGTTAAACATTTACAATTCTTCTAAACATTTCCACTTTTATCACGTGCAGCTCATTTTACAGATGAGGAAACTGAGGGTTAAATGACTTGTTCAGGGTCACAAACAAGTAAGTGTTTGAGGCTGGATTTCCTGGAAGGAAGCCTAGTGAGCAGGAAGAATTGCCATGAAAATGGGAAAGAGCCAGGGAGATGTCAGCGCCCTGGGGCAAGATCAGGCAGGGGAGGAATGATCCTGGGTGCCCTTGACCCACTATATAAAGCCAGGAGCTCTAATTCTTTTTTCTCCTTATTCCCCTGGTCCTGCTTGGACTTCGGAAGGAGAGCAGGGAAAATGGAGAGTTTGGAGGATGTTTCTGCACACTCCTGTCTTCACGGCTGGCACAGTGCCCAACACAGATGATTATTGGTTCCCTTCCTAGCTCTGGAGATGAAACCCTATGTTTATCATGCAACATGGGAGCGGGTCCCATTAGCAGAGCCATTGACCTCATGTACTGGTTATTAGCCCTCACCATCTCCAGTCAGCCTTTGCCTGTACACGCTTATGTTCAGGAGCTCTGCCCTCACCCTCCCAGCTTCCTGGGGCTAAAATGAAGGAGCCAGCCACAGCACTTGAAAATGTGGATCCATTTTTCTCAGCCCCGGGTCGGTGGAGAAGCTAATTTCCCTGCTGGGTGTCAGGGACTGGGGCTCAGACACCATGCATGCAGCCTTCCATCACAGAAAGGCCTCTGAGCTTCACCTGGTGGGGAGAAAGAGAGAAAGGGTGGGAGCCATCAGGCAGAGCAGCAGAAGCCCATCCTGTCCTTGGGATGGTGATGAGGCAGAGAGAGCACACAGGAGAAGCTGCAGTTCTGGCCACAGCAGGAGAGTGGAGAGGCTGTGTTCTGTGGAAATATGGAGGTGAGAGAGCTCTAGTCCATTAGCCAGACCTGCTTTCCCTTTTCCCACGGGAATAGAAACTACTGGATAAAAGCTTGGCAGGTCCTGACCTCTCTCTGGCCCCAGTTCACCTCAGGTCCCAGAGCAAAAGACTTGGTTATCTGCTTTGTTAGTCAATAAATGCTCACTTATATGCTTGCTGTATACCAGGCTGGTTATCCTCATGAAAGGCAAACACAGGCCTTCCCCTCAAAGAGTTAATAATCCAATGGACACCTTGTTAGGACTTCCCTATTTCAACCCTTCAGAGTTATAATTTTCCTCATCATTAATGATAACAAAAAGCATTTATTAAGTGCCTGTTGTATGCCTGCTGATCACCCCAGGGATATAAATCATAATCTTTGAAGAGAACTACTTAAAAAGTGGAATTGGTCAAATGAAAAGGAGATAAGAAAGCTCTCTGAAAAAAGTAATACCTTAAAAGTTAGAAGTAGGCAAGTGATAGCTAATGACTTCCATGAGACATTAAGAAAAAAATAAAAATAATGAAAAAAATAGAAGAAAATGTAAACTATCTCATTGGGAAAACAACTGACCTGAAAAATAGATTAGAAGACGGGTAATTTAAAAATCATTGGACTATCTGAAAGCCATGATTTTTTAAAAAAGCAAAAGAGCCTAGACATTATCTTGCAATAAAATATCAAGAAAAACTGCCTTCATATCCTAGAACCAGAGGGTAAAATAGAAATGGAAAGAATCCACTGATCACCTTTTGAAAAAGATCCTTAAATGAAAACTCCCAGGAATATTATAACCACATTTTAGAACTCCCTGGTCAAGGAGAAAATATTGCTGTAGTTAGAAAGAATACTATTATGCTGTTGAAAATGATGAAGGAAATGGTTTCAGAAAAAAGTTGGGAAGACTTGTATGAACTGTACAAAATGAATTGGGCAAAGCCAGAGGGAAATTGTACACAGTATCAGCAATATTGTAATGATGATTGTCTATAAAAGATTTTCAAGACAATTTTCCAAGACAATTTCAAAGGGTCAACCTTCAGAGAAAGAACTGATAAATTCTGATTGCATTTTGAAGCACACTTTTGAAAAAGCATTAAATTTTTTTTTTCATCTGTGTATGTGTGTTTTCTTTTGGAACATGGCTAAAATGAAAATAAAATTTGCATGATTTCACATATTTACTCCATATATTCCATGCCTTCTCCAGGGATAGGGAAGGGACAGGGAGAGAGAGAGAATGTGAAACTCGGAATAAAAAAAGAATGTAGAAAAAATTACATGTATTTGGGAAATATTTAACAAAACAAATTATACATATATACATATATGTAACACATACACATTCATACATATTACATATATTTATATATACCTATACACACCTCCACATATTACATATACAGATACACATAAATGTTACATCTCTTCACATATACATATACATTTATATGTACACAAACACACATATGTACATATACATAAACCGTACATTACATATGCTTATACATACATATACACATATTGCATATACATATATATCCACACATACATATTATATATCCACACAAATATACTCATATTACATATATTTATATATATGAATACAAATACATATATACATATACATATATAAGTGTGTGTCTGTAGTCTGGTTATCTCCTCTTCAAAAATGTTCCCGAGTTCTAGATCAGAGGCCAAAATGATTCAGGCTTCTTGGAAGATAGATCAGAAGTCAGTCAATCAATCAGCAAACATTAAGTGCCCACAATATGTAAAATATTGTGTTGGTCCCTGAGATTTTTTTTACCTTTTTATATCTTCAGAGGTTAACAAGGTACCTTAGCATAGTAAGAGCTTGAGAAATGTTTCTTGATTGCTAACTGAATGGAACCTATATGTTATGAGAAGAGACACATGTACGCACAGATAATTATACATGAAATAGAGAGATAAATATAAATATAGAAAGACAAAGAGACAGAAATGGAGGGGGATGTAAATATACATAAGAAATATGTATATTTCTTAGAACGAAATAGAAATATAGAGACTGATTTTTTTTTAATTTTAAAAAAAATGTATTATAATAACTTTTTATTGACAGAGCCCATGCCAGGGTAATTTTTTACAGCATTATCCCTTGCACTCACTTCTGTTCCGACTTTTCCCCTCCCTCCCTCCACCCCCTCCCCTAGATGGCAAGCAGTCCTATATATGTTAAATATGTAGCCGTATATCCTAGATACAATGTATGTGTGCAGAACCGAGACTGTGATTTTCTTGATGATAATTCCTATGACCAAGGAAGGCAGTTTGGCATCTTGTAATTTATAGAACTGCATAAATCACTAAGAAGTTAAATGACCTGGGTAGGGTCACACAGCTGTGGTGTCAGAAGCAGGATGTGAAACTAGGTCTCACTGGCTCCAACATTAGACCCATAATGCCATGCTGCCTCGTACGCTGAGCAACTGTACATGAATATTGGCAACACTGATGTCAATAGGAGGTAGTCTGAGGAGCTTATTGAGTGGAAGAGCCACACAGACCCCGGTTTTAGGAAAATCACTTTGGCAGTTGAGTTCTAGAGGTACCCTGGAGAAGGTTCTCTGCCCTCGAGGGAGGTAGCCAAGGTCATCCGTGAAGTCACGGAGGGCTGGATCGGGGGTCAGCTGCGGGTTCTCGGTGGCCCCTGCTTGCCCAGGCCCAGGCCCCGCGACCTATCTGAGCTCCTGGCAGCCAGGCCTGGGCTCTGGGGGCAGAGGAGAAAGGTTTCGGCGTCCTCCTGGGCGCACTGATGGAAAAGCTTTTCCCACCTCTAGCCCTGGGGTCGCGGGCAAAGTGCCCGAGCCAGTGAAGGGTAAAATGCCAGTTAGCACAAAAGGCAGCGTCTCCTGTGCCCCGCCAAGTACAATAAACACGCGAAGAGCTCAGCCGGGCGGCCGGCCGCCGTCTGGGGCCGAGAGGGAAAATGTGAAAAGTCACGTCACAGGCCGCGCGGGCTGAGGAGCTTGCCGGGAACTTCGGGGAGTCGCCGCGGAGGGGGCGAGCCGCGCCCAGAAGGGAAGGCTCGCGCAGGGAACTTCCCGCCCCGCTGGGGAGTCAGTTAGCAAGAGTTTCCTGAGAGCTTCCGGCTGCACGGGCACCTGGGCTGGGGGCCGGGACCCCGGGGTGCCCAGCTCAGCCCGACCCCCCGCTGGAGCTCTGCCCCAATGAGCACAGAGGACAAGAGGGTCTCCTGTCACCTCCCCCGCTGCGCCCCACCTCCCCGAGAAAGAGGCGGGGAGGAAGAGACAGAGCCTGGGGGGAGGGAGGGAGGGAGAGAGAGAAGGGGGGGAACACACACAAAGACAGACCGAGGGGGAGAGAGAGAGAGGCAGAATAGGGAGAGACAAAGTCAGAGGGAAAACGGAGAGCAGAAGAAAGAGGGAGGGAAAGGGAGGAAGAGAGAAAGAGGGAAAGGAAGGGAGAGAGAAAAGAGCAGAGAGAGGGAGAGAGAGGAAGAAAAGGAGGAGGAGGAGAGAGAGAGAGAGAGACAATTCAGTGTTCCTTCTTTTTTCCCATCTCAGACACTGTCTCTCCTGTGACCCCATCCCTGATTTAGACACATTGGTTTGATAAGGACAAGACAACACAGTTGTTATCTTTAAAAACTTACACTCTTAGTTACACTTAGGCAGGTTAGGTGGAACCATGGATGAAGTATTAGGCGTCAGGAAACTCTAAGTTAAAATCTGACCTCAGGCAGATGTGTGACTCGGGGAAAGTCAATTAACTATTGCCTGCCTCAGTTTCCTCATCTGTAAAATGGGGATAATCGTAATAGCACCTATCTCACTGAGGTATTGTGGATCAAATAAAGTAACAGTTGTAAAGCATTTAGCACAAAATGTTAGCTGTTATTATTAATTAAGAGGCAGAAAGATGACATGGTAAAGAGAGAAGAGGATTTAGAGCTCAACTCTAGCCTCACTTACTAGCTTATTGATATTGAGCAAATTATGTGACTTCTGACTGCTTCAGTTTCCTCGCCTGTGAAATGGAATTGATAATAGTAGGATCTACCTCACTGGTTGTTTGAGGAACAGCAAAGAAGTCAGTGTCGGTGGATCAAAAAAGCTAAGGCATAACTGTCACAGCAGAAGGGCGACAGGTGGTAAAGGGCCTTGAATACCAAACGTGATTTCATAGCTGAGTAGGAGATAATTGAAGTGGAGAGAAAATTGAGACAGAGAGACTTACTGCAAGAATTAGGTATGAAGTGATGAGTGATGAAGTGAAATGATGAACCTGTACCAGGTCAGTGTCAGAAAGAGAAGGGGGCTTAACATGTTAAAAAGGGAATTTTGGCCAGATTTGGCTACAGATTGGGCAGTATGGTGTTGGTGAGAGGCAGTGAGGAGTCAAGGATGACCCCCAAGTTGGGAGTCTGAGTAACAGAGAACATGGATCCTGGACAAAATAGGGAAGTTTTGGAGTAGGGTAGAGTTTTGAGGGAAAGACATGGAGTTGGACATGTTGAGCTTAAGAGATCGAGGGTACGTGCAGTTCAAGGTGTCCAATAGGCAGAGAGGTGAGTCTGAAGGTTATGGGAGAAGTTAGATCTGGAATAAGTTGAATCTATGAGAGATAAGATCACCAAGTGAAGGAGAAAAGAGTTTAAGACAGAACCCTGGGGGACACTTACTTTTAAAGATGGTCAGTGGCTCTCTGTTGTTATTTGCTTGCATTTTATTTTCTTTCTCAGTTTTTCTTTTCCTTCCTTCTTGAGCTGATTTTTCTTGTGCAGCAAGATAACTGTATAAATATATAAACATATGTTGGATTTAACATGTATTTCACCATATGTAACATGTTTTGGGCTACCTGCCAGCTAGGGGAGGAGGTGGGGGAAGGTGGGAAAAATTTGAAACAAAAAGGTTTGCAAGGGTCAGTGTTGGAAAAATTATCCATGCATATGTTTTGTAAATAAATAAATATTTTTAAGAAGAGAGAAAAAAAAATAAAGATGGTCAGTGGAATAGTGAGTTAATTATAAAGTTGTTGAAGGATTGCCTTGCCGCCATAAGAACCCAGTTGAAATTATGTAACATAAAAAACTGGTATCGAACCCAATCAGCCCAGTTTCATGATTTTCTCCAATTTCATTCAGTAGCAAGTAAGTAGAAATAAAGGCAGTAGATAGTGGAAATGTACCAAGACTGACGTTTTGACGGGGCCAAATCAGCAATAGGTTAAGAGGACATGAAGCTCATGAGAAGTGGACAGTGTAAAATTGAACTAGCTCATCAAGGTATGAAGGTGGGGATAGAGAGAGGAGGGTGGTCAGTGGTCAGTCCAGTGGTGATGGACTGAGAAAGAACTGAAAGGTCAAGGGTTTGGAGGTCACAATGAGGAAGAACAGAATTGAAAGTTGTTTAACAGAGGTCAAATGAAAATAGCTTATGATCAGATAAGGGAATTCCTGAGTTCATGATCATGCAAATGGAGCATTTGTGAGTGGTGACAAGATCATTTCTGTGTGTATCTGAGGTGGGCTGGAGGAGCAGGTCATAGGAAATGAGGAAGTTGAGGGCCTGGAAAGCCCCTAATGGCTATTTGAGGGACACACATTTTTTTAAAAGTTATTTAATATGAAGGCAAGAATTGGGGAGAAAACTGTGGACCAGACACTGAATTCAATGAGAAAAAAAAAAAAAGGAATGTCCCAAAGGATGGCATCTTAATTGGGTATTAATTGGGTAGTACCCATTAATTGAATGAATGGGTCGTTCATTCAGTCATATAGATTGAATGAACCTCAAAGAAGGAAAAGTGGTAGAGGGTAGTAGAGGGAGAGCAGAGTCTGGAAGGGACCATATAAAACAAGGAATATTTCAAGTCCATCACTTCTACCAATGAGTCAAGGAAGGCGTGACAATGTCAGTAGCATAGGAAAGGGCAGTCCAGAGGTCTGTGTCATCAGGAGCAAGTCAAGTCTCCATGATCTAGTGTCAGCAAGACTTGAGTTTGAATTGTGCCTCAGTCACTAGCTGTGTGAGTCACTGAATCCCTTTCAGTCTCATCTAGAAAATGGGGATAATAAAAGCACCTATTTTATAGGGTTGTTGTAAAGCTCAAGTGAGTTACTATATGGGAGAAGCTAGGTAAATCTTAAAGTGCTCTTTAAATGTGAGATATTATTATTATTAATTAGGGAGAAAAAAGTTTAAAAATGCTGGAAACAATTTGAGGGCCCAAGCTGGGGGCAATGAAATGTTAGCCCTGGTTGTAACTCAGGCTAACTACTTGAAGACAGTTATTTGAAAGGGCATTTTGTTCTGCTTGGTCACAACTAGGATCAGCTGTAGAAGTTTCAGAGAGGAAATCCACCAAGCCCTGGGGCAAGTCCAGAAGCGGACATTGCCTCTGAAGGAAGGCCTTCCCCTTTTTCCTGGTTCCAAGTGTCATTCAGGCTGGAGAGGAACAGGCTGCTTAGGGAAAGATGGGGTTAGATGGCTTCTGAGGTCTCTTCTTAAGTCGAGATTCTCTGATTCTTTGAGATGGTTCTATTTACCTTGACCCACTACACCCCACAACTAGCTAGGGAGCCAGGAGTGACAATCACTTGGCACAAAAACAGACTTTCCAATGCTAGCCTATGGAAGTGACCCTGTTTTTGGCAAATCTTTCTTATGGGTCCCCTCCTTTTTTTTTTTTTTTTTTTTTTTTTAAACTTTGTTTTATATTTTTCTTAATGGCATGTTATTTTTCAGGATAGTTAGATGGTATAATAAAGCTCCAGCCCTGAATTCAGGACCTGAGTTCAAAAGCCGACTTCAGACACTTAATGTTTCCTAGCTGTGTGATCCTGGGCAAGTCACTAAATCCCAATTGCCTCAAAAACAAACAAACAAATGGTATTTTATTTTTCCAATTATATTTAAAGATAGTTTTCAACATTCATTTTTGTAAGATTTTGAGTTCCAAATTTTCTTTTCTCCCTCCTTTGCCTTCCCCCTCCCCAAGACAGCAAGTAATCTCATTTTAACCATATTTCCATATTAGTCAGTTGTGAAAGAAAAGTCAGAACAAAAGGGAAAAACCACAAGAAAAGCAAACAAACAAACAAAAATAGGTGAAATAGTATGCTTCAATCTGCTTTCAGTCTCCATAGTTCTCTCTCTGGATGCAGATGGCATTTTCCATCCCAAGTTTATTGGAATTATTTTGGATCAGCTGAGAAGAGCTGGATCCCTTCCTGTCTTAATCTCACTGTCACAATTCTACTCTAGTTCCTTAGCATTTCTTAATTATTTTTTGTGTCTGTTCCCTTCGAACTGCACATGTTGTTAAACTCAGGCTGGTCCAATGGTTTAGACTTGGAAACAGAATGAAATGACATAGTATTAGATCACGTAACATTTAACAAAAAAGACTTAATCACATGAAAAGAATATTCTTGGAATGATAGATCTTAGAGGTATTCAAAAGCATCATTTTATATATTTCAAAACTGAGCCACACAGAAATTATTTGACTTGACCAGGATCACACAGCTAAGTTTCTTAGGCAAGATTCAAAGTTTGTCTTCCTCTCTCTGGGCCTATTACTGGGTCCAGTACACTACACTGCCTGGATAGAGTATTGATTCAAGTGATTATATTCCTCTTGCCTTTGCAAAAAGGGTGAGTTGAGACTGAAGAGCCCAGATTCTCTCACACTGATGTCTTAGGCACCCAGGAAATTGTGTTATTGATTTCATCCATAGTCTCCTGGATTAATTTCATTTCAGGATAGTTTTGTTGCTTTTTCTTTTCTTTTCTCTTCTTTTCTTTTTTCTCTTCTTTTTTCTCTTCTCTTTTCTTTCTTTCTTTCTTTCTTTCTTTCTTTCTTTCTTTCTTTCTTTCTTTCTTTCTTTCTTTCTTTCTTTCTTTCTTTCTTTCTTTCTTTCTTTCTTTCTTTCTTTTTGTGTGTGGCAATTAGGGTTAATTGACATGCCCAGGGTCATGTAGAGTTTTGTTGCCTTTTTAAAAAAGAAATCTAGCTTAACTGCATGGCAGGGACTTTAGTATCTATCTGATGCTCTTCCTCCAACATAACTGTCGGCATCATCTTTCTCCTGCACACATTTGATCCTGCTATTTTCTCTGCTCAGCAGCCTTCAGTATTTCCCAGTTGCTCTTGGGAAAGAGTCAAAACTCTTTAGCTTAGAATCTTCCTTAGCTTAGATTTTCCTTATATGGCCAGATACGATCATATCACTTCCCTACCCAACAAACTCCAATGGCTCTCTGTGGTTTACAGGTTAAAATATAAATTCTCCTATTTAGCTTTTAAACCTCTTCACAACATTGCTCCAAGATGTCTTTCTAACCTTATTGGAAATTATTCCACTCATACTCTGTAATCCATGGGCTTTTCTCTTTTCCTGAGCTCATCTTGTACTTCTATGCTTGTGCATGTCTAGAATACCATACATTCTTACTTCTTATAAAATTCTTCTTTTCCTCCAATGTGTAGCTTTTCCTGATTTCCTGACTGCTAGTTCTCTCTCCTCGAACTAAATAATATTTAACCACTTTGCATTTATTTTCTTTATATCCATTCTGAATATGCTGACATATGTTCTTATTGTTTCCTTCATTAGAAGTAAACTTCGTGTGAGTTGGGATTGTTTTATTATTTATATCTTTGTTCCCAAGGATACAGTATGTAACCCACAGTAGATACATAATAAGTGTTTGTTGCTTGCTTGCTTGTTAAAGACAAGTAGTCATTAGCGGTGAATTAGTTTTTTAATTGTTTCAGAAGACCGACATAAAGAGTACACAATCCAGTATAAAGTTCCAGAGCCCTAAAAGATCAGAGATTTCCTTTTGGCCAGCCCGTGGGAAGAGGTGCTCTGAGATATACAGGAAATAAAACCAAATGGTGACTATGCAAGAAGAAACTTCCAAGGACCTGGAAAAACAAGCCTGGAAAGGCTGGAGAAATGTAGCTACTCTCATTTGTAGAACTGAGATCTAGGGTGAAGTTTTCTGGCCATAAAACAAAGAAACTTCCCTGCTTCTCAGTGTCCAGAACTAAGAAAAAGGTGTTCAATTTTCAAAGAGAAATTTCTAGGCACAAGAAACATACAGTGTATATACCTTGGCAAATCTTTAGGAAGTTTGACCTCTGGCACTCTTGCAGGCTTGTGTATGAGTAACACATAACACTTTAGGGAAGTTGGGAACAATTCAGGAACAGTTGGAACAAAGAGAGCCTGGAAAATTCCTTCCTTGGAAAGAATATGTTTCTCCTTCCACTGTTACTACCCCACTCCGTCCCCAATACACATACAATGAGTATAGAAGGTTCTTAGAAAAAATCATGAAAGTGATGTGCTTATTTTCTTTTATTATTTTTTTAAATTCACAGTACCACATTCTTGATCATTTGGATGCCTCAGGATACAAGTTAAAAAAGAAAACATCCACTGAAAATCAAACAAAAGTAATTAAAAACATGCATGCTAATTAGCAGCTTTGAGGTGCCATTTCCCCTAGGATGGCCATTAGAGAATAGTGGTCACAACAGAATTAGAAGGATGGCTGTAATCCAGAAACTATTCAAACCTGCTGGGTCAGAGCAGGAAATCAGAAAATATTCAGAAACTGGATATGTATAGCCCAGTGACCTAAGATTCCAAAAGGAAAGTTGTTGTTGGTTTTTAAAAATTATTCTTTTGAAGATGAAGAACAAAATTCAAGAGATTAAATGGGAATGGGATCATCAGGAGGCCATAACTAAGGAGACTGATGTGACTGCACAGGGAGCTCTCCAATGAGCTCATATTTTAAATGGACCATGATGAAAGATAAAAGTAAAGATACTTAACAAGGATAAAAATGTGAGGGTAGTTTGGAACTGTGAGAGTGATGTTCAGAAAGCTCAAAGGCCAGAATGAGTTGAGGCTTATAAAAGCTGCTAAGGACAACAACAACAACAACAAAAAAAAAACTTTAAAAAAAGTTACATTTTAGGGAAAGAAAAATAAAAAAAGGAAAGATCCATTACCCAGGTAGCATATAAAAAAGCAAAACATAAATCCCTTCAGTCTAGGACAATTATCCTCAAGTTGGAAAAAACTGATCAAGCTTGATTGAGAAGGAAATGAAGCTCAAGACAAGTGGAGTATCTATTGGTATTTTACTACAGAAATTTCTTGACAATATATGCAGCACAGGATGAAGGGGTGGGGAAGACTTGGAATAACTTTAAATAGGTTTGTCTCCTTTCCCAGGTGAATTATATTTCAGGTTCCAAAGATCTAGGAGATGTGCTAACCTAGCTGCTACTTGTGATCTTTAAGCATGCAGGGAAAATGAGAAAGGTGTTAGAAGACTGGAGATGTGAAAATGCTGTTCTGATTTTGAGAGAAGGGAGGAAAAAAGCATCCAGGATAAAACATAGACTCTTCAGCCAACAATGAAGGTCTTCAATAATATGGCTCTCACCTATCTTGGCAGCCTTATTTCCCCTTACACTTGCTTAATTCAGACTCCCTAACTTCTTTAATGGCTCAGTCCAAATATCATCGCCAACATTTCCCAACATGGCCAACAAGCTAATGCTTCCTACATCTTGCAATTACCTTGTATATTGAAATTTACTTTTGGTCTATTTTGCATAAAATTACATATATGTAATTATATATCATATATATGTAATATATATATATGTAAATATATAAAAACTCAGAACTCAAGCTACACATTTGCCTAAGCAATGAATAGTACAATTCTTAGTATTCTGTGTCTGTGTGAAAGGTAAGTGTAAAATTCATAAAACCCTGGCAGAAGAGAGATCTTGGTCTTCTGGTTTATATCTTTGACAGAACATATGAGGTTCTAGGCTCCTTGCTGGGAGAGCACCTGGGAAAAAGCAGACATGGAAAGATTTCAATGCCCTAACCATGTCCCTATTCCCAATTCGCTCTTGACTCTGTGTTTCTGTCTCTGTTTCTCTATCTTATTCTCCCAGGAGATTTTGTTCATTCTCTATATTGTTTGGTAAGTTATAATATGCATTACCTTTCTGATTTCTGTCTGCTATTAGTTTGAATAATAATATTCATTGTGTGCAACAGTCTTTATGTAATTTGGTGAGAAGGAAATTAAGTCTTCTGAAATAGGATGGGGCACTACTTTCCTGTTAAGAGATAATGACCAATAGCACAGTTTGAACCTAAAAATTATTTCCCCCAGACTAATGATATTTAAGGGGAATATATATAATTTTAGTCTAGTATCTTCTCTCTAGAAGAATGAGCTAGTTGTATGGACTGAATTTCTTGCTTCCCTCCAGCATCCAAAGGAATCAAAGTTTCCTTTGGAGAAGATTGAGTAGAGGAGAGTCTGGGAGATACTGATTTACCCTTTTCTTCAGGCCACATGTAGGTAAAACCCATCTGGTCACACACACAACCTACAAAGGGCTCAAATGTACTTTATATTTTCATTATTTCTACTAATAGAGAAGAAGGTCCTTGAAAGTAGGGACTTCCATTTTTGTTTTAGTATCTTTCAGTACTTAACACAGTGGTTGCTTAATAAATGTTCAATAAATCATTGAATGATTGACTTATGCATGCTAAATTTAAGCTCAACTGGAATAATTACCCTTCCCTGAACTTGATATTCCATCATCTGCCTCCATGTTTTTATGTAAACATGCCCTGGTCCTAAAAATGAGCTTCTTCCTCATTACTGTGCTATAAGAAATCATGACTATGGGAAAGATGGGAAGCCTTGCAGCAGCTGAGGCAAAGTGGTCTCAGCAGAATCTGGAAAACAATTTGCACGATGACTACAATGTAAAGTGAAAAAATCACCACAAGAAACAGGCAGAATGGAGTGCTGAGAAATTATAATGGCCAAGCTTGGCTCCACAGAAGAGATATGAGAAATAGCATCTCCAGTGCAGCACCTTCTACCATCAAGATGGCTAGGCTGCCTGCTTGATTGCCAACCAGAGAATTCTACTATAGCTTAGGCTACGCCTGAACCTAGAAAGTGCCTTTCTATATAAACTATGGTGACAACAAAAGCTTCAGGAAGTCAGGTAAGAGTGAATGGGACAATTTTGGGTATCTTACATTGTGATTTTTAAAAATCTGAGCATTTCATCAACTTTGAATTAGCTGATCAGTCTTAATAACATTAAAACTAATAATAAAGCTAATATTTATATGATATTTCAAGGAATACAAAGAATTTTACAGATCTCATTTGATCCCAACCACCATAAGAAGTGCTATTATTCCTGATTTTACAGATAAGAAAACTGAGGCAGATATCCCCAGATACAATATGTATATGAGGATACATTTAAATTCAGGACTTCCCGATTCCCAGTCCAGTCCTTTATTCACCATGCATCTATTAAGTACTTACTTTGTGTCAGACACTGTGCTAGACCCCAAGAATATAAAGACAAAACAAATAAAAACCTGAATCCATCAGGTTTATACCAGGACCTGATAGGTGAATTTTCACCTCACCTTGCCTAGAGCACAAACCTCCACAATTGGCTGTCTACACACTCAATTTTTGCCATCATTTCTATCTTCATCTTCTTCCCTTAACCTTGGACTCTCAGATTTGGCCTCCTATTAGGAAGGAGCTTTTGTCTTTTTGTCTAACCCAGAACCAGGACACCAAGCCCCTTCTGGGCCACCCCACACCATACCCCTCCCCTTCCACGTTTTAACTGCCCCCATTAGAAGAGAAGCTCTTTGGGAGTAGGGACTGGGGCTGTCTCACCTGTATTTAGCCCAGTGCTTAGCACACTATGATCACTTGATAAATGCTCTCTGTCTCTCTCTTATCCACCTATCATACATCTCTACCATAAGTATCTATCTCTATCCATCATATCTAGTTTTTATCTCTATCATGTCTATATCTATTATATGTTTCATTCTATCCTTGTATCCCTCCATCTATCTACCCATCTGCCTGTCTATCTCTGCCTCTTGTCTCTATTATATCTTTTGGGGTGAAACAACACATACGCAATTAAGTAAATATATATTGATTTGTATCCAAAATGCATTTTACATAAAAATAAAACACACAGAAATTTTATATGTAAAGATACATATTTATATATAATTTATGTACATGTATATACATACACATACATATATACACATGTGTATGTAGGTTATATAAATAAATACACACACACATATATATGGAGAGACAGAGAGATTGAGAATACATATAAGGTAAATACCAATGGTAGGTTTTTTGTGTGATTTTAATCCAGAAAACCATCTGTGGCCAGGTATGGCTTGGACTAGACTACAGATTCTTAGACTTTTCCACTTGCAATTCTTTTTCACCAAGAAATTTTTATACAACCCTGGGTATGTAGATATATACAATAGATACACAGATCAAACATTTACTGATAATGTCATAACTTTATAACCTCCACATTTAGTTTGAGATTACATATGGGGTCATGAACCACAGTTTTAAAAAACTGGGGACTAAACTGTCTCTACAGTATATTCCTTGAAATCCTGAGATTCTGGGATTGTTTTCTCCAAAATCTAATACCATTTACAGTAACCCTGCTGCTGACTTCAGATTTGATGTTCTCAAACTCAGAGCTTGCTTTTTGTCAGAATTATCCCTAGGTTTTCTAATTTTGACCTTTGGACTGGTTTTTATTTGCTTCTGAAACTGAGAACACTTGCCCCCATGTACCTGTGGGTTTGTTGACTCTCTCTCATCTGTTAATGGTCCATTAATCTTTACCGATCCCCTCCCCTCCCCATAGGTGTGGAAACCAAACAATAACCATATACCTGCAAGTAGGCTGGGTAGGTGTGAACTATGTGAAAAAGCCAGGACATTGCCCAGATAACAGATATTTGTCAGTAATAAGAAAATCAAATGACTTCCTTACTATATCTACATCTCTGTTCAAAAAGTTATCAAACTGTGCATACCCTTTGATCCAGCAGTGTTACTACTGGGCTTATATCCCAAAGAGATACTAAAGAAGGGAAAGGGACCTATATGTGCATGAATGTTTGTGGCAGGTCTCTTTGTAGTGGCCAGAAACTGGAAACTGAGTGGATGCCCATCAATTGGAGAATGGCTGAATAAATTGTGGTATATGAATGTTATGGAATATTATTGTTCTATAAGAAATGACCAGCAGGACGATTTCAGAAAGACCTGGAGAGACTGACACGAACTGATGCTGAGTGAAACGAGTAGGACCAGGAGGAGATCATTATATACTCCAACAACAATATTATATGATGATCAATTCTGATGAACATGGCCATCCTCAGCAATGAGATGAACCAAATCAGTTCCAATAGAGCAGGAATGAACTGAAGCAGCTACAGTCAGCAAAAGAACTCTGGGAGATGACTATGAACCACTACGTAGAATTCCCAATCCCTCTATTTTTGTCCACCTGCATTTTTGATTTCCTTCACAGGCTAATCGTACAATATTTCAGAGTCCTATTTTTTTGTACAGCAAAATAACTGTTTGGACATGTATACTTATTTTGTATTTAATTTATACTTTAACATATTTAACATCTATTGGTCAACCTGCCATCTGAGGGAGGGGGTGGGGGGAAGGAAGGGAAAAATTGGAACAAAAGGTTTGGCAATTGTCAATGCCATATTACCAATGCATATATCTTATAAATAAAAAGCTATAATAAAAAATATATCTACATCTCTGTCTCTCCAAACTTATTTAGAATTCTTAGAAGATAATGTATTCTTGATCCTTTTTAAAAAAATAACAGAATATCAGATGAGTAGAACCTCAGAGATCACATAATCCAACATGTAATTGAATAAAATTCCTTGTATAACATTTCCTCCCAATCTCTGCTTTGAAGATCTCTACTGAGGAAAAATCCCTTCCCCTACAAACAGATTTGTCCCTCTTAGGACAATCTACTGTACAATATAAGAGTTCTGTCTGTGAGGGAGGATTTGCTTATTTTTTCTAATTTAGTAAATAATCTGCCCCTTTACTGTCCCACCTAATTCTGCTAATTTTTTTTTGGTTTGATTGAGGTGCGCAGTTCCAGTTTATGATGCTCCTTGCCTTCCCTCTCTTTCCCCCACAGTTTTCTCAGAGGCCTTCCCATGATCCCATATTCAGTCCAGAAGATTCCCAGCTTCTGCCATTCCCCAATGGCCTAAGCTGTGGGCTAAGCCCTTGCCTTTTCTTCCCCTCACCATCTCCCTTGAAAAAGCAGAGGGTCCTGAGCTCACCCGACCACAGGATGCAAGGGAGTGGCTTTCCTGTTCCTCCAGCATTTTACTTTTGCCATGTGATTTTTCTTCTTGAGACTGAGCTGGGGAAAGGTAAGGGACCAAGTGCCCAAGATGGGGGTAGGATGAGAAATCCTCCCCTCACCCACTATGGCAGACCATGTGTCTCCTCTTTTCTTCTCCTGACAATATGGGGAATAATATTAAATATAAATGATTTATATAAAATGGCTTGTACAAAAAGCTGCTGAAGGAAGATATGGAGAAGAGAAGAATCCATAATGGGGAACAAAGGGAGAATGAGATGATCTGAGGGGATGGAAAAGATTGAAGGGGGACAACTGCCTATCCCACTCCTACATCCCACAGGGCATCCATGGCAGGGAGGGCAGACCAGATTAGGGACCTTCCTGAGGTCCCTAGGAAGCCAAGGAAGAGTTGGTCATTTCAGGGAAGGCTTTGGCAGAGCAGAACACATCCCAGAATCAAACACTAGGAGTTCATTAACCAACTCCATCCCTCTCTATTAAATCTCTATCCATTGGTCAACCAAGAGGCACAGTGGAAACAGCAATGATCTGAGGACTTGGGTTCAAATCCTGACTGATCATTAATAGCTCCATCTGTAAAGCAAGGTATTTGAATGAGATGGAACACTTTCCAGCTTGAGATCTATGATTGATCTTTCATTCAAAGATCTCTAGTAAGAAACAATTATGGAACTGATCTGTTCTACAAATCCAAGCTCTGATCGGTTGAATAGGAACCTTGTCAGCTCACTTATGCTTGAGTGTGGCCATTCAGGCCTTGATTCCCAGAGCTATTGTAAAAAATTAATCTGTCCAGTGACATGAGAAGATCGACCTGAACAAAGCAAGTTTCAACTGAATGAATTGAGCATTGAATTGGAACTCTCGCAATGGCAGCAACAATTACCATCCTAGGGAAACCTGGGGAATTGAAGATGTGGTTCTGGTATAAACTTCCCAAATAAAAGGAAACAGTAGTTCCAGGCTTTGGGGAACGTGCTTAGGAATTCACCTGGTTTTCTGGTGACCCTCATTTTCTTCATGGAAAACTAAAGTTGACTTTTTATGGATCTGTGTTCACCATCATTGCCCCTTCCATCAATTCCCGACTAAATGGTCTCATTGGATTCTAGCACGGATGTTGAGACGCCCTGGATTTCCCCTATATCTCTAAGCCTGAGTTGCCCCCCTGTCCCTGCAGTTTAAGGGGCGTGATGTCACCCAGCAGCTACAAATGGACCATCAAGGACTCAGTCTTGGATCAGTTCTGGAGCTCCCCCATCTCAGCTCCTTCTCTGCCTGTTCACAAAGCACACACACCTTCCTTCATCGGATGTGAGCACAAACCAAGCTGTTAGTTAAGGATAACATTAGCGGTTTTGATGCAGTTGACCAAAGCCCTGACTGGGCATGTGCCAGTCCCTCAGGCTTTGATATTTAAAGGGGCAGACCCGGGCTGCTGTATCTTCTGGACTGATGATGTGACACAGTAACAAAACTCCACCGAGAAGTCCAAGACAATTTCACTCACTTTCTAGGAAGAAAGAGCCCTGAAGTCTATCGTGGATGAAGGGAAGAGAAGCCAGGGGCCAGCAAATGAAGTGGGACTGAATGTGGATGTTTTGAGACAAGCCAGTGTATCTTCCCAAAGGGCCTTAGCAATGAACTTTGCTCTCTCAACATGAATCCTTCTCCCATGCTAAGGCATCTCTCCTGCTCAGCTCAGGACACCAACTGCACCAAGATTATGGCCTCCATCAGTGAATGGAACAACACAGAAGTAGATGCTTACCACCTGGTCGATCTTCCTCCTATCACTCCCACGGTAAGTCAGGGCACGGAATCACTTTTTGGACCCATTAGTCTAAGCTATCTGGGAGGCAGACAGCACTTGCATCTTCCCCACCCCCACCCCCATTCTACATCTTAGCCTGCCAGGAAAACAGTTTCATGAACAGATAGATCAGAGGGTGAGAAGAGATGGGCAGTGAAGTTCAATGATGCGTTAAGAGAACTATTCTTTGTCGAATCAGCCATTTCAGAAAAGAACAGAGAATCCCCAGAGCCCACCATGAAAATGGTGAATTAGAATTCCCCCATGGCATCTTTGAGAGAAGAAGATTGTGAGATTTTTGGTGAAGGGAGAGCCCAAATATCCACACTCAGTACTGAGTTTGCTAGACCCTGAACTAGAACCCCAGTTCTTCTCTTAAGCTATCGTTGAGCTTTACTGGTATGTTAGAATCCTTTCCAAGCATCTTTTAACACCTTATTAAAGAAAAGAGGTCAAGATGACCATCTCTATTTGACTTCAACCAGCGGGGAATAAATAAGCTCTAATGCCCCAAAAGTCATGGTGAGGTTGGAAGCGTATTAGACTGCACCAAGACTTTTGGGACACCATGGACAGGGGCTTCAACCCCAGCTTCTCTATTATACTAAGCACATCACTTGACTTCACCTATAATTCTATTGCTGTCTAGTCCTGTCATCTCTGCTCATAGAACCATAGTTTTAGAACCTTGGAAAGAACTTTAGATATCATCTAATTCAACCCTTACACTTTTCAGATGAGGAAATTGAGGTTCAATGGTTTGAGTAACCTCTCTAAGGCCATATAGTAGTCAGGGGTAAAGTCAGGATTTGAACCAGGTCCCCCAACTCCAGATGCAGAACTTTTCCCAGTATTCAATAAGGGAACAGGGGAGGTAGGGCATTCCAGGTAAAGGGAAGAATGTGAACAAAGGCAAAGGCAGGAAAGCACATTTATCATCAATGACCCTCACTGTAGCATTTATCAAGTGCTTACTCTGCGTCAGACACTCTGCTAAGTGCCAGGGGTACAGAGAAAGGAAAAGACCGTAGTCCCTGAGCTTGAGAGACTATGTTCTAATGAGGGAGATCACATGCAAATAACTGAATATACAAGATAGGGCCAGATATGTACAATGGGGAGATGATTTCAGAGGATAAAGCACTAGCAGCTAGAGAGGTGGGTAAAGAGGAGAGAGAGAGAGAGAGAGAGACAATCAGAGTCAGAGAGAGATGAGGAGAAACAGAGAAAGACAGAATCAAAGAACCAGCTAGACAATAAGAAGACAAAGAGATGGGAAGAGATCAGGACAAAGAGATAGAGATAGAGTGACCTAGAGAAAATTATAGAGATAGAGATAATCCAAGACAGCTAGATGATGAAAGACAAGAGACACACAGAGAGAAATAAGGAGAGCAGAAGATATGGGGGAAGAAAGGGAGATGAAGGAAGAGAGAGAGCGCAGAGGAAAAGAAAAAGGAGGAGGAGGAAGAAGAGGAGGAGGAGGAGGAGGAGAGAGAGAGAGAGAAGGAAGGAAGGAAAAAGGAAAGAAGGAAGGATGAAAGGAAGAAAGAGAGAGACAAGGAGGGAGGGAAGGATGGGGGAAGGGAGGACAAAGGGAGGCAGAGGCAGATAGACAGACAAGGAAGAAGGGAAGGAGGGAGAGAGAGAGAGAGGGAGACAAAGACAGATAAGAAGGGAGAGAGTGAAGGAGGGAGGGAGATACACAGGCAAGGAGGAGGAAAAAGAAAGAAAAAGAATAAGAGAGACAGAGAAATAAGGAGAGATAGAAAGATGAAGAGAGACACAGAGAATGAGAGATGTGGGGAGGGAGAAATGGAGAGAAAGAGAGAAAGAACAGAGAAGAAGAAAAAGGAGGAGGAAGAGGAGAGAGAGAGAGAAAGAAAGACACACAAGAAGAGAGGGGAGGAGGGGGGAAAGAGGGAAAAGAGAGATAGAGGCAGACAGACAGGGAAGGAAGGAGATAGACAAAGTGAGAGTGAGAGAGAGACAAAGACAGAGACAGAGACAGAGGCAGAGACAGAGACAGAGGCAGAGACAGAGACAGAGAAAGACACACACACACACACACACACACACACACACACACACAGAGCCAGGAAGTAGAAGGGAGGAGGGAGAACGTTCCAGGCATGAGGGACAGTCAGTGAAAAGGCGTGGACAGACTTGGGAGATGAAGTGTCCTGGTCTAGGAATAGCCAGTAGAACTGGAATGTAAAGTATGTGGAGGAGAGTAAAATGAGAGAGACTGGGAAGGGAGGAGGGGACCAGGTTGTGCAGGAATTTAAAAACCAAATAAGAGATTTCCCATTTCCCGGAGGTAACAGAGCCATCAGAGCTTATTGAGGCATGTTGTGATTGTTTTGTGGTGGGGAACAAGGAGAAATGCCCATCTTCGCCGGGTTGGAGCAATATAAGATCATCCTTGAAAGGCTGAGTCAAGCTTTCCATGCTACATGATCAGATTGTCATAGAACTTACTATGAAAAGAGGAGATATTTTCAGAAGCTAATTCTCCTTTTTGGAGGGCTTGGAGGATACGGAGAGAAAGGAGGAGCGAAGGAGGAGTAGCCGATGAGTGCTTCTGGGACTCAGCCCACTGAGAAATGGAAGGGGAGGTAGGGAGAAAAGAGAAGACTTTAGGGAGATTCAAAACCCACATAATGAGGAGAGCGAGAAGCTGGAAGGAAGGTGATGATAGCATGGACAAGTACAGGCAGAGCAGTGTGGCAGACAGAGGACTGGCCTTGGAGTCCAGAGGATCTGCCCTCAAGTCTCTGCTAAGACATTTAATAATTGGGTCACATGGGTGATGTCTTTCAGTCAGTCAATAAGCCTTTTTCCAATCCTTACAATGTTTCAGGCTTTGTGTTAAGAGCTAAGAATTCAAAGAAAGGTTAAAAACATACACACACACACACACACACACAGAACAATAAACAAAACAACAAAAAATAATGACACATTCTGGTTTTGCTACTTACTACTTGCCTGACTTTTAGGCCAACTATTTAACCTCACTTCAGATCTCAGTTTCCAGATCTGTAAGATAATGGAGTTGTGCAAGATGGTCTCTTTTAAATCTACAATCTTATGAACTATTTTTTTCTTTTCTTTTTTTTAAATTATAGCTCTTTATTTACAAGATATATTCATGGGTAATTTTTCAGCATTGACCCTTGCAAAACCTTCTGTTCCAACTTTTCCCCTCCTTCCCCCCACCCCCTCCTCTAGATGGCAGGTAGTCCCATACTTGCTATGAACTAATTTTTAAGGAGAGTGTGCACATAGTAGACCAAAACTAAGGTCACACTCTAAAAATGGATGGAGGGAGTGATTCAGAGTGTTCCTCTCCCTGCTTTGGGGGCAGGAAGGACTCCCTGGGAGGCAAAAAGGAAGCTCTGTATGTACAGTCTCCTCCTGCAGGAATGTACCCAGCAAAAAAGAAATGATGACAATAATAACTGACATTTATGTAGCACTTTAAGGGTTGCCAAATACCTAACCGACATGGTATCATTCGATCCTCACAAGCTCCCAGTGGTGTTCCCTTTGCTTCATGCTGTCATATCCTCTCACTGAGCTTCCCTCTATTCCCAGAGGCCCCAGACCTGGGTTACACAGTAGATTTTCTGGCTAATTCAGGAAATCAAATTTATTTTAACATTTATTGAAGGCCTACTATGTGCAAAGCACAGAAGTTAAATACAAGATAAGAAAATATGCACGGGGTCAGATTACCTGAATAATCATGAGATAGGAGTTGCCCTAAATTCTGATCCTTTATAGATCCGGCTGATGAAAGCTCCTAATCTCTCTCCAGCTTTTCTCTATTGGGATGAGAACCGATAGTGGTGTTGTTTTGTATGTTTCTTTTGTTCTTGTTGGTTTGTTTAAATCCAATCACTTCCCAGTACTCTGGCTTCAAGCCAGATGATGGGGACCACAAACTTCTGCCAGGAGAAGATCTCCCTCCTCTCCCAAAGTCATTACCCTCCATTGCTCTATGATCCTAAAACTAGAAAGCAGGGCTCAGAGGGGCCCTATCTCAGATTCATCATGAATCCATACTACACCAAGGCTATAGACAACTCATTGACCTGCCTTGCCCTATTTCCCCACTTATCCACTCAGAGGAAGAGTCCCTGCTCTGTAGCAGTCTTGGGGAAGTGAGTTGGAATCAAATGGCTTAAGAGAGGAGAAAGTACTTTGGAATATGCAAAGGGCATCCAGGTGTAAAGGATTATCAGTAGTGAAGGAAAAGGGTGAGATGAGTTGTCTTTGCTTCCCCAGGAGAAGGAAAGGGTCGGCTTTGTCCTCAGGCACAGGCCCAGGTTGGCTGATCAGATCATAGATTATAGATCTGGGGATAAAAGATCCTAATGAACCACCTGCTCAGCTTCTCATTGTTTGACTGAGGAATCTGACCCAACATCTCAGCTAGTAAGCGTTGATGGTGACATTGGAACCAGGCTCCTCTGACACCAAAACCAGTGCCTTTTCCCTGTCTAATATTATTTCCCTTACTTGAAGATTGGAGAAGTCAGTCCAAAGCTCTCCCTCTCAGAGGACCTTCTCTATATTCTGGATAGTTCTTGTATCTTGGAGAGACCCAGCTCTCTACATGTTTCCTCCCTTAGAGTGGAAGCCCTTTGAAAAGCAGGATCTAAGTTTACCTTTCGTTATATCGCCAGCTCTTAGCTTGACTTAAACTTGCCTTCCCCCTTCCCATCCCCAACTTTAAAAAGAAGCTAATTTGGAGTGTGTTATTTGGGTAATGTTGGAGGGAAATGCAAGAGGTCTGGGGATTATTTTAAATTCTTTCATAGGTCTATATTTACCCCCCCCCCCCAATTCTTAGAATGACCTTGATGTAACTTACCTCCTCACTTGGGATGGGATGGGAACAAGGACTGAATTTAGCATCAAGAATTAGATCTCCAGTCAGAACAACCTGGATTCACAGGAGCCAGAAGAGAGGAGAGAAAGAAGGTTGAGCTTCACTTGGAAACAAAAGTTAATTATTAAAAAGAACAACTTGGATTTAATCCTAGCTCTAACTGGGTGATCCTGGGCAAGACATGTAACTCCAAAATCAGAATTAATCCTTGCACTGTGATATCCATCTGCCAATGGAGACCTCCAAGTGAAAAACTCTCCATTAAAACAGATGGGCATCTGCTTTGCAATTCATGAGATGTCTGACACATTAGGTGATTTGCCCAGGGTCAGCAGTCAGTATGTGTCATCCCGACTCTGAGGCCGGCTTTCTACCCACTATACCATGCTGCCTCCTGATGAAATCAAAAGTACAGTCGAGAAATAATTTTAAGAAGTCCACTTGCCCCTCCTCCTTGGTTTGTTGGCAGATGATGGTCTCTTAACCTTAAAGTCTCATTGGAATGTGAGTTATAATTAAAGAAAGTAAGTAGGATGTTTTCTTGGCTTTTAGAAAATCTTGGGAGGTCTGAATTATTTTTCTATTTGCAAATCGGAGATTACCTTTCCTCCTTAGAGATGCAATTATTCAAGACTAGCCCTGAGTCTTCCTTAATATGAGATTTCCAAGAGGCTTAGCATCTTGAAATGTCTTTCTTATTTTGGGGCGGCTATGAGAATTTTTCCTGCAAAGCCCTAGGTAAGGAATCTGAGATCAGTAAGACCTGTTTGCCCAGGATACTCAAGACTTCCTTGTGAGCCAGTGGTTTTCCATGGTTACTGGCTCTGGAGTCTTTGCAATTGAAGTCCCAGGGACTTAATTAGAAGTAAGTGGTTGGTTGCTTTCTCAATGGGAGGAGAAGGAGGAAGAGAGACTGAGAGCTAGGAGGGAGAGAATGCAAATTTGAAAAGAAAATTTAATTTAAAGAAATAGTCCCTTGCAGGAAACGGGTCTCCTTGTATAAGCGCACCTTAGCTTGCATCACTTTATATTCTAATTAAAGCATGAAACCATAGGGTAATCTTTGCTTCCAGCAGTTATTACTGGGGCACAGCTGGCAGAAATGTGCAGAAGGAACCTCTTTCCTTTTCTCCCTTCCACAGAGCCCCCGCTCCCAGAAAATTAGATCATCTACTCTCCCTGGGCAAGTCTCCTCACACACTCAGTTCAATCTCACCATGCCTCAGTTTCCTTGTGTGTAAAATGAGGGGGTTAGAGAAGATGACCTCTGAGGTCTATCTCAGCTCTGGGTGTGTGAACTTCTCTCCTTTTTTTCTCTCCTCATAGGCAGTGGTATTGCCACCCTACTCCCAGAATGTCTTCCCCACAGCAGATGTTCCGGACTATGCTCACTATACCATTGGTGCTACCATCTTGGTTGTGGGGTTCACAGGAGTGCTGGGGAACCTGCTGGTCATCTACACCTTCTGCAGGTATTTGGCAGTGGGCACACAGGGAGTGGGGTTTACACTCAGCAGGGAGAGTGAACAGAGAACTCTCAAATCAGCTAGAATACGAGGAAGACTCATTAAGAGCAGTGAATGAGGCTGGCCAGGCCATAGGGCAGAGAGCTCAGGAAAAGTTTTAAAGAGACAAATTCAGGCTTGATACCAGGAGAAACATCCTAGCAGAGGTGGGATGACTAGCAGAGGAATGGATGTCTCCCAACAAAGGTCGAATGGCCACTTGTTGGATTGATTATAATGAGAATTCCTTTCCAGGTATGACTAAATGGCCACTGGGATCCTTTCCAATTTGGAAATTCTATGATTTGGGGTGACACTTAGATGCCTCTGGCCTGTAGCAGGAGAAGCTGTGTTTGTTCCTCTGAGTAACAGGGGCATCTTTATTTACCCTTCTCAGCTTTTCCCTTACACTAAAATTTACTACACATACACACACACACACACACACACACATCCTACACAGCCCTTTCATTCATCTCCTCATCCCCCTGTGGGGAATGAGTTTCTCAGCCACTTTGCTCCATACTTGAGGGACAGAGAAGCATTAAGGAACTGGAAGGGTCCTAAGAAGGGCACATTAGATGGGGCAAGAGGGCAGAAATGGGACTACAAAAAGGACCAAAGACAATTCTCTGCCTCCTAATGCTGCCGAAGGCCAGCCCTTGGCCTGAATTTGAGAATGAAAGGGATTCTTTCCAGGCCTATCCCATTGGTGACTGAATCAAAGGCCTTTAAATGAAATTATTCCAAGGTCAGACTCAAGTATTCTAAGAAAGGACTTTAAACTGATCCCCTTCCAAGGTTGGACAGTTGTGCTAGTGATATCTACATGAGCTGAGCTCTTGGAGCTGACTGTTCTGTTTGGCCTTTGAGGGCCTCCATTTTCTCTATAAACTGTTGGAGCCAAGCCCTGCCACGCTCCCTTCTCTCGGGTATTCATTCCTACACTGATTGGTTTGAAACATCAGGGCTCTGGAGAAGGGAGTGAGGAAATGGAATCATGGATATAGAAAGGAAAGTAATAGCTTGTGGCACACAAAAAAAGGGATGAATTTGGAGTCCCAGGAGTATCCCACATCTTTTATTTGTTTCCTACATAAACTTTGGTCATACCTCTTTGGTTTTCTCATCTGTAAATGAGATTAAATTAGATGACGTCTAAATTTCTTCTAGTTCTAAATCAGCAATCCTTTATTTATTTATCCCTTATTATTTATTCATTTTAACATTTTTTTTTCAATTTTGAGTTCCAAATTCTTTCCCTCCCTCCCACTCTCCCTCATCCACCAAGAAGGCAAGCAATATGATATCAATTATATATGTGAAATCATGCAAAACACTTCCATATTAGCCAATTTTTTTTAAAAAAGCAAAAACAATTTTTAAAAAGCGAGAAACTTATACTTTAATTTGCACACTTCTCTCTCTGGAGGTAGATAGTATTTTTTCATCATAAGTCCTTTGGAATTTTCTTGGATCATTGTATTGCTCAGTCTTCCATAGTTGATCATCATTACCACTTTACCATTACTGTGCACAAAGATCTCCCAATTCTCACTTCACTTTGCATCAATTCATATGTCTTGCAGTACTTTTTCCTTTGTCATTTCTTATAGCACAATAGTACTCCATTATTATCATATACCACAGTTTTTCATCCATACCCCAACTGATAAACAACTCCTTGATTTACAATTCTTTGCCACCACAAAAAAGAGCTACTATAAGTATTTTTGTACATGTGGGTCATTTTCCTTTGATCTCTTTGGGATACAGACCTAGTAGTGGTATTGCTGGATCAAAGGTTATGCACAGTTTATATATCTCTTTGGACCTAGTTCCAAATTGTTCTCCAGAATAGTTAGACCAAATTATTACTCCACCAATAGTTCATCAGAGTATCCCCTCCAGCATTTGTTTCTGATAGGTTATCATTTTAATTTGCCTTTCTCTTATCAATTATGATTTAGAGCATTTTTTCACATGACTAGAGAGAGAACGTAGATTTTTTCTTCTGAAAACTGCCTGTTTATATTCTTTGATAACTTATCAATTGGGGAATTGCTCTTATTTTTATAAACTCGACTCAATTCTATACATATATCTGAGAAATGAGATCTTTATCAGATACAGTTGCTATAATTTTTTTTTTTTTGACATTACTTCATTGTCTATGGTACCTTTTAGAAAAATGTAGTTTTCCTGATTAACCCTTTTTGTTGTTGTTGTTGTTCACTCATGTCAGTTGTGTCTGACCCTTTATGATCCCATTTGGAATTTTCTTGGAAAAGATACTGGATTAAATTGCCATTTCCTTTTCCAGTTCACTATTCTATAGATGAGGAATTGAGGCAAACAGAGTTAAGTGACTTGTCCAGGGTCACACAGCTAGTAATTGTCTGAGGCCAGAAAAATGCATTTTCATGATTCCAAACCTGGTGTTTTATTTTCTGCACCACCTAGTTGCTGATTATTCCTTTTATTTTTTTTTTAATTTAATAGCCTTTTATTTACAGGTTATATGCATGGGTAACTTTACAGCATTAACAATTGCCAAATCTCTTGTTCCAATTTTTCACCTCTTACCCCCCACCCCCTCCCCTAGATGGCAGGATGACCAGTAGATGTTAAATACATTAAAATATAAATTAGATACACAATAAGTATACATGACCAAAACGTTATTTTGCTGTACAAAAAGAATCAGACTCTGAAATATTGTACAATTAGCTTGTGAAGGAAATCAAAAATGCAGATGGGCATAACTATAGGGATTGGGAATTCAATGTAATGGTTTTTAGTCATTACCCAGAGTTCTTTCTCTGGGCGTAGCTGGTTCAGTTCATTACTGCTCCATTGTGATTATTCCTTTTAATTTTGCTTTGTCTGAGATCAGAATGCTACCCCTGCATTTTTTTTTGTTGTTGTTCAGCTGAAGCATATTAGATTCTGCTCCAGTCTTTTATTTTAACTCTGTGTGTATCTTTCTGTTTCTAGCGTTTCTCTTGTAAATAACGTATCATTGGAATCTGGTTCTAAACCATTCTGCTATCTGCTTGTTTTATGGATTAGTTCATCCCACTCATAGTTAGGATTACTAACAGTGCATTTTCCTCTATCCCATATTCTTCTGTTTCATTTTCTTTCTCTTTTTATCCTGTTCCTCCTCAAAAGTCTATTTTGCTTCTAAATACTGCTTCTTTAATCTGGCCTCCCTTTTAAAATCTGTTCCCTTTTTCTTTTCTCCCCTTTGCCTCCTATTTCCCTATTGAGTAAGCTAGAACAATATCTACACAATGTTTCTTCTTTGAATAAATTTTGATGAAAGTGAGATTCAATTATTGTCCACCCCACTCCCATTTTCCTTTCCACAGTAAAAAACAAAAAACTTCCTTGCATGTCTTTTAGGTGAGAAAATTTTTCCCATCTATCTCTCCCTCCCCTATTTTTCCAGCACACTCTTTTTTGACCCCTTCATCTTTTTGGAGATCATTATAACATAACTGACTCATATCCATGTCCTCTATCAATGTAGATTCCTTTTAACTGCCTTAATAATGATAGTTTCTTAGAAATTAAATGTATCATCTTTCTAAATAGGAATGCAAACAATTTAATTTTATTGAGAGCTTTATGATTACTCTTTCATATATATCTTTTTATGTTTCTCTTGGGTCTTCTGTTTGAAGGTAAATTTTTATTCAACCAAGCTCTTTTCACCAGGAATACTTGGAAATCCTCTATATCATTAAAATCCATTTTTGTCCATTAAGAATTATGCTCAGTTTCTCTGTGTAGGTTATTCTTGGTTGTAATCTTTGCTCCTTTGCCTTCTGGAATATCAAATTCCAAGCCTTTCAATCCTTTAACATTGAAGTTGCTAAATATTATGTAATCCTGACTGTGGCTCCATGATATTGTTTCTTTCTGGCTGCTTGTGGTATTTTTTCCTTGAGCTGGAAGCTCAGGAATTTGGCTACAATATTACTGGAAGTTTTCATTTTGGGATCTCTTTTAGGAAGTGCTCAGTGGATTCTTTCAATTTCTATTTTATCCCCTGAATCTGAGAGAATAGGGTAGTTTTCCTTGATAATTTCTTGAAATGTTATGTTTCTCTCCTCTCCTCTCCTCTCCTCTCCCTTCCTCTCCTCTCCTCTCCTGAGGCAATTGGGATTAAGTGACTTGCCCAGGATCACACAGCTAGGAAGTGTTAAGTCTCTGAGTTCAAATTTGAACTCGGGTTCTCCTGACTTCAGGGCTGGTGCTCTATTCACGGCGCCACCTAGCTGCTCCTCAATTCTAATTTTTAAGGAATAATTTTCTCCAGTAAGTTTTTATACCCACTTTTCCATTTGACCTGTTCTGCTTTTTAAAGTAGTTTTTTTTTTTTATTTAATCAATTTTTGTGTCTTTTTTTAAAAACTAAGCTGTTACTCCAACCATGTGAATACTTCCCCTAGCAGAATAGGCAAATGAGAACAATTTGTTCCAAAGGCCATGAAAGTGGCTGAAGGTGGCACTGTGGAGTGCTTAGAGTTTGATTAGACATCAGATATGACAAGGTCATCTACTACAACCTGAGCCATCATCAATTGTGAAGAACGAATTAGCACCCTGGATACTTTAGAATCAGCCAGAGTCAGGATAAGCAAAAGTCCTTGGTCTTTATTCTTGGTCGAAGAGAGAGGAATGGTCACAGGAATCTCCACACTTTTCTTCCTCTCCCAGTCAGAAGTCACTCTGGCTTGTCTTACTCCACCCTCTAATCCCTCCTCCAATTCTCTGTATACACCAACAGATCAAGTCAGCACAGAATAGTGGGATGGGCCATTTTCCAAGCATATGTTAGAGTGCCAATCTGTAGTTAGCTTTAAGTGCTTGGTTGTCTGACATCAGTGCATTAACTCAAGAGTTTCAGCCCTTTACATCCAGTCATCTTGATTTTTGTCTTGCTGATACACTTTGATGATTCTGAAAGAGAGAGTAAGACTGATTACTTCATGCAATTCTGCATCATTTAAATCCAGTTATGCATGAATCAAAAGATATCTCCTCCCTGCCCCATACCAGTTTATCATATCTCTTACCTCAAAGTTCTATGGTGACAAGGAAGTGATGGTGCATTAGGTCTGGACATACTGGGAGTTGTAGTCACAATCCTGCACACATGTGGCCTGGGCTTGTCACTCACTTCTCATTGCTGAAGGAGCAGTGGGATTCAGCAGCCCCAGGTGTCTGAGTACCCTTATTGAAGGACCACCCTCACAATTCCACCACAAATGTTCATATGGATTATTTGTGTCTGATTTATAGCAAGACACGTTGTACCTTGATTCAAACACAGTAATGTCATTTTGATTCTCTTCAAGAATGAAGCATACTAATTCTTTTTTCATAATTTTCTTGTATCACTCTCTCATTTCTGCTGCTAATGCTGTCACAGCTGAGCGTGGGTGCTAGACAGGCTTCCACCCCAGTGACACAGACTTTTCCTGCTGGCTTCTTATGTTTTCTTGGGCTGAAAAAATGTCTCATCTTGGCCTTTTGTTGGTTCTGCTTATCCAAAATTTCATTTAATGCATTATTTTGAAATTGCTTGGAGGGGAATGTCGAAAGACTTTAGGTGGATTGCTTCTAATCTACCATCTTGGCTCCTAAATCTGCAATCCCATGAGCTCATTGCCCAGTGTTTGCCCAAGAACAGGCCTCAATGACAAATGAGTCCCACTTCTCACCCACATGGACTAAATGTCAGAGGTAATTCTGAGACCAGGTTGTCGTTACCTCCAGCTGAGGCGACTTAGCTTTGGAGCTTGAGATGTTCCAATGCCCAAATGGAAAGTTTGCTTTGTTGCTTGTGACAAACAGGTGAACAATTTAGCTACCCCTCCCCAAGGAGATGAGAAGAAGACAAACTCGTAGGCAAAAAGGAAGCTATTTCTTCTCTACCTAGGGCCTACCAGTCTGTGGCCAGCTAACTCCCAACACTGCCTTCAAATATTTGGGTAGGGTCTGTTAGGCAGGACAGACAAGGTAAGGCATCAAGGCTCCTCCCCAACAGTTTTAATAGGTCATTGTCTGTTGCAGGTAGACTATGCTCACAGGAGCAGAAAACTAGTCCTATAAATTATTCAATAGGGAATAGAAAAGTCCCCCAGATAAGCCTGACTCACATTCAGGAAATCCATAGGACAAATCACCTTGGATTCCTTGGTCCTTTGGACATAAGGCACAGAGAATTAATCTTTAAGTGAGCAAGCCTTCAAAACCCCAACCAGTCAAGAGTCCGACCATGGATCAAAGCTGGCTGAGATAGAATTCAAGGTAGTTGTGTATTATTACTGCTCTCTCTCTGCTATTGTGAGTCATGTACTGCTTTCCCTATAAACAGGTCAACTAAGCAAAAAGTATTTACTCGTGGCCTTTCATGTGTTCTTGTGTGAATACTGGCCCAGGGAGAGTCTATGAGGAGAGAAGGAGGCATACATGTCCTGTGCTCTCCTTATTTCTCTCTTTCCTCATGCTTTCTTTGTGCCCTATTTCCATCTGCCTCTGAAACCATCTCTAGAGGCAGGAATATACTCTCTCAGTCCTTCTATCTTGATCCTGAAGCAAAGAAGTTTCCCTTTAAGAAACACTATTGCAGAATGGATTGAGAGCTGGATTTGAAGATGAAAAATGAAGGAATTAATGAAAAAAGTGTGAATTAAGTACTTCATGTGTATGAGTACAGAACTAAATTCTGGGGATACAAATATAAACAATAACAAGTCCCTGCCTTCGAGGAGTTTACATTGTAGTAGGGGAAACATAGAGGGGAGAGGTGACCAAGAAGTGGTGTCCTTTATAGAGTAGCATCCATTACAGAGAAGTCACAGGGATGGAGATTAGAGTCATATTGATTGATGTATCCTTTCTTTAAAATTTCTCTTAGAACTTGTTCTTTCCCCTTGGGAGAGTTAATTTCTGTGCTTTTGACTTGGTTCAAGTTAGACTTGACCTATGCTGACTGTGTGACACTGGATAAATCACTTAATCTTTCTCTATTCTAGACAATTCTCTGATAAAATAATGCAGAGAAAAAGCTGGTCTGCATTGATAGAGGGATTTTCCTCATTTAGGAGTTCCCTATTCAGTAAATCACAGAATCATTCCCTATCAATTTGGTGACTGCAGTGCTGGGCCTGGAGTCAGGAACACTCATGTTTATGGGTTCAAATCTGATCTCAGATGGTTCCTTAGCTATGTGACCCTGGGCAAGTCACTTAAATCTATTTGCCTCAATTTTCTCATTTGTAAAATGAGCTGGAGAAGAAAATGGCCAATAACTGCAGTGTCTTTGCCAAGAATGGAGTCAGGGTTGGACAAGACTGAAAACTGACTGAACAACAACAACATATGTATATTTGTTGTCTTCCTTGATGAAATGGAAATTCCTTGAAGTCAGGGACTGGTTTATGTTTGTCTTTGTGTCCCCAGCATTTAGCTTAGTGCTTGGCACATGACAATCACCCAATAAATGTTTGTTGATTGATTGACACACGTGGATGGGATGCCAGTGATACCTACCATGGCCAGCTGGCTCCCAGACATGTAGCAAGGTCTCTCTCACCTATCCATTGATACTCCTCTTGGTGCCTTGCCCATTCCCTCTTTATGTGTCAGTTCATCAGTAAGCTTGGTGAGAATGCCCATCAATCTTGCCAGCTTATCAGGATCGGGAACTTGAAGCTCTTTAGTTAAACCTTGCTTAAACATTTCCATTATCACTTCTTCCTCCTAGTTGGCAGGATTCCTTTCTGCTTACAACCAGTAATTTCTTAATTTGCTTGTGACTAATGTTGAAACTAGTACCTATACCATGTCTATGGCTGACTAAAACATCACTCTCCCCTCTGTCTCAAAACCCTGAGGTCTCCCAGGAACAGTCACACTGAAGTCCAGAGGACTTCAGGTTTAACTCCTATCTTTTGACCCCATGAAAATCACTTAAACTCTATGTGCCTCAATTTCCTCACCCGTAAAAGCATTTGAATAATGCTTTATGGTTAGCAAGAGACTTTGCATTGTTATCTTATTTGATCCTCACAATAATCCTGGGAAGTAGGTACTATGTTATGATCCCATTATGTGGATGAGGAAAATTTAGACTGAAAAAAGATAATGACTTGCCCAGAATTATATAGCTAGTAAGTGTCTGAGATTGCCTTTGAACTTCCCAAACCCACGTCCAACACGCTTTCCATTGTGCAGTTTAGATGCTCCTTTGTACTCTTCCTGGTAAAAGAGGGATCACAATAGCACCTACTTTGTAGGGCTATTGTGAGGATCAAATAAGAAAATATATTAAAAAATGATTTACTAACCTTTAAGACTCTATAAAAATGCTAGATATTGTCATCATCGTTACACTTATTTCCTTGTCTATCAAAGTCACTGCCCATCAAGGATAGTTCCTCTCAACTTCCCCTAAATCAAGGTCAATTGTATCTAATGATCTGAGAAATTGTTGGCTTGACACTTTCTAGGAAAGTCTCACATCTCCTGCTGAACCTCAAAAATGGCAGGAAGATCATTGCTAGGTCCTGCTGAGCAGCTGGCGGGAGATAAGACAATCAGTATAATTGATACAAGGCTAAGCCCCAACCATCTTCATGCCTCCTGAAATCACTTTCCAAAGTTTTGTTCCATTCTGGCCCAGCCTTCCAGCGTGGAGGGAGGAGATGATCCATTCTTTGACTGCCCATGCATTTGTTGAGTTGCAAATGCCATGCATTGACTTATGAGAGTCTGTGTTGAACATGATATCTCTTCCTATAGAATATAAGCTCATTGAGGGCAGGAACTTTATCTTTTTTTTCTTTGAATCCCCAGTAATTAGCAGAGAAGTTGGCACTTGAGTAGACCTGGCACATTCCATTGGAAAATACAACATGAATATGTATTAGTAGATTAAAAATACAAACTCAGTGGATAGAGCACTAACCCTGAAGTCAAGAAGACCTGAGTTCAAATCACTTCCTAGCTGTGTGATCCTGGGCAAGTCACTTAACCCCAATTGCCTCAGCCAAAAAACAAAACAAAACAAAACAAAACAAAAAAACCACACTCTCTGCCACTAAACCATTGGTATAATCGAGAGTACATTTCTGAACATCTGGTCCTGCCTAGTACTCAGGTACAAGGCCAATGTAATGAATGGTTATTCAAATCTGATAACCCCAAAGCAAGAAGGACAGCAGAAGAATCACATTTCCACATGCTGATGCAATGCCTCCTGATGCCCATCTTACCAACTCAAGGTTGAAATTTTTACCAGGAAACCTAAGGTAGGGGGTAGAGGGAACCAAACTTTAAAACATAGAAATGAGAATTTACAAATGTAGTTCTCTTTTTGAAAATAAGTTTTTATTATTATATTCATTTTTTAAAATTTTACCTACATTTCCCATTGGTGTCTTCCTCTGACCCCTTGTCCAACCAAGGAATCAATCAGTAAGCATTTATTAAGCACCTAGTATGTGCTGGACACTATGCCCACAGAGCTATCTCTTATCCTAAGGGAGAAAAATATTCAATAAAACTAACCAATGTATATATCAGGAAAGTCTGATGCATGCAGTGTTCCCTACCTATGTTCTCTCTTCTCTGTGAAGAAATGGAAGAGTCATCTCCTGTCTCATCTTTGAGGGCAAGGTGGGTCATTATAACTTCATGGCATACAGTTTTGCCACTTTTTTTTTTTTAGTTTCTTCTATTTTTGTAATTATTGTGTCTGTTGTTTTCCTAATTCTGCCTTTTTCCCTTTGTATCAGTTCATGTGGGTCTCGTGATGCTATTTTGTATTCAGTACAGTCACTGTTTCTTCCGATGCAATAAAATTTCATTAGGTTCACAATTTGTTTAGCCATTGCCCAGTTTATGGGCAGTTACTTTGTTTCCAAGAATACAGGTTTCTTATCTTAATCTAGCAAACATTTAATAATCATCCACTATGTGCCGGGTGCTGGGGATACAAAGATATGAATGAAATAGTAACCTAAGGAGAACCTAACACGTAATTGAATCAACTGATAATGTTGAGGGAGACGTGATCAAAAATCCCCACATTTTAACCCTAGACTTTACCAACTGTTATGATTCTTCCAGGGAATCTCATTCATCTTCCCAGAAAGGGATAGGTAAGTAGTGGGTCACTGCCACCCCTGGGTAGAGAGATGGTCTCCTCACTTAGTAATAATTAGAGTAACAATAATAGCATTTATTTGGCACTTCAAGGCTTACCTATATGATCTCATTTGATCCTCACAATAATCCTGTGAAACAGGAATTTTTTAAAATCTCCACTTTACAGATGAGGAAAGTCATAAGGTTAAGTGACTTGCCTAGGGTCACACAATGAAAACAGGTGTCTGAAGTTAAACTTAAGTCTTCCTGAGTCCAGATCTAGCTCTCTGTACACTTTATTACCCAGCTGCCTCTACTTCCCTAAGTAATTAACATAATGGTAAATATACCTTGAATGGTGAGTTTCCTTTCTTCTAACCTCTAAGGTCTATTAACCTAGGGTCCATAAATTTGAATTTTAAAAAATATTTTGATTTTTAAAAAAATTATATTCCAGTGCCATCAATTTTCTTTGTAAATTCTATGTGTTTTTATGTTATGCATTTAAAAATGTCATTCTGAGAAGAGGTCCCCAGACAGAAGGGCCTTTGGCCTCCCCCAAAAGGTGAAGAATCTGGGCCTAGTGAAAGGTGGGAGGCCAGTTTTCCACAAAGGCCTCCAATAACCCACCTGTCGATAATCCGGTCTCTACAGGAGCCGCAGTCTTCGCACGCCCGCTAATATGTTCATCATCAACCTCGCCATCAGTGACTTCTTCATGTCCTTCACCCAAGCCCCAGTGTTTTTCGCCAGCAGCTTGTACAAACGCTGGATCTTTGGAGAGAAAGGTAGGAGGGATCGGCAGCCAGAAGGCGGGTGGGCTTTTCATGCATCTTTTGCCTGGATGAGTCAGGTACAAGTGCTAATTAGCACCATCAGCTGGCCTGGGGAGTGGGTGGTATTGTTGTGTTTGCCTTGGGAAGGGATCCTTCAGAGCCTCTCTTCCAGTTCTAAATATATGATCCTTTAAGCTTATGATCTTCCCTTGTACCCCCTACAGTCTAGCAAGAGTTGTGTAATAACAGATGTTTAATTAATGTTGTCTATGACTTGGGAATGGGTTTTCTCCATTTACCCATAGGATGTGAATTTTATGCCTTCTGTGGGGCTCTCTTTGGCATTACCTCCATGATAACGCTGATGGTGATAGCCCTGGACCGGTACTTTGTGATCACCCGCCCTCTGGCCTCCATTGGGATGATCTCCAAGAAGAAGACCGGACTCATCCTCCTGGGAGTCTGGTTGTACTCTCTGGCCTGGAGCCTTCCGCCTTTCTTTGGATGGAGTTGAGTGTGTTTTCCTAAGCCTTTCCTTCTCAGTGGTGTACACTGAAGGGACATGAAAGGAGGGGATGGTAGGAGAGGAACAAGAAAAAGATGAGCAGAGTAGCCAACTGAGCTAGGTGATGGGAAAGTGGCAACATGTCCATTAAGGAACCTTAAAGATGTACAGCCAGTAGGTAAGACTAGCAGGCCCCTGGTAAAGAGAAGGATCTCTGTGGTTTTGTCTGAAATTGGACCAGTGTTTGGAAGGGGATGAGTCGAGAAGAAGGCAGGTGAGAAGGCACAAGGATAAAAGGGTAGCCAGAGAAAGCCATTGGAGGAAGACTCCAAGATAGGATGTCCTGTTCTTAAGGTAACTGGAGATTTTGAAATGCTCTCTTCCCTCCCAAGGTGCCTATGTCCCGGAAGGGCTGCTCACGTCTTGTTCCTGGGATTACACAACCTTCACACCATCTGTCCGTGCTTATACCATCCTGCTCTTCTGCTTCGTCTTCTTCATCCCACTGATTGTAATCATCTACTGCTACATCTTCATCTTCAGGGCCATTAAGGACACCAACAAGTGAGCCTCCTGGGGCAGCCCTTCCTTCTTAGCTGCTGGGGAGAGGGGGAGGAGGGATGGGTGGCAAGGATTTGGAGTCAAAGGACAAAGCCCCGACCTGTTCCTTCCTGCCTATGTGACTTTGAAGAAATTATTTTTACCTTTTTGTTTCTTCTGTAAGATGAGAAATTTGGATTGGGTGCCACATATCATCCCTTCAAACTTTATATAGTATGACTTTATTAATAATTAGTATGACTAGTAATCAGAAAGAAGGCCAAAGGTCAAAGATCTAGGCCATCATTCGTTGATTCATTCATTCTTTGCTCTCTGGCCCTGTTTTTTCATGTATAAAACTGAAAAAACAGACCAAGTCTCATCTATTTCATGGGGATGTTGTGAAGACAAATAAAGCGGGAGAGGTGGATGTATTCGAGGAATGAAAAGGCTGCCTGGGGCAATGGTGTCTGCATTGAGTTTTAAGCTGACTTTTACTGATTAAGCCAGATGAGCAACAACCCAACCATTTTGTGGCTATTAGGGACAGTTGCCTTCTTTCTGATGCTCAGAGTCATTTATTCCCCTTCTAATGAATAGGACTTTTTTTTTTTATACAGAGTTGACCATTCTCATCCTTACCCACCTCTCCATTCCTCACTAGGCCCCCAATGGCCTTTGGACTGATTGAGTAGTTCTGGGGTAAACCATCATGTTCCCATGCTTGTTTCTCTAGGGCCGTTCAGAACATTGGATCTCGTGCAAGTACTCCATCCCCGAGGCATTTTCAAAGGATGAAGAATGAATGGAAGATGGCAAAGATTGCCCTAGTGGTCATCCTACTCTTTGTGTTGTCCTGGGCCCCTTATTCAACGGTGGCCCTTGTGGCCTTTGCTGGGTAATTATCTAGCCAGAACTTCCCTAGAGTCAACCTTACCACTCTTACAGAAAACTTAAGTCATTTCAGCAAGAGTCCCTTCTTGTTCCACTAAATACTGGGTTCTCGAGGGTATCAATCTAAGAAATGATAGGATTCTGAGTTTTCTACCATTGTCCTGGTACACTACACTCTCCTGATACTTCTTCTAGAAAGTGAATTTACTAAGCAGGAAGCGTTAGTAGGATGTTAACCATGGGGTAACACGTAGAGTGCCAGCCTTGCATTAGGAAGGCCTGAATTCAAAACCCTCCTCTGACACATAAATAAGCTGTGTGACCCTGGGCAAGTAGCAAGCCCTCTGTGTGATAATGTCCTCATCTCTAAAATGAGGGAGTTGGATCTGATGATCTCCCTTTGGTCCCTTCCAGTTCTATTATATACGATCCTATAACATAGTAAAAAGATTTTGAGGTCTATGGTTGGGATTCTGAGGCTAAATATGGGGCTGTGTCTCTTTCCCCTAGTCCTTATCTCTTTTCAGGAATCAGCAGGGCACTTGGGCCTATGCCCTGCAATGAGCAGAGAACTCAGTGGAATGACTGGATTAGCAAAAGCTAGGTGGCTAGAGCACTGAGTATGAGTTATAAAGGCCTGAATTCAAATCAAACCTCTGATAGCTACTAGTTATATATTCCTAGGCAAGTCACTTTACCATTCAACTTGCCTCTGTTTCCCAGAAAATGGGGATAATAGTAGCATTTACTTAACTCTGTTTGCCTCAGTTTCCCAGAAAATAGGGATAATAACATCTACTTCCAGAGTTTCTGCAAAGATAAAGTAAGATTATATTTATAGAGTGCTTCTCAACTTTAATGTACTGTATAAATATGATTTAATACAAAAATAAATATATAAATATTATATGACAAGTAACCATCAGCAATTATTAGCTCAGCTGGAAGCCAACACTTTCCCTAGGAAGACTTGCCACCATCACCATCATCCCAAATATCATTATTCATCCACTAAAATCCTTTCCCAATGTTTTTCCTGGCCTGGAGGAGTCCTGAGTTTCAAAGATTATACCAAGCTATCACTAGCAGCTCCAACAAATCCAAAAAAGTTTTGCTTATAGACCTAATAACAGACTGACTTTCTTGCTTGAGGACCAGGGTAGCTGAGCCCTGAGAGAGTCATTGCCATCAGGTGACAGGTTTTTCTGGCTACCAGCAATTCATGAAGACCAGGCATTTAGGTATGGAACAATTGGGTAGTAGGGGTGCCTGCTCCAGCAAATTCTTTTTCTTTTTCTTTTTTTAATTATAGCTTTTTATTTACAAGATAACATGCATGGGTAATTTTTCAGCATTGACCCTTGCAAAACTTTTTCTCCCAATTTTCCCCCTCCTTTCCCTCAGTCCTCCCCCAGATGGCAGGTTGACCAATTCATATTAAATATGTTAAAATATAGGTTAAATACAATATATGTATACATATCCATATAATTATTTTGTTCAGCAAATTCTTAGACCTTGCAAATATTGGAAAGTCTTATCACTGTTATTACTTAGATTCTTGCTGCTGTTTCTCTTGTCTGAGGATGGTCAGAGTAAACTAAGAATACATAGCAAGAAAGCAATTGCAAAAGGTAAATACTATTTACTTTTTTGTTGTTCAGTCACTTTTTAGTCATATCCAATTCTCTGTGATCCTATTTGGGGTTTTCTTGGTAAAGCTACTTGAATAGTTTGCCATTTCCTTCTTCAGCTCATTTTATAGATGAGGAAACTGAGGCAGAGTGAAGTGATTTGCCCAGAGTCACACAGCTAGTAATTGGCTGAGGCTGGATTTGAATTCAGTAAGATGAATCTTCCTGATTCCAAGCCCAGAGCTCTAACTACTGCACCACCCTGATATACACTATTCATATAATAAGAGTTATTAATCTATGAAATGGGTCACCAAAGACAAAGAAAGAATTTTTCTGTCCAGGAAAGGGGAGGAGTCTTCTCTGCCTGGTGATGGTGAGTATAATCCTCCTTAAATGCAGGAGTATGAACTGCTTGACCTTCCAAGACTCTAGCACAAGACCAGGTTTCAGATGAGTGTGCATTAGAAGCTACTAATGGTCTCCAGAAGAAAAGGGACCTGTTTGCTGCTGGCATTCCTCCTGCCTCGCTTGCTGATGACCTCCTCCTTCACTTTACCAACCCAGACACGTTTCCTCTTGCTCAGACCCCCAGCTCTCTTGCAATAAGACAAACCAGAAACTTGAGTTTGAAGGGGTTGTAGACGGCTACATCTGAACAAATGAGTCTGTTCAGGCGATTGTGAGGCTCCGACCTCAGAGCCCGGGGGAGAGAGTTGGAGCAGATATTCCTCTGTCAGCAGCATCACTTTTAGTTCTGGTTCCCTCCCCCCTCTAGGTATTCCCACGTCCTGACTCCCTATATGAACTCGGTGCCGGCCATCATTGCCAAGGCCTCTGCCATCCACAATCCGATCATTTATGCCATCAGCCACCCCAAGTACAGGTAAGCGCCCACCGGCACTTATGTCCCATTCTTCATGCCTTTCTTTCAGAGTCCCAGAGTCCCCACATTGGACCCTGTGCAGTTTCCTCCCATTCAAACCCCTGGGAAGTTTGTCCACCTGGACAGCTTTCCTTGTACATGTCTATCTTGCCTTCTGTGTCCTTCAGGAAAGTCTTAGGCATCAGGCCATAGGATAGGCTTTTAGAGGTCCTCCCAATGGGAGTCTTTAACACAGGCTTAGCCATAGCTCCACCCTTAGGAGCATCTCCTGGAAACCTACTCTGCTCTCCCCGATGCTAATGGAAGAAGATGTGGAACCCTTGTAGATAGGAGGCCTTGGACCCTGACATGTGGAACCCTTGTAGGCAGGAGGCCTCAGACCCTGACACTCTGGATAAACATCTGCAGAGAGAATGCTCCGAATAGACAAGGGATGGGGGTAGCCTGGGAGTATTGATAAGGAGGAGCCATCTTTTCTGCATCCGTGTTATTTTTTAAATCGCCTTTATAACTATGTCCTTGGAGTATGGACCCATTTGTAAATGTCAAGGTCAAGGTTTGTTGAGGCAACCAAAAATCCATCTACTTATTATGCTCCCTCCATTCCCCCTCACCCCCGCTGCTGCATGAGAATTGCTTCCTTCCAGTTAGACTCAGTCCCAACACGACGCTCCCAGAACCCTAACTATTTCCAGTCATTACAAAGCCAACTTGGAACCGTGAGTCTTCCAGGTCTAGGAGATGATGGTCCCATCTCAGAGACATAAGTTATTTGTTTTTTTATACAGACTTTGGCCTGTTCTTTTCTTTTAGGGATGCTCCTACAATACTGTGGAAAGAGCACTGAATCTGGCTTTGAGACCAGCTACTTACTATCTGTATGATTCTGTGATTAGTAAACGGGGGGCTGATCAAAGAGATCTCCGAGGTCCCTTTCAGCTCAAACATTGTCTGATACTTACTGGGATCCTTGCTTTTATCCTGGATGGGATGGGATATTATAGAGGAGGGTCTGAATGCTGAGGGGGCCTTTCAGGATCATACTATTATGGGATTTAGAGCCACAAGGGACCTTAGAGATCACCTAGTCCAGGCCCTCATTTTATAGATAAGGCCTGGACAGTGTAATCACATTGGTGGCAGGATTTGAACCCAGGGCCATGGCTTTTTTTTTCTTTTCCTACCCCATGTACACCATGATCCCTTCACAGCCCCACAGAGGGTTGGGGGGAAGGACTCACCCTTTCAGTGTCTTTGGTGACAGGAAGATCCCTGAGGACATAGAGCATAACCAACTGGGTTTCTTCATCCCCAGAATGGCCATCGCTCAGAACTTCCCATGCCTTAGGGCCGTGCTTGGTATAAGGCACCCGCGCACTCAATCTTTCAGCAGTTACCGCTTCACCCACCGCTCCACTACAGCCAGCCAAGCGTCTGATATCAGCTGGCAGTCTCGAGGGAGACGTCAGCTATCCTTGGGTTCTGAGAGCGAAGCCGTAAGTATTCCTCATGTTCCCTGTAGCTCCCTGTGCGGGCCCTGGGCCTGCTCTCTCCAAGGTCACCAGGAGGGCTCCATGCAGAGGTCTTCACCTCCTACCTCTGGCAGCAGGGTGACTTGGGACCCCAAGTCTGCCAGCAGATGGTCTGAGTCACTCAACGTCTCTAGCCCTCCCAGGTGTGCCAGATGTGGGACAGATGGGATAAAGAGAGACCTAAAAGCTCATATACAGTAGGGGAGATGAGTCTCCCCCCAAAACAATGAACCAGCAATAGCACAAGCCAGATTATCGAAGATTAGATTGTTTGATTCTGGTATTAAGTATTCTGACATACCCTTAGGAGGAGGAGGCTCATAGGTCCTAAATCTCAACTGGCCTTGAAGGGTATTTAGAATTTGGATAGGTAGAGAGGGCAGGAGATGGAAATGAACATGGGGGTATTCAAGACAGTCGTGAGAGATGGCTTGGGTTCCTAGAGTAGTTTGGAAGAAGCAAAAGTTAAGGTGGGAGAGGTAGGTCAGGGCTGGAATATGGAAGGCCTTGAACATGAAATTTTGGAATATGGAAATTTTGTTCTCCCAGATTGAAGAGGTAAGAGTGTATATAGGGCTGAGCTCCTTGGACAGTAGTCTTTCCTCCTTCTCCTTGCCACCCCATTCCACACCCACACTTAGAAATGGGCCAAGGAATTGGATATCCATCAGCTGGGGAATGGCTGAACAAGTATATGAGTGTAACAGAATATTATTGTTCCATAAGAAATGATGAGCAGGCTGATTTTAGAGAAGCCTGGAGAGACTTACAGGAACTAATGCTGAGTGAAGTGAGCAGAACCAAGAGAACGTTGTAACAGTAATGCTGTACAATGATCAGCTATGATATATTTAGCTCTTCCCAACAATGCAATGACTCAAAACAATTCCAATAGACTTGGGAGAGAAATGCCATCTGTATCCAGAGAGAGAACTATGGAGACTGAATGTGGATCAAAGAATATTATTTTTACATCTTTTTGATTGTTTATTTTTTTTATCTCATGGTTTTCCTCTTTTGTTTTAATTTTTCTTTACAATATGACTAATATGGGAATATATTTTTTAAAAAAGAAATGGTCCAAACACATGCAGCCTCAGGAGCTGGAGAATAGAAACCTAGATAAGTATTTAAACATTTACCCATGTCAGCTCTGAGACTATGTTTGACATTTTAAAAAGTGATTTTAGGATACATAGGGACCAGAATGACCTACTATGTTCCTCTCTGATCAGAAAATACCTGGAGTCTTGTATCTGGTTCTAGGTAGCCCCTTTTATTAGGGACATTCATAGATAAGAGCATCCAAAGGAGAGTGAGATATCTTGAGACTTCACCATTTGAGAATCGAGTTCAGGAATAAGGGATATTTAACTTAGAAAGCAAAAGGCAGAGTGGATGTGACCACTGTCTTCAGATATTTGAAGGACTGTCTCAGAGAAGTAACTACTAAAATTAACAGAGAGGTTGTTTGAGGTTTAGTATAAGGAAAAATTCTTAAAAAAATTTTTTTTATTATATAGCTTTTAATTTACAAGATATATGCATGGGTAATTTTTCATCATCGACAATTGCAAAACCTTTTGTTCCAACTTTTCCCCTCCTTTCCCCCATTCCCTCCCCTAGAAGGCAGGTAGACCAATACATGTTAAAGTGAAAGTCAAATACAATATATGTATCCATGAAGGAAAAATTCTTAATGAAAACTATCCAAAAAGTAGGTAGTGAGTTCCCATCACTAGAGAGGCTCATACGAAAGACTAGGTGCTCATTTGTTGGAGATGCTGGTCAGAAGATACCTGCTCAGGTACAGGTGAGGCTCCGGCCTTCAGGGCCATTTTGGGGCATGTGAGTGGTATATTATTGTATGACTACAATGGGACAAATGTCACTTTGCATTGATATTATTAGCTTATTTTCTCCAAATCACTTCAAATTGCAGAGACTCCCCCAACATTTTTTCTCCAGTCCTAGCCAGATATTATCTCCTTATCTGACAAAGGAAGGGAAAAAGCTCAGAGGAGTGAGCTGACCTGTCCAGAGTTACATAGCAAGGTCAGAATCAGATCCCGGGCCCTCTCTTGCCTGGGCCAGTGTTCTTCTCACTGGACCACTTGGTCTCTGAAATAGCTCCTTGCACCACAGAATGGGAGAGATTGTGTAGTCCAGTCCCATCATTTTAGAGAAAAGGAAACTGAGTCCCAGAGGAGGGTGACGTGGCCATGGTCACAGCTCACTGACGGCAGAATAAGCACTCAGCTGGCACAGGATCAGCAAGCAGATGAACTTGGAGCTTTGGGGTTCAAAAACAGGTGGTATGCAAGGGACAGATACTGACCCATCACAGCCTTTTAAAAGGAAGGAACAAGATCCAGCCAAGAATTGCCTGCATTCGGCTCCCTTACTCACCCAGCTGTCTTCAGTCTTCCTTCCTTCTTGGAATCCAGTCTCTTCTTGGCTTCCATTTGTTGCTAAATTGCACTGTCAGTTTCTTTCATGTGGATTTATCCTTTCATTCTCCCCCACTGAAGTGTGAGCTTCCTCAAGGTAAGGAACTGTGCCTCCTCCAGTTTGTGTATCACCCCAGGCGCCCTCAAACACAGTGGGGACTCACCAAAAGTCAGTAGGCAGCAAGCCATCGGTACCCCCTGTATCTGAGGGACACTAGCACTGGGCCCCAGTCTGTCCACTGGACCAAAGTCCTAAGCTTGTGAACTAGGAAAGGTGACAGTCCCTATCGGCTTTAATCATGACCCAAGGCAGGGGATCTGCAGATGTTAGTCCCCATGAGACAGCAAACTCCCTCCGCTGCCTCCTGTCCCAGATCCTCCAGGATGGGCTCCATGCAACATCCATACAACAATTTGACAGATACAAGTACACACACAGACTTAGCTTTACATAAACTCAATAAATTCAGAATATACATACTTAATAAATTGATAGACACACAGTTTTACACATATAAACACACCAAACATATCTAATTGATTCTGAAGTTATAAGGCTTAGAGTTTGGATTCTCAAATCTTTCCAGGAAAACCTGGTGAGTAATTCAGGGAGCAAAGCAGAGGGGAGAGCACTCTTGGGTGTGGAGAATCACACCAGTAGATATGGGAGTTAAGAAGGGCTGGGCTCAGAGAGAGGGGAAGATGTCTTTTTGGCTCTTCAACGATGCACATTTCCCTCTTCCATCAAAGAAATACGGCGGTGGAGAGCCCAGAGTGATGAGTTTTCTCCTCATGGGTTCTTTGCAGGGCTGGAACAACATTGAGGCAGGTATCGAAGGCCTGACCTTGAGGAGCCTAGAGGGATACTGCGGGATGGACGAAGAGACCATGGAAACACGAGAGCCGTCGGCCAGCGCCAAGGCCAAGGGTCAGAGCTGGGAGACTCTGGCGAAGGTGACTGGGCAGGATGGTGGCCCTAAGGCCATCCCCAAACTGAAGGGTAGAGACAGTGTGAGTGACAGCGAGGGTGCCAAAGCTGGGTGGAAATCCCCCTTCTGACATTCATTAGCTGTGTGACTGTGAATGACCTCTCAGTCTCTCTGAACCTCATTTTTCTTTTATAAAAAACAAGGGAATTGGGCTGAATGGCCTTGAAGGACCCTTCCATATCTCAATCTAGGATCTACAATGGTTGGTCCAGGCCCAGAAGAAGGGGAAAGGGAAGATGCTGAGCTGAGCAGGGCCAGGGTGTGCTGGGTGGCCCATAGGCTGACGCGGGGGCTGACTCCATTGAATTCCCTAATTCCGGTTACCAAGTACTCCTCAGAACCTATGGGCTTGACCCTGTTAGATATGGAGGCAGAGAAAGTTAAATGGAGCAGCAGCAGGAGAGGAAGGGAAGATGAGAAATAGGAGCATTATTTATGGAAGAGAAGAAGGTCCAAGTTGCTTTTAGGTGGTACCCTAGGCAGGGGCCAAGGTCAAGATCCTGTCTAAAAGTCAAGATGTCTTTTGGCTAAAGTAAAAGCTAATTAGGAGGGCTATGAAAGAATAGATACTCAAGTTCTTCCCAATATAACTGAATTCCCACCAAATCCATTAATAATAATAATAATAATATCTGACTTTAAATCAAATGCTAACTTTTTACAAATAATTCTCCTATAATATCTTACTGATCTTTATAATTCCCTGGGATTGATAGAGAATGCTTTATTGCTCTCCCTTCTCCCTCCCTCCCTCCCTCCTTCCTTCCTTCCTTCCTTCCTTCCTACCTTCCTTCCTTCCTTCCTTCCCTCCTTCCTTCCTTCCTTCCTTCCTTCCTTCCTTCCTTCCTTCCTTCCTTTCTTCCTTCCTTCTGAGACAATTGGAGTTAAGTGACTTGCCCAGGGTCACACAAAGCTAGGAAGTGTTAAGTGTTTGAACCTACATTTGAACTCAGGGCTTTCTGACTTCAGGGCTGATGCTCTATCCACTGCACCACCTAGCTGCCCCATTGCTATTAATTTCTAATTTTATAGAAAAGGAAATTGTAGAACTGGGACTTTTTGTTCTTTTAACTCTAATCAGTTAATCTGTCAACAAACATTTATTCAATGATTACTATGTGTCAGTCACTGTTGAGGAAACTTAGGGACCAAGTGCATTTTCTGATGCTCAATTGGGAGTTTCCAAGCAATGGACCCTGAGTTCACTGCGCCACCCTGTCCCCATGGATCCAGATGGTCCCATCCTTTTTCTAGGCAACATCTCTAGAGTGACTCTGGAAGCATGTCAGCTACTAGGGCTTGTGACTCTTGCTTTTTTGCCTTTAGACATTGGAAGAGATGGATGACTTATCCCTCCTGGAGGTGAGTATGGGGGCCCAAACCCTGAGCCTGAGATATGGCCCACTCTGCTCAAACTCCATCCAACACCAAGGTTGGCCCTCTAGTTCAGGGACAAGAAACTTGAAGTCATTGGGGCCTAATTCCCCCTTCCTGACCCATTCTAGGCTAAGCTGCAGTGGTTCAAATTTTATCTCTTGGGGATAAATTGGTCGCCAAACCTCCAACCAGGAAACCTCATGGTCCCTTGGCCAGGCTGAGCTGAGGGCAAGCCCCTCATTGCCTACCTATAAATCTTCCCTTTACTATCAGCTCTCCTCTTACTGAGTTCAGGAGATTCTCCTGTCTTGTTTTACATAAATGACCCCGGGAACCCAGGGCCTGAGGAATTCCCTCCTTGCTGAGGGGAAAGGGACAATATTGAGATCTAGGCAAAGGGCCAAGCAGAAGCAGGTCAAGCTAGAATCCAGATTTTTCTCCAGAAGGCTCAAGTGCCAGGGGCAAGGCTGAAACCCGGGGCTGAAATACAGGTTTCAAGCCAAGGAGATGCACTTGGAAGCATGAGGGGGCTCCTGTGGATGGGGAAGAAACGGTCATTTATCAGCAGCAAGACTTGTCTGCCTCCTTAAGCCCTATCTTGGTCTGACATGTCAATAAAGGGGGAGCCAAAGAACTTCCTATACCCGCTTCTGACTCGGGCACCCACGAAGCTATGGATTTAGACAGTTAATCTGCACGAATTTGCACAGGACAACCAGAAAAATGTTCCTGTAACAGCAGAGGAACTGGAACATCCAGTCCCGAGTTTAGGAAGGAATGCCAGACAGGCTTCATGCTCTTGCTCACATTTTCAATAGGGGTAAAGACTGAGTGGGTAAATAGTCACCATAGCAGTATGGCCCCAGGAAAGGGCTGGGATTGTGGAGAAGGTCCTAATTGCCCAGTTGGCCTGCGCCCAACAGTGCAGCTGAAGGCCTCATGGCCATTAAAGGTCTGGGTCGAGAAACTCTCTGGAGGGTGGACTGCCCCTGAGGAGTCTGGAGGATTTATTTAAAGACATAAGCTTTCTCCCCTCACCCCCATCAGCCTAGAGCACCATGGGTCCAACCTTGGGCCTTAGTTCTGAATAAGAGGTTCTTAACCAGGTTTTTAAAAGTATTTTAAAACAATATTTCATTCGAATTGGTTTCTTTTGCAATCATATGTATTTTATTTGATTCATTTCAAAACCTGATTCTGCAAAGGGGTCTCTAGCCTTTATCAACCTGCCCGGGGAGGGGGGGGCATCTAGGACATAGAGGGCTCCCACTCTCCAGGTAGAGGGAACCTTAGAAGTCCTCTACTCTAATTCCCCTCATTTTAAGGGTAAGGAAATCGAGGCTCAGAGAGACCCAAGGCTACACAGGTGATAAGCACCAGAGGCAAGATTAGAACCCAGAATCTTTGTACTCCAGAGCCAGTATGTTCTGCTCAAAAAACTGGTATCTTGGGGTCCCTGTTTGTGCTCCTGGAATTAATCTAGGACCTAGTTTCTTTCTTTTTTTAACGTTGCTTAACATTTAATTTTATTTATTTATTATAACTTTTTATTTACAAGATATATGCATGGGTAATTTTTCAGCATTGACAATTGCCAAACCTTTTGTTCCAATTTTTCCCCTCTTCCTCCCGCTCCCTCCCCAGATGGCAGATTGACCAATATATGTTAGATATGTTAGAGTATAAGTTAAATACAATATATGTATACATGTAGGACCTAGTTTCTCAAACTGTGGTTCATGACCCCTTGTAACTGAATATGAGACTCATGAAATTATTATTTATTATGAGTAAAATTTTGATTCCTATGCCTATTTTGTATACCTGTAATACCTGGGGTCACAAAAAATTTCTGGAGTGAAAAGGAGTGGCAAGTGGGAAAAGCTGAAGAAGTCCTGCTTTAGGGGGTTTTTGCTTTCTGATCCAAAGTTGTTTTTTACCATTTCGCTACTTTGTGAATTCCCCTAATCACTAACCCCCAATCCAGAGCACTGAGCCAGCCCAGCTTTGGGGGGGGGGGATGTCAGAGATCCACCACACCCATTACCCAGGTATCCGCTCCCCTTCCTCCACCCCAGTCATGTTTTTGGCTAGGAACATTCACTTTCCTTTTTCCTCATTCTATCACCTGCCTTTACCCCCCTCTAGACCACAAGAGTACATTCTCTTGGGTTTATTTACAAGGAAAAAGAGAATATACAAATTCAGAAATGTAATACCAGGCTAAGATCATCAGAAAGGGGCATGAAAGGGAACTACCCCGTTCCAGACCGAGTGGCACCTATACTGCTAACTTAATCCTTGCCTATAGTTACCTAAGCTCAGTGAGGCTCACCATCCTTATCAGTCCCAGAACCCCAATGGCTGGGGCCCTCCTGATGCCATCTGAGCACAGTGCTTTCCACTATAGCTTCCCAGTTTGGGGATTCAGCCATTTGTACTCTCTGGGCAGAACCCACGGACCAACATCTCTCCCAGGCCCAGGAAGCTTACTAATTGGATGTAGGTGGTGAGTGTTCTGCCATATTCTTGGTAGCTAATCACTTAGTTAAGTAGATATCTCCTTCCTCTGTCCTAAAAGGGGAATGAACAATTCCATACAGCTTTCCAGGTCATTTCCAAAACAGAATAATTTTTCCCTCTACAGGTCACCCCAAATTAAAAGCAGGTACCTCTTTCCATTTAAATTACCCAAGTGAATTTTCATTTCTTTCCTTTCTGGACCTTCCTTCCCCAGCAGAACAATATCTTCTTAATGCTCAGTTTTCCCTCATCTCCTCCCTTTCAAGGGTCCAAATGCCCTCCTATTGCCCAGTTTTATTCACTCCCTGGACAGAAAAGACTCCCTGTCTCTCTTAACACCTTTTCCCCACCAAACCTCCTTAGTCTCCATCTCAATAAAAACATAAACAAAATTTAAAAAGCACCTTTGGTTTACTGGATAATAGACCAACCTATTTACATTTTAATAGGCATAAAAAAGAGGAAGGCTGGGGCTGGAGACACTCCAAGAGAGACTCCAAGGGTGGGATTTCCAGCCCACAACAGGTGGCAGGCAGGCAGGCAGGGGGCCGTTGTGAGCAGGGAGACCTTCTCAGTTCCCCTATCACACCAGCTAGGTCAGCCTGGCCAAGGGGGAAGGGCCAGCCCTGCTCCCTCTCTCTCCAGTTCTCCAGTTCCTTGTTATTATTCTGCCTTGTGCCTTAGGGGAGCCCCAGCTTCTTAGCTGGGCTGGGGTCTCCATCAAGCCAGTTTCCCACCTGGTACAGACAGAGAGTGAACACACAGGTTATATTGCTGTGTGAAGTCTGTCTGAACAGAAATGTAAGTGGATTTAAGATTAGATTAGGTTGGGTGTGTATCTCATTGTCTTATAAAGTAAAAAGCAAACATAGTAAAAAACAATAACCACAAAAAACTCTTCAAGCACAGGGAAGACCCATTTCAAAGCATAAGTTAACACTGATACTTGCTATGTACTTTTTCAGCAAGTCTCTTTAACTCCTTTGTGCCTCAGTTTCCTCAACTGAAAAATAGGGTTAATAATAGCTAAACCTCCTACCTTACCAGTTTGTGAGGGTCAGACCAGCTCAGGTATACAAATATATTTTGGAGGTAAGGGCAATAAAGAAAAAAAATAAGCATAAATTATATATTTCACAACAAAGCTTCTTAAAACTGTGGGTGACAACCACATTGAGATAAGGTTTGTCTCATAACTGAATGTGGAGGTCATGAGATTATGATTCCTTATCAACAAGTGTTTGATTTGCATACTTATTTTATACAATATATATTTTATATCTGTTTTATTGTATACCTATTTTATATAATGTGTGTGTGTGTGTGTATTTTTTTATATATATGCCCAAAGTGGCATAAAAGTTCCTTGGGTGAAAAAGATAGAAAAAGTTTAAGAAGTCCAGCTTTGACGTGCCGGGGGTCCCATGAGTACCCTTTATAGCACTCTGCAGCTACAAATGCTCAGTGCCCGTGGTTCTCTGGGTACAGATGCAGCACACATGAGGGGACCATCTCTAAGGGTGTGTGTTAGACTTGGGGGGGGGGGTCTTTGCCAATGTCCTCACTGTGGAAGATTGTAGACTGATTGGACGCCTGCATGTGTGAATCTCACTCTCCTGGTGTTCAGCATGTCACAGAAAATACTTGGCCCCTATAAAAAGAACGGCAGCTGTCAACCTTCATCTGCCCAGTGAGAGAATGGAACATAGATCAGAGCTAGAGAAGAATATATTCTGGGCCACTTGAAATGTCTTGTACACAGATCTTCTGACACTAGGCGCCATCCCTTAGAGGTATATGGCCCCCACCCCCTTCTGATCGCCTTTGGGATAAGGCTCAGTCATCTGAAGGTCTCTCCCTAGTAAGTTCCCTGGGAATGATTCTAAAGGCCACGGGTTCCAATTCTGACTCTGCTACTTGCTGTCCGTGTGGGCTTGGGCAATAATAATAATTAATAATAATAGCAGCTAATTGTTAATATTAAGGTTTGTCAAGCACTTCATATGCTAGCTCATTTGACAATCACCCTTTTCATCAGTACTGTTGTTGTTATCCCCATTTTAGAGATAAGAAAACTAAGGGAAACTGAGATTGCTTGGGTTGCACAGTTGGTTGGTAGATGTTATTTACAGCTGGTAAGTGTCTGAGGGCGGATTCAGACTCCTGATTCTGGGTCCAGTGTCCTATCCTTCGTGTCATCGAGTTGCCTAAGGAAGACCCTTAACCACTCTGGACCTCAGTTGCCTCATTTGTTAAATAAGAGGGTTGGAATAAGTTTCCCCTTTGGTGCTTCCAGATATGTCTGTGGACCATGATCCCTTTCCAGGAAATATGCTAGTTTTTCTCCCCATCACTCTCTTCTATCTCTGTGATTCAGGTGAAAGAGGAGGAGTATAAAGGTAAAAGTAAAGCTCCCAAGTGTTGAAGGGTCGTCCATCTGATGGGCGTCCCAACTTGGAGCAAGAATGATTTCCTCCGCCTCCCCCCACTGCTCCAGTATTTTGGACAAGTTCTCATCCAGCAAGAAGGTCCTCCCAGTGACACCCTTCCAAGGCCACCCATCCTCCCCTGGACGGCACCAGTGATTAAGGTTTCCTTCTATTTGAGCCAAAATCAGCCTCTCTGTAACTTATCCCCAAGTGGTCCTTGTCCTGCCCTCAGAGGCCAAGCAAAACAGATCCTAATCCCCTTTTCCATGACGGCCCTTCTCATATTTGAAGGCAGCCATCATGTTCCCTCGAGGACTTCTTTAATTCAGGCTAAAGAAGCCTGGCTTTTTCAACTGATCCTGTCCTTGGCTTGGTTTTTAGGCCCCTTAGAATCCTGGCCATCCTCCTAAGGACACATTCCTATTTGTCCATATCCTTCCTAAAATGGGGTGCTCAGGACCTTGCACAGGACTCCAGGAGAGGGGGGGGCCACTGCCTCCTTTTTCTAGGTCCAAACCTTCTCTGTCTCATAGAATCCAGTGGCAGAGTGATGAGGTCTATAGATCCTTTCTCAAAATGCTGTTTTTGAATGCACAAAATAAGCTGTGGGATTACAAAGGAAGTCAATTATGTTGAACTATCGTTATTATGATAAATACTTTTTAAAACCAAGTTCACAGAGCTCGGGTGAAGAATACTTAGAAGTTGTAGACTATATTTTTGCAGATGCAATCCAAAGTTCCATCGGCTTTTTGGCAGACAGCGTACACTGATGACTTGATCATCTAAATAATAACTATCACTTTTTAGATCGGCAGATTCCTTACACTCATGACCTTGCAAGGTAGGCATTACATGGATTATTATCCCCATTTCTCAGATAAGGGAAACGAGATCAAGAGAGGTTACCCAACTAAGGCCAGATTGGCATCAGAGGTGGTTAAAGGAGCCAGACTTTTTAACCTTACCTTTCACCCACAGAGTCCCTGCAGATCTGCCTGCAAAGACCCCAGGTGCTTCCTGTTAAGGCAAGGAGCCAGCCTTCATGGGGTTCTCCCTTCCTGATATGTCTGTGTTGTTTATTTTCACAGGCAGGGACCCTGCTCTCCAGCCTGGATCTTCAAATATAAATTCAATTCTTCCCTCTGCCCAGAGGCTGCTCATTACTCGGTGCTTTTGGTCACGTGACGACTTCCTCTGGAAAACTACCAATCTGTGGACATACTGCACACTTACGCACTGATACCATGAAAATGGAAATCAAAACACTTTTGATGTTGCCACATGTCTGGTGCCCTGTTGTGATTATGAGCCCTCCACCAGCTGGGACAAGGATCCCTCCTTTCCTCACTAGAATGTGATTCTCAAACCCTTCTTTCCCAAGCAATAGTCCCTCTCTATGACAGAAAACCTGGGACATGATTTGGCCCGTGGCTCCCAAGAGCAGTTTCTTTGTGTTACTACTCATTGGTAGTTTGCTGTTGTTTTGTATTCTTTTGAAAATAAGCTGTTAAAAAAAATTGGTGACTGCCTAGCAATAAAAGCATAGAGATTTGGCCTGGGGTGTTTGAGTCACACAAGATTATTTGAAATACTGTAATCTTGTTTTCTCTCCATTTCTCCCTCCATGACTAAACAGGGCTCACAGACGACAGGGTTAACCTCATTTTAAAAAATGTGTAACATGCATGCACAAATCTTATGTGCTTATAGTTGGCTTCCATTATAATCTCTTTTAATTTATCTGAGGTCTCTCTGGTTTTAATGGAAGTTTCGTGAAAAAAAGTCCCCAAAGGTAAAATGGAATCGTTCTCCATTATTCTGTTGCCAGTGGGATGGTATTGGATGGAGGAGTGGGATTTCATTGTCAAAGAGAACTCCCAGGTGAGGAAATTTCTTCTCCCAAAGTACCTGGCAGCTCCTGTGGGACCTATAGTCTTAAAGTTTCCTAGAACAGAGGTGTCCCACACAGCTTGCAAAACTCCCAAGTGAAATCAGAACCAAATTAAAATATAATTGGGCAATCTGAAAAAAAAAACAAAACAAATAAAAATACAAAAGAATGTAGATAATGTGAATATGAGAATTTCAAAGTCAATATGAAGCTTGCAAAGATGTTTCTGTAGGATTTCAAGCCAGGGCTCCCCAGGCCAGCTCACTAGTCTCTAAGTCATGCTGTCTCTCATTGCCGGGAGGAAATGTACAAATAATAGGAAGAGAGCCAAGGTCAGAGTCATTGTAATCCTCAATTTTGATTTGGGAAAATAAACAGTAGAATTCATTCCTGCTTCTTTGTTCTTTCTGAGAGGTGGGGATCTACAAGAGCAGAATATGACATTCAGTGTCAGGTGTGGTCTTTTTTTGTCAATTGATTTTGTTTAATTCTGTGTGTGTGTATGTTATTTATGTTATAAAGGAGGGTTAAATGTAGGGGTGGGAGGGAAAATCAGGAAATAACTAATATAGAGAATCAAAAACATCAATAAAACTTAACCCCTCCCCCCCCATAACTGAGTATCAAGCGCTATCTTTACTCTCGGCCCACTGTTTTCCCCGTCTTGTCCCTGTTTTGATTCCTGCCTGAGTGGGCATTTGGAGTCATTTATTCTATCAGGGGATTCTGAGCTCAGCTCTGATTCTAGTGAGAGGAAAGTCCTTCCCTTGATTATACTTACAGGTACATTGAGAACAAGAAGAAAGTGTGAGGCAGTGTTTCTTCTGATCAATGGGAGTGCCTTCCCTCTGAGACTGCTGCCATTTTGCATGTTGTCACTCCCATTCGACCAAGGGCAGTAACTGTTTTTACCTTTCTTGTTAGCGCAGTGCCTGGAACACAGCAGGTGCTTAATAAATGCTTGTTCACAGACAGATGCAAATCCCACAAGATGATACTAGCTCCCTTTGGAACTTCCCCGGTTCTTTGGACCACAGAGATTTGACACCCAGGGTCAAATTCAAGCCCATTTTATTCCCTCCCCCAACACATATGGCATTAAAGGTATTCTATTGTCCACCACTTTCTGGTACAGAAAGAACAAGACACTTGGATGCCCCCAAATCAGAAGAAATCCTGTGGTTTGTTGGAGAGGGTTTAGTCATACCTACTGGCAGTGGCCCCAGAACTGATAGAATTACAGCTCTAAAGCCAGAAAGGGATCTCAAAGTCTGTCTAATCCCAATTTATAGATACAGATATATAGTTAATAGATAATTGATAATTATATATAACTTATAGACATAAAGACACTGAAGCTAAGGGTGTTGCAGTCAGTCAGCCAAGGTCACACAGATCACGATGGTCATCAGAGCTTAGTTTTGGATCCAGGTCCTTTTCCTGTACAGCCAGTGCTTTTTCTCCTGTTGGGGAGAGGGTTGCTAAGGAAGTCTAGATGGGAGATGAGAGTCAAGAGCTGCTCAGGCTCACATTGGAAAGGAACCACCAAGATCACCTACAAGACATCCCAAAACTCAGCTTTTGAAGTGAAGCCTTTGTTCCCAGTGAAGGACCTCCCCCACCTTCCTTGGGAGGAAGCCCGTTCCACTTCAGGAGAGTCCTAATTGTTAAGGATTTTTGCCTGTGTCAAGTCAATCCAGGCCATTTCTACACATCATTCTTGATTCTGACTCCTAGACTTCAAATATTGCCTGAGCCTACAACCTTTCTCCTAAGGTATTATTTCCTATCTCTCTGCATCCAAATCTCCTCCTCTTGGATAGTCTTCCCATTTATTGATAGGGAATAGGGGTTAGACTGGTACCATCAACCCTCAGGTGAGGAAACTCCCCCTACCAATGCAGATAAGCATCTTCTCTACAACTCACAGTCGGAGAATTACCTGGGTACTGGGTTGGCAAGTGGCCTGCCCAAGGTCATTCAGAGGCTGGACTTTAGCTTAAGGCTTCTTGCCTTCCAGGCCACTATTGCCTGCTAATTCTCTTAATATATCAATGTCATCTCCTGACTGAAGCAATCCTTTTTTTTTTTTTTCTTTCAAATTTTCTTTTATTTTTATTGAACTTTTTTATTTCCAAAACATATGCAAGGATAATTTTTCAACATCGACCCTTGAAAAACCTTGTGTTCCAGTTCCCCCCATTTTCCCCACTCTCTTCTCTAAATGGCATGTAATCCAATGTATGTTAAACATGGTAAGATATATGTAAATCCAATATATGTATACATATTTGTACAATTATCTTGCTGCACAAGAAAACTCAGATCAAAAAGTTTAAAAAATTGAGAAAGAAAATAAAATGCAAGCAAACATAAACAGAGTGAAAATGCAATGTTGTGGTCCACATTCAGCTCCCAACGTCCTCTCTCTGGGTGTAGATGGCTCTCTTCATCACTGAACAATTGGAACTGGTTTGAATCATCTCATTGTTGAAGAGAGTCACGTTCATCAGAATTGATCATAGTCTTGTTAGCAGACCACAGCAATCTTGATGGGATCTAGCTAGAACAGAGGATGGTGGGTCCATCACTCAGTTAGATCTGGGCATACTTGGGATAGATCCAGTCAAACAAGACTTCCCTGTAGAAGTAGAGATGGATAATGGAAATCAACTGGACTGGAAATTGGGGGGTAGGAAAAGGGAAGAAAAGAAGTAAAGAGGAAGGAAGGAAGAAGGAAGGAAGAAAGGAAAGAAAGAAGAGAGAAGGAAGGAAGAAATAGGTATTTATCAAGCACCTCCTGTGTACCAGACATTGTGCTAAGCCCTTTATAAATATTATTTCATTCAGTCCTTACAATCACTAGGAGAGGTTAGTGGCAAAGGTGGTACTAGTAGGTTGCATTAGGAAAGATCTCCTGGAAAAGGTGACATACAGGAAGCCCAGCATTCTACATGATAGAGGTGAGTAGAGAGAAAAGGCAGAAGGTCTGTGGAAGAGCCCAGCTCTGTGATCAAGGAGAAGTTACTTATCTCTTTGAGTCTCAGTTTCTTCAAATGTAAAAAGGATAGACTTTGAGCATAGCCAGTATAATGTCATCCAAAGCTGAGATTTACTCTTACCTCTGCCTCTTACTCCAAGTGTGACTGTGGGAAAGCTTCTTAAGTCTGTCTCAGTTTCCTCGCCTAGTAGGTGCTCTATAAATGTCTATTTCCCTTTTCTCCCTCACCTGCACATCCCCTATCCATGGTGTAGCTCCTGCATCTCTTCCAGATGATAGGACATTCACATCTTTAGCAGGCCAGGAGGTGACAGGAAGACTCTGCTGTCCATGGGATGAGCAGCTCATAGGAGACTGAAACGAGTGCCTGACTTGGAACTGCTTGAGCTTTGCTGAGTGCCCCCAGTTGGCTGCCTTTTGGGGGATCTGCCCTCCAGATATATGCTTACAGCATTCTACAAAGGCTGTAACCTCAGCACCAGTGAGTTTCTGCAACTATTCAAAACATACAAGAAGTATCAGACATTGTCTAATTGTAATCTCTCCCCTGCATCCTGAATCAAACAGGATTATTATTATATATATAATTATATATTATAATATATATATTAGCAGATGCTTCCTAAATCTCCATACCCAACCCCAGACCCTCTCCTGAGTATCCTGAGTGTCCCATTTCAAACTGAATGTCCCAAGGCATCTCAAACATGTAAAATATAACTCATTACCTACCCCTCCTAATTACTTCTTTGCTGACTTTCCTTATATCTGTTGAGGATCCCACCATCTTTGCCCCAATCAATTGCCAAACCTTGTTTCTACCTGTTTGACATTTCTCAAATCCATTCCCTTCTCAACTGCTACCTGAGTTCAGGTTCCCATGACCTCTCTCTCACCTGGACTGTTGCAATAACCTCCCAATTGGCTTCTCTGCTTCAAATTTCTCCTCATTCCAATATAACCTCCACCCATTTGCCCATACTTTTAAGAAAGTGCAGGTCTGATCAAGTCACTCCCTGACTTGATATGTATCAATAATTCCCTATTACTCCTAGGATCAGATACAAATTCCTCTGCTTAGCATGTAAATCTTTCCCAACCTGGTCCCAGCCCACCTTTCCAAGATGATGGTACATTACTTATCTCCATATTCGCTATGATCTCTAGACAAAAACATCCAATCATAATAGGTATTACTATAAAGAAAATTATTACGAAGGCATGGGCTATGACATTAACATTGTAGATTTGATCATCGCTGATTAGAGTTCCAGGTTGGCCAAGCTCTGCTCGGATAAGGAGACTTAGAGCTGTGTCAATTATGCCTTCTCAGCCACAACACTCCATCTCTGATCTTTGGACTGGCAGTCCCCTCTGCCTGGAACGTACTCCCTCCTTACCTCCATCTCTTTGAATCTCTAGTCTCCTTTCAAGTTCATTTCAGAGGCCATCTTCTAAAGGAAGTCTTTTCTCATTCTACCTCAGCTATTAGTTCCATCCATGCTATTAATTACTTTGCTTTTCTTTTATACCTATTTTGCATGCAAATATACATGTATACACTGAATTTTCCTCCCTGTGCATGTAAGCTCCTTCAGCTCAAAGTCTTTTAAAATCCTATATCTGTATCTCCCCATATCTTACACGTAGTAGATACTTAATAAATATTGATTGCTTGATTTCTCCTTCAACTCTCTCACCCAGTAAAAATTGCTATGAAAGCTTAAAAGCAGTCTGGCAGAAAATAGATTTGTACCAAGATCTCATACTGTAGACTACAAGAAGCTTCAAATAGATACATGACTTAGATATAAATGGCAATATCATAACCAAATCAGAGGAGCAAGGAAGGAAATGGTTTTTGCAACTATAGATAAGGACCAAACAAAAGATCAAGAAACTCACAGAAGAGTAAAAACTTGGATCATATAAAATTGAAAAGTTTTTGTTCAAACAAAATCAATATAACTAAAATTACAAGAGAAACACTGGTTTAAAAATGTTTTCTGTTAAGTTTCTCTGATAAAGTTCTGATATACAAGATATATAGGGAGCTGACTCAAATATATAAGAACAAGAATTATTCCCCAATGGATAAATGATCAAATTATATGGACAGGAGGTCCTCAAAGGAAGAAGCTATGACCAACCATAAAACAAGATGATACAAATTACTGATATAGGAAGAATCATAAATTAAAACAACTCTGAGGTTCCATCTTACACTTATCATATTCATAGAGATGACTATAAAAAAAGACAATTAAAGGGGAATATGGTAGGAGATACACTAATGCACTAGACATATAGAAAAGCGGTGAATTGGGCTGGTTGTTCTGGAGAGCAATTCAGAACTGTACCCAAAAAATTATTAAACTATGCACACCTTTTGACTCAGTAATTTCACTCCTATGCATAAACCCCCAAAGAAATCAAAGCAGGAAAGGCCATCAGAACATTTCTCATAGTACTTTTTGTTATAACACAAAAAGTAATTCTAAGAAACCAGAGGGTATCCATCAATTTGGGAATGACTGAATAAATCATAGTATATGTAATGGAATTTTATTTCACTACAAGAAATAGCTGAAAAGGACAGATTCCAAAAAAAACTTGGATAACTTGTATAAACTGATGAAGGGGAAAGTGAGCAGAACCAAGAGAACAATGTATACAGTGACTACAATGTTATAAAGAAAAAACAATTCTGAAAACTTAGGACTAATCACAGCAAAGTGTAACATCAGCAGAATGATAGGGAATTATCCCACTTTGTGGGTTGGAAGTTACAGTGTGTGTGTGTGTGTGTGTGTGTGCACGCGCACGTGCGCGCGCTTGCTTGCTTGATTTTGCTTATTTGTTACAAGGGAAGATTTTTCTGTTGGAAGAGAAAAGAAAGAGTGGGACTAACAATAGAAATGGCAAGAAAGAATATAAAAGAAAGTAAAGATTCAGTGAAATACTTCTTAAAATGCATAGAACAGAAGGTGGTTCAGCAGGAAATACAGACAAGCAGGAAGGTTTTGGAATGAATATGCTGAATTTCTTATGTAATTAAAAAAAAACTAAGCTGTAGATATTGGAGATTTATGGCTTCACATATAATCTTTTTTATTCTTTGTATGTGAGAATGATAATGTTTTATATTCAGAATAAAAGGTTTTTTTAAGAGAGCATTTAAAACTAGAGGAGTAGCTACAGCGAAGAAATACAGATGGAAATAAATATGTGTATAAAGGGAATGACAGAAGTTGGAGAGGAAGGATGAGGCCTTGAATGCCACACAGAATTTACTTCATAATATCTAAGTCAAAGCCATCTGAGTTTTTTTACTTATGGGCCACATGAACAGAAAGCTGTATCTTATGCATGAATTTTCACAATTATCAAGTACAGTCTGCTAGCTCTTCAAAAGCATGAATTTTAAGAAGTAACACAAGTTTTGTCAAAAAATACAGCCTTACTTCATTGCTTAAAAAAGTATGCATTTTTAGGCCTACAGCCAATCATGAATCAATGTAGATTAAAGTAATGAGAATCCTGGCATTCAATGCAAGGAACTAATCCCTAGATCATGGAAGTGCATCCATTCATGGCACATCTCAGTGTGGGCTTAGATCCCAGATGGTACCCCCCCAACTTCTATTTAACAATTCATAGGATTTTAGACCTAGGGTTGGAGGGGGCCCCGAGACCCATCTAAGTCTCATTTGGTACTTTTCTAGATGGGGAAACTGAGGCCAGGAGGTTAAGTGATTTTTCTAGAGATTACACAGGTACATAAAGACAGGGTCCCTGATCATCTCATTTTATGATCAGTGCCCTTTCTACTAAATCAGGGAAGAGAATAAGATGAAAGGGAATTGAATGAATGAAAGAATGAATGCAAAAGAAGGGTCAAACTAGTGTATTAGGCTCTGAGATAAAAGAAGTAGGGGTATGAGTAGGAGTATTGGTGGTGGTAGTGGAAGTAGTAGTAGTAGTAGTGATGGTGATTGTCATGGTGGTAATAATAGTAGCAGCAGTGGCAATAGCAGCTAGTATTTATAAAGTACCTACTGTGTGCCAGGCATTGTGCTAAGCACTTTGCACATGTTCTCTCATTTGAACAACTCCTCCTTTCAATTATTAACATATGAAACAGTTCCTCCTTCCTATTCCATTCTAAGGGAACTATACAACACACAAGCCGGGTCATGGCCAAAGAAGGGAGTCTGGAGTTTGAAGGAGTCACATAGATGTTGGGTAGAGCCACAGGGCAGGATCTAATGGGCATCCCAGGAGCGCCGTAGTGCTGATTTAATGATTATTCTCAGAGCTTAAGGTTGGAAGTGATAAGCATTGGGAGAGGACTGCTCCATGTGGAGCCGGAAGGGCGGGGGCAAGAGGTCCAGGTGGAGGGCTGGATCAAATGGGCAGCATGGTCTGGAGCTGGCCTGTTAGGTGGGTTAAGTAGCCTACACTCATTTACTCATCAATCAGTACAGCTCAATCCCAGGATGGAGTTCCCAAATTGAATGAATTAACTCCTCTGGGGCTTTCCTTTTAGAGGCAGCTTAGCATAGTGAATAGGGTCCTGGCTTTGAGGTCAGGAAATTGTGGGTTTAGGGCCTGCCACTGCCACTTATATTCTATGTGACCTTGAACAAGCCATTTAATCTCTGTGTGCCTCATGCAATTGCCAAGTATTTAACCAGGTAGGAATCTGCCTTGGTAGAAGGAGAACGGGGAGTTTCCCGTGCAGATGAATCACAGATCCTTAACATTTGAGAGAAAGTACATTTTCACAGCCAAGTGGATCACAACATTGCCCAGAATTTAGTCTCATAAATTTCAGATGGTCAGACCTTATTGGTTTCCTGAGTAACTGGTTTGTTTTGTTTTGTTTTGTTTTTAAATAAAAATCTCAAGAGGCTTCTATCCTTCAGGTGTGCTACATTTGGTCTTAAGGGATAAAAAGACAGAGAATCTCTTTCCCATGCCATCCCCAGGAGAAATAGGCATAGCTAAGTGATTTACCACATTGAGATTCCTAATCTTGGTAAGGTTCTTTTTAGGAAAATGCTTAATACAATACATATTAAATTCTCTCTCTCTCTCTCTCTCTCTCTCTCTCTCTCTCTCTCTCTCTCTCTCTCTGTCTCTTTGTCTCTGTCTGTCTCTCTCTCTCTCTGTCTCTGTCTCTGTCTCTGTCTCTGTCTCTCTCTCTGTGTCTCTCTCTCTCTCCCTCTCCTCTCTTTCTCCTCCCTCCTCTCTCTCCCTACCTCCTTATTTATTTCTTTCCTTCCTTCTCCCTCTCTCTTTTTTTCTTCCTTTTCTCCCACATATTATACACACACATACATATGTTTGTCTATTCATACATAGATGTCACCAACATTTACATGTGAATTATTGTGATTATTATTACCATCTCACATTAAAGCTGAGTCTGAACACACAGATCTCATTTGAGTGACTAGACATTAATGGTCTTAAGAAATAAATAAGAGCCATGAGTTTGGGTAGTGTCGCCTGCTTTCTCTCAGTGGGGCTCGAGTCCCTTGGCTCCTGCTAGGAGAATAGCGCCAGACTGACATCATCCCACTCAACTCCCCTCTGACATTCTGTGACCTTGTCCTAGTTCGGTTGTACGAGGCCCCTGCCCCTAATGTCCACTCCACCCCCTCCGCTCCCCTCCCCTCTTGGAGCTGTTTGGGCAGCTGTCCCATCAAACCCTAAAGCAGAAGACCTTAGAAGGCCTTTGAGGGCTGGGGCCTGTCGCTGGTGCTGATGGAGCCAATGAGACTGCCCCAAAGGATACAGCTGACTTAACCCTTTCAATGCTGGATGCCTCCCACAGGTAAAGTCACTCTTGCCTTGTTCTAGCTCTCTACCCTTCCCTTTAACCCCTGCTGAATTTCATTATCCTGAATCTTCTAACCTATTTCTAATAGATAAAGTTTTCTGGACCATAGAATGAGTCCCTTTGTATTAAAACTATTAGTCTGTTTACTGCTGACTCTGAACCTCTCTCTTCCCCAAGTCTGTCAGGAATCATCCTCATCTTAAGGAGTGACCCTTGAGGGCCGCCAATGAAAGAATGAATGAAAAGATCATTTCTCCAGTGTTATATGCCAGGAGCTTGGGAGACACACAGAAAAGTAAGATGGTCCCTGCCCTCAAAGAGCCCTCTTTCTAAAGAGAAGACAGCCCACACAAAAGATTTCAGCAGCGATTCAGATGGGGGAGGTAGGAGGGTATCCAACCTACTTAAGGGATTGGGAGAGCTAGGCTTAAGTCCAGGTGTAGCTACTGAGTTCTGATTCCAATTCTGTCACCCTGAATAAGATCTCTGGCTCTCAATTTCCTCCCTTCTCAGATGGGAAGAAGTGGAAATGACTCCCCAATTTGACTCAAAGGGGACTAGTAATAACTAACATTTATATAGCATCCATTATGTGGCAGGCATCATAATTCCATTATTGTCTTTTTTTGATCCTCACAGTAGTTCTGGGAGTCGATGCTTTTATCATGTCCATTTTACAGATGAGAAACTAAGGCAATTTGCCCATAGTCAAATAGTGAGCTAGTGAGGCTGAATATGAACTCTGACTTTGGACCCAGTGCTCAATTTATAATACCATCTAGATGCCTAAATAAAATGGATTCTGGGTATTGATCCCTATGGGACATAGTGACTTGGGATTCATTAATTCATTCAACAAATTGAGTGTCTATTCTGCTCAAAGTCCAGTGGAAGGTCTGGAGAGATAAAATCTTGGGAAAAAGATAGTTTCTGGCCTCTTCTTACAGGAAGCTTTTCCCAGCTCCACACTTTGTTATTTCTCCATCTGTCTCAAGCAAGTTTGCTTTTATTTTGCTCCCAGTACAATGAGAGGTCCCTGAGAACAAGAACCGTATTTCTATTTTTGTGTGTATCTCCAGGGTCAGCGCAGCACCCGGAACACAGTAGGAGCTTTAGAAATGTCTATCCTTCCATTGGTGGATCCCTCCCAGGGTCTCCGTTTTGAGAAAGGGCCCAGATGAGCTTCTAACTTTCCAGACTCCACCAGCATTCCTCCACCAGCTTCCCTGTCCCACCCCAATCCCTTCCAGTTGCCTTTTTTTGTGTCTTCATTAGAATGGAAGTTTTTTGAGGGCAGTCACTCTCTCTTTTCACTTGTAATTGGAACCCTGATGAAAGTTGTTATTAATGGATCTCTATTTGCTGAGGGTTGCTATTCAGAACCCTGCTTCTAAACAATACCTGCTCCTGTAAGTTAATTTCCTTCCATTATTTTAAGTTCTTCAAGTGCTAGAGAAGTCACATAGGTTGTTTTTTCAAATTGTCACTTAGATGACAAGTATTTTCTAATTGACAGAACATTCTGAATAGACATATTAAGAGGCAGAGAATAAAGATGTGCAACTTTCCACACATAGCAAGAAATAAGAATACTAAAATGCAATTTTTTTTTCATTTATAATGAGAGATAAAGAGGGATGGAAAGTAAGGGAAGCAAAAATAGAGGTAGAGGAGGGGAAGTGAAGAGAGGAGAAAGGAGAGGGAAGGGAAGAAGAGAAGAGACAAGAGGAAAAGAAAGGACAGGAGTGAAGAGAAGAGGAAAGAAGGAGGAAAGAAAAGAAGGGAGAGGAGGGGAAAGGAAAGGAAAAGAAAGGAGAGAAGAGGAGATGAAAGGAAAGGAAAGGACAGGAGAGGAGAGGAAGGGAAGGGAGAGAAGAGAAGAGAGGAGAGAGGAGAATTATTGCAACTATTATCATCTCCATTTTTAAAATGAGAAAACTTGGGCTCAGTCAATTGACAAGAATTTACTAGACATCTGCTACATACCAGGAACTGTGCTGAGTAATGGGGGTGCAAAGACTACAGTTGTTGTGGCCGTCTTAAGAGCTACATAGTCCTAACATCCAGTGAAACATCCTTTGCCTTGTTGGAGCTTACAGTTTCTCAGTGGAGATAACTTGTACTGTATTATATAGTTACAAACAAGAGCCAAGATAAATCCGAGGTAATTTTGAGGGGGCTCAGGGAAATTTAGTGATTTCCTCAGGATCACACAGCTAGCCAGAGCAGGGTTCCATCTCCTGATGCCAAGTTCAGGAGACACAAATGTTGATCCCCACACTGATTAAATGCAGAATACAATTCATCCCGAGGTCCTGATCACTGGCAGAACAGGAAGGCCTGTCCTGAAGAAGAAGGTGATGTCTGACTTGGGTGGGAACCCAGCAGGTGAAGGGGAGAGAGAGAACATTCCAGGCATAGGGAACAATATGAGCACAGAGATGGGACAAAGAATAGTAAGGAGCACAGAAGGGGCAAAGAGCAGGGGGAGTAATTCAAGATGAGATTGAGAGGGGAGCAAGAGGCTGCAGATGGGCTCAAATGCCAGGGTAGAGGCTTTGGACTTGGTTTTGGACAGCAATAAAAAATCAATATTTTTAAGGGAAGACAGGGAGACTCTAAAGAAGAGCCTTCTATCTTAAGTCACAGAATATCCAAGCCAGAAGACATCTAGGAGATCCCTATTCTTCTTTTATTTTGAGTTGTTACATTAAACACTCCTTGGGAGTAGGGATTATTTCATTCTTTTTATTTGCATCCCCAGTGCCTAGCATATAGAAGGTAATTAATAAATATTTGATTGGTTGATTGAATGATATTGGTGGAGCACTCAAATGGAAGGAAGCCCTTTATTTATCCACCCTGATCTTCGACCCCTGAAAGCTTCTGATTGATCTGGCAGCTCCCTTCAGCCTATGGCTCTGGAGCTACCAGGAGAGAGAGAAGCCGAGCCTGAGTGCAGTTAGAAATTTTTGGATGTGGCCAATGCTGGGGTTAGTTTTTGCTTGACTAAACATATATATATTAATAGGGTTTTTTTCCTTCTCTCCCCCCCGCCCCAGTATATGGTGGATGGAGGGAGAGGCAAAGAAAATAATTGTTGGTTAATCAAAAAAAAGAAAATTTAAAAGACTAATTCATCCTCTGTCTTTAAAAAGGACCAACATCACAACATAACATTCTCACTCTTTTTGTTGTTGTTCGCTTGCATTTTGTTTTTTTACTCATTTACTTTCTTTTTTTAGTCTGATGTCTCTTGTGCAGCAAGAGAATTGTATAAATATGTTTATACGTATTGGATTTAATATATATTTTAACATATTTACTATATATTGAATTGCTTGCCATCTAGGGGAGGCGGTGGGGAAAGGAGGAGAAAATCTGAAACACAAGGCTATGCAAGGGTTAATATTCTCAAATTATCCATGCATATGTTTTGAAAATAAAAAGCTTTATTTAAAAAAAAAAAAAGAAAACTGTGGAAAAAAATAAAATAAAAAGGACCACCTTAAGAACTATCACCCAGTCATGCCCATTGTCCAGGGAGTGACATTGCCAGGACTAGAGATCACATAGAACCACTGGCGCTTTATAGCCTCATCCTGGGAGCACCAGAGAGGAGCACCCGGAGAGTTCAGGTACATATGCCCTGAGCTGGGCTTTTGATAGACCCTGGGACTCCCCTCCACATCTTCCACCTCCTTTTGAGAGTTCTTTTTTCCCTGAATAGGTCTAAAGCTTCCCGATTATCACTTGTTTGCCTGGCCCTAGGGGAGGGCAAAGTGGTATATGCTTGGGTACCAGCCAGTGATGGCTCTCGAATCAGATGGTCCCCTCCCCTTCCACAGGGCCAGCTGCGTACCACCCAGTGCTGCTTCCAACTCTCAGAGTGTCCCTGGAGGGGAGGCTCAATGTCTGGCTGGCTTAGATCTGGTCCCTTTTCTCCCTGGGAGTATTTTTTTTTGGGTTGCGACAGATTGGTGAAGCTGCCTTTTCCCCCAAGTCTGTGAGAAGAATGGGCTGAGGATGACCAGGAATATCTCTGTCTCCTACAGGTCATTCTTCCAGTTTTACATCTTGGAAGACCTTGAACAGGATGCCACGATCTCTTAGGATCATAGGATTTGGGGTTGGAAAGGACCTTAAAGATACTTTGCCCAATTATTTTACAGATGCATAGACTGAGACCCAGAGACATGAAATCACTTGTCCAAGGCCACCCAAGTGATATATGGTAGAGAAGGGATTTGAGGTATTCTTTCTACTGTGGGAAGCTCACAAATGCTGGCACTAGTAGTTAGTTCCTTGAACTGAGGAGGAGACAGAGGAGGCAAAAGGAGGAAGGAGGAGGTAGGAGGAGAGGAGGGAAGATGAGGGAGAAGACAGGAGGGGGCAGGAGGGGGAGGAGGAAATAGGAAGGGGAAGAGAAAGGAAGAGGAAGGAGAAGGAAAGAGGAGGAAAGAAGAGGAAAGAGGAGGAGGGAAGAGCAAGGAGAAGAGAGGAGGAGGCAGGAGGCAGGAGGAAAATCAAACTCACTGGTCTCTGGTTTGCAGATTCTTCTCTCATGTCTCTCTTTTTTTCTCTCTCTGTCTCTCTCCTTCTCCTTTCCCCTGCCTACTTCTTCCCTCCTGTTTCCTCCTGCCTCCTCCTTCCTCTTGTATTTTTCCCCTCCCTTTTCTTCCCCTATCTCTCTCCTCCTCCTCCCTCCTTACCTTCTGCCTTCCTCCTTCCTTCCTTCCTCCTTCCTTCCTCCTCCTCTCTTTTCTTGCCTCCTTTTACCACATCCCTCTCAGCCACATGCTCTCTGCTGACAGAATTGGGAAGGGGCTTTTTAAAGACTACAAACATTGGCCCAGCTCTGGCCAGACCATGCTCTGGCATTATTTTGTGCCCTTGATCCCCCTCCATACCCATCCTCTCAGAGCTGTCCTATCATCCACATGAGTCTCTCCATCTACTCCCTTTTCTACCTCCTGGAATCATCTCCTCCCTTTTCACAGCGGACTTATATCTCCCTTTAAGAACACAACAAGGAGATGCAGGCATCCGCTCTTATCCTCCCCTTGGAACCATTTCTGGGGCGGGGGTCTTCACTGTGGCAGGTTCCAGTGACGGGAGACGCCCTTGTCCAAAGCCTTTTCTCTTGGGAAAGGTCAGGGGGCCAGGGGATGGAGGTCAGCATCCAACTGCTGAGGCGGGTGACCAGGGAAAGACTGTACAGATAGAGGGCAAGGGGGAGGGGGCAGTTAAAGGGGAATGGACCAGGGCTCAAGGTGTAGGCAATCAGGAGGGGCTGGTAGATTAGTTCTTGTGACAGACCATTAGAACTGAGGTTCTAGGTAAAGAATGTTACTAGGCGTTTAATAAATATTAATCACATGAGTGAATGCTTGAAGCCCTTTCCTCTCCCTCCGCTCACATTCTCTCATCACCCCACAGAGATGAGCCTTCCTACTTAAAGGAGCTGCCATGTTGATCAAACCTTGGCCAACCCTTCCCAAGCTAGAAAGCCTCTGGGCCGGGTGACAGACTGTCACCAAGAGGCAGCCCTGCTGCTTCAGCAGAGCAGGACGTGGTCTGACCACTGGGACGAGGAGGGGAAGGGGAGCAGTGAGCTGGCCTGGTGTGGGGCACAGCCACACCATTGGAGCTGGGGAGCTGAAGACAGTCGGCACCCTCTTCTCCTAAGAACCCTGTTGGGGAGCTGGCACAGGGGGGCAATGGGGAAAAATGAGGGAGTTGGCCAAGGTCATACAGCTGGTAATTCTGGGTCAAAGTATGGGGGGAGGCACTCCACCCCAAGCCCTTTGAGTCTGGTTTAAGACTCTGGGTTTCCATTACACCCCATGGTTCCTAAGCGCAGCGTCATGTGAGAGGCATGCCAGTACGCTCTGCTCCCTGCCAACGAGCAGCTAATCAGAGCTCGAAGAATGTGGGCTCCTGTCTCCCCGAGGCTCTGCTGCATAGCAACGAGCAAATGGCATCTGTCTGTCTGCCCTCTTCCCCTCCCTCCCCCCCAAGGCCCCCATTCCAAAGGGCACAGAGCCTGTGGCACAGCCCGGCCTCCACTTTCTGGGCTACAGTCAGGTTTTCCAGAACGGCCAAAGCCTGGAAGGCAACGGACACAGGAATGGCCCTGAGCAGGCCTGGAGACAGCCTGGAGGGTGTGGCCCTGGCCCTGAGCTTGGAGTTACAGGTTTGGGAGAAGGAACAGAAGGGGGCAAGAATCCCAGACCCAGCCCTTAACCCCGGCATCCACCTCACATAACTAAAGGTACTTCGTAAACCTTCCGGGCCAAGGTGTAGACAGTGTTTTTTCCTGGCACTCCTTCCTCCCTTGCTCCCACAATAACCTATTGATCCTATACTCGGGAGTCTCCAGGTCTGGGTTCAGCATTCCCCAGCTAGAAGCCCTGGAGCTACTAGACCTTTGCCCATCTGGTAGGATTTTACAGAAGGGGAAACCGAGGCTGAAAGAGGTTGACTTGCCTTTAGTCACACAGCTAGCAAGTGGGAGAAGCAGGACTCCAAGCCAAGTTTTGGACTCCAGATCCACTATTGCCCGGCCCATTCTTGCAACCTGCTTCCGTCTTTGAAGAGCTGGCTTCAATGGCAATGGCCCGGGGATGCCAAAAAGGCTGTGTCTTAATTAACAACTGTGCACTTCGGTCATTGTCCTCATGAGAAAGTCCCAAATAATGAGGGAGTGGAGGAGAGAGGGTAGAAAATCTGGGTTCAAATCCTGCCTCCAGTTTTTAGCTATGTGACTGGAGTAAGTTTCCAAGTACCCTGGTAGAGAGAAGATTGTGCATTTCTAAAGGGAGTTTCCTCCTTGGGACCTCCTTGACATTGATGAAATCACATGACCAATTAAGCGAATTTACATAGTCATTTATGATTTAAGAATACTTCAGTCCCAATATGAAATGTGATCCTCCTGGCAACCCCGGGAACGGAGAGGGACGGGGAGAATGATGCACTTTATGCATGAGTAAATAGGCTCAGAGGTGGAATGGTTCACATATTTACAGTATGAGAAAACCAAATGGTGAATTTGGGGTCAGAAAATTAAGCTTCAGGATCTCTCAGATCACATGCTTCTGGAAAGTGGCTACCATCAAGATCAGAGACCTATGGCTAAGGTATCTGGCTGGGCCGGTAGAGAGAGTGATGGGCCTGAAGTTGTGAAGAGCGAAATTAAAATCTGGGCTCAGACACTTACTAGCTGGATGACCCCGAATACATCACTTCATCCTGTTTACCTCAGTTTCCTCATCTATAAAATGAACTGGAGAAGTAAATGGCAAACTAATATCTCCACCAAGAAAACTCCAAAGGGGGTCATGAAGAGTCGGACCAGAATGAACAAAATAATACCAGTTTTCTGTCATTTATGGTATTCTCCTGAGCTTTATAAACTTTATAAACCTAATGTGCTATGGAAATATGAGCTTTTTAGTGAATCTAAGCCTCAGTTTCCCCACCTGTATAATGATTCAGGGATCAGATGATTTTCAAAGTCCCACCTTTTAAGTCTTTTGATTTGTCCAGTATCTTAACAATTAGTGGCAGTGTGGGCACTAGGTGCCAGGTTCCCTGACTCCAACCGCAGGATACCACCCTGCCTGCCTCCCTCTGTGTGCTTCTAGGTGCATTGAAGGTATATATATATAAATCTGGTTTATAAATAGGTTTATATATATATGTATATGTATATATATATCTTCAGCCTGTAATCCCTGATGCTTGGGAAGTTGAGACTCATGGAACTCAGCTCAGAAGTCCTGAGCTCAATCAATCCACCAGCCTTAGTCTCCCAAAGGTCAGGGCTTACAGGCAATTGAGCTCAGGAGTTCTGTATCACAGTATGACTAAAGACAAAAGTGTGTGTGTCTACATCCAGCACCAATATAGTGAACCCCTTTGGGGGAGATACCAAGCTGCCCAGATCAGAAATGTCGGAGGTCATAATGTCCATGTATCAATAACAGGATTGGGCCCATGAGGAGCCATTGTGCTTCTGTTATGATAAAAAAACAAAAGAAAGGAAGAAAGGGAGGGAGGGAGAGAGGGACACACACACAGAGACACACACAGAGAGACAGAAAAACACAGACAGACAGACACCCAGAAAGAAGGAGAAATAAAGAGAGGAGAGAAATGGAGAGAGAGAGGAGACAGAGAGAGAGAGAGAGAGAGAGAGAGAGAGAGAGAGAAGAGAGAAAGACGAGAGAGAGAGAGACAGAGAGACAGAGAAGAATGTAAAGTCCCTGAGGGCAGGGTCCACTTTCTAATGTGTGCATCCTTAGAGACTGGCATACAGCCTGGCACATGGTAAGCGCTTAATAAATGTCCTTTCATTCATTCACTTGCTCGTTTATCAGTTCTGAGCTGGAAGGGACCTTCCAAGTCACCAAAATAAACCCCTTCATTTTACAGATCAAGAGACTGAGTCCCAAAGAGCTAAAGTGACTTTCCCCATATCCCAAAGGCTCCATAAAAAAAAAATGGAGCATTTGAAAATGAGGTTTTGCTCCCAGCAAAGAAATTGTGTATCTCCCTGGGTGCTCAGGAAGGCTGAGCCCATCCAGAAGACAAAGGGAGGGATCCCCCCCTAAAAAAGATGAGTTTGGGGGCAGGGATAAGAATGTCCATTTCTTCTCTATGCCCTCAGGGCTGGGGCTGGGGGAGCTGGGACCGGGCTCCCTTCCCTGGGGGCTATATTAGCTGGGTGAGTCATGGAGGCACTTGTATAGGGAGTATTGGGTTACAACCCATTTATGGACTCAGCTGAGTGGAGATATCAGTGTCGACGTTCGAGCTGCCGTCTATTCTTAGGTGACTCTCCAGCTGGGCTGTGCAGGCAAGGCAGACCGGGTGGCTTCCCTGCTGGGGTGGGGAGGGCGGCTGGGATTTCTTTCCTTCCTTACACTGCGTCCCCCAAGCCCCTTCTATCTCCCTCTCCCTCACCAGCTTCTCCGTCTGTCCTGCAGAGGCGAAGGGCAAGTGTCTCCACCTTGGGATGGCTTACAGCGTGACCCTCACGGGCCCAGGACCCTGGGGCTTCCGTCTCCAGGGAGGCAAGGACTTCAACATGCCGCTTACCATCTCCCGGGTGAGTGTCTCAGGGGCTCATGGCCCGGACGGAGCCCAGCTCTGGGGCCCAAGGAAGGTACCACTAAGACCTGTCTCTGGTGCCTCCGGTCCTGAGGAGAGGAAGCAACAGGCAACCCTTCAGAGGGGAGAGCTGCCTTCTCACCGGCAAGGGCTGAAGAGCTGGGGCCTTCTTTCCCCGGGATGGGAAATGATCGGGTTGGGCAAGGGGAGGCTCAAAGGGGCTTGGAGAGAGAGGGGTGAGGAATACCAACTACTGGGAGCCCCGGAGGTGGGACGCCGTCCTTCTGATGCTCCAGATGAATCAGATGCATCATTGTCTGACTGTTAGTCAGGGACTAGTGGCTGTGGCAGGGCTGCAGGGTGTGGGCCCAGGTGCCACACTGGATGGATGGAAGGAGCCTGGATAACTTGCTTAGGGCATGGAGACTCGAGAAGTCCCCACGTTCGAGATAACTCGTTGTCATTGGTAAAGCACCGTTCCATTGAGTTTTCCTGTAGCCAGCCCAGGCTTCTGGGATATTGGGGGTGGGGGGAGACACTTAAGCACCGGAGAAGGTGGCAGACCTTTCCTGTATCATATTAAAAACTGGGGGCACCCAATGTTTGGAGGATCAGGTGTTCAGCTGCCCAATCAAACAGACCTGGAGAGGTGCTGGCCCCATGGCTGAAGCTGAGGTCAGCTTATAGCACCACCTTTTTTTTCTTCCCAAGAGACTTTTCTCACAGCCAAGTCTATATTTCTCAATCCCTGTGTTCTAGAATGGAAGTGAAACATGATCAAGGGAATCAGGTAGCTTAATTAAGCTATGAAATATTCTTTTCAGTATTCCAGGTACTGGAGGGAGAGAGAGAGAGAGAAAGAGACAGAGAGACGAAGAGAAAGAAAGAGACAGAGAGACAGAGACAGGGAGATAGAGACAAGAGACAGAGAGAGAGACAGAGACAGAGAGAGAGAGAGAGTCAGAGAGAGAGAGAGAAAGAGAGACAGAGACAGGGAGATAGAGACAAGAGACAGAGAGAGAGACAGAGACACAGAGAGAGAGAGAGTCAGAGAGAGAGAGAGAAAGAGAGACAGAGACAGAGAGAGAGACAGAGACAGAGAGAGAGACAGAGACACACACAGAGAGAGAGACAGAGACAGGGAGAGAAAGAGAGAGAGACAGAGACAGGGAGACAGAGACAGAAAGACAGAGACAGGGAGAGAAAGAGAGAAAGACAGGGAGACAGAGACAGAGAGAGACAGAGAAAGAGAGAGAGAGACACAGAGAGACAGAGAGACAGAGATAGAGACAGGGAGAGAAAGAGAGACAGAGAGAGACAGAGACAGAGAGACAGAGACAGGAAGAGAAAGAGAGAAAGACAGGGAGACAGAGACAGAGAGAGACAGAGAAAGAGAGAGAGAGACAGAGAGAAACAAACAGAGAGAGAGAGACAGAGACAGAGGAAGAGACAGACAGAGAAGAGAGAGAGAAAGGAGGAAGGGAGGAAGGGAAAAAGGAGAGAGGGAGAGGAGGAAGAGAGACAGAAAGACAGAGACATATAAAAAGGCACAGAAACACAGAGACAGAGATGTAGAGAGACTGAAATAGAGATACACAGAGACAGAAACACACACAGAGAGACAGAAAGATACAGAGACACAGTCAGGGATAGAGAGACAAAGGCAGAGAAACAGAAAAGGAAGAAAGAAAGAGATAGAGAAAGAAGGAAAGAGAGGAAAGAGGAGAGAGAAGGGAAGAGAAAGAGAAATAGAAAGGAGAGACAAGAAGAGATGGAGAGAGAGGAGAGAGATATAAAGACACACAGGGGGACAGAAAGAGAGAGAGAGAGAGAGAGAAAGGGAAAGACAGTAACACACAGAGAAATGGGAGATAGAGAGAAGATGCAGAGACAGAAAGACAGACCACATACAAAGAGAGATAAGGAAAAAGAAAAAAGAAGAGAGAGAGAGAGGGAGAGAGGGAGAGAAATAGAGCCAGAGGGAGAAAGGGGGACAGAGAGAGAAAAGGGGAGAGAGAGAAGGAGGGAGAGGAAAGGGAAGAGAAACAGAGGCAAAGAAAAATGGAAAGAGGAGAGAGAAGAAATGGGGAGATAGAGACAGAAGAGAGGAGAGGAGAGAAAGAGAAAAGGTGAGAAAGTGAAAGAGAGATAAAAAGAGAGAAGAGAAGGAGAAAGACAGAGAAGAAGGAAAGAGAGGGAAGGAGGGAGAGAAAAAGTAAGAGATAGAGAAGAGAGACAAAGAGAGATAGAGAGGGGGGAGACAGAGATAGACAAGTTAGATATAGAGACAGACACACACAGAAAGAGAGGAGAGGAGAAAGGGGGAGAGAAAAGGAGAAAGATAATGACAGACAGAAAGAGAGAGGCAGAGAATGGAGTGGGGGTGATAGAGAAGAAAAGAAAAAAAGAGGAGAGGCAGAGACAGAAAGACAGAGAGAAAAAAGGGGGAAGAGAAATAGAGAAAGAAGGAAAGCAAGAGAGAGATAAAGAGTCAGAGAGAGAGATGAGACAGAGACAGACACAGAGAGAGATCAGGAGGGGAAATAATATCACTTTCAAATTCACAATTAGTGATTTAGGGGAATGGAGAGGTGAGGAGAAAAGAGACAAGGAGAAAGAGAGGAGAAGTGTGAGAAGAGGAAGGCTGGAAAGTCTAGGGAGAAGAGAGAAAAGGCAGGAAGGGGAGAGGAAGAGAGGAGGAAGGAGGGAAGAAGAGAGGGGAGAAGAGAGGTGAAAGGAACAGAAAATAAGAAAGGAGAAGACAGATGAAGAGGAAGAAAAAGGAGAAAGATGAGGAAAGGGAAGAGAGGAGCAAAGAAGAAAGAGCATGAGAAGAGAAAAGAAGGGAGGAGAGGAGAGAAGAGATAAGTGTGGGAGAGGGTGGGGAGGAAAAGAAAGGAAAGAAATGAAAGATGCTATTTGGAAGGACCTGTGTGATTCCCGACTGGCCAAACACCAGCTTCTGTAGGTGACCAGTCCGCTTTCCCAGAAGGTTTGAAATCAGGTCATCTCTAAACCTTTGTACTGAGAGGGGGACTGGGGCAATGAGGGAGTCGGGGGCTTGGAAGACAGTCCCTTGTCCCTTACTTACAAAACCAAGGGGTCAAAACTGGATTTCTCTGGCATGAAGGATCAGCCATTCATAGTGGCCCTGAGTCCCACGAGATGGCTGTCCCATCCCCTTCCTGCCTGGGTGGGAGTCCCGAAAGAGGCTGTCTGGGGCTCTCTCACCTCCCAGTGCCCTTTACTAGTGGTGATAAAAGCCCCCAACTTCTGACATTTTCCCTCTGCCGTCCCTGACACTTGAGATAGTCCTTTAAAAGTGGGTTCTGGGCTTTTTCTTTCTTTCCTTCTTTTTTTTGAAAAGTGCATCCCTTATCTTATTTCCGAGGAACTCATGTGAGAGTCTGAAGTGGCTCTGCTCATTCCAACATTTCTCCCTTCAGTCAGAGACACACACAGTCAGAGACAACCCCCCCCAAGCCGTGGGGTTAACCTCTTCCCTGCCGACCCATCACGGCCGCTGTCTCCTTCGCTTTCCTCCTTTCTCTCATCTGTCTTTTTTCCTGCTATGGCCTCCATCATGCTATGGCTCCCTGACCCTCATGGGGACATCCTAAAGGAAAGAAAGTCTGTAATGAGAAGGGAAGGGACTCGGGAGGCCATCTCAGCAGTCTGAGCCCTCATTTGAAACCCAAGGAAATAGGCCCAATTAGTGATGGGACGCATCCAAAGTCACACAGATAGAGCTAGGATCCCAAACGAGGTCTACCTGGAGCCCTACTGCATTGTATCACCCTGTGTTAGGAAGCACGTGGAGGATTATCGCAGAAGAGACGGATTACTCTCACACCGATTGGCTTGGCTGGGCTGAATCAGAAATAATGGGGGAATGATGGGAGGGGATCATTTTCAACTTGTTTAGAGTTAAGGGGAAGGGAAGCGCAGCCTGACACTCAGATCTGTCCCCAAGCCGAATGAGTTACCCAAGGAGGGAGTCAGGTTCCCTAACACTGCAGGGGTGACGAATGCTCAGGGACGTTCCAAAGGGGAGCCCCACCAAGTAGACTTGGATCAGTTGCTTTTTGAGGTCCCGGGCAGCTCATAAAGAATTAGAGCTTCCCCTCAATGTACCTATCATACATAGAAATGGTTCTTTTCCAGTTACCATCTTCCTCTGCCCCCAACTTTCCACCTTTATTAGAATGTGAACTCCTTATGGACGGACATCATGTTTTTGCCTTTCTTCCTACCTTTAGTGCTTAGTATACAGTAAGTGCTTAATAAATGTCCACTGCCTGACTGACTGACTGATCATATTTGTTAGTCTCCAAGGTCCCTGTGGATCAAAGTCCATGCTCCTCTGTGGCTGAGACTCACAAAGCTCCACTCATCTGTTCCCTTACAAGGGAGATCCCACAGCTGCTTTAGCAAATGGTGACAGCTGCCATATTCCCCCCCCCCCCCCCCAGCCCACCCCAGCCTCACTTCTCCAAATTCTCAGTATTGATTCTCTGTCCTCTTGGGGACTGAGGCGGGGGTAAAACCCAAGCTGTTGAGCCACACTTATTGATGGGGGAATTGTTCTCTCTCAGAGGGAAATCCAAACGGGGAGGCCAGAAACTTTCTTGACCCTGGAGAGAAAGGAAGAGAGCGAAAGGTCTTGATTGGCACTTGAGCAAGGCAGGGGACAAGGGCAAGGGGCAGGGAGCTGACTCTTGTTCTATTCCAAGCCCCCGGGGAATATGTGGGCTCTCAGAGCAGGAGTCTTCAGGGGGAGTCAGAACTAGAGCATTCTGGGTGCCTCAAAAGCACTTTTTTTAAAATTGCTTCAAAGCAAAGACAAACAGAACCAGATTTTTGTCTTTTGCATGAAAGGGAGCTGATGGGCTCACCCTTGTAGACCTCCAAGGTAGACAGAGGTCACTGTCTACCCCTTTTCCCTTTGGTTTGATGAGGAAACTGAGGCTGGGAGACTGTGAGCCTGGTCAAGGTCACAGTCAGCATGACGGAAGCAGGAGCAATCTTGGGTCTCCCTGAGCCCCACAATGTACTTGGCAGGTAGCTGCTTATTTCCAAGACTTGTCTTGAAGGAGAAGACAGCACTGGAGCCAGGGGCTGGTGGGGGCTTGAGGAGGGACAGCCTGACTGACTTTGCGGGGAGGGCAAAGGGAAAAGAGCAGGTGGGCTGGGGGTGGGGCGAGCCAGAGAGAAGCAGTAGAGCTGGGGCTTGGGGGAAGGGCTGGGGTGGGCTGGGGAGGGAGCGGGAGAGGCCATTCTGAAACTGGCACACAGAGTCGGAGGAGGGGGTCAGGGAACGGGGGAGAGGAGCAGGACCGGGTGGACTGAGGCAGTGGACAGAAAGTGCCACATAGATATAGCGAGCTATGGTTTAGTTATTGAATGAACTGGCCTTTGGTTCACATGTCCCAGTTACATTTTAATCTGGTTCATTCAGCACTGGGTGCACGCTCTCTCTCTCTCTGTGTCTCTCTCTTTGTCTCTCTGTCTCTGTCTCTGTCTCTCTGTCTTTCTCTGTGTCTCTCTTTGTCTCTCTCTCTCTGTCTCTCTGTCTCTGTCTCTCTGTCTCTCTCTCTCTCCCTCTCTTCCCCCCTCCATGACACCTCTCACTTAGCCCAACAATTTACAGATGAGGAAACTGAGGGCCAGAGAAAGTTGACTTATCTAAGTCTCAGGTCTTCCCAAGGTCATGCAGGGAGTGAATGACAAAACCGGGTCCTATGATTCCAAACCCAGCACGGTCACCACTGTCCCCATCCTGGGTCCCAGACCTTGGAGGGCTGAGCCCCTGCAGGGGCTCCTGATGGGCCAAGGCTCAAGGAACGAGAAGTTCTTGTGCAGGCCCTTGTCATGCAATGGGCCCCTTTGTGCTCGGCTTGCCCAAGTCCCACCAGGGGCATCAGGGGACAAGCTAAATCATCTCAGAGGCAGAATATTTCTTCCCAAATCCCAGCAAGAGAAGCCAAAGTTCGCTCTTCCCCCAGCTGCTTTCTTGCTACAAACAATAACTCACACTGCCAGAGCATTAAGACGCTCCTCCCTACACCGATGGTCATTGGACAAAGATTATCATCCCCATTTTATAGATAAGGAGGTAGAGGCCCAGAGAATTAAAGGCATTTCATCATAACAAAAATGGAGGAAGGATTTGAATTGGGGGTGTTCAGATTACTGTTCATAGGCTCTTTCAACACCCCCACCTGGCTCCTCAATGCCTTTCCCTGCCTGATTCTTCCCTGTGTCCCTTCCTGCCAAGCAGGCACTGTAAACGGAGGAGCCAGCTGCCTTGGGGCTTTGGCCTAACTTGGCAAAGGCAAACCTATAAACCCATTTAATAGTGGGAAAGTTTGCTGGGGCTCGGGTGAAGCCGGCTCTCCCTTCCCAGTCCTGCTGGCAGCAGCTCCCCAGGAGGCAAGCCCTGTGTGGCAGGAAGTTGGAAGAAAAGCCCATGATCTGAGTGGTCCTTTTGCTCCGGACAGGAGAAGTAATACAGAGCCAAGGCCAGGAGGCAGGAGTGATCTGAGCTCAGTCAGAACTTCCTCTGGATCTTCAGTCTCCCGGGCCTGCCACAAACTAGGAAAATAAACCTGTTCCTTATGGGCTGGAGCCTTCAGGTATTATCTGGGCCAACCCTGGCCTTCTGGACGCCAGTCTCTTTCCCAAGGTCAGGCAAAGCAGAAAGCTCTAGGGCCTGTGGGACGGAGCAGGAGTCAGCGCCACCAAGATTCAAATCTCCATCATTTGTTACCATGTGGCCTCTTGCAAACCAGTTCATCACTGCGCCTCAGTAGCCTCATCCGTAAAATGGGAACAGTAATCCCTGTGTACCATGTGAAAAATGTACATATATATTTTGTACACTACGGGCAGTGCGGATTTAATAAATGTTTGTTCAGATGCATTAATAATAATAGCATTTACACAGTTCGTTAAGGTTACAGAATGCTTTATTTCATTTGACCCTTACTAGGCAGACAGATGCTATTCCTTTTCCCTTTTTATAGAAGAGTTTATTCCTTGGGGATGTTGTGAAGAGTGAGTTATTATTGACAGCTAGGCCACAATGGGTGGGGCACCGGCCTGGAGTCAGGAAAACGCCTGTTGGTAGGTTCAAATCTGGCCTCAGACACTTATGAGCTGTGTGACCCTGGACAAGCCAACTTAACCCTGTCTGTCTCAGTTTCTCCATCTGTAAAATGGTCTGGGGAGGGTGGTAATGGCAAATCACTCCAGTATCTTTCCCAAGAAAACTCCAAATGGGGTCACAAAAATCAGATACAACCTAACAATAACAACAAAGATCTGGCCAAGGAGAATTACTCCTTAGCTTCCCCCACCCCACCCCTCATGGTCTAGATTTACAGGGATCCTCAAACTACGGCCTGCGGGCCAGATGCAGCAGCTGAGGATGATTATCCTCCTCACCCAGGGCTATGAAGTTTCTTTATTTAAAGGTCCACAAAACAAAGTTTTTGTTTTTACTATAGTCCGGCTCTCCACCAGTCTGAGGGACAGTGAATTGGCTCCCTATTTAAAAAGTTTGAGGACTCCTGGCTCTAGAACTATGGTCTCTCTCTGTCTCTCTGCCTCTCTGTCTCTGTCTCTCTTTCTCTCCCCTTCTCTCTTTTTCTTTCTCTCTCTCTTTCTCTGTCTCTGTCTCTCTGTCTCTTTGTCTCTGTCTCTTCTATTTCTCTCTCTCTCTCTCTCTCTCTCTCTCTCTCTCTCTCTCTCTCTCTCTCTCTCTCTCTCTCTCTCTCTCCTCTCTCTGTCTCTGTCTCTCTTTCTCTCCCCTTCTCTCTTTTTCTTTCTCTCTCTCTTTCTCTGTCTCTTTGTCTCTGTCTCTTCTCTCTCTCTCTCTCTCTCTCTCTCTCTCTCTCTTTCTGTCTCTCTCTCTCCTCTCTCTGTTTCTGTCTCTTTCCTTCCCTCTCTCTCTATCTTTCTGTCTCTCTCTCTCCTCTCTCTGTTTCTGTCTCTTTCCTTCCCTCTCTCTTTTTCCCTCCCTCCCTCTCTCTCTCGGTCTCTGTTTCTCTGTCTCTTTCTCCCCCACCTCTCTCTTTCTCTTTCTGTCTCTCTGTCTGTCTCTTTGTCTCTGTGTCTATCTCTCTTTCTCTCCCTCTCTCTTTATTTGTCTCTCTGTGTCAGTGTCTATTGCTCTCTCTGTGTCTCTCTTTCTCTCTCTGTCTCTCTGTCTCTCTGTTTCTGTCTCTGTCTCTCCCTCTTTCTCCCTCCCTCTTTTCTTCCCTTCCTCCCTCTCCCCCCTCTCTTTCTCTCTCTGTCTCTTTGTCCCTATTTCTGTCTCTTTATTGCTATCTTTGTTTCTCTGTCTCTCTCTGTCTTTCTCTTTCTCTCTTTCTGCTCTCTCACTTCTACTGTTTCTTGTCTCTTTCTCTTTCTAAACTCTCTATCTCTATTCTCTCTGTCTCATCTATGAGACTCTCCTATCCTTTAGTCATCTCTTCCTCCTTTTTTCTGACTGCTCTCTAGGTCTCTAAATCTACGGGTCTCTTTCTCCCTCCTCCAACCTAACCAAGTTTCTTGGTGGTGCTTGTCAACATTTATTAAACTCCTACTGTATTCAGTATACTGTCCAAGTCTATGAAGAGTTATAAAGTTTAGGTAAGATGCAGTCCTTGTGTTCATCGAACATGCTCTTGAGGGGTTTAAAAACTAGGGGGCTGAGGTAAATACGTAAATAAGAATAGCATGAGATATAACTTGGTAAGTGCGGAGGAGAGGACAAAGAAATTTGAAAAGGGAGAAAAAAATCAGTTCTACCCAGGGAGGTCAGAGAAAGTTTCCTGGAACGGGTGATTCGTGAACTGGGCTTCGAAGGAAGAGAAACAGCTCAACAAGCAGAGGAGGGAAGGTGTTCCAGGCAGGGAAGACTGTCGTAAGCAAAGATGTGGGGGTGGGAGAAAGTGGGACAAGACTAGAGACCAGCCAAACAGTCCATTTGAGATGGAACACAAGAGTCCATTACATGGAATAAGGAGAGACAGTGATGGAAAGGAAAGTTCTATTCAGATTAGAAAGGGCCTTGAGTGACATGTGAAAGGGCTTATCTCTTATTTGATGGATAATGGGAAGCCTCAGACCCAGGGAAACAGCCTCGGAGAGCGGGATGCTGGCCAGCTCCTCCCATGTCTCTCAAGACCTTATTTTAAAAAGCAAACATTATTTACTCCTTCTCCATCAAACTTCTCTACTCCTTGTCTCTTCTCTTCCAGTAACTTAGACTTTCCTTTTTAACAAATAGATGTAGTCTGTAAAGTCCAGGTTAGCTCTCTGGAGGCCTCAGCATTAGCTGGAGTCAGGATAAGCAAAAGTCCTTGGTCTTTATTCTTGGTCTTTAGGGGGAGAAGTGAAGGGGATGGACACAGGTTCTTTACGTCGTCCTCCAAAGTGACTCTGGCTAGTCTTACTCTACCCCCTACTCCCTCCTCCAATTCTCTGTATACACCAAAAGATCGAACCAGCACAGGATAGTGGGAAGGGCCATTTTCTAAGCATATGTTAATATTGGCCAATCAGTAATTAGCTTACAGTGTTCGGTTGTCTGATTCCAGTGCACCAGCTCAGAGTTTCAGCTCTTTACAGTAGTCAAACAAAAACAACCCTGAGTGAGACAGGGTTCTACCCCAGTAGTCCCTCATCTTTCTGCAAAAGAAGGGAGGAATTTTCTGCTATTTGTGTCTTAGGAGCACAACTGAGAGAGATGCAGCTCAAGGTTGGAAAGACCTGATTCATATCACAATCTGACATATCCTGGCTGTGTGACCCTGGGCCAATGTCCTGGCCTTTCTATCATTCAGTCATTCAATCTGTTTGACTCTTGCTTTTCATTTCTCCAACCTTCCTTTCCATCTCTGTCTCACCTTACTCCATTAATTGGACTCTGTGTTCCATCTAAAATGGACTGCTTGGCTGGTCTCCAGTCTTATCCCGCCATCTCCCACCTCCACACCTTTGCTTATCATAGTCTTCTCTGCCTGGAACACCTTTCCTCTTCTGACCGTACTGTTCATGGAATTTTCTTGGTAAAGACACCAGAGTGGTTTGCCATTTCCTGCTCAGGATCAATCAGCTAGTAAGTGTCTGAGGCTGGACTTGAAATCAGGTTTTTCTTACTCCAGGTCTAGCACCGATGAGCCATTTAGCCGTCTCTTGTCCTCTAGACAACAATGCCCTTAAATTCCCTACGCCAACGAAATGACAAGGCAAGCAGCTAGGTGGTGCTATAGAGCTTCGAGAGCTAGATTTGGAAGCCGGGAAGCAGTGAGTTCAAATGTTTCTTCCAGTAACTGTCAGCTGTGTGACCCTGGGCCAGTCACTCAAACTATCTACCTCAGTTAATTTAATCAAACGAGTTAATACATATAAAATCCCTAATAAAACTTTCCGTACAACGTAAATATTAACTATGATGATGATGGTGATGATCCCTGTCTCTAGAATCAGACTGGGTTATTAGCTACTCAAACTTCAATTCAATTCAATAAACATTTGTATTTTTTTGGCATTTGAATTTTTTCTAGTTATACATTCAATTAAAAAACATTTTCTTATGAATGAGGAAAAATCAGAAGAAAAGGGAAAAACCACGAGAGAGAAAAATAAAAAGCAGAAAAAAAAGTGAACATAGCATGTGTTGATTTACATCCAGTCTCCATATTTCTCTCTCTGGATGCAGATGGTATTTTCCATCCAAAGTTTCAATAAACATTTATTAAGTGCCTACTAGATACCAGCCACTATGCTAATTGTTGGGGTATAAAGAGGCAGCTTTTTTTTAATGCTCTTTTTATTTCTATGACTAGAATCACAGTGTGCATCATCCTCCTGATTCTGCTTGCTTTATCCTGCATCAGTTCATGTGTTCTTCACAAGTTTCTCTCTCTCTCTCTCTCTCTTTTTTTTAAACTGCAAAAAGTTTCCCTTCCCCTTCTCCTTCCCCAGTCTATGGACACCCATTCCATTCTTGGTTCTTTGCTACCATAAAAGTACTATTGAGAACATTCTGGTGTATGGGGGTCATTTCTCTCTGGTTTTGACCTCCTTTGGGGATGGGCGAGGTGGGTTGGACCCAGGAGTTGGATTTCTGGGTCAAGGGGTGTGGATACTTCAGTCCCTTTTCTCAGAGAATTCCAGTTTATTTTGTAGAACAATCCGTTCCTTAGCGTCTTGTTCGCAGCTGTCATTCCTCTTTTTGTTCAGAAGAATCCAGGCCTCCCCTTTTACAAAAGGGCTTTGGTGAGCAGGGACCTCCTTTCCCAGCCACAACCCTCTCTTTCTCCACCCACTCCCTCCAGGCTCTCAGAACAGCATCCATCAGGGCCCCCACATGGTAACCTAATCACCAAAGTAGCCTGCCTAGGGCTCCCTGTTCTCCAATAGAGGCCTCAGCACATTCCTGGCACGTCTGAGCCGCCAGGGATAGCTGATGACCTCATGCAGGGTCTCAGCAGAAACAGATCATGTTAGCCCCGTGTTCCCTCTGGGGGGTCCAGAAGCATGGACGGAAGGTTAGGACCTTAGGTAGACAGAGGGAGGATCTTCCTAACTTAGTGCTTGAATTAATGACTCAGGGGTCTTTCCAAAAAAAGGACAGCCTCTCATTATCCTGGGGTCATGCTGAAAGGCAGAGGGATGCCTGAGATGACCTCTCAAGCTTCCTAGCAGAGCTTTATCAGTGTCAGTGGGTGAGATTGGACAGCAAGGAGCTTTTGATTCTACACTTGTAGAGTCTCATTTTGGTTTCTGTGCTGGAAAGGTTGAGCAGACTCTCCGGGGGTAAAGTTGTGGTAGTTCTGGTAGGCAGCTTGATGGAATCTGGCTTCCCTTCTTTATTCAGGAGATACTTGGAGTCTCAAGATCCCTGTCGGAATGATTTCTTTTCTTTTCTTTTCTTTTCTTTTCTTTTCTGTTTTCTTTCTTTCTTTCTTTCTTTCTTTCTTTCTTTCTTTCTTTCTTTCTTTCTTTCTTTCTTTCTTTCTTTCTTTCTTTCTTTCTTTCTTTCTTTCTTTCTTCCCATTGCACCACCTAGTTGTCCCAGAACTATTTCATTTCTCAGACCATTTGGAGATAGACCTGAATTTATTCTCCCATCATGGCCCAACCCAACTAATGTCCAGATTCATCAATTACTAATAAGAGAGGGGGACATGAGTTAGACTAAATGGAGGTGGGATGGGACATTACTAAGTCTAAGCAAGGATTCTTCACTAAGATTCAGTCCATGGTGGAAGGGGGATTCTAATGTACCAGGCAAAGAGAAGCAGAGCCAGGGCTACAAGCGGTTTTTTGGGTTTGGCACTGAAGCATGGAAGGTACAAGTCAGAATGGCAGCAAGATAGAATATACCATTGGTTCAATCAAATAGGATGAAATTTAATGGGGAAATTTTGTATGCTTGAGTTAAAAACAATCACTGTCTCAAAGTCAAAATGAGAGAGATCTGGTTTGCCAGTACTTCACCTTGAGCAAGGCTTCTTAAACTTCTTCCATTCACAATCCTTCTTTGCCTGAAATTTTTTTGACTCCCAAGTATAAAATAGGAATAGAAATCACACACATACTGATAATAAATCATAATTTTGTGACCCCCCATATTCAAATATGAGACCCCATATGGGGCTGTGAACTATAGTTTAAGAAGTTGGGATCTAAAAAAGATAAGGTGGGTAGGCAGTGGAGGGGGCAACTTGGGCACTAAAAATCCAACAGAAGTCGACAATGTGATATGACAACCAGAGCAACTTGCCTGATGTTAGATTGTGCAAAAAGAACAGTATGAAAGAGGCCGTTGGTATTCTGCCCTGATCAGACTTTGTCTAGAGCATCTGCTCAGTCCGAGAGAGGCCCCGCCATTTTGGAAGGGCATCGATAACATGGAACATCAGAAGGTAGCAAAGAGAAGGGCCTGGAGTTCATGCTCTAGAAAAATTGGTTGGAATAACTCAGGATGTTTAGCCTAGAGAAGGTTGTAGTGGATAGACCATGAGGTCTACAGCATGATTGTAGTGGAAAGAAAACTGCTTCTGGAATCAGAAATTTGAGTCCTTTTACTGTGATTTACTGCTTGTAAGCCCATAAGCAAGTCACTTTAGTTCCCCAAGCCTCAGTTTCCTCATCTGTAAAATGACTTTTGGACCAAATGAGATCTCTTCTACCTCCCAAACCATGAGACGGCTATCAATCAAGAAGTAGTTCTTAAGAACCTGTTACTGGGGAGGCAAAGCCATGAAGGGGCTATAGGGTTATTCTATGAAGGAAGGATTAGATTTTTCCAGCTTGGCCCTGAGAAAGCAGGACTGGAAGCAATTTGTGGAACTTACCAAAATAAAGCAAAACAAATCAAAAAACCAAAACGATGAATGTAGGCTTGAGATCAGGAAAACCCTCCTCACGATTAGAGCCATCCAAATGGAGAATGGACTACTTCCTTGAGAGGTGGCGAGCTCCCCTTCACTAGAGCTTTTCAAGTTGAAACTGGAGGATCATGTGTTTGGTAAATTGGAGTGGAGATTCTCCTCTAGACATGGACTGGGTTGGATGACCTTGAAGCTTGGGCCAAGGAGGCAGTGACCTAGATGGTATCTGGTATTTCACTGTCAGAGAATTGTTATTAAAACAGTACCGACATCCATTGACTTCTCATGAAATGCAGAGCACTATGGGAAAGAGTCCTATTGAAAGCCATCAGCAATCATTCACTCTGTAGTGTGAACAAGTTGATCAGGACTCTTTCTTAGGTTTCCAAAGTGCCCTTTACAGATACTGTCTAATTTAATCCTCCCAATAACCCAGGGAAATAAGTTTTACAGGTCAAAGGACTAGAGTTGGAAGGAGTCCATGATGCCATCTAACCCAGCCTCTAATTTCACAAATGAGGAAACTGAGGTCGGAGAAGTTATAAATTTGAAAAGTCACACAGGTTGGAACCCAAATCTCCCACTGCCTCCTAATGGATACATTAACTCCATTTTACAGATGACAGATAAGGCTCAGAGACATCAGTCATTAGCTGGGGGCAGGAAGTGGGTGTTTGAATTCTGAAGGAAGAGGGAAGAATCAAAGGAGGAGGAGGAGAGGCTGGTTTTAGAACAGGATCCCTGAGGAAGGATCAGGAAAGATTAGTACCCAGGCATCAGTAGGACACTCCCAGGGGTCTGTGAGGGGAATGGGCTGGGGCTGGGGGAAAGGGTTGAGCACCAAGAAGTCCCAGAGGCTTGCAAGGGAGAGTGGAGCAAGAAACAAGCTCCCAGTCTTGCCTGAGATATTCAATAACTGGAGCTGCCTAGGACCAGTTTTTTGTTTTTCTGAGGCAATTGGGGTTAAGTGATTTGCCTTAGGGTCACACAGTTAGGAAGGATTAAGTGTCTGAGACAGATTTGAACTCAGGTCCTCTGGACTTCAGGGCCAGTGCTCTATCCACTGAGCCACCTAGCTCTTAAGCTGATTGTTAAATTTTCAGTATGAGCATTTATACCTTAGAAAATGGCCAGCAGAGCTTGATTCCTTTCTTGATTGTCTAGACTTAAGAAAATGCTGGTAAAAATGTGAATAATGAGGATTGTTGTTGTTTGTCCATTATTAGGATCAAAATTTAAAAGCGTAGGGTGAGAGTTTTTTCCTTCTGAAGAGCTGGTTGTTAAACATTAACTGGCATACCCCAGAGTGACCTCAACCTTGATCAGCTTCAATATCTCCACCTGTAAAATCCATCCTCTCACATGATTATTATGAGACCCTGTGAGGGGGGTTTAGTGGGAGAATTTTGAAGTCAGACAAGACCTGAACTAAGAATCCCTCCCTTGACACTTGCCAGTGTGTGATCACAGATTAGTCCCTTGGTCCCCTCATCTATAAAATGGGCTAGTAATTAATCCTTTAGTTACTGATCCCAGGAGGCTCTTGTCAGGATCAAATGAGATCACTGGTGGGAAATGTTATTTACGCCTTAAAGGATTCGATAAATGTCATCCCGATTTTGCAGATGAGAAACAAGAGGGCATAATTTGTCTAAAGTCCTAGAGAAAGACATGAAGTAGTGAGGTCTGAAAGCCTGTTGTCCTTGCTCCGAGGCCAGGTGGCTTTCTCTCTACCAGACCACACTGATGTCCTAGTTACTCAACAAATACTTGTTAGGCACCTTCTGTATGCATGGTCTAGGCCTCGGGAAAGCTTCGAAGTTTAGATAAGATAGGGCCCCTCCATTTGTGGGCTTCAAGACAGCACAAACATGGAAAACTCGAGTACATGATAATGTGTGATAAGGGACCTCAGGGAGGTGCAAGCAAAAGCCTCTGGGAGATCAGGCAACAAGCGTTTATTAAGCACACAAGTTTTCACGAAATGGAAGTAATCAGGGAAGGCATGCTGGAGGAGACTGCAAAAAAAAAAAAAAAGAAAATGATAGCAAGGCTGGCAGAGGGAGAGCATCCCAAGCATAGGAAACACAGGAAGCAGAAGTGGAGCTAATGGAAGGGATAACTTCCAGGAAGGAACTTGATTTCAATGGGTAACTTGAGTAAAGAGGGGCAGAAATGATAAAGATGTGAAATTGGGTCTTGACTACCAGGCTAAGAAGTCTGAATTATATTTAAACTAGCACTCATGCTCTAAGCTCTGGTCTACTCACCCCCATCCAGATGTCCACAGTTGCCTCAGTGATCAAGCTAATCTCCTTCCTCAGGGTTAATAATACAAACCAACATCTGTATAAATACTTCATGTAATCTTTACAATCATTCCCATTTTACAGATGAGCAAAGTGAGATTGAGAAGGGTTAAATGGGTCCTTGAGTCTCACAGATAGTAAGTTCCAAGGCAGAATTTTAACCCTTGCTCCAAGTCTAGTGCTTTATCCTCTGTACCATGCTGCCTCTTAGGAGAAAGGAGTTTTTCTACAGATATCTGGCTGCTTGCCCTGAGCCCCAGTTAATTAAAAATTATAGTCATACCATCCTGGCCAGGTTCAGGTGGCCCAGTCATTGGGGGACAGGTCAGTGTCTACAGCTGGCTGGCACACAATGCCCTACATTTGTCCCTTTTAGACTCCATGTGGAGGAGAGTATGAAGGGGGCACAGTTTCTTGTGTTAGGCAACTCCATAGCTCTAGAGTACCTGCCCCCATCCCTGCTTCCTGGGCTAAGAGCTCTTCTCCCCGGCCTCCTGGGCTGACATCAGCTATGTCTTTGACCTGACCTTGCGGCACAGGAGAGCTGAACTTCACCTCCTCTAGGAGCTGTCCCAGGTCTAGCCCCACAATGAAAAGTTGTATTTCTCAACTCTGGGCCCCCATCCCCAGCAGTTTCTAACTGCCCATAGGGTTGGGATATTGGCATTAACCAGAGGCTAACCAGACTTGGGTGGGGGGTTCACTTTACAAAGAGGGGTTTGAAGGGAACAACTTTATTTATCTCTCAACAGGTGCACATGGGCAGCTGTAATGGGAGCTGGGCTCCTTCTCCCCTCCCTCAGCTGCCCCATCTATCCTCCTCCCCACTCCCCAGACTAGGAGGAAGCTCTCCCCGGGGAATCAGGGTTGGAACAAGAAGACCAGCTGCTCAGGAGCAGTTCCTACCCTGTGCCTGGTCAGGGAGGCTGATTAAATGAGAATAGAGGGTCAGGGTCATTGACTGGGGAAGGGGAAATCCGCATAGACCAGTCACTTAACAGTCCCCGTGGAAAAGTCTCTGTTCAGAACGCTCACCTTTTATGACCTAGAAAAGCATGGGATTTAGAGCTCATCTAGTTCAATCACCTCATTAGACCCATGAGGAAACCAGGGGCAACACTGTGCTAATAAAGCAGCAGAGATGCTGGACTTTTGAGTGAGATGTGGGTGTGAATACCGGCTTTCCTCACTTCTTAGCCATGGGAACTACATTTCTCTGGACTTTGGAGAATTAAGGGGTTGGGCTAGGTGACCTCTATGTCCGATCTACCTTTCAATTCATAATCCTATGAGGTCATCCCAGCCTTTAATGAACTGACTCCCAGAAGGTTCAGTCCTCAGTGCTCAGTCCAGCACTTTAATTAATGATTTAGAGGAGGCAAAGTCAAAAAAATGGACCAACGACGCCAAGCTGGGATGGCCAGCGAATGTGGTTTGTAATAGACTGGGGTTAAAGAGAGGTTCAAAAAGCCGACTTCATGAGGACAAGATAGAGACCCGTGGCTAGAAAACAGCTCTCATTTCCATCAGACTTGGTGGTTTTAGTGAACCGCCGGCTCAGCACAAGCCAGAACGGCCCGGCAACCAAGAAAGTACATACAGAGGGAGCCATGTGTCATGTCCAGGACAAAAACCAGGGTGGTCTTGCTGTGCTCTGCCGTGATCCTGTCCCAGCTGGGACACTCTGGCCAATCCTGGGTAGCATTTAAGGACATTGATAAGCTGAACCCTTTTTAAGGGAGGGTGAATGAGATGGTGAGGGGACCAGAAGCCGTGGCATTTGATGATAAAGTAAAAGAACTGGGAGTGTTTATCTGAGGGTGGGGGAGGAGGAGGGGTATGATACTTGTCCTCAAATAGCTTGTGGATTGCTAGCATTCTGTGTATTGCTATAAAAGAGGTATTAGCTATATATTTTAAGCATAGCCCTGGAGGAATGGCCTAGTATCAATCAATGTGTGAAAGTTGTAGAAACAAAGTTTTTGTAGGATATTAAAAAAAAAAAAAATCCTAACAATAATGTTTGTAAGTGGAATGGGCTGAGTTCACAGTGTGAGTTCCCTGTCCCTGGAAGTATTCAAGCAGAGGCCAGATGACCCTTTTCCAGATGTTTTAGCAGCGATGGCTGGGCTCCTGGGGGGTTGAGCGGCTACCCTGTGTGGTCTCTTCCAGTTGTGACGTCCTATGGCTCTTTGACCCCGGCTATTCCGGGGAAAGGCTGTACTGGACATTCTTGGAATTTCTCAACAGAAGCCTGCCCGTGTGTTTTGTTTCTGGTGTTACCCAGAGCTGCTGACAGGCACTGACTGTTTATAGCATAGCCCTGAAGGTCAGGAATAGAGACTGTGATGTGAGTGCAGGGCCCAGGACTGAATGACCCTCCTCTTGCATGATGAATATAGATATAACTGTCTCCTAACAAGGCAAAGGTTATCGCATTTCAGCTCTGTAGGAAACCCACCTTCATTGGCCCTCAGGACAGTCTTGTACTAAGGAAGCATTTCCTGAAATCTCATTCCTTTCTCTTCCGAGAATCCCCATTTTGCCAGGTCATGCTGAGGGAATATTTAGTGTCACATTCTTACAGACTAATTATGACCTGTGAGCTTTTTTTAAAAAATGTTTTGATATTTAAATAGATTTAATTTAAGTTTAAATTTATTTAAATATTTTAAAATTTCATTTAAATATTTAATTATTTATTTAAATATAATTGATTTAGTTTATAATTTTGTAAATTTTATTCGATGCATTTAAAATTATTATTCTTACCAGACGCTGTCCCAGGGGTCAATGACCCATGCAAAAAATAGGCTGAGAACTCTTTATCCAATGGGTATGAGTGGATACCTACTGGAGATTGCTAATTAATTAGCAATTAACAGAGCAAGGGAAGGAAGCCTCCTTGGAAAGGGATCTGTGGCCCAGGAGAGTAAATAACAAATGATTTCCCATCAGACTGAAAGGTTTAAAATAAATAAATCCAGTGGGTAGCCCGAAATCAAAAGAAATTCTCAGCAATCATCCAAAATCTGAAACATCAAAGCAGAGAGTATATACTCCAAAGGGAAACACTAAATGGAGGCAAAAAGATATCTTTTCTATCGGAATCCAATTTTTTCTAAATCCGATCTTCAAAAGGCATTTTGCTGGCCACAGAAATGAATCCATCTTCCTATGTCTAGGGAACGGTGTATATACAAAGAAATAACTATAGTACATATACAAAATAAATGCAAGATTAATGGGGATCACTTAGGGAAGTATTCAAATCTGGTTTCAGACATTAGCTGTGTAACCCTGGACTAGTCACTTCACTTAGCCTCCGTTTCCTTATCTGTAAAATGAGCTGGAGAAGAAAATGGCAAATCGTCCATTATCTTTGCTAAGAGACCCTCAAATGGGACTATGAAGTTAGACACAAGTGAAGCAAATGAACAAAAACATTCTGAATCTCTGGGTGTGTTCTAATACCAACTGTCCTTCTGGCCACAGGGCTGAACGAATCCCCTTTACCTTGGTTGAACTGAGCCAAGCTTGAATTTTTTTCTAAGGTTCTTATGAACAAGAAAGGATGGAGGGAGGGGGGAAAGAAATGAAAAAAAAAAAAAAAAACAAGGAAAAGATGAATTCTATCAAGACTGGAGCTTGGCCAGCCTGTCCTGTGTGCTACAGCTTATGCAGCAGGGCTGGGGAAGGACCAGTTCTTCCTTGCCTCAATCCACTTTGAACTGGATGCTGCTAGACCAAGCAAGGATGAATGTAGAATGCTATATTTGGATTTAAAAAATGAACCACCCAAGTGCAGAATGAAAGCAATGTGGTCAAACATCACTTTTTTAATCTCAGCAGTTTACTAATTGGTCTCTGCAGCCAATCTTTTCCCTCCCTCACCCATTTTCTACATGGTTGCCAAATTGATATTCCAAAAGTACCAACATGACCATGTTACTGCCCTGCTCAGGAAGTTTTAATGACTCCAGATTTCCTGTAGGATAAAACATAAAACCTCAGGCATTTGAGAGAAGTGAAATGATGGTGAAGATAGAAATGCTGTTAGAGTTGGGAAGCCCATGACAGATGTTGATAAGTGTCCCTTAGCCCCTCCCTCAATATTCTAAGCAGGGGTCCTGAAATTGAGGTTAATGGACTCCACCCACCCACCCAATGTGATGGAGGAAATGTGTATTTTCACTTGCCTCTCTCTGAAATTTAACTTTTCCTTTAATTGTGATTTTTAAAAAAATGTTATTCTGAGAAAGGATCTACAATTCTTACATGGTCAATGAGGTTTCTGGCACACAAAATTTTGAGACTCCTCACCCTGAGATTATAAGTAGCAGAGAAAGTCTTAATGTAGACTTGTGAGGTCTTTCTTTTTTAAATTAAAAAAAAAAATTAAAGTTTTTTTTTTTTAATTTTTAAAACATCTGCATGGATGATTTTTCAACATTAACCCTCACAAAACTGTTTTCCAATTTTTCCCCCTTTCCTCCACCCCCTCCCCTCGATGGCAAGTAATCCAATACATGTTAAACTTGATAAAAATATATGTTAAATCCAAATATGTGCATACACATTTATACAATTCTCTTGCTTCACAAGAAAAATCAAATCAAACAGGAAAAAATGAGAAAGAAAACAAAATATAAGCAAACAACAACAAAAAGAGTGAGAATGTTATGTTGTGATCCACGCTCAGTTCCCACAATTCTCTCTGGGGTCAGATGGCTCCTTCTTTACAAGATCATTGGAACTGGCTTGGATTATCTCATTGTTGAAAAGAGCCACGTCCATTAGAAAGTCTCTCTTCACCTGGGAGTTCTCTATACCAATGAATCTATGCTTAGAATTCCTTCTCCTCCCAGCATCAGGAGGCCTTCTCAGTCTTCTTGGCTGTTCCCCTCCAGGATAGTCTCTTCCTCTTCCTCTTCCAGGGTAACCTCTTCCTTGCTCCACTCCTCTGCAGGAGCTCCTTCCTATGGTTCAAATATCCTTCCTCTTAACGTCCATTTCTTGGGGACCTCAACTCCACTCGAGGCACTGAAGAGTCATATCCTATAAGGAATCTTGGCTGATTCTCTTCTCTACTTGTTCATGCCTTATCTCCATTATTTTGTATTCATTCTGTGCAAAATTCTATATTTATTTGTCTGCATGTTGCTCCCCACTCAGTAATGGAGGAAGATTACATGTTACATCTGTTACATGTCTATTATAAGTGCCAGGGATACTGGCATATATAAGAAAAGGGAAAAACCATCCTAGGAACAACAAGATAATTTGAACCGACAATAAGAGAAGAGCGTTCCTTTGTAAACACCACCCTTGGGCACCTTCTCCATCCTCCATGTTTCCAGTAGTAATTCCCATCCTTCCTCCAGCCTTGAAGTACCCTCAGTCTCTGGACCTCACCTAAATCTTCCAGACAACTCATGACCCCCATCCTGGCCTTGATCTTGACCTGATTCCTCCCAACCTGAATCTAGACCCAAGCTTAGAACTTTCCAGGACCTTGACCCTAAGTGCTGCTTGGACTCTGACTTCTACCTAACAGCTGATCCTATCCTTGACCTTGACCTGGGCCCATCACTGTCCATTGCTATTCTAGAAGGTTTTTTAAATCATTTCTCATAGACTTGAAGAGGTCTGGAGGATACCCCAAGATATCATGGAATCTAACCTGTTAACTGTAGAAAAAGAGACATCAAGGATAAATAACCTGCTCAGTGTCACTAGCAGAATGAGAAACAGAATCATGTCTAGGGTATCCTCTAGCTCTCTTAGGCCATCACCTTCCCCACTTTACAGATGAGGAAACTGAGACCCAGAGAGGTCACTTGCCCAACAACAGGGAGTAAGAACTTTGTGCAATGGAGAGATAAAAGGGGGGTACAGGGAATATACGGGAATTCTTCCTAATTTTTTGATCTATCCAAAAGTAGACTGAGCGAGATGTCTTTCAAGAAGTCTTCAAGCAGAGGCTGGATGACTAGTCAAGGAAGGAGCCTTGATCAGGCAGTTGTCATGTCTTTCTCCAGCTCATTTTACAGATGAGGAAATGGAGGCACCCAGGATTAAGTGATTTGCCCAGAATAAGTGCCTGAAGTTGGATTTGAACTCATGGAGATAAGTCTTCCTGACTTCAAGCCCGGTGCTCAATCCACCTAGAGAGCTTGGTCAGGCAGAGGTTGAGCAAGATGGCCTCTGAGGTCTCTTTCCCTTCGGAGAATTTCTAATTCCGAGTAAAACAAACGTTGCTATCTATCACTGTCTCATTGCTGACACTGCTGTGAGTTTTCTAGAGACAGTACATGTTTGAGTGTGTGTGGGGGACATGTGGGAGCGGGTGTAGGTTCTTAGTGTGGGTGTGTGAGAGTCTGGGAAGGGGAATGTCTGGGAGAATGGGTGAGGGGGTGTTTGAATGCTTTGTGAGCACCAAGAAGTGTGAGCGTGTGGGTGTGTGAACATAGTGGGTGCGAGCATCTGGCTGCTGGGACGACCACAGAATCAAGGAATTCTAGAATGGCACAGTCTGAAGCAAACGCAGACATGGCCCGGCCCAACCAGTGACACGCTGGTAAATTTTGTACAGCCGGCTCGCCCTGCTATGGAATCTGCATTATTTCCACTTTCCCCCACCGCTTTCCTAAGTCCAGACAATTGACAAAACATTAAATCTAGGGCTGATTTGTAGAATTTGCTGATTTAAACGCTTATACTGAAAATTTAACAATTAGCTCTCCTATGCCAATAAGAGCTGACTCCAGAGCACCCCTGACTTCTACCCTCTCATCTTCCAAAGGAGAAATCTGAGACTCACGTGTGATCATGAAGCAGAAGTGGCCAAAGGGAAAATCATGATACTGTAAAAAGGACACCTGATGGGAGGCCGAGGAGATGGCCTGGCTTCCGATTCAGGCTCCTGCATTTACACTATGATGTTGGACGAGTCATTTTCCCGCCATGGCCCTTGATTCCCTCAGCTGGGTTGGACTTCGAGAGTGAGATTAGTTAGAGACAAAGGATCTTCTTAGCCTGTTCTGTAGTGCAGAGATCTCACTCAGGCTTTCTCTGATCTCTCCCTACAAAACTTAGATGGGAGTACCTGCCAGGTGATCTCAGCAGGAGAGATTCCCTGACTTGTCCAACCCCTGAGATCCAGGGAGTCGTGATTAGGTCTTCAAGTAGAGAAGCCCAAATGGTTACTGGTCCAGATCTTGTAGACAGGATTCCAACTTGGATCTGGGTTAGATAAGATTCTTGGTTCTTCAGCTGGAGTTTGTGGTTAGATTTCAGGCAGTCTGTGAATTCATTATTTTGCTAACTCTATTTCAGCATAAGTGACTTTTATTTAAATCCTATTTTTTTGGGTACATTTGAAAACATTCCAAGAAAGAGTTCATAGGTTTCACCAGGCTGCCCCAGGGGTCCAGGGCAAAATTAGATGGTCCTTCCCACATCTGAGTTTTTGGAGTTCTGTAGCCAGTGACTTAATCAGATCTTTCTAAGATCTTTTTAGAACTTGGTAATAAAACCAATAAAAATAGCTAGCATCTAGATAGCACTTTGCAAATATTATCTCTTTGATTCTCACATAAACTCTGGGAGACAGGTCATATTATTATCTCCATTGAACAGATGAGGGAACTGAGGCAAACAGAGGGTAAGTGAATCAATAAGCTAGTACGGGTATGAGGCTGGATTTGAATTGAGGTCTTCCTTAATCTAGGTCCAGTTAGAATTCCTTAGGGCCTTGCCCCAGACAATTGCACTCAATGCTAGAAATAGACTGGCCTAGCTGTAAGGCACCCACTAACTTTCTCTCCAACACACACTCACCACCTCCTTCCCCCACCACATACACATACACTCTTCCACCCAGAGGTGTGTATAACTCCTCCTTCTAGTCCCCACTTCGGAGAAATCTCAGAAAAAGGGCCCCTCCACTCCCACTTTTCCATTATCAAGCCCTTCCCTGCCTCCTCACCCCTGTGACTTTTTAATTCTATTTTATTGGATGCATTTGAAAACATTATTCTGATTTGATGCTTTTGAAAACACGGTAACTTTGGGCGGTAGGGAACAGAGGAAATCTGGGCTTCCCAGTTCTACTTAGTTCTCCTGTTCCTTTCTCCTGAACTCATTCCTGATCTTATTACAAAAGGGAGTAGAATCACAGACTCTCAGAGCTGGATGAAACAACCCAAATCATTTGACTTAATCTCTACTTCAGCAGGAATTCTCTTAATAAAACCTCCAGCTTCTGCTTAAATATTTCTGTGATATGGTATTCCCTACCTTCCATGGTAGGCCAATAAACTTTCAAATAGCCCTGATGGATGAACCAAGGAGGCACCGCTGAAGCTCAATGATCAGCCCCCACCTTAAATAACTGCAGTGATCCTTGTTTTGTCTCTGTGTTTTTACATAGCTTATTGAGAGGGGTGGTCAGTAAGAGAAGAAGTCAGGCCTTTTTCTTTTGCAAAATTGGAACCAACAGGCATCCACCAGGCAGATGGACTGAAGAGTGTAAACATGGTCCCCACTGTTTTGTCAAGCACCGGTAAAAGTAGAAAAACAGGACCCCTGGGAGGTGGTTAAAATCATAGGGACATTTGTCCCAGCTGAGCCTAAATGAGAGTGTGGGGAGAATGGAAAACCTCAGTCACATTCCCCCTTTCTCCTCCCTACCTGCACCCTAGGCTCTATGAGGCAGGACAAGACTACCCAGAACCCTTTGTGACTGATACTGCGGCTCTGAGGATAGACAGATCAACAGTCCTTAGTACTGAACTAAGGGCTGGGGATTCAAAGACAAACTAGGACAGCCCCGTCCTCAAGGAGATTACATTCTAATGGGGAAAGACAACGGGCAAGGGCAAGGTAGAAAATGCGAGATGGGAGGTGCTGCTGAAGAGATGGAGAAGCTAGAAAGTGAATGGAGCTGGGGTCATTCATAAAAGAGTGGAGCTATATAGGGAGCACCTCCGTTCTAGGTTTCTCAGACGGAAGGAGGGAGAACAAAGGAGAACAGAATTCTCATAGAGCAAGGCTCTGGATCCACACCGGGACTTAGGCTTTACATGTGCATTGTGTAGAGTATATTTAAAAAAAAAAAAAAAAAAAAAAAAAAAAAGCAAAGGAAGTCCCTACAATGTAACCTCTGGCTGCTTTGGTATATAAAAAACACAAAGGAAGTCCCTACAATGTAACCTTTGGTTGCTCTGGTCTGTAAAACACAAAGAAAGTTGCTACAATGTAACCTCTGATTGCTCTGGGCTGTAAAACCACAAAGGAAGGTGCTACAATGTAACCTCTGATTGTTCTGGTCTATAAAAACCCAAAGAAAGTCCCTACAATGTAACCTCTGGTTGCCCTGGAATATAAACAACACAAAGGAAGTCCCTACAATGTAACCTCTGGTTGCTCCGGTAAATAAACAACACAAAGGAAGTCGCTACAATGTAACCTTGTGTTGTTCTGGTAACCCTTCTTTGAACCCCCCCCAGAGACATCCAGGTGGTACCACAGTGTGGAGAGAAGGGCCTGGAGTCAGGAAGACCAGGGTTCAAATATTATCTCATACACTTTGTCACTTAGCCTGCCTCTGTCTGCCTCGGTTTCCTCATCTTTAAAAGGAGGGTAATAATAGCACCCACCTCCCAGAGTTTTTGCAAGGATCTAATGCAATAATAATTATAAGGTGCCCAGCACATAGTAAATCCTATATAAATGTGAACTGTTTATTTGTTGTTGTTATTATCATTATCTTTAAAATGTGGATAAGAATAGCCTTTACTTATTAGAGTTATTGTGAGTGTCAAATGAGATACTATTTGTAAAGCACTTAGCACAGTGCCTGGCACCCAGTAGGGGCTTAATTAAAGCTTATTTCTGCTCTTTCTTTCCTTTCCCATTCCATCATTGAGCCTCTACCTAGAAATCCTCCAACCCCATCTCACTGAGCCCCAATCCCACCACCATATACCATACATTAAATCAGAGTGAGGTCCCCGTGTTACTGATGCCTCATTGTGTCTCAGAGAGGTGGCCAAGGTGAAAAGAGGAAGTGACTTATTATTGAACCAAAATCAAAAGGCTCATGTGCACACAATTATCCTTTCAGCACTCCTGTAAATCTCAAGAAAGACAGTTGAGGGGGAGGGCCCACAGCTAGGTGGCCAAGTGGAAAGAGCAGGGGGCCTCAAAGCTAGATAGAGCACTAGCCCTGAAGTCAGGAGAACCTGAGTTCAAATGTGACCTTAGACACTTAACACTTCCTAGCTATGTGACCGTGGGCAAGTCACTTAACCCCAATTGCCTCGGCCAAAAAAAAAAAAGATAGTTGGGTCTAGTAGATAGAGCTTTGAACTTGGAACCAGGAGATCTGGATTAAAACCCTTCCTCCTACATTTATATCGTTGTGAGCTAGATTTTGATGTCTCTGAGCTGGAGTTTTCTCCCCTGCAGTATGAGGGACTAGAGCTGGGGGACACCTGAAGTTCCCACACAGACTCCCAACCTTTTGAGGTGTCCTAGATGTTGCTGTAACCGGAGTTTCTTGGTATGAAGGGGAGGCATCCATGGAACATTAGCTAATTTGGTCAGCTCACACTGCCCTGTGGAAAAGCCACCCCCCAACCCCTTCCTCTCTACCCCTTCCCGGGGCCGGACCAGAGGCCCCTGCTGAGCACCCCCTCCGGTTGCCCTGGCTGGAGCCGAGGCCTCAGGTCCATGTTCAGCCTCTCTGGGGTCCTGCTCAGCCCCCCTTCCCCTTCCATCTCCTCCCCCATTCCCTGCTCTGCTGGAGGCCTGGGTGGTGTGGGGCTGGGGAGAATGTCTCACTGCCTATAAATACTCGGCTAAGTTAAGAAGTTGGTTATAAATAGGGCTCAGGGGCTTGTGTCCCTTCCAGGAAAATTCTCTGCTCTTTGGTCCCTGGGAGAGGTGGGGCCTACCCCTGGCCTCTGATTCATGGCCAAAGCCAAGCGAGGATGGAAATCGTCCCTCAGAATGGCAAAAGAGGGGCTCGGGGCCCTTCGCTCTGAGCTCGATGGAACACAAAAACCCCTTTCAGTGGTCTCTGACCAACAGGGGTCCAGGCTCCATTATCAGACCCCCAGGAAGGGCAGCTCACTACCTTCTCAGTCCACCTTCTCCATCATTATTAGGGGGTTTTTCCATGATGCGAGCCAACAGCCACCTCTGCTTTTGTCTCCCTTAAAGCAAGCCTGGTCCCTGTGCTTTCCAGGAGCTGAGTTTTCTGTGGGAAGAACCCTAGAGGACACAGGTTCAAATCCCCGCACGGACACGGGAATCTGGCCAACTGGGCCACGTCTTTGGGGCTCAGTTATTGCTTTTGTAAAAACAAGCGCTGCCTTTGAGACCCAAACAACGATTCCATCACTGATTTCTCTTCCCTCCTTTCCTCATGGGTGACCTCCAGAATTGTGATCCGGAAAAGTAGCCCCAGGTTTTCGAAGTGGATCTTCTGGGGTCACTCCTGGCTATTTCAAAAGAAAAAAAGATGAGAGATGAGTCCCCCAACAGCAACAGAGCTTCCTTCCAGACAAAAGACACTGAGGAACCAGGATTTCACCAGGGTGGGGAAAATGTTTGCACTGGAAAGGATGAGAGAGACTTGGCCACTGATTAAATGGGGGGGGGGGTTCTGCTTAAAGGAGAAGGAAGGACTGAGGTATGATGGGGCCAGTTCCAGTGGGCAGAGCCAGTTGTTAAATTTTCAGCATGAGAATTTGCACCTCTGATGAGACACACACGCTACAAATCAGGCCTTGTTTTATTGTCTAGTTAGTTGTCTGTGCTTAGAAAGTAATGGAGAAAAAGTCAATAAGGTAGCGCTCATTCTCTCCCTATTCCCTCCCCTTTCCCAAGCTGCTTTGTTAAACATTGGCCAACACACGGGAAAGTCAGATTTCTGAGTCTGGGGGACTAGAATGACTGGAATTAAGGCCATCAGGAGGAGGTGTAGATGGTGGAAGATGATAATTTCTTTTTTAAATTTTTTTCGAGGGGCGATCGGGGTTAAGTGACTTGTCCAGTGTCACACAGCCAGGAAGTGTTAAGTGTCTGAGGTTAGCTTTGAACTCAGGGTTCCAATTTCAGTAGCGTTCATTCATTCATTCACTCACTCATTCATTCATTCATTCACTCATTTATTCATCTAGGCAACATGGTACAGTCAAAAGAACATTGAATTTGGATCCAGAAGACCTGGAATCAGATCCTGGCTCTGCCATTCATACCTTGGCTTCTTTGACTATTTCTTCATGAGTCAAGATAAGCTACTTTCTAAGGCCCCGCCCAGATCTGAATCCATGATCCAAAGTTCAGTGTTGGTTGAAGAATGGTGGAGGGAGGAACCCACTGAACCCATTGAATTGTGAGTCAGATCACACTACTTATGACTTTGGAGAAGTCAGTCTCAACTTTGGGCCTCAGTTTCCTCATCTGTAATATGAAGCTGAAATAATAGGTAGGGGAGTTACGGGGTACCATAGTGCACAGGATTACCAGTTCTGGAGCCAGAGAGACTAATCTCCCTGAATTTAAATCAGCTCAGGCATTTATTGGCTGTGTGACCTTGGGCAAGTCACTTTACCCTGTGTGCCTCAGTTTCTTTATCTGTAAAACTGAGCTGAAGAAGAAAATAGCAAAGCATTCTGGTATTTTTGCTAAGAAAAGTCCAATAAGGTCATGAACAGTCAGACATGACTGAGATGCCCGAATAACAACAGGTAACCTTTCCTGTGCCATGGACCTCTGTGACGGTGTCTGGGGAAGCCTAGGGACTTTTCTCAGAATCGGGCTTTTAAAGCATAAACCCAACTAAAAACCAATCAAAAGAGGCTGAAGATGAGTGGAAAAAATGATGTCATTTCCCCCCAAGTTCACAGCCCCTTGAAATCTCCCCCCTAGACCCCTTGGTCCCAGGCTAAGAGCCTTTGACCTAGATGGTCTCCAACTCTGTGGAGCTTTTGAGTTGAAAATGTCTCTCCTTGCACCCCTACTTAGGCCAGCTCCTGCCCCAAGCCCCTCCAGCTTGCCCCCCTCCCCTCCATTTTCTCAGTGTCAGCAACTAAAGTCTTGCCCCCTCCCATCCCTGCCTCAGAAAGTGGGAGGAGAGGGGACTTCACTCCTCCCATAACAGCCGCTTGGCTCTTCTGGGGGGAGGGTCTGCCAAAGGTCAGCACGAGGGGGATCCCTGATGAGCAGAGACAGGTGGCTGGCAGGGGGCGGGAGGAAGGCGCCAGGTTGCCGGCTGTGAGGGCCACGTTGGCACGACACTTGGGGCTCAATTTTCCTGTTTTTGTGTCTTCTCCCCTTCAGCGGGGAGGGCACTCATACAGGAAGAGCTGCCAAACTCAGGGGGCTGGGGGAGAGCCCTAAGCCCAGGAGCCAACTCGATGCAGTCACTTGGTACAAGAAGGAGGCTGGTATTGGGCAAGAGAGATAGCAGGAGGCATTCAGAAAATCTTCCACAAGAGGGGGCTTTGGTTTGGCATTCAAGGACCTCTTTAATTTCTACCACAACCCCTCCCGTGATGTGCTGGTAAATGGTGAACAATTGATTTTTGGCATAATTAACACATTTTCCCATCTCTTTCTTCAATCTAGACAGCCAACAAAATTATAAATCAAGTCCCAGGTTGAAGCATTTGCTGATGTCTGAGGTTTAATGCCCACGCTGAAGATTTAATAATCAGCTCTCATCAGCCTGTCGAGCTTGTCTTGTCAAACGCCTGCTGCCCTCTCCCTGCCCCCTGGACTCCTATTTCTTGCAGCCAGACTGGGTTCCAACTGAACTGGGCATCCATTTGCCACACCCTCCCTTTCCTTAGAACCCACCCTCCCTTTCCTTAGAACCCGCCCGCTCTCTCCGACCTCCATGCCATTGTCTATGCCTGCCAAGCACTCCCTTCCCCTCTTCACCGGTGGCATTTCTACTGAGGCATTAAAATAGAACTCGTCCCTTCTCAGATTCCCCGGGTAGGAGGAGGACTTTGCCCTCTCCCAGCTCACTCAGCTCGTCCTGTCTCTTTTCCAATGAAGTTAGATTGTGCCTCCTTTGAACTCTGGAAGTCCCACTGGGTCTAGCACAGTGCTCAGCACACAGTAGGGGCTTACTAATTGGGGTCATAGATCTAGAGCTGGGAGGGAAGTCGCCTTCTTCAGCCCAGGGAGGTTGAGCCACCTGACAAAGTCAAAAGGTGGGATTCCATTCTGGGTCTTTTGGATTCAAATCCAGTATTTGCTTGTTTTGTTTTGATTTTGGTTTTGACTGAGGCAATTAAGGTTAAGTGACTTGCCCAGGGTCACACAGCTAGGAACCGTTAAATGTCTGAGATCACATTTGAACTCAGGTCCTCTTGACTTCAGGGCTGATGCTCTATCCACTGCACCACCTAGCTGCCCCCAAATCCAGTATTTTATTTTTTTTTAACCAAGTGAACGAATGAATGAAATGAATAAACATTTAACTGAGCACTTACTAAGTAACAGAAACTCTTTAAAGTCAAGGTCATCAACCCTCTCTACACTTGGCCCAGCCCGGGCTGCTACAATGTTCTTGGCAGAGCCTCGGAGCCTCCAGCTGAGGGCCTGGCACTTTGGAACCACCCACCCCGCAGGAATGGGTCTCTTTGAGACCTCCCCAGGCCTTAGCCTTGGTGGGGTCTGAGGGCAGATTGGAGTGTTCTTAGGCAAGAGGACTTTGGCCAAGAAGAGGGTCGGGAAGAGACTCCTCCTTTTTCCCTTCTCCACCACTCATTGGGGAAAGGATCTGCACTCCTCTGCCCTTTGCCCAGGAGCTTCTGCATCAGGGCTGGAGAGAGGGCAGGAGTAGAGTGTTTAATTGCACAATCAGTGGTGACAATGTCTGGGCTTTTCAGGAGGGGCGACAGCTTTGGGGACAATGACCCAGGGGCAGGTGACAGCTCCAGGGATTTTGGGGGCAGGGTCTCTGAGGATGGACCATTTCATCTAGAAACTGGTAGTGATGGCTCTTGGTTTGTCACTGGGCAGGGCTTCCAAAACTAACCATCACAACATGGGCCATCACCAGGCAGCCAGGGTTCCGAGGACAAACACCCCTCTACTCCCCCCCGAAAAAAGCCCAATATTTATGGAATCATAGAAGCTTAGAGCTAAAACACTTCTTAGAGATCTTAAGACCCCATCAACTGTGTGACTATGGGCAAGAAACTCCAACTCTGTTTGCCTCAGTTTCCTCATCTGTAAAATGGGGATTATTAATAATAGTACCTACCACCAAGGGTTGTTGCTATGATCAAATGAGAAAATATTTATCAAGTGCTTTCCAAACATTACATAAAGACTATCTGTTATTATTATTACCTCCAATAATTATTTAGAGAGCAGGCTTCCAGTTCCAGTGCCGTGTGACTTTGGTCAAATTATTTAGCCTCCCTCTGGGACTTAGCTTCCTCAGTTATAGAATAAGAGTGTTGGGTTAGATGATCTTGTAAGATCCTCCTGGTGAAGTTCTCTGATTGCACAGTCGCTCCACATGATGTCTGTTGTTGTGGAGCCAGACTTTCCCATGGGATGATGCTAGGGGACCAGCGCAGACATGGGCAGGGGGCAGGGCTGGGCTGCAACTCTCTCTTACCCATGGTTCCATTTTCAATGTGAGCACTTATACCCCAGAAATCCTCAGTGCTATAAATCAGGGCTGGATTTATTGTTGTGATGAGTGTCTAGACTTAAAGTAGTGGAGAAAATGTAAATAATTCTGATTAAACTCAAAAGTGTGGCGGAAAAGCTGATCGTGTCTCGTATGAGCTGGTTGTTAAGCATTTACCCGCCCTGGAGAGATGGTTGTTAAACATTTAGCAGGCTTCCTTGGTGAGGGAAGAGGGAAGAAAGGGGCCTGAATCTGTCTCTGTCTTTCTTCTTGAAGTATCACAGACTATCTGACTTGAAGCATATATCTGTGAACATAGACTTGTTATCTCCCCACTTCCCTTAGCTGCGACTCTCCTCCCTTGCCAGGCTGGGGAAGAATGCTAGCTCCTCGATTCTTTCTTGACCACTGAGTCCATGAGCAAGGTCACCAAGACCCCTCTAACCTTTGCCTTTTTTCTGTTCCCCCAGATCACTCCTGGCAGCAAGGCAGCCCAGTCTCAGCTCACCCAGGGGGACCTCGTGGTGGCTATCGATGGTGTGAACACAGATACCATGACCCACCTGGAGGCCCAGAACAAAATCAAGTCAGCCAGCTACAACCTGAGCCTCACCCTGCAGAAGTAAGTGGGAGCCCGTTCTGGAGGCGGGGATGGGGCCTGGGTGGGAGGAGGGGGCCCAGAGACCGCAGGTGTAGCAGCAGCCAGGGCTGAGGACCTTTCTAGGGCCCGTCTCGAGGCATAAGTGGCCACCTTATGCCTCCGAGAAGATAAGAACAGATCGATTTAGCATGGATTCTGAACAAGATGGCGGCAGAGAATCAGGCCAATGGATGGAGAACGAAAGCTGGAGCCCTGGACCCCAGCCCCAGCCCTGGTCAATGTCCACTTCTGGTCTCAGAGCTGCTCCCCCATCTTGCCTTCAGTCCTCAAGGCTTTGATCTTTCACTGATCACTGAAGGCTGACTGGAGGCTTCCTGACTTTCCTGGGCAGAGCCAGCCTGGCTCCTTGGGCCAGAAAACTGCTGTACTTTTGAACCTTCATTATCTGTTCTTTTCTCCTTCTTGCCATTGCTGTTCCTGGCTTTGCTTTCTGCCTCCTTCGCTTTTACTATTGTCTTAAATACTCTCTACCAGAAAAAGAGGAGGAATGAGCATTTATATAGCACCTACTGTATGCCAGGCACAGGGCTAAACAATTGACAAATATCTTATTGGATCCTCACAGGGACCTTACAGTTATCCCATCTTATAGTTTAGTATACTGAAGCAAATAGAATAAGTTGGGTAAATTTCTTGCCCAGGCTCACATAGAAAAATTTACATTTTAAAACTGGTATCCTCAGTGTCTCTTGAAAACAGCAGGTTCTCAGTAAATGTTTATTGGATAGCTTTAGTCACCAATAAATAAGATCCCCTACCTGGGGAGGAGGAGGAGTAATCATCCATTTACAGATCATAGAGACCACTGAATCCACTCCTTTTACAGATGAGGGTCCTGAGCGTAGAGAGCTTAAGAATCCTAGAGCTTGTGAGCAGGAAGTGACTGAGACTGGATTTGAACCCTGGGACTGGGTTTTTAATTGTTCCCACTTGACTCTGGTTATAGGGCTGTGGTAGGTTCAGAGCGTCGGTTGCTGGGGAAGGATGGCACCCTTGTGCCCTCCCAGCCTTCGAGAGCTGCCAGGTACACTGAGGGGTCAGAGCAGGCCTTGAAGATGGCGTGGGACAGTAGACAGGGCTGCTGGTTATAAGGGATGATAATCGCCACTGTCCTGAGTCTTTTTATCTTTCCCGGGCGACTCCTCCTCCCCAGTGCTGGCTGACTGCTCTCATATCAGCTCACACCCACAATGGCTGCTCCCAGGATAGAAGGCCTGGCAGGACCATAGGTCACAGATGTGGCAAGAGGCCCAGATTCTGCCACGTTGCGGACACTGGCACCTCTGGGAAGCCTGAAGAAGGGAGGGCATACATACCAAAGGCAGGCAGCAATCTGTGCAGCTGACAACCCGGGTGGGTGCCCTGAGCCTCAGGGAGAGCAGATAGGATTCTGGGTTGGGGCAAATCAGGGTCCACACAGGCCCCCCGTCCAGAATTTACAGCAGGGACCCCCAGAAAGTGGGGGATCAGATCAGCAAAGACCCAGAAAATAGGACAAGGAACTGTGGGAGGCACTGGGGGAGGGAATTTTGTAGTGAAGGACACCACTCAAGATAACATTCTTTTCTGCCAGCGTGAGGTGACTACTGGTGGTTTACTCTGTTATTTTCCACTTGTGTGGGCTTGGAAAGTGTGAGGCGTCCGTCCCCTCCCCATCAGCCTATTTCTGGCCTCCTACAAACTCCAGAAACTTCCTTAGGTCACCTCTAGAGCTCAGTTAGAAGAATCTGTTCCTGAGCAGCAAGGACAGCTATGAGGAGCAGACATGCCTCAAAAGCTCTGTCCATAGGGTCAAGGATACATGGCAGAGGAGGTTTGGTGATGTCCATATATCTTCCAAAGGCATTTTCCTCTATTCCCAATCCCCAATCCCTATAAGGAAATCCTTTTACTGAGGAGGCTTGGAATAACAAGAAAAGCAATGAATTTTCAGGTAGAAGACCTGAATTTAAATCCCAATTCTGCTACTTACTACCTGAATAATCTTAAGCAAATCATTCCTCTGAATCTCAGTTCTCTCTTCTGTAAAATGAGAGGATTGGATTAAATGAACTTTAAACTTCCTTCAAGCTGTAGATACTCTGAATGCAGACAGAAAGAAAGAATATAGTAGCCATCAATCAGTGAAAAAGCATTTATGTTGTCTGCTGTCTTTAGCACAGTGCCCGGCATACAGTAAACAGAATATTTATTGACTGACTCTGTACTAGGGACTGTGCCTGTCTTCAAGGGGATTAGTGGGAAAGAGCCACAAAGTGTATAGGCAAGTACAACCCAGAACTCAGATGATTCTGCTTTGGATTCTCTTGACAATTCCTAGCACCCAGATGGAGAAGGGATGGCAGCCCTTCTCTTTTCCTTTGTTGCAGTCACTCCCTGGTTTTGAGAATGTGTCCTACTTCTGAGTTCACAGGGCTAACCATTGGTCACTTCTTCCCCTTCCTTTCCCCCCTCCCCCCCACACCATGGCACACTGGGATAAAGCAAAAGTTGGGGATCTGTTTTATTATGTACAATAGTAATCAAGTAACTAAGGGGAAAACACAATAAGGCAAAATAAACAGAATAAAGTCTAGAACTTGTGATAAGGGGAGAGTTTGTAGGATAATGAAAAGAACTCTGACATTAGAGGACTGGTGTGATCTTGAGCAAGCCACTGAACCTTCAGTCTCCTCTACCACAAAATGAAGGCTCTGGATTAGGTGGCTTCTGGTCCAGTCTCCTCAGGGAGACCTGAGTTCAAATCTGGCCTCAGAGTCTCCCCAGCTGTATGACTTTGGGCAAGTCACTGAACTATTTCAGCACCTCACTAAATCCTGCCTCAGTTTCCCCAATTGTAAAATGGGGATGATAATAATAGGACCTATTTCACAGGGTTGGTATGAGGATTAAATGAGAAACTTGTAAAGTGCTAGAGAAATGCCAGTAATTGCTACTAATGCTGCTACTATTTCTACTAAAGAGCAAACAGACAGAATGTCATAAAGAAAGAAGCTTTAACATGTGGGGCATGCTCTGGGAGTAGGGTCTACAAGGTTCTAATCAGTTTAACTCAATTCAACAAGTCTTTATGAAGTATTTCTAGGCATTCAAGGAGCTGTGCTTGGTGGGGAGTGGCTACCAAGCCTTCTAGACAATCCCTGCCCTCAAAGTTTAAAAGTAATAGGGGACTATCCATGTACAGCAATATCTATCCATAAATCTGTCAAAAGTTGGAATTTGAAAGGGGAAAAGAAAAGCTCTCGACAGAGTTCTATAAGAAAATCTGAGACGATCTGGTCCTGGATTTGACCCAGATTCAGATCCCAGTTCTGCTTACTTGTGGGACATTGAGCAGGTGACTTTACCTTTCAGACCTCAGTTTCCTTGTGTGGTAAAGGAAGGGGCAGGACAGGCTGAAGGATCTCTCCGACCCCTTCCACCTCTAATCTTATGATCCCATAAGCTTCCACCTGAGATGCCTCAGACAATGAAGAAGACTTGGATGTGGCCTGGGAGGGATTGAAGCCCCCTGCAGTGTGAGGAGGGATTTGTTTTTCCCTCTACCCAAAATGCTGATGGGAAGCAGATGGGAAGGAGGCTCCCATAGGGAGACAGCCCTGGGCTTCCCCTGGGAAGCTCCACCTGGCACGTCTGCCTTTTCTCTCTATGGGCCTCCTGAGCAATCCATAGAGCTCTTCCCTGTGACTGGAGAACTGTGGGGAGGGGGGTTTGAACAATATGTGTTCAGCTGTCTTTCTTCCCCATAGCTCAGAAAGTTTCCTTGAGGCTAACGTGGCATCCCAGCAATAGAGCCAGAGATGAGCGTTCTAGTTGAAAACACATTTTCCCCCAGACCTCCCACATGGTTCTGGCCTGGCTGAGGCTGAACAGTTGCAATAACGGAGGTCTGGATGCTGGCAAGGCTGGCAGTGACGAGACCCTGTGGAGATAAAGACACCAGCAGTACTAGCCCCGCCTGGCAATAGCCCCGAAGCTGGACACTTTTACAGCCCAGCATTACCTCAGTCGTTATGGGTTCCATACCACCACAAGCTATCCCTGGATCTCCAAGGTAGTTCTCATTTCCTACACCATGGAGTTCTCATTGGGACACAGAAAGAGCTGAAAACAAGGAAACTCCCTTGTTTCCATAACCTTTTTGTTGAGCACGGCACAAAACCCTCCCCAGATTTCACCTCATTTCCTTTTGGGCAAAGGCAGCAGTGTCTTCAGTTTGTGCCTCCTGGGATGCTCAGAGAGGTCAGGGAAGTTGCCTAGAGTCACACAGCAAGCCAACCTTCTTGAGAGAATTCCAATTTGGCAATGGTTCCTGCAGAAGAGGCCATTTAAGCTGCCATTTGTGTAATGAGATGATACAGCTGTTTTCTTGTTGAATTGAACATATCTCTCCTGAGGAACAGACTTGGAGCCTAAAGGAATCATGTGGAAGACCTCAGGATTCCTGATGTCTGTTACCAAAGAGGTCTCAGGGACCTGGGTCAGTCTGCACCAGGTCAGGTTCCACTTAATTATTGGCAAATCCATTTCCCAGTTTGGGCAAAGCTGGAATGGAAGCAGTTCTCTAAACATAGAACAAAGAGAGTCTCCTGGTCCCAGAACTACAATGAATTACATTGCCCGGTCCTACCAGCCCATAAGCCATATCCAGGGGGTCCCAAGGGATCCTGGGAAGGTCATAACCAAACCTGGGAGAGAAATGGATTTGATGGCCCTTTTTTTTTTTTCTGTTCAATTATTTGTGTCCTATTTCTTGTGAACTTGTTTTAGGGGTTTCTTGGCAGACACTAGAGTGGTTTGCCATTTCCTTGTCCTGCTCATTTTATAGATGATCCCCAGGTAGACTCAAAAGTCTGTCTCCCTTTGTAGACACATGTAGGCAGACAAGCAGAATCCTTCTCTTAGTCCAAGGTCATGCAAGTTACAAAATGAGGATTCACACTCGGGTCCTTCATTATACTCAAGGTACAATGGGAAGAGTCCTAGGGCTGGAGTTAGAAAGATAAGTTACTTGATTACTAATTCTGCAATTGTGGGCAAGTTTCTCTCTCTAAGCCTTAGTTTTCTTATCTGTACAATGGAGCTAATACCTCCTCTAGGACCTGCCTGACAGAGAGCTCCATTAGAATGTCAGCAGAGTTCTTTGCAAGCCTTAAATTACTCTATAAATATCAGTTCTTATTATCAGGAGGAAGTTTGAAGAAGCTCCAGTCCAAGGTGGACAGTGATCGTTGATAGGGATGACCAAGAGGAGCAGATGAGACGAGCCACCATGGCCAGCACTCCTCCTTTGGAACGGGAGATTATTTGGGGGCAGAGAAAGGGAGAGACTAGATAGGGGACGCGGTACCTCATTGGTACCTCATTTCCTTCACAACAAGGGGCTCCAAGGGGGCTCCTTTCCAGCTACTGTGCTCTGTCATCACACCCTGTGTTTCTAACAGGTCAAGGTGATCCTTTATCCGACCTCAGACCTCCACCCTACTAGCCCTCAGACACAATCTGATCTGAAAAATTCTCATTTCCCATTTCCTCCCTGAATTTCCTAACAACCACCATAAGGCTCTAGGAATTGGACCTGGGATCTCCCGGCTGAGAACACTCCCTCTCCCAATGCAGATATCGGGATTCTCTCTTTAAGTTATAATTTTAGAGAGTTGCCCAAAACAAGGGTGTCCAACCCACGTGGAAATGGGGCCGGCAACCATACCTGAGTCCCTTCCAGGTCACATATTGACTTAGAAAACCAATTATTAACATTATCTGTTCTATTGTCTTTTTATGAACATTTTTGTTAAATATTCCCCAATTACATTTTAATCTAGTTGGAACAGCGAGCCCATGGGGCGCCATGTTTGAGACCTCTGGCCTAGAGCATTAACTGACTTACCTAGAGTCATACAAGCAGTACAGGTCGGAGGTGAGACTTGAGGCTGTCGCCAAGTTGATTGTACCCTACAACTTTTCTTCTCTATTATTATTGTTGTTCTTTGTTAATAGGAATAATAGCAATAATAATAATAGCTGATATTAATATGGAAATGACATCCTTTGAGTTTCTGAGCTCTGAGAAAGTCCTCATTCAAGGTCCTATGCTAAGATCAAGATCTCAGTGTTGTAGCACTCAGCAGCTTGCTGTGTGTGTAGGACTCACGGGCACCATAGAGGCCACCAGGGCCCTTCCCTCCCTCTTGTTCAGTCTGAACCTTCCAGATCTCACCCTGGGGGGTAGAGAAGGGATCCAATCTTTGCTAGAGGTCAGAGCAGCTTCTTCCTGGTGGCAGCCCTCTATCAACTCTGGATTTCTGATGAAAATTGAACCAGAAATTCTGGTTGGCCACAAAGAGGAGAGAAGATATGTGTCTTTCCCTTCTTTGTAAAGGTAGAGGACTATGGGTATGGAATGCTGCATACATCCTCAGAATTCTTGTGCTATATTGCCTCATTTTGCTGAAACATTTTCTTTTCACAAGGAATGATTCTCCCCTAAAGGGAGATGCAAGAGGAGGGACACATTTGGAAATGAAGTTGGTATAAAACAAATGAACTTAACAAAAATGTAATTAAATTTAAAGAAAACTGAGGAGACACTTTTTGGGACATGGGATTTTGTTTTGCTTGACTACACATAATTTGCTCCAAGGGTTTTCATTTTCTTTTTTTTTTTCTTTTAAAGAGAGAGAAGGAATGAGAGAAAATAAATTAATATTAATTGAAAAAGCAAAGCAAAGCACTGGGTCAGAGCATTCTGGGAAGGTGGGGCCAGGCTGGGGAAATAGCTCTGACAGCTTTGGGTTCTGCAAGGAAGAATGGTTCTAATTGGAACCTCATTTCTGATTTTCCCTAGGTCAAAGCGCCCCATTTCCATCTCTACCTCAGCTCCGCGGATTGAGTCTCCAATGCCCGTGATTCCCCATCAGAAGGTATGTGACATGTGGCCACATGGCCCCTCCTTCCTTACACTGGTCTTTCTCCTTTCCCCCTTCCTGCATCCGAGTCCTTGGCTCATTTGTCTTCTGAGAACAAGGACAAGCGTTTAATGGGACGAGAAAAAAGGGGAAAGGATGCTTGAGACACAATGAAGCAGGGAATGATGAATTGCAGAACTGAGCTTGTTGGACCCTAAAAGAAAATGTAGATAGAAGCTCTTTTAACCCTAAAAACAAGTAAATCTAAGAGCATTCACCGTCCCCCTGCCCAGATCCCAAAACCAGGAGGGGACCCAAGGATGCCCTCGCAGGGATGCCCAGTTGACCCAGAACTCGTATCCTGACTCAGAATTAGAATGAGGAGGTATCCTGGACTTAAACAGGGGTTGGGGCTAATGGGGTTTATAAGACATTAGAAGATGAAGATCCAGGTCAGATTAGAAAATGGGACTTCTGGCTGTGGACAGGACATCTCCCACAGAATGGGGCTCCTCCACGCCCCAGAGAGGTTTTCTCTCTAAAATACTTGACCATTTCCTAATTTGACTCTAGATCTTTCTTGGGGGGCATTCATAATCCCCTGAGTTGCCCCCTTACTTAATACAGCAGAACTTCTGCCAGAGTTGGGGAGCTGAGAGGGGTTGCAAATATTTCCTCCCTCCAGAGAAGAAGGGGCTTGGCAAGGTCTCCCCGACTCTAGGAGGCCCATGGCACTGTCCCCTCAGCTTGCTAGTTGTGAGAGTGTAAGGGAAATGGGGATGCAGATGCTCAAGCAGGGAGGGAAGCGGCAGGTCGGGCCTGCCTCACCTACGCTATGGTGCTTTCTCTATCTCCTGTCTCAAGTAGCAGAGAGATCTGGGTGTTTACAAGGGTTAGGGTCTAGTTGATGGGGAAAAGGGCTTGGGAGGACTCTCAAGTCAGCAGAAGAGGGGCCCATGCTCCAAACGGAGATTCCCATGATCCTCTTCTGTTGTTACCTATAATGGAAATTGGGAGAAGAGTCTAGAGTGGCAAAGGCATGGGGCCCTTCAGAGGAGGATTGTAAGGATGCTGAAGGTCTTTTGGACAACAGCAGTAAGCAAAGGTCAGGTTTGTCCCCTATTCTCCAGCTCCTTCTTCCCAATGGAGCAGGATTTCCAAGGACCTCTGGGGTCAAAGCAATCTCCCCGTCCCTGGAGGTATCCAAGTGAAAGCTGATGACCACTGGCCGTGGGCATTTTAGGGAACCTGTTCATGTTACAGATGGAGGATAAAACCTAGAATCTGATCTAGGCAGAGTTTTCTCTGTTAAGCTGGCTCTTCTCCTGGCCAGGCAGAATGCTCCAGAACTGCTGGCTCCCCCAATTCATTCCAACCTTAGCTTGGCCATCTGTAAAATAAGTCAGGTTGGGAGAGACAGTATGGTCAAGTGGACAGAACGCTGAATTTGAATCCTGGCTTAAACTTAAGCAAGCCCAGTGGACAGTAGCCTGGACTCAGATCCATTTACAAGCTGGGACTGAGGACAAGTCACTTAGTCTCTCATTGCCTTAGTTTCCCCATCTGTAAAATGAGATTTGCATTTAATGATCTCTAGAATCCACCTCTAAACCTATGAGTCTATTACTTCATCAAACCTCAGTTTCTTCATAATTAAAATGCACTTGTGGGACTAAATAATAATAATAATAAATAATATTTGTCTATCATTTAAAATTTGTAAAATGTTCCATCAAAACAAGCTTTGTAAAAGCATCATTGACCCCATTATTCAGAGGAGGAAACTGAGGCAGTGATAGGCTCATAAGTATTCAGCATTGGGGTTCCTGCTTCCACTGTTGGACCACACTGCCTCTGAATGTTCTTAGTGTCCTTGTAGTTCTGGCATTGTGCAATCAGATCCCTTCTAAAACACTGCAGAAAACGCCTATAAGTCAGCCCCAGCAAAAGATGGGGGAACTGCAGCCTTCACGGCAAGGTGATTGCGGAGCATCATGGGAAGTCTGGGACAGGACTTGGAAATTCCTGACCTTGAGTTTGCCTTGTGGAAGGAGGCGGAGGAGGACCAAAGGTGCGGTTGGGGTGCCCTCTGCAGGCCTCTCTGAGAGAATCAGGCCCTGAAATTAAGAAGGAAAGGGACAGAAAGCGAGGCTTTGTGGGTGCTCGGGTGCAGACCCCAGCCCTCAGCATCCAGGAGACAGATGGAAGTTGGGCGGAGTGGGGTTCTGGAGTGAGCCATCGACATTCAGGCAAGAGTAAGTCCTGAGCCACCGAATTGATGTCGCTGGTCCTTGTGGAAAACCAATGATTTAGGGGAAATGAGAGGATTAAATTTACAGCCAAAAGACCTGAGTTCTAATTCTGATCTGGCACTTGTTACCTGTGTGACCCTAGGAAAATGTCTTTACCTATCTGATTATCAGTTTACCTATCTGCAAAATGGAGCTACTAGTACCTACACTACTTAACTCATAAAAGTGATTGGAGGACATCACTCTTTCCTCCAAAAGACTTTATATCAAGTCTTTATAACAGGGGTGGCTGTGGCCATTATCTGGAGATGCCCTCCAAACTTTGTTTTTCTCTGCTGAGAACTGGGAGTCCTTGTTCTCAAAAAGTATGGGGGATTCCTTAAAACAACGCCCACCTTTTCCGAGGCTATTCCTGGGCTTCATTTGCATGTTGCCATAGCTCCCAGGTAGTTTTTTCCCCAAATCACTAAATCACAGAAACTCAATCTAATCCAAGCTTGAACCACAGCCCTCCTAAAATGTCCCCAGCAAGTGTCATCAGCTTCCGCTCTGACATTTCCAGGGATGGGAGACCGCTTCCTCGGGAGGGGCCCCTTCCATTTTGGTTCCGTTCTAATTGTTAAAAACCCTTTTCCTTTTATAAATCAAATGTTTTTCTGTTGGCTCCCTTAGCTAAATGTCTTGCCAGGGTCACACAGATAGCAATGATTAGGGCAAGGCCCTGAGCCCAACTGTCCCAACTCTAAGTCCAGCCTTAGGGAAACACAAGGAGCTTCAATCAGTCATTCCAGTTTTGTTTTGAACCTCAATTTCATGGGAAATAGAAGACATGACCCTTCCCCCCCAGAAGCCATCAAACTCCTTCCTTTCTTGACCAAAGGCAATAGATGAGCCCACATGGCCCTGCTCAGCTTCCATGGACCTTAACTTCTCAGATAAAATTAGAGGGCCTGGGGCAGCTGGATAGAACCCCAGCCCCGAAGTCAGGAGGACCTGAGTTCAAATCTGGCCTCAGACATTTACCACTTCCTAGTTGGGTGACCCTGGGCAAGTCACTTAACCCCAACAGTCTTCTGATCCTATATGTATATTTGTGAGGGGCTCCTCTGGAAGTGCAAAGGAAAAGAAAGGAAGTAGCAAATCAAGTCAAGATGCATTTAGTTAGTGTGCACAATGGATAAAATGCCAGACCTGGCATGAGTTCAAATTCGGCCTTAAACCCTGGGAAAATCCCTTAATCCGATCTGCCTCAGTTTCCTCACCTATAAAAATGACCTGGAGAAGGAAATGGCAAACCATTTCCGGATCTTTGTTAAAATACCAGATGGGGTCACGAAACTAGAGAACAATCGGCCAATAAGAAATAATATGTCCCAGAGTGAGAGGAATATAATGCAAGCAGAAATATAGGGCCTGCCCTCGAGGAGCTTACATTCTGATGGAGAAAGGCTACACATAAAAGGAAAGGGAGGAGAGCAGAATGCCGGAACTAGGCAGGGTAGAGCCTAGAATTCTCTGGACATCCTCCTTAGAATGAGGAGCCAGCCACACCAGCCCCAGAGAGAAGCACCAAGCGCTTCAGAAGCGGAGAGCAGAGGGGACCTCCATAGACCTTGGCAGAGAGCTAGAAATGGCCTTATTTCCCCATCCGGAGAGTGGGAGCACAAATTCTCCCAGGAAAGCCTCAGGACCGGGCCACCTTAATACCTCTAGCAAAGCCCACATTTTGGGGTTCTTTTGATCTTTGCTCAAACTCAAGACTTGCTGGAACCCAAACCCCCTGTCACCGCGGGATGCCCAAGCGGGAGCTGGGGGAGTAAAGGGGCCAGATCCCATCCCAGCTGCCCCAGGCCCACGGCTATGAGTATACAGACGGATGAACCCCAAGGCTAATAATAATCATAGCTAGTATTTATATAGTGCCTACTATGTGCCAGGTACCATGCTAAGTGCTTCACAATTGAGTCCTGGGAGGTGGATGGTGTGACAATGTCCATTTTACAGACGAGGAAACCGAGGTAAACCAAGATTGAGTGATGTATTATTCATGGTCACAAAGCAGCTAATAAGTGTCTCACTCACTCCAGACCCAGAACTTGACCCACTAGCTGCTCCAGAACTATGCCCAATTGACTAGAGAGAGTCAAGAACAAAATATCAGTAAGCCAGAATTTGGTCACCCTCTTCCCTCCACCCAGGAACTCTTCTCTCAAATAAATCATGAGCTCCTGACAGCCCCTTTGTGGCTTTAACTCTCCCAAGACTTCAAGACCAGGTATATAAATGGGCAGAGAAGCAGGCAGCCCAGGTGCAAGCTGGGAGCCTTGAAAGGAAGGGTTTTTTAGCTGTTATTAGGAGTTATTTTCTTTAGAACAAAACAGTTTGTGGGAGAAGGATGCAATGTCATTGATGGCAGTGGTAAAACCAGCCCGAGGATAGCCCATACCCAGGAGGGCATCGGGGTAGCTTAGGTAGGGACATGCCATAGGACTGCACAGGGTAGATGGTATTGGGAGAGAGTCATGGTGACTGAGCCATGATATCAGGGCTGGGGATGGTAGCCTTGGAGCAGAGCGCCCCTTACAGGGAGGGTGATCTTTAGGGGAGCAAGTAGGTTCCCTCCCTGGGCATCAAAACGTAGAAGTGTCCTCCTTGTTTAGAGGGGGCCGCCATTTCTCTAAGTTCCCTGGAGGGAAATGTCCCTTGGAAAGCCGCCCTAGAGGCTGCCCTGGGTCTAGGAAACGTGGCTGGAGAGCGTTGGCAGCTGTGTGAGAAATCCCGGCAAGAGGGCTTGCTCTCTTTGCTCTCAAACATACCTTTGACTCCTCCTCCCTGTGTGACCTTGGACAGCATCTTTTAATCTCCCTGGGTCTCATTTTCCTAATCTAGATAATGATAGGGTTAGACTAATTGGCCTCCAAAGTCCCTTCTAATCATTAGGATGATCCCACTGTGGACAACTTACTCCATCTCTTTGCCCCCCACCCTTGGATCCTTACCCATGAGCATAGCTGCCTTTGACTTTTCCAAAAGCCTTTCCTTGTTGCTGCTGCTGCTGCTGCTTCTTCCTTCTTCTTCTTTTTTGCTGAGGCAATTGGGGTTAAGTGACTTGCCTGGGGGTCACACAGCTAGGAAGTGTTAAGTGTCTGTGGGCAGATTTGAACTCAGGTTCTCCTGACTTCAGGGCTGGTGCTCTAACCGCTGTACCACCCAGCTGCCCCTCCTTGCTTCTTTATTCAGGGGCAACTAGCTCTCAGAGGATGTGAAGAGACCCCTGGATTACCAGCCTGTGGGGGCTGGCAACATCCCACAAACAGTTTTTTTATTCCAGGGCTTCCCTCATCAAGGGGATAGTGTGGAAGCCACAGGCCTGAACCAAGGGGTCTGAGTTTTGAGGGTGGGAGGGCAGCCGGGCTGTGTACACCTCCCCTTATGTTACGGATGGCCACGTCCATACTGTTTGTGTCTCTGATGACTCTTTTTTTCTCTGCCCCCCTCCCTCGCCCCTGCCCCTTCCACGGCGGCTCCCTTGCTCCAGGACCCTGCTTCGGAGATGAATGGCAACTTGTCAGCTTTAACCTCTATCCCCAACCCCAAGGTGGACCTCCCCACCCCAAGGGTGACCAATGGAACAGGCCTAGGGGCTCTCAGCGCCCAGGAGGTCCGCCAGACCCTTAGCTCCTCCTCCCAGGCGACCGTCATCTCCTCCCACACGGTGACCTCGGAGCCTTCGCCTCTGAGAGGGAGCCAAGGGTCAAAGGCCAATCCAGAGGTGACCTCTGACAGCCTGAGCCCCAAGGCGCAAGCGGGCTCCGGGCTACAAAAGCAGTATAACAATCCCATTGGTCTGTACTCGGCAGAGACGCTGAGGGAGATGGCTGAGATGTATCAGCTCAGCCTCAAAGGGAAGGCTCCGGGTACAGAACCTCCGAGAGGGTAGGTAACCCAGCGTGCACCGTCCTCCCCTCCTGTGCACCGTCCTCCCCACCTGCTCAGTGACTGCACAAGCCACATTCCCAGTTACCCCTAATCACACAAGGGAGCTCTGGGTCCTTGGTGCTCTAGTTAGCTCCTGCTGGGTTAAGGGCTTTCTGATCCATCCAGTCCAGGGGAATTTGAGTCAAACCAGGTGTTTACCATGTCTACTACCAGCCTGGCTCAGGGGATAGAGGCCTAGGCAGGAGGGCCTAGACTCAAGGCCATGTCACCTGCCTCTTCCCTATCCCATACACCCCTACACTGTAAATGAGTTGCTACCTTGGTAATACTCATAATGATAAAACCGGGGCCCTTAAATCTTGCCTCGGACATAGATTGGCTGTATGATCTCGGGCAAATCTAAGTGCTCTAGGCCAGAGGTCTCAAACTTGTGGCCAACCCAAAGCAGATTAAAATGGAATTCGGAAATATTTAACACAAAAATAAAAATATATTACAACATAGATGATTTAACTTGTGGTTTTCTAAGAACAATATATAGCCTGGAAATTCCCTTCTATTCAAGTTTGCCATCTCCACTTTAAGCAAGTTCCAAAGTTTGGAAATTGCTGAGAATTCGCTGCTAATCTGAGGTAGGATGGGCTTCCTTATCTCGGGAAATTCCCAGATCTGGTCCCCATATATCTCTGCCTGTCTAGTATTGGTGCCAGCTGGATCAGGGATGATCTCTTAGTGCCCCAGACAATGCTCTATCTGCTCTATCTCTGTCTGCTGAAAATTCTCTCCATCAATGCCCAGTTAAAATCTAAAAAAGCCAAAACAGGGGAGAGACCTTTCTGAGAAAAAAAAGTGCAATGCAGAAGAGAAAACACAATAGCAAGCCAAGTCAGGTGAGAATTAGAAGGGACTCTCAGCCTAAGAGTAGGGCAAAGGGAAATGTGAAGGAAGCTGCTATGGTGTCCATGAAAGCTTTGCCCGGACCCAGAGCAGATTGGCTTAGCCATAGGTGTAGCTCCACCAACTCCTTCCTCCATTGCGGTAGGCAATGTCACAGGCTTTCAGTGTATCGACAAAAGAAGGGGAAGGAGAGAAGGCACTTCAGGTTTTCAGAGGAAATAAGTAGGAATATAGCACATGTAGGGAACCATGAAGACAGTGACCTGGCTGGAGCAGAGTGAACCTGTTGGGAGATTGGGGGACAAAAAGCCAGAAAGGGAAGTTGGGGCCAAATTTTGCAAGGCCTTGAGTGGTAGATAAAGGAGTTCCGACTTAACATGACAAATTATCCCTTTTCCAAAGCCAGCAGATCTGACCAAGGGACGGTGAAATAGTGTATACTAAAGAGGAAGGCTCAGGTTCATGTCCTTAAAGCTCAGAAAGAGGAAACATGGTGGATAATGTCTGGAGGAGAGGCAGCCTGAAATAGTGGAGACTTAGAATGAAAAAAAGAGTTCAAAATGCTGGGCAAGTCATCTAGCTTCAATGCCTCAATTTGCTCAGGTGTCAATTGGGGGAGATGAGCTCCATGGTTTCTAAGGTTTCTTCTGACTCTGAATCTATGATCCCGTGAGGGACAAAAGACCCATATTGTTCTAGGAGTAAACTAGAGCCTACCTAGCCAGAGGGAAGAATTGGATGATGGATTGGGGCTGTGGTTATTTGAATATTGACTCCTGTTTTCTCTCTGTTAAAAGACCCCCAAAGGTCTAACTGCCCTTCTTAGTTGAGACAGATAAAAGCTGGGAACCCAGAGTATTCTAATCTCAGTAGGCAATCAGTCAGTCAGTAAATCCCCATTTATTAAATGTTTCCTATGCACCAAGCATCATGCCGATTGCTACTGCTACAAAACATGAAACACATGGTGCTTAGTTGATGCTTTAGTGTTTGGATCATTTTTTAGGCCTTTCAGTTTCTAGAGAGGAGCTGAAGAGAGAAGAGCAGGCAAAATAGTAACCTTGAGAGATAAGATTTGAACTCGGAGCTTGTCTCACTGAAAGTAATTTGTGAAGAGGGATTGTTTTGTTGTTTGTAACTCAAGAGAAGGAAGGAGCAGCCCTTGTGTTGTAGTCAGAACACCTTCTCTCGCTCTGTAGGGACTGGCTGGTTGGGGTGCCCGAGGAAACAATACCATTTATGCCTGATTTTTCATGGCTGTTGGTCAAAGGCGTGAGCTGATGATTTTTTGTGTGCAGATTTGAGGGTTGAGCTATATTGGGGGGCTGAATCACTCTGATATTTGAAGCTTCTGGAGCATGATGGGATTCGCCACTTTTGTAATTCTTTCTTTGGAGGAAGGAGGAGATAAATAGCAAAACCAATAATTACTAGGGAATGGGGGCAGCCTCCCTCCCTATAACTCGCTATAACACATTCACCATGGGTGTCTGGTGAGGAATTAGGGATGGTAGCATGGCAAACCTACAAAGCCAGGTGAACAAGTCTCCCATCATGGGGTAGACTGTAATGTTACAGTGTAAGATTTTTGTGTGTGGGTATTATTTCATTTATAATATTTGTAACTTCAACTCTAGGACATAGTAGATGCTTAATACTTCTCATTTATTGATTGGTTATTTGGAAGGGGAGTTATCGTGGGGAAGAAAATTCTACAGATTTAGATGAGATCTATTCATCAGCCAAGAAACATTCTATTTATTTATTTATTCATTCATTTATTTGTTTGTTTATTTATTTATATTTTGCTGGGGCTATTGGGGTTAAGTGACTTGTCCAAAGTCACACAGCTAGGAAGCGTTAAGTGTCTGAGGTCAAATTTGAACTCAAGTCCTCGTGACTTCAGGACTGGTACTCTATCTACAATGTCACCTAGCTGCCCCCAACAAGCACTTATTAAGCACCAACTTGGGATCAGCCCCGATGCTAGGTAATGATGGTACAAGTAACCAACAAAACATTTCCAACTCACAAGGACCTTAAGAGGGGGAAAGCACCATCTTTGGAGTCCCAGGATCTCTCCAGTGATGTGTCTGACTTATGTGACCAGAGGCAAGACATGTCCCCTTGTAGGATTTGGAATTAGTAGCGACTTTCATTTCTATGACTGGGTGGGAGGCCAAGAAATGGGTATCAAGATGTTAGCTCTGACCTAGCCTTGAGCCTGAGTCCGGTGACTTGGGCCGAGGAGAGGGGGGATGAACAGCAGAGTCTCCTCTCCATTGCTTTGGAAACCTGCTTGACCGTTCCAGGGTAACCAGGCAGTGGAGGAGAACCAGATGTGGAGGTCCAGCTCTATCTGTGGGAAGGGGCTTTGCCGCCTCCTTTGGAGGCCGAAGTGCTGATTAAGTATTTCCTAGATCAGAGGCCCCATGCCCAATGCTCACCTAAAATGGAAAAGGGACCGTGGCTTCTTCCTAAAATATCCCAGCTTGGGGATATTTTTGGTGTCATCCAGGGTTCAGAGGGCAGATGGAATTTTCTTGACTCAGAGTGTCCAGAGACATGTTAGGGGATCGGAGCCAGGGAGGGGTGAGAATCATGGAGTTGGGCTCCCTGGTGATCGGATGTCACACAGAGCCACACTGTGATCTCAGTACCTGGGCCCCGGAAACTCGGGCCTTGATCAGCAGTCATGCTCCAAGCAGCCGGGATGGACAGAAAGAGCCTGATCAGGCAGGGTGGCTCCAGAAGCTCTTCCTCACACATAGGGTCAAGGCCTCAGTCAAACCAGGAAGACACCGGAGTTTCTCACGAGAGTGCCCACATTCAGCTCTCCTCCCCCCCATTGCCCCCACCCTTTTTAGCTCTTGCTAATTTACTTGCTCCTAAAATGACGTGGCCCCGCAGGGAGGTGGAGGTTTACACCATGAAAAAGGAGTCCAGAATGGACAGTAATGAATAGTAAAGGGTAATCAAGGGAGATGGCATTGATTTAGTGGAAAGAGCCTTTTTCCCTCCTTGAGTCTCAGCTTCCTCATTTATAAAATAAGAGAAAGTAAGGTTTAGTAGAAAGGGCTCTGGCTCTGGAATCAGAGGCTCTGGGTTCAAATCTCACTTCCAGTGCTTTCTACTTTTGCTCCCCTGGGCCTTTATGTCCCCTTCTGTAAAATGAAAGAGTTGAACTCAGCAGCCCCTAGGGGCCCTTCCTGCTCCAGATCTAAGAGCCTTTGCTCTACCCTGGGAGGTAGTGAGCTCCCCACTGCTAACAGAGCTCAAGCTAAAATTGAGTGAGTCCTAGTGGGGAGGGCTGTAGAAGTTTCTGGAAGGCTTGGGCAGGATGACCTCGGTCTGAGGAGCTTATCCATCCCCTCCTCCCAACCCCCACCCCGACTGTGATTCTAATTTAAGTAAAAGGGACACGTGGAGGAAGAAGATATTTTAAGACAACCTCTCCAGATCATACTGGGAGGCCAAGACCTGTTCTGCCTCTATACAGGGCCAGCTCTGCTGTGACCAGGAACTGATGCCTTCTCCAAAAGCCCATCCCTCTCTGCCTCTCTGTCTGTCTGTCTCTGTTTCTGACTGTCTGTTTGTCTGTCTTTCTGTCTCTATCCATCTCTTTCTTTCTCTGTCTCTCTCTTACTGTCTGTCTCTGTCTCTCTGTCTCTGTCTATCTCTATCACTGTTTTTATCTCTGTTTCTGTCTCTGTCCATTTCTCTCTCTCTCTGTCTCTCTCTGTCTTTCTGACTGTCTCTGTCTATCCATCTCTTTCTTTCTCTGTTTCTCTGTCTCTGTCTTTCTGTCTGTCTTTATCTTTTCTGTCACTCTGTTTCTGACTGTCTGTCTGTCTGTCTCTGTCCATCTCTCTCTATCTCTGTCTCTCTCTCTCTTTCTGACTGTCTCTGTCTATCTCTGTCACTCTGTCTCTGTTTCTGACTGTTTATCTCTGTCCATCTCTCTGTCTCTCTTACTGTCTCTGTCTGTTTCTGTCTCTCTGTCTTTCTGTCAGTCTCCATCTCTGTCTCTTTGTCACTCTCTCTGTTTCAGACTGTCTGTCTCTGTCTCTGTCTCTCTGTCTTTATGACTGTCTCTGTCTCTCTGTTTCCATTTCCTTACCTGTAAGATGAAAATCTAGGACTGAATGTAGAACCGAGCTCTTTCAGCTGTCCATCCTGTAGATGCAGAAAGCTTCTTCTGGGTCCCTAGAGAAGGGACTCCCCGAGTTGTGTGATCCTAGGAGGAGGGGAGGGAGCTCACTTACCTGAGAGAGCCCCTTCACACATGCCACGCATCCCTGGTGTTTACTGGGGGATTTACTTTGATTAAATCTCTTTTGTTTTAAACGAGCATCCCCCAGGTGACTGACTAAAAAGTCAGCTCATCCCCTAGAACTCCCAATGGCTTTGAGTGGGTCCTGCCCCAGACACAGCCTTGAACCTGAGATGGAGGAGGGGAAGCGGGAGGAGGGACAGCGGCTGGGGGCCAACCACAGCTATTTGTTCAGGGGCCTAGAGGTCAGTGATGTGGCCAGAGAGGCTGGGGTGACCTCGCCACCGCCCTCCTGTAAGCCCAGTCTCTGGGAGAGAAAGGGATGCTGGGAGGGAGGAGGTGGGGGGGGGCTCCCTTGGGATGAAGCAGCCCACCATATGGTAACTTGCAGGTTTAACTCATTATTCTTGCTAACGATGCTCCAGACTCAGCTGTTAATACCCATTAACTGAATGCAAATGTCGTCAACTCGCTCTAAGTGTCACATGCTGGGCCTTAGTGAAAAACTAAGTTATTCTTGCCCAATTGTGGTTCTGGACCTGGATTCAAATCCCTCCTCTTATCAGCTCTATGGCCAAGTCCTAGTGTCTTAATCTTTCTGAAACTCAGTTTCCTCACCTATAAAATGGGCTTCCTCTCTGTCACGCCAGCCTTTTTGTGAGGAAGAACATCTACTGAGAGATGTTAACTAAATGCTGCAGAGTGTGAGTGGTTATTATTATTATGGCTCTCTGGAGTCTATAGCTCCTGGGCCTTCCTCAGAGATCCTCCCTGGGAGTTCAGGTTGGGGAATGTCTCCAGAAGGACCTTCAGAAGGTATTACAGGGATGGGGATGGAAGTAGAGATGGGCTATTTGATCCATCTCAAGAGCTATTAAAGGGACCAAGCAAAGAGTCCTTCCCCTGGACAGTGGAGGCCTCTGGGAGCTGCTCTAGACTTGCTTCAACCCCTGCTATCCATATTCCCTCCGCCCCCAATCCCACTTCTGAGATACTGATCTTTCTTTGCACAATGAACTGAATGCTGGGGCTTTCTCTAGGGAGAAGGGGACGGAGATATGTCGTCACATGTCATAATGTCTCCAATTTTCCATCAATATTCAGGAATAAAACCAGGCAGTGGCGTGTCAGCCGGGGCCCAGAACCCTCTCGCTGGGTTCCTACTGGGGTTCTGGACTCGGTCTCTCTCTGTCACAGGGATCTTTCCAAAATTGACTTAGACTTACTCTGTTTCTTCTGTCTGTTCTTTTTCTCAGGTTATAGCCAACTCTCCTGCCAAGTTAGTATCGAATTGAAGAGTGTGGGTGTGTGTGTGTATGAGTGTGTGAAAGCATGTGCGTGTGTGAATCTGTGCACGTGAAAGCCCATGTCCATACGTCAGCAGCATCTGCATGTCTCTCTGTGACAGAATTGTACAAAACTGACTACGTGTGTGAGCAAAAAGCATTAGATATAGATGTGTTTGTGCAACTCTGTGTGTGCTACACACACGAAGGGACCCGAAGAGATACAAACACATGCATATGTGTGCTCACATGGAAACATGCATGTCCTTGCACACATGTGCTAGACACGTGTGTATTCTCAATCATCCGCCTATAGGCATAGTCACATAATGTATACATACATTTCTGATAACTCCCCTGGACTTATAAAGACTACAAAATAGACATGTCTTCGCTCTCATGTGTTACATGCACATAGGATTTACATTCAAAGCATTCACAGGCTCTCATTTTTACATATATGCACATATATTTATAAATATATAGTTTTATATAAATACATATTTTTATAAATATATACACATATGCATTCTTATATATGAAGAAATGTATATGAATATATATGTATAGACACACATATTCTCATCCACTCTCCTGTATGCACAATGCAGATCCTTATACACATGTGAATATGTTTCTATGTGTGATAGATTGGTAAGCCCAAGTTACTGTGTTCCGTCTGGAGTTGGAGGGTGGCTCGCATGGGATTGTGTTTCCTGCTGTGTTCTGCCATGCTTGGCTGGCTTTGGGAGTGGGCTGCTGGCCATACGATTGGCCGGATCATTGGCCATCGGTCCCTATCCTCTTTCCCCCTTCGCAGGGGTTCCATCTTCCCTCAGTCCCTCACCCAAATTTCTTCTTCTTGGAGTCAGGTCCTCTTTTTTCCTGACTCCTTCCTTCTAGAAATCCCGTCCCTTCCGGGGATTCTTAGCCAAGTTATGCTGCATGGACCCGCATGCCTCCCTCCCACAAAACTGGCTGTCCTTAGGCAAGTGGCCTCCGAATATCAAGGTCTGGGCTTCTTGGGGATAAGCTCCAGGTACAAGCTCCATCCCTCTGGAGCTCATCCCTAACTCACAAATCAGGAGGCCACACTAGGTCTTCTGGGGAATAAAAGCCAGAGGGGGTCTGGACTTTGGGGAAGTGGGACTGGACTCGGCTGCTTGCTGTCTGCTACGTGGATAGGGATTTTGTTCTGATCTGCACAGAGGGTCCCTGCCAGAGAAACAAGAGGGATCCCCAGAAAGAGCCAGGAGAAACAACCCCCTGAACTATCGCCCCTTCAGAAACTTCCAGATGGCAGAGAACAATGAGGGGTTGAAGATGGGGGCCCTCCCTCTGAGGAGAGTGGAGCCCCCATTTGTCCAATGCAGGACATGGCAGGGATGCTCTTTGCTTCTGGGCCTTGGATGGCATGGATTGGAGAGTCTGTCTGCTCTCATTTGTCTGTCTGTCTGTGTCCATGAGAGTGGTTCTTGTTTTCTTCCTTCTCCTGCCCCATCCCTGACGTCAAGTCTGTGCAAAGTGAGATATCTGACAGAACCTAATGGGCACAGGAACCCATATAGGCACCCACAACTCCCCTGGGCTTATCCCATGAGGCTGTTCAGTTCATACTTTTTTTTTTTTGGCGAGCACCCAACTATTGAGTAGCAAGTATCTGAGGCTGAATTTGAATTCAGATCCTCCTGACTCCAGGGATAGTGCTCTATCCACTGTGCCATCCCTGTCTGGGTACATTCTAGGACCATGAGGAAGGCCTTTCTGAGCTTGGGTAAAGTTTCCTTACACTGAAATCAAGCTAAGAAGGTCTGTAGCAGCCAAGACAGTCATTTTTTCCCCCTAGAGAAGTCCAATGGCAAGATAGAGCCAATTCGCAAGCCTTTATTAAATGCCTACTGTATGCCAGGCACTGTGTCAAGAGCTGGACATACATTCTATTAAGATGCCTGGAACCTTCCAGCAGTCATTTCTCCACTCCCTCCTCCCCTTGTCTGACCCCCTTCCATGATCCAGCCCAGTAGGCTGACCCATTACCACTTAGTCCCAGTGCCTTCTCTCTGTAAGATATCTCTCATCAGCTGGCTCATCACCTTTCTCTGATTTTCTATCTAATGCCAGACCCTCTGTCCTTCCTTATTTCCTTATTTCCTCCTCCCTCCTTTCTTTGCCTCCTGTTCTCCGTCAACCTCTCGCCCCCTTTGTCCCTCCCTACCCCTATGTCCTCTCCTCCCTTCTCCTACCCCCAGCGCGGAGTACCAGGAACGCTTCAATCCCAATGCCCTGAAGGACTCTGCCCTGTCAACCCACAAGCCCATCGAGGTGAAGGGGCTTGGGGGCAAGGCCACCATCATCCATGCCCAGTACAACACGCCCATCAGCATGTACTCACAGGATGCCATCATGGATGCCATCGCTGGCCAGGCCCAAGCTCAGGGCAGCGAGTTCAGCGGGTAAGACCTGACTCCTACCGCGCCCATGCCTGGGAGGGGGCACCTGTCCCCTCTCCTGGTCCCAGGTTCTCCTTGGTCTGGAATGGGTCTCCGAAGACCGTGGGCCTGAGAAGGGCACTGGAGGATCATAGCCTCGGACCTGGGAGGTCCTCAGAGGCTGTGTACCATTTTACAGATGAGGAAAATGAAGTCCAGGGAGATTGAGTCATGTGAGCAGAGTCACACTGATTGTAATAAAGGCAGGGAAGCTATAGAAATCTCCCCAGAGAACATCCCTGGCAAAGGGACACAGGAAGGAACACAAATGGGTTGTCACAATGTGCTTAAAAGTATAGGACAACTGCATTAAATGCCACTTGACCACAAACGACATCCTCCTCATCACCAGCATGGTTCACAAGATTATCTTCCGCTAGATTGTGCCCTCAGCTGCTTCCTTGTCCACCTGTCTATGACTGGTGAACAAGCACTATTTGGTCGGGGTGAGCTTGCGTTCCTTCTAGATGGAAGTCCCGACAAGAACAACTCTATGTCTCAGACTTACCCAGTAATGTTTGCTCTTGGCCTTGGGCCCTCTCCTTCTTTGTCTACGATTTTAGAGTTCTAACTGAAATCCCTCTTTAGTATCCCGGGGCTTTGGTAGGCTGGGAGCTGAGAAGTTCTTAGTTTGTTCATATGACCTATCTCTGCCCACCCCAGGACCAAGTAGAACAAATCTGGTAGTAAGTGTCAGCAGACAGAAGAGAAAAAAGTGAGAAAAGGTGGGGGAAATGAAAAGGAAGTGCTCCTGGGAATCCCTTGGGGTCGTTGAGCTGCCTTGTCGGTCATGACTTTTCATAGTCCTGGGGTCTTCTCTAGGTAGGCTGTTGAAAAACTCCAGGAAGACTAGAGAAACCATTTGGTCTCCTGCTAACGGGGGAAAGGGATATATTTCAGGTGTCTCTAGCATAGCCTCCATCCCAAACTCCCAAGAGGCAAGACCAGCTGTTAGGATGTTGATTCCAAATATCCTCTTGAAACTCTGAATGCTTTTCTAGAGAAAGATGAATTTTAGTAGATTTTTAATTCAGAGGAGGGAAAGAGAAGAAACTTCTGGGACCAGAGCCAGCCCATCTCAGAGACTTTTTCAAGAATTCTTCATTTTCTGGGGTATTTTGGTGATATCTAAACACAATTTTCTCCCTTTTTAACGTTCTCTTATTTATTCTGATTTTTTCACACTTGAGATGGAAAGTGTACTGCTTCATTTCTCTCTCTCTTCGAGCTAAGAGCAAGAATAGGAAGGCAGCTCTGAAAATAGATACGGGTCAGGGGGTTTTCCACTGAGATCAGAGCTGTGAGAGGATTCCTTATTTGTGCATCACCCCAAGTGGCAATGAAAACTATCTGCTTTGAAGAGCAGGCTATACAATTGTAAGCTGGTAGCACAATAAAGAAGGAAAAATTAAAGACCAGGATTACTCCAAAAGCTTTTCTTGCTGCCTTGCCTCCATCTTCAAGGGATCCTGAGAAGGGACTCCCTATATTCTTGGATTCATCCCAAAGGTGATTAGTGTGTACATTTTCAAAATTTGACCATTATTACCCATTTGGGGGCAGAGAAATTATGCCTCTGTCCTAGTATGAGTAGCAGCATATCATACAATCTACAAATAGAGAGAATTTTTAAATGCTTATTCTAGATCTTTTAACTTAAAAAACATGTGGAGGAGAGGACTAAAAAGTATTTTCTCACCTCTTTTCCCATTCTTCATCATTATCCAGGATATTTTATGTGTCATCAGCCCTTATATTATGGTGTGTGTGTGTGTGTGTGTGTGTGTGTGTGTGTGTGTGAGAGAGAGAGAGAGAGAGAGAGAGATTGGCCTGGACATATCTGAGGGATGAGAAGCAGAAGAAATATCTAGTAGTTTTGTATAGGGTAACTTCCATGGCAGAAAACTTAAGCCAAACTTAGGGAATCATCCAATCCAATCACCAACTTATTTTACAGCTTGGGAAACTGAGGCAGAGAGAGATTACCCAAGGCGATACAGATGGCACGGACCAGGACTAGGGCCCAGGACTGAAACATTGGTCTCTAATTCCAGGTTTCTCCCCCTTTCCATTGTACCTCACAATACAAAGTTTGCTAGCTTTCTGGAGGACCTCGGGACCAGGCTTGATCTGAGTGCAGGAGGCAGGAGAGCCACCAGGAGGCTGGTCAAAGATAGAATATCTATCTTCCAGTCCTTAGCCCTTATATACCTTATTGTAATTACATCATTACAGCATATTAGTGTGAACTAGAGAACCATTGCTAAGTACTAAGTATATATGGGAACTAAAGAACTATCATCTCATCAGTTCCACTGAATTAATACCTTGTTTGAAGTATACTTCTCCAGAGTTCCGGCCCTCTATTTGACCCACCTCTATTAAACCATGAATGGGTGCTAACAACTCCCTTTCCTCTATCCGGCCTTTTTGCCTTTCTCGGCTTTTCTCAGGGGTCTCCAAAGCCATAGAACCACAGAAAGATGGTGGAAGTCTTGGTCAAGATAAGTCAATAAGCATTTATTAAGTGTCTACCATATAGACTTGGGGGGGGGGAGAAAAATGCCCTGTGCCTCCCTATAAACATAATTCTTCTAAAGCTATCATTTGGCTCTCAGTGAGAACAGACATTCATAGCAGGCTGTGCAGGTTTACAGGATTTCCCTCCATTGCCTTATTCCATCTTATGAGGTAGGTACTGGCCCATTTTACAGATGAGGAACCTGAGGCTGAGAGGTAAAGCAATGTAACAATAGCAATTTATATTTGCAGGTACCTTATTAAGGTTTGCAAAGAATTTCCCTCACAACTCTGGAAGGTTATGTGAGAATGACAACTCTTGTCATTCTTATTTACAAATGGGGAAATAAATTCATAACAAAAGCAAAGTCACCTTTTTTATGATGTTTTGAGCATTTTCCACATAGTCTTACAAGGTAGATAGTTCAGACATCATCATTACCCCATTTTACAGATCTGAAACTGAGACTTTGAGAGAGTGTCGCTTTCCTAGGTAACGTGGATAATAAGTACCTTGGGGAGGGATTTGAACCCAGGTGTCCTGTTCTTTCTGTAACACCATGCTACCTTTTGCAAAACATATTAAAACATAAAACGTGTGGTTGGTAAGTGTCAGAGCGCAGTACTTGGATCCGGTTCCCTTACACCTAAACCACGATGCTGCCTCCAGTGTACTGAGCCTACTTGTGCTTATTTCGATTAGCTGGTGTTGATTAACTTGTTTTTTTCCTCATTGATGTTTCTTTTCTTTTTTTCTCTCTCCTTTCTTTATTCAATTCTTCCTCTTGTAACTCATTTCTGGTACTAACCTTGCCCCGCTGTGTGCTCTACACCCCCTCTGTTTATTGATGGAAACCACTCACTCAATGCTGGGTTTTCATCTCCCACCTGGCAGAGAATCACCACTTGTGTAAGTAGATGCATCTCTCCCCCTCCCAAGTCTGTCTATTTGTCTGCCTGCCTTCCTGCCTGCTCCTTTGGGGTGATTGGGTAACTGGGTGTGGATTTGATCAGGTGTGTTCCATGACAAGTACAGAGGGCAGCAGCTTTGTGCCCAGGGTTGTTACCCGTTGCCCGCTCCCTGACTCACAGCTTCAGGAATTGGTCGTCCTGACGTCCGGTCATCCGGGAGCCGGGCAGCCTTCAGCTGCTGGCCTTACCTACAGAATTGTGTGAAAATCTGCCTCCAGAGACTCTGTAGAATCCAAGGTCAAAGTCTGGGTTCTTTGCGGGAGCCGTTCCTTAACAGACTTGAGCTTCCTCTGATAGAGGGGCTTCAGATCCTTATTCTGACATAATAGTGTGCGGTTTCTTGGAGTGTTGCTGTCTTTGGATGGAAGGCAGGATCCTTAGAGACTTTGTCTAAAGTATTGTCACGGGAAAGGGCTCTGAAGGAGCTAGTCTGGTGAGGTCATGGGAAGGGACCATCTGCTGGCCTAGGAAGAGACCATAGCCATCATCTAATACAATCTTTTCATTTTATAGCCCCACAGAGTGTTTTACCCCAAATCACACATACTTTGATTCAGTTTAACATTTATGAAGCACCTACTGTGTGCGGAAGCTTGCAGTCTAAAAAGGGAATACACTATATAGCCAAAATCCACCCTAATCCTTGGCAAACATCTGATGGAGCAAAAGGTCCTTTATCAGTTGGGATGAGTGAGAGGCTCAGGGCAGACAGACTCCCTGGAGAAGGCAAATTAATAGTTGAGCTCCATTTCAAAAGATGTGTAGGAAATCAGTGGGGAGAAGGTGGAGGGAAGGAGGGAGGGATTCCAAGAAGAATTTCCTGGCCCCTGCTTAGCATAAGAAAACACTTGCAGTACAAAGGCCCCGATGTTTCCTTTGCCATCAGAATGGATATTCTTGTTCTGTGGCTTGGAAACCATTTATTGAGATGTGTCTGAAAGCTTAGTGAGAAGCCTCTGAGAATTGAGGATGGAGCTGAATTGACTTGCGTTGAATCGAACTGGGCCCTGTCTTAATTGAACCAAAGGCAGGCATGGGGTGCCTTTTTCCTGAACTGCTATATTTCGATATGTCTTTTAAGAACCTTGGTGTTGGACATTTCCCAATATTCCTCTTCTCCAAACCTGCTCTCTTCCAATACAAGAAATCTCCTCTGACTCCCTGGCATGGGCTTAATCCTTCCAGCACAAATGATACAGATTAGCATTGATTTAGCTGAAAATTTCAGTTCCCCTGCTTTTCTCAGCTGGAGACTCAGCTAATGCCTTTGATCCCAGTGAAAACATTCCAGGGACTTCAGGGGTCTTTTGAGGCTTTGAATGCATGGAGGGCTCATTCTTCATGCCCTCCAATTCTCAGAATTCCATTTATTTAACCTTTAAGTAAAAATCTCACCTATAAAAAACCTAACAGGTAAAAATTAAACCATGAAAGATGAGCGAAAACTAAAGAGACCAGTGGGATGAAGATTAGGATGTACTATTTCTAAATGATATTGAAAAAGAATCAAAAGACAAAACTCTAGCAACAGTCCCACACCTGCCCTGCTGTGTGGTACTTGAGTTCAGTCCGGACTATCTTGCCATCAGTCTAGACTAGTCAAGGACCTTAAGATCTTCCCTCATGCCAAACAGAATCCATTTTTCTTTCTTCTTTGTTTGGCTTCCAATTGGGTCCAAACATAACAAGGGTCATTATGCTCTGGCCACACTCAGGGCCAGCAGGAACATGAAGTCTGTTTAGATGCCAGCAGGAAACTCAGAAGAAAATCCAAGACAAGGCAGCCATATCCCAGTGTGGAACTGTTTTCCTCAACGGGACATTAGAGAGCGTACAACTAGGGCCAGCTCCTGAAGACCCAAGTCTCATGAGCAACTGTTGATGAGGAAGGTGCCCTGTAAGGCTTGGCTACTTCCTGCTCCTCTATCAGACTGAACAAACCTACTCACACTTTGATGGTTCCTACCAGGAGTCTTGGAGACTTCCAGAGGCATGCTGTCTTTACTAGAGTCTCATCCTAGCTCTTAGTTTGAGTAGGAATTGACAGTGTTGTGGATTCAAAGGTCTCTTTTCTCTTTTTTCAGTGTGGTCTGGCCCAGTCCCCTCAATGCCCATTGGGGCTGTTCTTCTTCCACACTCAATCAAGTAGGGCCAAGTATTCAGTATGAGTCAGAGCACCTCGGGGATGACAGGAAGCCAAATCTAAAATCTTTGGCTTGAATACAGATTGGCAATATCAGCAGTTGACTGAGCAAAGGCAATCCACCAGTGTAGAGTTGGCTTCTAAGCTTCTACCCAGTTCCTGATATTGGGGAATTTCTAAAACACCCTCGATCCAAGAAGTCAGTACACTGGCCAGACTCAAACAGGCCCCAACTCAACCTAAAGGATGTGTCTCCAAGGCTCCCCATTTTCCCTGTAGTACCAACTGCCTCAGAGAGACAGGGTATGTGAATCTTGACAATCATAGATTCAAAAAGAAACCTTAGAAACCATTTCATCAATCCCCCTCATTATACAGCTAAGGAAACTGAGATTCAAAGAAGTTAAATAATTCGCCCCTAGTCACATAGATTGTAGATGTCAGAGGCAGGATTTGAATCCATGTCCCTCAATTCTGAAGCTAGTATTTTCACTGTATTTCTTTTTCAGCCTTGAATTAGAAGCTTCCTTCAAAGGGTAGATTCCTGAGCTCCTAGCAATTAGAAAGAGAAGAACCCATTTCTTCAATATGATTCTTGCTCTCCTCACCTATATTTTTTTAGCCTTGATCTTGGAGTGTAGGGTCATTAGCATCAGATAGGGCCACTTAAGTCACTTTCAGACCTTTTAGGAAAGACATTAAAAACATGCCTTGCCCTTGAAAGAGAAGTTTGGTCTCCTTGACACTGATGGGCATTCATCTCCTTTGATCAGTGCTTAATGCCACTGGGCAAAGGGAGGAGGGAGACAGAGGCTTAGTTTGGCTGCCCGGGTGCTCCCCAGTGGAGCTTGTTCTGATAAAAAGTAAGATGTAATATCAAGGCTTCCAAGGAGATTTCAGAAGGAGGGAGGGCTAACTGATGTATAGAATAGTCTTCCTTCCTCTCCAGTGACATCCCAGCTGAGCAACATCCCAGAACTCCCATTGTCTCCTCTGCACCCGGTGACTGTTTAACTTTCCAGGCTGGACTGATCAGATCCCAGTAACCACATGGTGTTGGGCCTTATGGACTTAGAACATTTTATTTTAGTCTCCTGCAATGGGTGAATGGGAAAAAATTCTACAGGGTGAACAGGACTGAGCGCCAATGACCCAGACAGCCCTCCAGCGTGCTGTCTTCTCCCTACCTCTCGATCACTTTGTACAACTTCTTCACAAAAAATCCATTTTTCCCTCGGTTGCACTGGGGGGTGGGGTGGAATTTTTCTTCCTTTTCTTAAAAAAAAAGTGACGGGGGCGACCAGGGTCACGTGCTGGAGACAGCACCAAGTGCTCCCTGTGGTCCCCAAGCTGGAGACCTTTCCCAACACCCTCTTTCTGCATTGCAGTAACATCCCCGTTAAAGATCTCACAGTAGACAGTGCTTCCCCAGTGTATCAGGCTGTGATTAAAAACCAGAACAAGCCTGAAGATGAAATGGATGAGTGGACCCGCCGCTCCTCCAATCTGCAGTCACGCTCCTTCCGAATCCTGGCGCAGATGACTGGCACGGAATACAGTAAGTAGCTCCCATCCGAGACGGAGAACCAGAAGTACCTACCTTAGAGGTCAGCTCTGTCAGGGCCTTCAGTTTGCAGAAAATGTCACCGAGTCCCAGAATCATTTACTAACTTGCTGTGGATCACACAGGGAATAAGTAGCAAAGGTGGTCTTGGAAGCTACAGCCGCGATTTAAGGTCCCTCACTCTTTCCACTACATACAGATGAGGTGGGAGCTTGGAGTCTGGCCCTAAAAGGCCTTGTTCCCAAGCTGAGGGGGCTAGCCAACCATTCTCCCCGCTCAGATTGCAGCCTTGCAAATAGTGACCAGCCCAGGCCTGTAGCTCCTCCTAGAGGGCAGTTAGGGAGGTTGGGTAAAGAAAGTCGGCAATCTTCTGGGTTCTTTAGGGCCTCAGCCCTGTGACAAAGCAAGAAAGGACTTGTTCCCAGCCTGTCACTTCTAAGGAAAATCCCTGCTTAGTCATGGATTCCCTTCATTCGACACAGATCAATCAAGTTTACAGCTTATCATTTCTTCACTTGGCCATGATTCTTACATCCAAGAGCATGACCAACTGTATTGACACCAGGGCAGAGTTCTATTGCCTCCTCCCTGTCGGTTTTTCTTTGTTCTCGAACAGGACCGTGACCTCGAGGAGATGCTGCCATGACACGAAAGTGAATTGGATTGAAGGGAGGAAGGGCTGTGCAAGGTCACCAGCCCCACTTTTCCTCCAGAGCCATCTGGGTCCAGTGGCCAGATATAGATCGGGTTGACAGGAGAAGGTGCTGGGTCTTTTTAACCTGAGATTTTTAACAGGTCTCGGTTTAACTGAGGCTGCCTCCTGGTTGAGTGAGATCCCTAATTCCACCACCAGAGACTCTGGCGTTCTTTAATTAGTCATCTCTCCCCTCCAACCAATATGCTGTGTTTTTTAACACCCCTTAATTAAGTGTTACCCTCAATGCTCAATTCTGAGATGGATTCATCCATTTTACCCATATAAAATGTTCTAGAATAAAATGAGATAATATTTGGTAGACTATCCTAGATCAAATACAATCATATTTATAAAGGACTTATCCCAGTGCCAGTTGTATTGTAGGCACTTAATAAATGCTTATTCTCTTCCATGTCCCCCATTAGTAGTGCTTGAAGTGACCTTAGAGATCACCTAATCCCCCCCCTCATTTTATTTTATTTTTTAAAGCTTCTTATTTTCAAAACATTATGCCTAGATAGTTTTCAATATTCACCTTTGCAAAATCTTGTGTTCCAAAAAATTTTTTTCTCCCTCTCTTGCCCCCACCCACTCCCCTAGCTGGCAAGTAATCCAATATATGTTAAACATGCGCAATTCTTCTATACATATTTCCACAATTATTATGCCGCATGAAAAAAATCAGATGAAAAAAGAAAATAAAATGAGAAAGAAAACAAAATTCAAGCAAATAAAATAACCACAACAAAAGTGAAGATACTATGTTGCGATCCACACTCAGTCCCCAGTGTGGACTTTCTCTGCAGCCCCTTCATTTTATATAGACACATAGAGTGCTGGACTTGGAATCAGGAAGAACCTACATTCAAATCCTACTTCTGACATTTATTAATTGTGTGATCCCAGGCAAGTGCCTCAGTTTCCTCATCTATAAATTCAGGATAATAATGGTACCTACCTCACAGGTTATTGTAATGATCAAATGAGATGATAACTATAAAGTATATTGTAAATCTTAAAAGGCTATGTAAATGCTACCCATTGTTATCAGAGGAAACTAAGTTCTAGACTGGGAGATTTGCTGGCACAGAGTCACATAGTAGGTAGCAGCCAAGCAGAGATGACCACTTAGACTTTATACATCCCTCATGCTGATTTTGCCCACATTGGCCAGTTGTTGGCTGGTTGCAGGGGGTTTAAAAAGAGACAAGGCTTCTTTAACCTACCTCCCCAGCATCCTATGGGCCGAGCAGGGTCTGTCTGGGTCAGATGGAGCCATGTAGAACTCATCTGGGTTCAAAGATCAGGATTTTTAACTTTATAAAGTCAGGCTAACTTTGATCCCGGGACATGCCTTTCTAACAGTGCTTTTCCCTCTCGTAGTGCAAGACCCTGATGAAGAGGCCCTGAGGAGATCAAGGTAAGTGCCTGGAAACAGGCTCTGTGACCTTCTCATTCTTCTACTCACCTCCTAATGCTCCTCCACAACCACTCCTTTAAACCAGCTCACTCGGAAGAGACCTTTCTAACTCCTTTAGCTCCAAACTAAAAACTGAAATGCTTTCTATCTCTCCCATCTTCCCCGCCCTTCACACACACACACACACACACACACACACACACACACACAAACACACACCCTATCTCTCAGCTCACAGGGCTTTTCCACTTACTTTCTCCACCGGCAGAGCCTTGACAATATTCCTAATGGCAAAAAAATCAGACCAGACAATTCTGAACCTAGTGGTTTCCACAAAAGTGGTGTCCAGGTCTGAGATTGTAATTCTACTTCTCGCTCAAGGTCTCTGAGAGCCATTCAGCTCCCACTGGTGGCTATTAAAGCAGTCAGGACTCTTTTAACAGGGAGTCCCATGGGGGAGCAGGGCAGCTCTGGAGACTCTGGGCATTGTAGGATGTTTCCCCAAACTCAGTGTTGGCTCCTGTGCTATTGGGAGCCAGGTATCTAGCCTTCTGCTAGAACAGCTCAAAAAAGAGGATGTTTCCGTCACTGATCCAATTTATCTTGCAGTGGCCAATGGCACCACCCTGGCCATAGCTCTGATGATGAAGGTCAGCATGGAAGTCAGGAGAAGCCTATATCCTCTCTACATCTCCCTCATTTCTAGCAGAAATTGGTCCTTCTTGAGGATCCAAAAGAGAGGCTTAAGGATCAAAGATTTTGATTTGGGAAGGACCTTTGAAGGGCGTTTAATCTAGTCTAGTCTTCATTTTACAAGTTAGGGAAGCTGAGACCAATGAAGATGACCTGACTCGCTCAATCAAAGGTGGAATTACCTTCATTTAAGTGACCAGATTTTTAAAAAAAATCCCCATTGTTTTGGCAAGTCATTTCTCTTTTTGGATCCTTAGTGAAATGGGAGGATAGGGATTAGAGCTGGCCATGGAGGTCCTTCCCAGTTCAGGATCTAGGATCCTATGCTCTTCCGTGCTGGGCTCTTGAGTAGTTGACTTACACTGGTAAATCACTTATGGGAGATTTCTTTGAACCTGGGTTTTTGACAATCCTTACTTTAGGATAGAAACTTTGTAGCGGGGAGATGCTCTCTCCTTGAATATTGCCCAACCCTCTCTATATCACTGTGCCATCCAGTCAAAAAACCCAGTAATGATGGAGCCTGTATCTCAGAGGCGACTCATGTGCTCTTGAGCCATACTCTCCATTAGTGTCTAGGACCTGGCTGGTCGGCCAGTAGTGTCAAACTTATACAAAAATGGTGGCTGCTGAGCCCTGCATAAAGATCCCTGCAGGCCAAGTACTGACTCAGAAAATCACACATGTTTACATATTTCTTTTATTAATATATCAGAACATTAGAAGCAGATAGGAACTACATTTTAATTTGGGTTGGGCCATGCTCATGGTTGGGCCTATGTGTGTGACACTTCTGCTTTATTCTGTATCTGCTTTTAGAACATAGAAAGACCTGGTCCCTCCTTGGACTCTGAAAAGTCATTTGAATCCTCCAAACATGCCCTTGTGGGCTGGTTTAGGAGGAATGAGACATTTGGGTCAGACTATATCACCAGCACAGGGCCTCCTGAAGTCCCCCAGGTTCCATTTATTACATGAGACCATTCCAAGGGATGGAGAGAATGCTCTCAGTCTGAAACTGAGGTTTGAATTTTGGCTCTGCAATTTACCCCTTTTTGGCTTAAGGGCTCCCTGAGTCTCATTTTCCTCAATTGTAAAATGCAGGGGTTGGACTAGAAGGTCTCTGAGGTATCTTCCTGGTCTAGATCTATACTCCTCTGACCTGGATTTGAATCCTGGCTCTGCTACTTGCCACCAGTGTGATCTTGGATAAATAATTTAACATCTTACTTACTTGATTTCATTCCTTAATTTCCACAATTAGGCTGTATTTCAAGGTATCTCAAGCACTAAGTTATCCTAGCTAGATGAGCTTTAAGGTGTCATTTAGCACTAAATTCTGTGGTACCCCAAGAAGAAACACCTCTTTTTGCTGGGACATACCATAATGGGTCTTTTATCCCCAGTGACAAGTTTATTCAAGCAATCTAGATTGTTATGTGCTCCTCAAGGGGGCCATGTAAACTTCTACTTTCATCTACTTCCATCCTTACTCCTGTCTTTTTCTGTTGGTCAAGCCAGTAAGTTGTAGAGGAAAGCATGCTGGTGTAGTGATGTGGCTTTGGGCAAGATCTGGACCTTTGTCTTCTCATTTGTAAAATGAGAAAGCCAGTAGAAATGATCTCCATGGTCCCTATCAGATCCAAAATTCCAAATGGGTCATTCTGCTGTTTTTTTCTTCCCTCACTCACTCCCTTTCTTTATCTTTTAATTCTCACAAATTTTGGTCCTATGAATCGAGCCCTACTTAATTCTTTCCTAACCTTCTTTAGCATGTGCCTTTCCTGGTGCTTAGAGAGATCTGGAGGAGACAGCAGACCTGGCTAGCTGTGCTGGGCTGTTATGGGAACCCTAGGTGTATTGGAGCTGAAGTGAGGAGGGGGAGGGGGGGAAACAAGGGAAGGGAATGATAGCTGCCCGATGATGTTATCTTTCTCTCCAAGGAGAGAGCGACGGGCCAAATGTTCTCCAGCAGCAGCAGAGCTCAGTTTCAGGGACTTTGAGGAGTCTACCCGAGTCAAAACCTTTTATTAGGACATTTCCCAGGCAGGCAGATTTTTGTCCTGATTATTTAATCAGGGAGGAAAAATCGAAGTAGTAACGACCCATTTCCAGGTCCCCATTTTTTGGTGACCACGAGAACCTTGAGATCTGTCCAGTCCTGTCAGGGTAAGACTAAAAATTCAGCAATTCTGCCTTACCCAAGTTCAACCCTAGAGAGGCTAAGATAAGACTATAGCTGAGTACAAGCTTCCCAGACCCCTCCAAACATGGCAAGGTAAATGAGCTTGGATGACATGTGTCTTGCTCTCCCTCCCTTCTTCCTTACTCCCATTCCCAATGCCAAAATCCTAGAGTTAACCATGGGACTCAGGTTTGCCATGAAATGGGTCTGTGATGACCATGGGAGACCCAATGCAGACAAATTCTCAATGAATGACTTTCCAAGGTCTTCAAGGCAGGATGAGATGTTCCAGGTGTCTTCCTGGGGGGAGGGGGGAGAAGGAGGGTCACCATTCATCCCAATGATTAGCCATCTCATTGGCTTCTGGTTATATAGCAGTCTCTCCTTGCCTAGGCAAAAGAAACTCAGGGCCTTTCAAGATCGCCAAACTGGGAACCCATGTGGCTTTTGAAACCAATTTAAATAAATTGCCCTCAACCTAATTGTATGGCAGGGGAGTGGTGGACATATATGTTCCCTAACCCCTCTCTTTCTCCCTCCTCTCTCTCTCTCTCTCTCTCTCTCTCTCTCTCTCTCTCTCTCTCTCTCTCTCCTTTCTTTCATTTCTCTGTTTTTGTCTTTCTCTCTTCTTCCTCTTCCCTTCCCTCTTCCCTTCTCTCTCTCTCTCTCTCTCTCTCTCTCTCTCTCTCTCTCTCTCTATGCCACAGGGAAAGGTTTGAAACGGAACGTAACAGCCCACGTTTTGCCAAATTACGCAACTGGCATCATGGCCTCTCAGCCCAATTACTTAATGTGAAAAGCTAAAAACATTAACAAAAACAAAAACAAAAAAAAACCCTATTTGGAATCCCTCTTCCTTCCCTTCCTCCCTACCCACATCCCCTCCCCCCCCAAAGAAAAAGACATGTGTAGCATCCAAGGAGCCTCATTGGGATGCTAATGACTTCACTGCTATACACAGCAGTCAATGTTGGAGACATTATATTCTTATTAAGGAACAATATTCTAGAATTCCCTTCCCTGATGATATACTACCTCCCTTATATCCTCTTCAATATAATCAATTTTCCTTTCCTTTCCCCGCCCCCTTGCAAAAATTTCTGCTTGGACACAGGGTTGGCGTTTATTTGATCTTATTTCAATGTAGCCTTAGCCGTCAGATGGCTAGGAAGTTTAGATTTGCTGTTTTAATGCATCGGGGGAAAAATGAGTGAATCACAGTTTGTGCTCAGCTTTCCTTATTGAAAAAATTAGCTTGTGAGAAAGGCCAGCTTCCCCAGATTCAGCCAAGTCTAGTGGGCTAGGCATTTGTGCATGTTGAGTGTTAGAACCAGTGCTTTGGCTCAGGGTCCGGGTTCTGAGCCCCTTGCCAACCCCCGGTGAGCCCAAGGAGCCAACGCTGGATCCCAAATATTCAGGGAAGCAGAGAAGATGGGGATGAGATGATGCTTTCACTAGTGGAAGTTGAATAATCAAGAGGTTAGCCCCACCAGAGCTCATTAGTCCTGGGAGTTCCCAAGCCATGTTGTTAGTCTCAGACATATGTGTGGTTAATAAGTCTCAGACAAGGGCGTTTCAAGCCTCCAACGAATGTGCTCCTCTCTTTGTAACATGCTTGCTTGGCCAGCTCCACAGTTTTCCCCCCTTTCTGTACATATCAGCATGCTTCTTCTGAAATAAAAAGAATTTTAAATAAATCGAACCATGCCCTGGTCATGCTGTGCCTGTGTTCTGTAAACAATGAAATACGGAGGCTTGGGAGAGGGCAAAAGTGTTGGTCGGGCCCATCCATGCACAAGGGGCTGGGTCCACAGGCTTTTGTCTGCTCAAGTCAGTCCAGTTCAATTCAATTGACTCCTAGGCTTGTCCTGGGTTTGGTCGCAGCCAAAAGGGGGATTGATGTCCAGAAAGCAGAGAATTTCCCATCTCTGAATTTTGACACTATTCTCTATAACACTTCAACTGTTGCTCTGGAGAGATCCATTCATCAGGCAATATTGAAGATGTGTCTATGGGTCAATAGAGAAGAATTTTTTTCCACCTGCCATATTCCTATTGGGCAAAACCCATCAAGTCTAACCCAGGTCCTAAGTCTTAGCAGTCTTCAGTAACTTCTGAACAGACAGGGGCCATGAGGGACAGAGATGGGGGGCAGTCAGATGCTGCCCTCCATCCCCTGCCTCTCACAAGCTCCTCTCATGGTTTGCTTAGCAATGATGTCATGTTAAGTGTCTGGGAGCCATGATAAACAAGAGAAAGTGGGGGAAGTTCCTTTTATCTGTGATGGGAAGGAAATGGAATCTCCTTTTTTTCAGGGAGATTGTTGTGACCCCATTTCCTTGGCACTACTCTAGCCCTGTCTGTTGCTTCCAGAGAGCCTGATGCTTTGGGTGACAAGTAGGATGCTTCTCACAGGCCAGCGTATGATGCTTGGGAGAAGGGGGTTGGTGGATGGATTTGTGGGTCCAGCCAACCTGAGGCTAAATTCTATCCCTATTCCTCCCAGGTACACCCTCACCCAGGGATGGGATTCCTAGTGAATGAGGAAGGTCAGGATTATTGTAGTAGCTAGGGCTTCCTTCCCTTCTCCCCTACCCTTGATACTCCTCATTGGTCCATCCAACCTTGTGTTTGCCAACTTTACCAACTCCACTGACATTTCTTTGGCACTGGGCATCTTTTACCTCGGGCAGAGATTAAGCCAGTAGATTTTAGACACGTTTCCTGGTTCCTTCTCCCTCTTCTCTATCTCTCAAACCCTCTAGCCCATCTCCTAAAATCCAACCTTGGAAAGGAGGAATAAGAAGTTAACAGAAAAGGCAACAGGTTCGCCAGGGGAAGGAGCTGAGCCAATACAAGGATTTAAGATACCTAGACCAGTCAGATCCAGCAATTAATTCAATTCAATTAATATTTATTAAGTTTCTATGTGTAATCCATACATAGGTGCTAAGGATATAGACAAAAAAGAAAAGAGTTCCTGACCTCCAGAAGCTACCATTCTACTGAGCAGAAACAATACGTGCATGGCTAAGGGTAGCCTGTGGAAGAAAGGAAGTCTTTGGGGTGGCTAATAGTAATAGGTAGAAATCCTTATCCTTCATCACGGGCACCCCACCCCATCCAGTGACTACCCCACAGAGACCTCTCTGTCCCTTAGCTATGGAATCTTCAGTTGTTTGGTTGTTTGTTTTGCAATCAAGAGAAGGGAAAGACATGATCTCTACTTTCAAGGGTTCCATAGTCTTTCTAGAAAGACAAGACATGCATGGGCAAAATTATCCAACCAAAAAAGGCAGACTGTACCACAGGGTTAGACGATGCAGCTCCAACTCTGGTATAGTGGTTATTCAGAGGAGAAGAATTCTGCTATGAAATAGTAAGGAAAGACTTTGTGTATGGGGCAGGATGTTAGTAAGACTTCAAAGGATGAATAGAGATGAGGTTCCAGTCAGGGTTATTCTCCCTTCCCTCCACACAAAAATCCCAGCCCTGGATCTCCCCGCACCCCAGTCTTAATTAAGCATTTAATGAAGATGCAATCCAGGCAACAGCAGTCGGAAAAGCCAAGCCCAGCAGCCAGGCCTCCCTTCCAGGTAAATCAACTTGTCTGGCTGTGGCGCAGGGTAACGCTCCCCTTCTTGGCCATGGTGTGAACCCCTAACATCTCTCCCTCCCCTGGCTTGCCCCTCTGCCTTCCATTTCTGTTCCCCTTCTGACAAACCAGCCCCCCAAATACTGACAGCATGGAGCAGAAGCAGCAACATGTTAATGCTTGCGTGTGAAGCTGTTGGGGCTTTGGGGGGATTGGGGCGGGTGCTCACAGGGGCCCCAGCCATCCCTCTCCTCCCCGCCTCACTCCTCAAACCTTGACCAGATCTCAGATCCTTGGAGACCCAGGGTTGTCTCTCTTTCTCAGAGAAAGAGTTTTTCTTTCTTGATGTTGGAAACCCTTCAGATAGGGACAAGAAGGAGTTCTACTGCACTATAGAAATGCCATGAGCGAGGATTAAGGAGAGTCTTCCTACTTATAGAAGCCCAGATGGAGCTCTTGGAGATGAGATATATTCCTTACTGCTAGGACCAAAATGGCTCTCAGATAGGATTCTAGGGGATGGGGAGAGTCTTCCTACTGGCAGGTGTGGCCACACCTGAACTTTCTCCAAAGAAAAATTGATTATCTGCATTTCCCACCCTAAATAACAACTTCCAAGGAGCTAACGTGGTTCCAGAGTGAATTCTGAGCCTGGCTTTTGTGCTGTGGAAGGGTCCTGTGCAAGTCTCCTTGCTTTTCTCTATGTTGATAATGAAAGTTCAATGGTTCAGGCTCTTTTGGCTATAGGTCGCTGGAGGGAGATGGGTTTGGGAAGGGAGAGCGGGAGATGTGGAACGAAGTAGAACTTGGGACTTAAAGAATAGGAGACAGGAAAGCCCATTGCAAGTTTCATCTTAAGTCAGAGGCGAGAGAGCTTGATGGAAAAACCAATTTTGTTGAAAAGGTGACAATTTCATCAAATTAGGAAGTGACTATCAAGCTCTCTTCTTCCTACATTGGTTGTTGACTCAGGGATGGGTTTTTGGAGGATTCTGGCAAAAGGAAACTGTGACCTTTTAGAACCTTAAGCAGACCTCACTGGAGATCTTCAGGCAGAAAATGGATACTCATTGGCCAAAGTGAATCTTTCTCAGGTCTAAAGCTGAACTAGATATTCTTGAGGGTCTTTCATATTGAGGTTCTCTGAGGGGCCATATATCCCTAGGAGTAAGTGTACCTAGCTGGATCCTGGGAGCTCTCCAAATGGGACAGCCATAACTTAGTGGGTCCTTGAGGGTATACCCAGCTCTTTCTCTGTCTCCTCCATAGAGTGTGAAGGAGTTAGTGCCCACCTCTACTAGTGAACAGATTTTAGAAGGAGGTAGTTTCCACCTCTCCTAGTGAGCAGATCTTAAATTTTCTTGCCAAGGAACTTTGGGGTTACTTTGCCAGCAGAGATAGCAGTGGTGGGTAAGTCCCATGGGGCACACATTTGGGTGAAATCTCTGCTTTGTCCCATTTTATTTCTTAGGAATTCAGAGAGTCGATCTGTAGCTGGAGTCTGATGTAGAGAACTTTAGGTTGGAGCCAGGCAGGAGGAGAATGGGAAAAGGATGGACATTTTAGAAGAATGTTGCCAGGAGCAAAAATGGCCCTTGGGTAGAACTGTTAAATCTTCTTTAGGGCCTAAGCTCTGGTAGAGCTGAGGTCACATCCTTTATGGGAGAAGGTGGGGTTTGGTGCCTGAGCTTGCTTTTTCAACTGCTACCCCTTCTCAATTTTACTTTAATAGACATGGGCAATGAATACCCACAGTGCTTAGAGCGATTCCTACTTCCTTCCGTTGCTTCCTGTTAACCTCTCAGAACTGTACTAAGCCTTCTCTCCCCACCCCTTCTCCTCACCCTGTAACCCCAGCCTGGCATGGCTGGCTGGCAAGATCCCTGGGTGGGGGGAGGGCTGGCAGCTAGGAGAAGGAGAGCGGGTTCCTGCTGGTTGCTTCTTGGCAGGCAGCCTAGATCTCAGGGTAAGAGAGGTGGTGGCCTGCATGGATGGATGGGCTCAGCTAACCCTGCACAATGGAAGAGCTTTGTACCCTCAGGCAAGGAGCAAGTTTGTATGCCCATCTGCATGAATACATGATTGGGGTGTGTGTGTGTGTGAGAAAGAGAGAGAGAGAGAGAGAGAGAGAGAGAGAGAGAGAGAGAGAGAGAGACAGAGAGAGAGAGACAGAGAGAAAAGGAAAGAGAAAGAGGAGAGAGATGGAGAAAGAGAAAAAGAAAGAGAACATAGGAAAGATGAATTCAGACAGAGGAGAAACAGAGAGAAAGAGTATGTGTCTGTGTGTTTGTGTGTATGTGTGTGTGTGTGTGTGTGTGTGTGTGTGTGAGACAGACAGAGAGAGACACACACAGAGAGAGACAGAGAAACAGACAGAGAAAGACAGAGAGACAAAGAGACAGAGACAGAGAGAGAGAGAAAAAGGAGAGAGAAAAACAGAGAAAGTAGGAGAGATGGATTCAGATAGAGAGGAGAAAAAGAAAGAGAAAGAGTGTGTGCATGTGTGTGAGAGAGAGAGAGAAAGAGAGACAGACAGACAGAAAGAAAGAAAAAAGGAGAGAGAGAAGAGAGAGAAAGAGAAAAAGTAGGAAATAATTCAGACAGAGAGGAGAAACAGATAAAGGGTGTGTGTGTGTGTGTGTGTGTGTGTGTGTGTGTGTGTGTGTGTCTGAGAACAGTTGTTTGAGAAAGACAGAGGCAGAGAGAAAGAAAAATCTTGTAGAGCATGAACCTGGGCTTATGCTCCCGAGCTTCCTTCTGACTACTTTCTGTGGATCCGCGACGCTGTGTGGAACAATGTACACACACATGCTGAGGCGAGGGTACATGGAGAGGAGGCGAGGGAGCTTGGCTCCCTCAGACGCTGGGTTGGTACTGTAGCACTTTTACTTGACCCATGATTCTCCTCCACCCCTACCCATCTCCTCTCTAGGACCCAGTAGGCCAGATCTCCAGCTGTTGAGGCAGTGATCCAAGGACAGGATTGGTCTTTAAAACACAAAGAGGCCCAGAAGTTGTGGCCTCTGTTGTGCCCCGGAGGCCACAAAAAGAAGCTCCCAGAGTGACTGAGTGATTTAATGGAAAGACTCCAAACCAGAAGCTTCTTGGCTTCTGGTCCCAGTTCTTCCACTAGCTTAGGCAAGTCCCTTCCCTTTGCTGGATCTCAGTTTCCCAAACATTTAATATGTAGGTAGCCTCTAAGGTTATTTCCAGTTCTGATATTCTGAGATTCACTCACACACTACCATGGGAAAGACACAGGCTTTGGAGTGAAAGTATCTAGTCTCATATTGGACAGCACTCGAGGCTCTCTTAGCCCTGCTTTCCTCATTTTTTGATGAGAAGCTGAACTCCATGTCTTCTAATGTCTTTTCCAATCCACAATCCCATGATTCTGTGCTCCTTGTTGGCAAGCAGAGGGAGCCTTCTCTAGTGGGTAAGCTGCCAACAGTTGACAGAAGAAAATGACATCCAACTGGAGGGGATATTTAGCAAAACAAAGGCTTCCCGAAGGTCACAAGGGTGTCCACACTTTCTGGGCAGGGATCTGGTCTTCATGGTACATTTTTGCTTCTCCACAACATTTCTATTTGAGCCCAGGACTATCCCCCAGGGCACTATAACATTATTACATCTTGCTGCCCTTTCTAAAACTGGAGCCTGTCCTTGGCTCCCTCTTAGTCCCAAGAAAAGAGGAATTCCTTTGGTTCTCTCTTCCACCCTCCGCCCGAGGGGCTGCCATGCTGTTTGGGACCAAAAGGGACACAAGACTAATCAGAGTTCTTCTTGCTCAGGCTCATACAAGTTGCAAAAGTCTGAGGTAGTATTTGAACTTGGTTCTTGCTAACTCCAAGAATAATGACTTACGCATTACTCTAGGTTATATTGTCTTTGGCAGGAAAACTGAACTTACAACGCTCCCATAAGTGTCATCAGTGGTTGTTCAAAGACTGTGTGTGTGTGTGTGTGTGTGTGTGTGTGTTGCATTGCTCTCTAACCACATCCTATGCAAAAGCCGACTAGCTTTGAGTTGCCTTTTATTTGGGGGGGGGAGAGGGCTTTCTCCAAGGCCCCCCCCCCACCCCGAGTCCAAGCGAGTGTTTCTAAAACCTGAGCAGTTTCCTAAGTTCGTCTTGAGACATTGACTGTTCTGGAGTGAGTTGAGTTTCAGTAGGAAGTTTCAGGGAGGATTCAGAAGGCTCTGGGACATTTGAAGGAGCAGGAAGGTTGATACCTGAGGCTCAATCCATGCTGTGACATTTGACCTTCAGTCTTCACCAGGCTATTGCTCCATTGGCTTGCTATCACAAGGTTCCTTCTTAAAGCCAGGCCAAATAGATTGAAGCGTAGGCTTAGGAACTTTGATCAGATCTTGTGGTCAATCAGCCTGAGGGCCCTGTGATGGGTGCGGTGGAGGAAGAACAGTGGAGAGGAAAGCCAGCTCTTAAAGAGGACTTGCAGCAAGCTGCCCGTCTACAATAAATCTCCCACTGTCCATCTTATCTCAGAGGGTTGTAAGGAAGGAGAGGGAAAGAAACTGGGAATACTCCACTCCCAAGCCTGAGTTTCAGTAGCCAGATGTTGGATCCAGGACTCCTTCATGCCCCTCCCTATGGCAAGCCTGGCTGGCTCTCCAGAAGGTCACACTGATTTTAGTGCAGTCAGAGCCAGGAAAGACACACAGGGGCAGAGCTCCTTTCTGTTCAGGTCTCAGGGTGGCCCTAAAAGCTCAGGGCCCTCACCCTTGGCTGGGTTCAGACACTCCCTATGGCTCCTCCTTTCCAATCTCCTTTGGCTCTCCCCATATCTCTCCTTATTCTGGAACTTGGAAAGCTCTTACCTGCTTTTCAAACTGTCTTTTTTCCTTGGAGAACTGTCTGGAGAGATTTCTTCTCCCTCTTCCCTTTACTCCCTTCTCTCCCTCCTATTTTTCTTTTCATCCTTCCTAGTTCCAAGGGCTCACTTATCTTGTTACAATCCCAGATATTGCATGCTCTCTCTGTGTCTCTATCTTTCTCTATCTCGGTTTTTCTCTGTCTGGGTCTTTCTTTCTCTCTATCTCAGTCTTTGTGTCTGTCTGTCTGTCTCTGTCTCTCTCTCCTCTCTTCCTCCCCTTCCTTTTCTCTCTCTTCTTCCTTCTCTCTTTCTCTTATCTCTGTCTCTCTTTGTGTGTCTTTTCCTGTATTTCTCTGTCTCTGTCTCTATCTTGCTAACTCTTTCTCTGTCCCTATCTGTCTCTCTTTCCCTCCTTTCTTCCTCTCTCTTTTCTATCTCTCTGTAATTGTCTATCTCTTTGTTTCTGTCTCTCTGTATCTTTGTCTCTGTCTCTTTCTGTCTCTCTCTGTTTGACTCTCATTCTCTCTTTCTTTCTCTCTCTTTTTTCTCTCTCCTCACTCTCTGTGTCTGAATCTCTCTCTCATTCTTGCTCTCTCTAACTCTCACTCTGTCTTCTACTCTCATAATTTTCCCTCACCCTTCCCCGAAGTCACTGATCTTCATAAATCTCCAGGCACTCGATACCCAGGCAGACACACTTCCTATTTTCTATTGGCCCCCTGCTATTGCCCACCCCCACCTCCCCACCGCTTGCCATTCTGCTTTGATTTGAGATTGTGAGCTTCCATTGGCCATCCTGAAAATAAATGGTGCTTCTGACTCCTCTAGCTGTGTGCATTTTTCATGAAGTATGTTTCTATGTCTTTGATGCTCCTCTGATTGTGCATGGAATGGTACAGTGGAATAGGCACTGAAGTTCAAATCTCAGCCCTGAAACTTACTTCCTGTGTGATTGTGGACAAGTCACTTAATGTCTCATCTAATGTGTCTGGACCTCAGTTTCTTCATCTGTAAAATGAGGCGGTTAGACTCAACCGCCTCTGGGGTCTCTCCCAGCTCTAGGTCTATCATCACGGTTCTAGGTATGTCATGTTGTTGTTTTCTCCACCTTCCTTCTCCCTTTAACACACAGTGTTGACCACTCTTGTCTTCCTCCTCTCTTTGGCTGGCCTTTGGTTTCCAGGTGGGGAAAACATATTCAGTCTCACTCTCTGGTAGTCCCCATTTAAGCTTCCAGCCTAGACACAGCATTTTTAAAACCTAGTTAAAAACAGTTGAGTGGGAAAGACCTCCCCATCCTCCCCGCAACCCAGTTGAATCACCACTGATCCCAATATCCACAGCACTCCCTACATTCTACCATCAAGTAGACCACTATCAAATCAGGTTGACAACTATTTAACTGCATCATCACCACTGACAGAGAGGAAGCTTGACATGGTAACCAGAGAGCTGGGTTTAAAATCAGGAAGATCCAAATTCAAGTCAAGTTTCTTATCTCGGTTGTGTGATCTTAGACCAGTCAACATTTCAATGCTCTCTGAGCTAAGACCATAAGTTACAGAGAAGATGCCAGCCTGATTTGGTAGAGGAAGTGTCCTCATCTGGGAATTCCCTATGCCGAGGAAATCATAAATGCTGTCCCTCGCTATCCTCCCCACCACTGACTATGTCACATTACCCATGACCACGTAATCATCTCCATTACTGCTAACAAAAGCCCCAAACGGCAAGGCTGCCACAACAAAACATTCATCGTAGTGGGGAGATGGGATACCTGTCCAAGGGTTTCTCTTCTATCCTGTCCAGTTGGCTACTAGCAGAGACCTTCAGGGGCACGTACATTTGCCCATCAACCTGAGCATGTTCCTTTTGGGGATTCACAACTTCTTTGGGGGGGAAAATCCTGCTCATAACTGAATGCCTTGGGTCTGTCATAAGTTCATCCTATGAATATGGCAGATGGATGGCCAGAGATGAGTTTGGAGTTCTAAACTTGCTTGTATCCATGAATCAAATTAAATGGGAGAAGTAGAAAGTGCAAAGTGACCTGGCAGCTGAGTACTGTCCATAGTCCTGACGCCATCCTTGGGATTTCCCTGGAAGTTCCATCTATTTCCTGTCTCCTTAGAATATGGTTTTCCACCTCTTCTGACCATAGAATGAGCTCTTCATTCCAAAACACTAATGCCTTGGACAGCCAGACAATAAGCTATATTGGTACCTTCTCTCCTGATTTCTTCTCTTCCTTTTTTCCTCCTCACCGAACTCTGTGTTTTCCCTGGTTTCTTCATATCCTCTTCCCTCCTTTCACAGCGCCAAGGACAGTTCAAAGGAGCCAGCAGGAAGAAGGTAAAGTTTTCTGTGTTCCGTGTCCCTCAGTCCAGGCCTCCCTCTCCCTCCCTTTTCCTCCAAAAGAGTTCACTGCTTCCTAAACACTGACCTGCCCATTTGGAGGTACACACCCATGTCACCTGGGGAGCTGTGCCTTGGGTTTGCTTTGCAAGATCCAGGTAGTCTGATTTTGGCAGATAGAAATGGCAAATCTCTTCAGGAACTCTAATGATTCAGATAGTCCACTTATATTAGGGATTGGACTGGGGCTTTGAGTGGAGGCTCCTTCAAATGAACTTCTTTGGGGCTGGTCTCCCTCCCACCCCCCGCAAAGAGCAAAACAGTCATGCTTTGTGGATTTATGTTTGTTCTGTTCTTTTATATGATCTTCACATGAGCTTCCCAAGGCAGGCAGGATATTATCATCTGCATTTTGAAAAGAAGGAAACTGAGGCACAAAAGCAGTAAATAATTGCCCTGGACTCAGAACAGTGTTGTGCATAGAAAATGAATGGTTCTTAAATTGAGGGTCCCAGGCCAGTGTTTCCTTGTATCCATACAGTACCTAGCACATTATAAACAATAAATAATTGCATATTAGCTGATCTACAGATAGCAGAACTGAATTCAAACTCAGATCCTTTGATCCCTTCACCCGATCACAGCAGTCTCCTGGTCAGGCCAGGCTTAAAGAAGGACAAGTGAACACTGTCAGAGGCTGGAAGCCCAGAGAGAGTTAGAATTTTAAGCCTCCACCACCTGCTAACTGCATCTGCTTAGCTCATTCTAAGAAACTCCCTGGAACTTAATTTCATTCCTTGTAAAACAGGAAGGGAATGAGATGGGAAGCATCTGGTGGGGTGAGTGGAAGCTAGCTAAAGACTGACAATGCAGAATTGTAAGGGCACATAGTTCTGGATTAACAATGGGGCCAATTCCGTAGCATCCTATAATCCCTTTTTGTGGCAGGGGGTACCCACAGAACTCTTCTCATCAATGACCTTTGTAAAAAGAAATGACATTGCTTTCTTCTATAGCATCATTTCTGGATGCTTCCTGCTTCTCTCTGCCTTTCTTCTGGGTTCTCTTGCCAGGCTTCTGTCTCACACCTTCCACCTCCTTCCTGGCCCCACCATTTTGCCCCCAGGATGAGCAGGAAGGAAAGAGAGAGCAGGAAAGTCTTCAAGGGATTGAGAGTGCTTAAGGATGGGCTCTACCCAAGTCAATGCATCAGGCTGGAAGCAAAACCAGTTCAGAATCCCTGGGCTGTTCTCTCCACTTCTATCCCTAATTATTCCTCACTAAACAGTCCTCAGGAAATATTTCATAGAACATTTAAGAGAGAGATATTGGGGACCTTTAATGAACAAGCCAGGCTTTTCTTGGTTGGGAATATTTTTGCTGTTCGGAGGCACTAGATTAGATAGCCGTGATCAGGCCCATATTTCTGTGGTTCCCAAAGTGGTCTGGCCACCCTTAAGCTAACCAGGTCTATACCCAGTAGCCAAGTCAAGGAAAAGGTGTCCAAAGAAAGCCACTCCCCAGCAGGTGCAGCCCCACCCCAACCTCCCGGAACCCATTACCCTTGGGGATTACCCCAGCTTCCTTTGCCTCCCTCCACTGATTTCTTTCCTCCTAAAAAAAACCCAATGCCCTTTGTCCTTCCCGGAGTCCCAATTCATTGGCTACAAATGGGCCTCGCTCCTGCAGGCTCTTTGAACTTTGTCTCAATGTACTTCTTCTGTTTGGTCCCAACCCTAACTAGTACCCCCATCGAGCATGCTCCAGTATCCACCAGCCACACCTCTGCTCTGCCGCCAGCTTCTGCCCATCCACCCGCTACCGCTGCTGCCAGCCCAGCTCGCCCAGCATCGCCCCCAGCTGCCTCCATCACCTCTGCCTCTGCTGACAGCCTCTCGCCTGCTTTCCAAAGGTAATGGGTCCTTGGCTCTGCCTGCTGAAGCTCAGGCCCTGGTTGTGGATGGGGTTTCAAGAGATGCCCCAACAGGAAGCACAGAAAGAGAAAAGTCAGCCCTAGAAAACCAGTCAGGCTGTAGGAGAGCAGTGACTCTTATACCTCCAGATGTTCCTCACCTATGGTCCTGGGGGAGTCAGAGCACAGGGGCTGAAAGAGAAGAGAGAAGAGGTAACTTTCATCTCTGGAGTTCTTTGCAATTTGTAAAACTTTTTCCTCAAGCGACCCTGTGACTCAAGAGTTCCCTCCTCAAAGGCTTTTCTGCTTTCTCCAATATAGTTGTATGACCCTGGGCAAGTCATTTAGTCTGTTTGCCTCGGTTTCGTCTACAGTAAAGTGAGGATAATAATGACCTTTATTTCTAAGGATTTCTGTGAGGCTCAAATAAGATAATCTTTGCAAAGCATTGTCCAAACCTTAAAGTGTTATATAACTACTAGTCATAGTGATAGACTTAGCACCTATTACAATGTGCCCAGATTTGTGCAAGACTGAGACGTCACAGCCCCTGTCCTCCAAAATCTAGTCCATCTGGAGGTACAAGCCTGCTCCCTCTGGAAAGCTAGCTAACCAAGCAGCATGGTGCAGAGAGCCTGCATGGTAGAGCTGGACTTTGGAGTCAGGGGAGGCCCAGAAAGAGACTCTCACCAGCTGTGTGTCCCTAAGCAGCCTCTCTGAGATCCAGGTTTCTCATGTGTAAAACAGGGACTGGGTTAGGAACTAACCCTGTGGCTTCCTTATTTGGGAAATCCCTCTGCCCATGCAGGTCAGCACCTTCCCTGTAATTTATCATTTTGCCGTGTCCTTAATCTGAGAGGAAGTGTTTGTGAATTTCTTCAATTCAAAAGTATTGTAAGATATAAAAAGTCATATTTTGATATTTCAGGAGCATTATATCTCAGTATAATTTCTTTCCTTTGTAATCTTATGACCTTCATCTGGAGCATTTTAAAACATTGTTCTGAGAAGGGTCTTAGGTCTTTCCCGAGATGTTCTGGACCCACAACAGATTAACACACCTTTGCCCTAGAAAGTTGTGTAGGCTGAGCACTGAGGTGAAGCATCTTGCCGATGGTCACACTGCCAGGACGTGTCAGAGGTGCGACTCCAACGGAGGCACTCCTAACTTCAAAACTCGCCCTCAGTCCACTGGGCGATCTTGTCTTTCTGTCTCTGTCGGCAGTAAGTAAGGAGCCCGACGGGACCAAAACACTTTGTAAATTCAAAAGAATTCTAGAAATACCAGTTGTTGGTTGTCATTGTTGCTATAAGGAGTTTGGCAAAGAATAGACCAACATGGGTTTCCCTGGGGGAGCAGAGAAGGCTTCTTGGAAAAGATGAAGAAGCTGGATCAAAGGATGGATAGAATTTGGTGTTTAGAGTATGGCCTTCAGCTCCAACTTCCTCAGCCTCATCCCTAACCTTTGTCTTCCATCTCTCATTCAAGGAAGTACCAAAGGTTAGGATGAAGGAAGAAAAGTAAAGGGGGTTCAGTAGGATGTAATGGAATGGGATTGTATTTGGAGATAGTAGATCTGGTTCAAATCTTGGTTTCTACTTACTGCTCGGGTGACTTTCAACCTCCTAGAAACTCACTGGGCCTCAGTTTTCCTTTTTATAAAATGAAGTGAGGTAAGGTCCCTTCTGGAATTCTATATATGGCTTTGAGCATCTGAATATCAATTATTAAATTGGAGTCACCTCTTGAGTTTCTAGAGTAATTTGGGGGCATTCTCCAGCCTCCCCCAACACAGTCAGGCTCTAGATGGAACTCACCGAATTGGCCACATGTCCCGAGTCCTCCCTGGGAGCAGACAGACCAGGAAGAAGAACGAGATTTCAGGACTGTGGGCCTCTTGCCAGCTATGGGCCTATGGTAACTGGGGTAGGGGGCGGAGAAGGTGACAAGGATAAATGGAAGGATCTCATGCCACTGTTTTCTGGCCAAAGAGGATCTCCAAGGTCCAGAAAACACTGGAGACATCTCATCTTCTGGTTTAGACACTATTATCCTTGGCATCTACTACATCCACAAGGTTTGCAGCTAGATGGGACATGAGTAAATCTCTAGTCTACGAATTTGTATCCAGGTTCAGGGGCCTTTCCCAGGTCCTATCTGTTCCTTCTTTTGCCCAACCTCTTCTCCAGCTTTTAAGTTCTTACTTGTGCACTTGGAAAGCATCTTTCGCTCTGTCTCCTCAGACTAGGTGGCTCAGACTCTCTGGTTTCTCTCTGGTTTCTCCATTTCCTTAGCGGAGCATTGCCTCTTTATTTGCTCAGCTTTTAGGTGCTAGGAGCAAGGAAGTGCACAGGGGAAGCTCAGGATGGAGACAGATCCCATTTGTGAAGGTTTTATTGTTCCTTATCACATTTTTGTTGACTCATCCTCGTAAAGAATTCTTATTAAATATTAGAAATATTAGAAATTATTTAGTCCATTCCAGTCCTGTCATGTTACAGATGAGCAAACTGAGGCTGAGAGAAAGTGACTTGCTAAGGATCACAGTTACTAGATTAGAGTCAAGTTCAAGTAACTCAAATTCAGTGATCTTTTTCAAGAACTCAGCGCTCTTCTTTCCTCTCCTAGAAAGTGACAAGCATTTAATAAGCACCATCTGTATCCAAGCACTGTGCATAGGACTGGGCACACTTAGTTTTATCTTTGAAAAAAGAGTTAAAAGCTGTCTCCTTTCCCCCAATGAGTTTGTATTCTCTTGGGCAGGGGAGCAGGAAACAACATATAAACACATAATTAAATGCAAAATAAAAACATGTTAATTCTGTAGTGAGGGTACCACTGAGAGGTGGGAGAGCAAGAAAAGCCTCTGTAGGAGAGAGTATTTGAGCTGAGGCTAGAAAGGAGATCAGGCTTCCACATGCCAGATGTTGAGGAGACTGTTCCAATTCTATGCAAAGCTTGGAGGTAGGAGATCCCTTAGTGACCAGTCCAACTGAATTGAACTTTAAAAGCTGACTCCAGGCTTGTCTGGTAAAAAGAGGAGAATGAAGAGGAATGAATTTAGGAGGAAAGATCATGAGGGTTTTTTTGGGGGGGTTTTGTTTTTATTGAAATTCATTGGTATTTTATTGATACTTATTGGTTTTATTGATATTTCTCTGGAAAGGACCTAGAAATAGCAGAAATAAGCTGTTAGACCTAATTACTTTCTTGGTACAGTCTGAACCTCTATCCAAGGACCACAAGGCAAAGATTCTTAGCTTAAAAACATCCCAGTATCATTAGGGACCAGTAAGTGGTGCTATAGCGGATAGAGTATCAGCCCTGGGGTTGGGAGTTCAAATCCAGCCTCAAACACTTACTAGCTGTGTGACTCTGGACAAGTCATTTAACCCCTACTCTCCTCCCTCCCCTATATCTTTAAAGTTAAGTTCAGTTGGACTGGGCACTAAGGAAGTCATTAAGGACTTGTAAGTAGTTTCCAAAGGAGTTGGGAGCAGTGGTCATTTAGTCAGTAGTGCTCTAGGAAACAGCAGAGGCTCTGGAGCCAGGGGACCTGGGTTCAAGTGCTGCCTCTGATGCTTACTAGCCATGTGACCTCAGGCAGGGCACTTGCTTTCCATGGGCCTCAGTTTCCTCATCTGTAAAGAAGGGGGCTGGGCTAAATGTCCTTAGAAGTTTTCTCCAGGACAAAGATCCTATTGTCCTGGAAGAAATCTTGGAACATAGTGTATCAGAGTTGGGTAGACAGAGTGAACAAAACATGAGGACCCTGGAAGCCCCCACTGTTTTCCCAACATGAGATTTATCCCTCTTCCCTTTTTCCAGCTACAAGTGATTAAGGAAAGGCCTTTCTTTGACCTACCTCCCTGTCCTGGCCAGTCTGATCCACTTCCTCTCTCAGGGGCCCTGGCTGTTTGGGGGGGGGTTTCTTTTGTATTTCCCTGCTCCCAAGCTCCTAAAGGGATGTCTTTTGAAGGAGCCAGGTGTTAAATCAGGGCCTCAGCCAAGGATTAGTTCTGGAGATCCAGACTTTTCCAAGAAAGGACCTCAGGGAACGTCATCCAACTCCCCCATTTCTCAGCAGAGGAAGCCTAAGCCAGAGGTGAAATGGAGGTGGAATTGGAAGCCAGGTCCTCCAACTTCTGGGCACCTGCTCTCCCCCAGGGCCTAGGCTCCCAAAGGCCCCGAGCTCAGCCTAATTACTCAATGGTGCCCCAAAGAGGATCCTCCCTTTGTTCTTCTAGCTAACCCTCCCCTAGAGTCACTGGGAGAGCTCAGGGAGGAATGATGATGGGAAGGGGGGAGGAGGCAGATGGGGGAAGGGAGAATTTAGGAGCGAGGGCTTCTCCAATTTGTAAGAAGCTCATTTTAAGTCCTTCCCATGGAGAATAGAGCTTAGCTTTCTTGTCTGTCATCTTTGACCTTCTTTCCCTTAGAGGCACATGCTATTTTTTTTTTTCCAAGAAGAAGAATGAAGCTATTAAGCATGAGGAAGGAAACCAAAAACTCATGAATGTGCTCCTTGTGACAGCCACAAAGGGCCCCTCCAGCTGGGGAGAGCTGGGGAAAGCTCCCACTGACCCTCCTGCCCTCCCCCTCCCCCAACATAGTCAGGCTCTAGATGGAACTCGCCGAATTGGCCACATGTCCCAAGTCTTCCCTGGGAGCAGACAGGCCTGGAAGAAGAACGGGATTTTAGGGCCGTGGGCCTTTTGCCAGCTGTGGGCCTTAGATAACTGGGCGAGGTGGGGGGGGCAGAGAAGGGGACAAGGATAAATGGAGGGATCTCCCGTCACTTTTTCCTGGCCTTTTTCTGAAAATCTATTTGAAAAGACCAGAAAAAATAAAGGAATTCTCTCCCATGATGCTGAGGGCAGATAGCCGGGGAGACATCTCTGATAAGGCTCTCCATCGATGCCTTCTCCCTAGGGACCACCCCATCCCCTCCAGCCAGGTTGGCCCATAAGGCCAGGGTCGGCTGGCATTGTGCAGGGCCTGGGAACAGGCCACACTCTCTGCCATGCTCCTTTGTGGCTCTGGCTCTGGCTCTGGCTCCGTGTGTCCCCACACCTCAATACCTTTGTGTTGTCATCTAGGGAACTGCTTCCCCACTGACACAAAGCGCCACATGTGGAAGCAGAGCACCCGGGGCAAATCTTGGCTTGGCCACTTTCTACCAGGGACCCTGGGCCAGGGACTTGCTTTCCCCAAAATGTAGTGCCTTCATTTACAAAGTGAGGAAGTTAGGCTACATGATCCTTCCAGGCTTTCCTTTCTGTTCTATAGAGGTTCTAACCCTTCTTAGCACATTTGTAATTTTATATATGTATATATACATATATATATATACATATATATATATACACAGAGCTATAAATGTGATATATATGTATAAATACAGGTATAAATATTAACACACATGTACAGCTACATGTATATATGTACATATATGTGATATATATACATGCATAAATATATATATACACACCAGTGTTTCTGCCAAATATATATATCTTTATATGTTTTTGGTATATATCTATCTATAATTTAAGTGGTATATGTGTATTTATATATATGAAATTTATATCCATTTGAGATATATGTTTATATATATACATATATATACACATACAGACACTTTAAGTAACTATAAGCTATATTGTATTTTCTGGGCAAGTCACATCATCATTGTGAGCTTGTTTTCCCAACTATAAAATGGGGATGATAATTGTTGCACTAACTGCTACCTCAAAGGCTGTCACTGAAAAGCTCCAAAAAAACCATGAGTGCTCATTGGCCCAGCATACTTTAAGGAGCTGGGATGAGTTCAGTCAGTAATGGGCGCCCCTGCCCTTTAGTAGAGGGTCTTTCTCCATGAGTGATGATGGCCCAAGCCTCTGCTGCAGTGCTTCCTGTCACTGGAAGGCTTTCCAGTTTAGAAGCTCTTGACAAAGCTTGGGTTCCGTCCTCACGGCTCTCTAGACCTCGGAGTCAGATGATGTGATTTGTCTGAGGTAAGTGAAGGAGACGAGACTGGAGCCCAAAGCGTGAAGTCTGAGCCTGTTGGGCTCTTGATAGTATCCAGGCAGCCCAAGCAAGAAACCCAACTAGGAGTCAAATTAGCCGGGTCTGCATCCTGGCTCTCCTCCCCATTAGCTGTACCATCTTGGCCATAGTGTTCTCTTCTGTTAAATGGGGACAATGTTTGTCCCATCTGTGAGATCTGTGTGGTAGCCGGGCATGGAACCAGGAGAGACCTGAGATGGAGTAAATCCCACCACTAACATTCACTAGCTATGTAACTATGGGCAAATCGCCAATCTGTTTGAATGGCACTTTCTTCATCTGTGAAATGGGAACAATAATACCCTTTGCACCTTTCTCACAAGGGTGTTGTAAGGACAGAATGAGGTAATGAGCAAGTTTTGCAAAGTTTCCAGTGCTGTGTAAATGCCAGCTTCTCTTGGCACCTTCTCTCTGATTTATGGAGAGCAAAATGTGAGCATCTTTTATTCTCTGGTTCTCAAGAGTCGACCCAGGCAGTTCTGGGTGGAGAATGTCTCCTAAGCCGAGTCCGCAGCTGGATCTCAAGGATTCAATGAAATTGAAACTGTTAATATTTTGGTAACAGTTTCAGCATAATTAGTTCCCTTTGTAAGGTTGTATTTTTATATTCTGCATTTAAACTCATGATTCTGGTATGGGCCCACACCATAAAACCCATTTGGGGGGTTAGACTAGGGAGCCAAAAGGGACAGTGTTCAGGTCACAAAAAGCTTAAGAACCCCTGTTATAAAACAGGATAAAGTTTTAAAATAATAGGATTTGGAACCTCAGGGAACATTTGGGATCAAGTGGTTATTTTATGGAGGCCTGAAGACACACAGCCATACAGGATGAGATTCAGTATGGGAGCCATTATATGATACCACCGTGGAGGAAAGTGTTGGAAGCCAGGTGACACATCATAGGTTCTTAATAAATATTTATTGACGAAATGATTGACAGATGATTCTTTATCCAATGAAGAGATTGTTTTTACTCAAATCCCTAGCCGTTAGTGCTTTCCCCCTGCTCTCAAGGCAGTTAGGTGGCACATAGTTCTAGAACTCAAGTCTAAAAGACTGACTTCAAATCTGGCCTCAGACACTTACAAGCTGTGTGACCCTGGGCAAATCATTTAATCTGTCTGCCTCAGTTTCCCCAACTATGAAATGGGGATAATAATAGCACATACTTCAGGGGATGCTGTGATATTTGAGCAAAATAACATTGGTAAAGCACTTAGAGCCTGGCAGACTGTAGGTGCTTAATAAATGCTTGTTCCTTTCCCCTTCCCTAGTTTATCTTTCATTTAGTTACATAAATGCATGAGAACAGAGACTTTTCCATTTCTGTCTTGGTCTCTCTAATCATACTACTTAATACATAGTAGACCTTTTATTGAATTGAATCGAAAACCTTAGAAACTTGGAGCTGTGTCCTCCTTGAGCCCACTCTACACATCTAACCACAACCTTCAGTTTCTTGATCTTTCTTTATCCAACTGAACAGAATTAGGGAATGGGCCTCCCTCTCCCTCCCCAAGTTCTAGGAACTGACTCTGGAAATGTAACTGATCACTGAACATTGGAACTGTGTTCTGGTCAAGTCATCTTCTTTCTCAGTTTCCTCATCTGTAAAATGGAGATAACTTTACCACCCTTGAGAACTTGAGAAAGGAGTTATTTCCCTAGGCAGCTTTTCTTCTGTAAAATGAAACAATTTATTTTGATAAACATATTTCAATTATAATTGACTTCCTTTGCAATCCTATGGATTTTTATTTTGTACCTTTAAAAATAAGATTCAGAGAAGGGTTCCCCCAAACACTGTTCAAGGGGCTAGCGATACGTGAAAGATTAGGACCCCAAGATCTCAGAGTCTCTAAGGTCCCTTCATTTCTAAACTCTATAATTTGATCCTTATAACTACTGACTCTTATGAAATCAAAGACTTAATGTTCCTTGGAAATGTGAGTTGCTGATTACTAATCTTGAATAGACTCATTTTGCTGATAGCTCAAAGATGAGTAGCTAGAGGCTGAGAAGACATGATTCTATAAATTTCAAGGAAACCAGAGGCTTTTTTTTTACCAACAACTGTAGTTTTCTTGATAAAATTTCTTTTCCCAAGATCCCTTGAAAATTAATCCCCGGATACAGCTGTGGGGCAGAAACAGAAGCATGGGGGGGAAAAGAAAAGGCAGAAAATAGGGAGGTGAATGAAGCAGCTTCCCTGTGGGCTGGTCTGTTTACTGCTCCCCTTTCCTTTTAGGGTCCTTAGTTCTTCCTATTCGCCAGCGCCTTCGGCGTCCCATGCTCCTGCCACCTATAATGAAGCTCCTGCCACGGCTCCTAAACCCCGGGTGGTTACCACTGCCAGCATTCGGCCTTCAGTCTACCAATCAGGTGAGAACACATGGACAGATCTGTATGTATCTGGAGAAGACATTGTATCTTTGTGTGTGTGTGTGTGTTGTATGTATATATATGTGTGTGGATGTGTGTTTATGTATGTGAGTGTATGTAGGTTAAGGGGAAAAGGGGAGCCAATCAAACCTCACACATCCCAGAAAAGGGAAAGGCTTTGCAGTGTGACTTTGAATCCTGAATCTCGCTGATATGAGGGCCATAAGGAGCGGTCTCTTACAGACCAGGAGCAAATAGCAAGGAGGCTTTCTTTCCTCTACAAAGAGCAACTCCTACTTGCTGGGAGTTGCTGGGGAGCAGAATAATGAGTTTCAAGTTTATCCATGTGCCAGCTCATGGGCTCTTCAGGGAAAGGAAGAGCCGCCTGTTCAGAGCTGGCTGGTAGATTGGCACAGGGCCAGGGCATTTCCCAGGGAGCCAGGTGGAAAGCAAGAAGGTTCCTCCCAGTCCTTCCTCCCACAATCCAAGATCAGGTAAAAGGCCCTCTCAAGGACATGTTTGGAACATCTTCCTCAGGAAGACCCTTGCTACTAGGAGCCAAGTTACCCTTCTGGCTCTCTCCCACTTAGCCTCTGGCTATTCCCAGGAGGGACATCATCCCTCCTGCCTCCCAGTCTCCCACCCAGGAAGCAAACATAAGGAATGAAAGTGGTCCCTCTGGACCTGTCCTGGGAGTTCTGGGACAAAGGCCCAATTGAGTACATTTTTTAGTGGGTAAGAGTTGTCCCTTATGTGTTCTTCATAGGATATACCCAAAGACAAATCTCTGGTCAAAAGTCATTGGGGCCACACAGGGGGTAGGCAAAAGCTCCTTCTGCCCTCAAGGATGCCAGTGATAGGAGACCGGTAACATCCAACTCCCCTTCAAAATCTTACTGAGTTAAATGGGACCTAGCTTAAGGAGAGAGAAGATGAACAGAACAAAAGAGACGGGCAGGAGTGGGAAGTACCCTGGCTGACCAAGAAAACTGGGCTTAAATCCGACTATGTAATGAGACGTATGTTTTTGGATGTGACCAGAGAGGGAATTAACTTTGCTTAACTTTGCATATTTGTTTTTTTTCTTTCTTTTTTATTGTTGTTCTACTAAAGAAAAAGAGGGGAGTGAAGTGGGAGGGAGAAAAAATGCTTATTAGTTGAAAAATAATTATACATGTATATATGTGTATGTGTATATATGGGGAATATAGAATTATATATATATATATATATATATATATATATATATATATATAAATCCTACTTGCATGACCACAGATAGTGGCTTGCATGATCTTAGACAAATCATTTAAGTTTTCTGGTCCTCAGTTTCTCATTAGTAAACAAAAGGGGTAGACTAGCTGACTTGGAAAATCCCCTCCGGCTCTTAATCCTATGACAGTGTAGCCTGGAAATGAAGGTAGATCATGGCATGCTTTGAAGCATTTAGGCAATGGGAGCCACCACAAGTTTGTCTCTAGCCTCTTGGGATCCGATGTCAGGCTCCAGTTTAGTGGCAAGGCAGGGCCACAGGAGAGCTGCAGACTTTGAAGAGAACTGCGAGCATTGTGAGCTTGCTAGAACTCAACGCTAAGTATAGCACCAGGAACAATGGGGCAGGATGCCAGGGTAGCCAGGCTACGGGCTTGCTTAATGTTCAGAATCCTAAAAGGAAACAAAATCTCCTTGGAGGAAGGCCCTCCCTCCCTCCCCAGATTGGGGCTTCTCTTAGTTTTGGCAACAGAGGCTCCTGGACAAAGAGAGCTTGGTGCAAAAGCCCGTGCTCCTTGCCCCCTGGAGGCTCATACGCGAGAGCTGGACAAAGGCTTTCTCTTAAGGTGACAGAGGGTCTGGAAACATTTTGGGCCCCTCTTCCGTCTTAATCTTGGCCCTTTTCCAGTCTGGTCCATCTGTCTGTGCCCCACCAGGTGGCAGCATACCCCTAGTTCCAGTTTCAAGCCCCACGGGAAGGGAAGAACGAATGAGGGAGTGGAGAAGAATACAGCTCTCCATTTAACCCCTTCCCTCCCCAGAATGATTCCATTGCTGTAGGGCTGGTGTTGAGTTTGAATGGGATTTGCTTTCATTCCCAGCAAGAAGAAGATCTCATCTACTTCCCAGACATTAACTCATTCCTGCCTGAAGGGTGGGAGGGTCAGGAATTCTCTGACATGCTTTGGAAAGGAATGGCTGGCTCTGGTCTTAGCCAAGGGCACAGGCAGGATGGGGTCAGAGAGGGGTTAGTATTCCCAAAGTTTCCAGGGGTCGTCTGAGGCTGAGGGTCCCCAAGGAGATCACTAGCTACTTACTTAAGGGTTTATACAGGGCTTTCCAGTGAGGTAGGCATTTTAAGAATTCAGATTCCCATTTTAGAGATGAGTGAATGGAGGCTCAAAGACTTGCCCTTGATCATACAGCTATCTTGGGAATCACAGATTCATAGAGTTAGCACTAGAAGAAGCCCCAGATTCCATCTAGTCTGAAACCTGCTCCAGATGAGGAAACTGAGGCCCATAGAGCTTAAGTGACCTGTCAGTTATCATTGTTTAGTTAGTAAGTGACAGAATTTGAACCCAGGTTCCACTCTAAAGGCAGTGTTCTGCACTATGTTGCCTCCCATGCTGGTGAGTCTCTTTTAGAATCCATAGAAGAACATATTGCGGTGGGCTCAAATTTGGTGGCAGAACGAAACAATATTGGCCAAAAGACCAGCATTGGCCCTTGTTGGACCATCTGGCAAAGAGAAGAAAGATCTGGGTACTTAGACCCAGAAACTCCCATCTCCCAGAGGATCTCACACTTGGTTTTCTCTTTATCAGGAAGGGGGACTGGACAACTTCCCATACACCACTCATCCAGGCAATCTCTAATACATGGTGGCTTCAAGAAAAGGGAAAATGATGATGTCCCCTGTATTTATTTGGGACCTTCTTAGGCTCAAAGCACTCCTCAGACAGGCTCTGATCAGATTTTCAGGGTCCAAGGGAAGAACTGGCAAGGGTTCAAGATAGCTTCTACTCTGAAAGGAGAGGATGGGAGGCAGTGATGGTTTTGTGACCAACCAGTAAAGAAGTTCAGTCTCTGGAAAGCCCAAGTCTACATTTTTCCACCCAACCCTTAGGTCAGAAGCCCTCTTCTCCAGGCTGCCCCAACACTCCTCCCCTTGGGCCTGTGGGTGGCATTTCTGGAGCAGAATCAACAATCCTCTTGCAGTCATGATCTTATCCAGGGCCCCCACTCTGCTGGCGCCAGAGGTAGGGCGCCTGAGATGCCACAGTAAGGTTCCCTCTAAAAAGCCTTGGGGCATTGATGAAGAAGGTAGGCCAGTTTGAGGGCACAGCCTCTCAAGGGCCCCCAAACTGCGGAATAGTAGCTAGTATACTCTTTGGAATCCCAAGGACCACAGAAAGGTAAAAAAAAAAAAACCATTGGAATAATCACCACTAGAAACAACTTTGAGTATGTTGAATGGGGGTTCAACTCAAGAGGATTCTGGGAGGGAAACGGTCTTGCCAGAGGCTGAGTGAGTAAGAGTTCTTTGAAAAAAGTTGGGCAGAGAAGTTAGAATTAGTTAGGAATCACCTTGTTTAATTACATATTCTCCAAGCAGCCTTGTGAGATAGGGGGCCTTTTGAACTTGCCAATTAGAGATGAAATATCACCTTCTAATTTGGACAGGCTTAATGCCATCATGCAGAAATAGTAACATCCTCTGGGCAGTCTCTAAAGAGATAGGATAGCAAGGCTCTCCTCTGCTGTTTTTAAACACTGTTTATCTTTCCAAAGTAGAAAAGGGGGGGGAGGTTGGGTTGAGCTAGGTTGTTTGGTTCCAAGACTGATTAACAGAAATAGGGATTAACATCATGGAGGAGAGGAAGGATGCCAGGTGGAACTCAATTTTTTTAAAGTTAGGAGATAGAGATACAGGATTATTTTTTTAGATGGCACTTCAAGATTTACAAAGCATTTTTATATTCTCTCATTTGACCTCATAAAAACCCCAAAAGGAAGGGGGTCATGCCCTTTTTACAGATAAGGAAACTGAGGCTCCCTCAGTTTACACCCAAGTTTACACAGCTCATGAATGTCTGAGGTAGAATTCAAACTCTAACCCTTCCTGACTCCAAATCAAGGACTTTATGGTGTGTACCACCTAGTTGCCTTATTATGTCATCTCCCACCTCCTTGCCTTTGCCCAGGCTCATTCTAGGAGCTTCCTGCTGAGGACCTCACTTTAAACCATGTCTCTAATACTACTTTCCCCCTCCCTACCTATCTAGCTTGAAAGCTTATGATCCCATTAGATTGTGAGCTCCTTATTAACAGAAATTATATATTTTTTTGCCTTTCTTTGTGTCCATTCTGCTTAGTCTGGTGCCTGGCACATAGTAGGTGCTTAATCAACCTTTCTTGACTAACAAACTCACATAGCCAAGCAGGTGAGTACAGCATCAGGACAGGTGTATTGGACTGGGCTATCCCTGCTCAAGACTCCACACCTAGGACTCAATTGCCCTGAAAGGAACTTATTGGAGCTCTTTGGAGAGAGGTCATCCAAATCTTGAACAGAACTCAAATGCAGAAATAGATGATTTTTTATATCCATCACTTAGAGAAAGCTTTGTGTGTCTCCACTGGAGCCTCTTGTTCTGCCACAGTGCTGACTTTAGTGTAGACTTCCAAACCCAGGTAGAATTCACTTTGTAGCCAGAGGAGTGTCATTAGCTCCAAGGAGTAACTACAGAGCCACAGGGGCATCTGAGTGCCCATTATTGGAACCAAGGAAAGCAGTGTTCTCAGCAGTGTTCCTTTTCCTGATTCCCTTATTCCAGAGTTATCCCTGACTCCCTACTCCTGCTAAGATAAATACACACGCCTCAGGCTGGGATTTAGGACTCTGCTAAATTTAGCTCTAACTGTCCTTAATGCCATTTCACATGATTCCCTTTTACAAACTCTACCTGCCCTCACTCTCTGCTTCTGTATGTCCACTCAGACCATCTCTCAAGCTTGGGATGCACTCTTCCCTCATTTCTGAATCTCACAAACTTCCTCTTCCTTCATGAGCTCTATTGAGGTGCCACCTCCTCCATGAAGCCTCCCCAGCTTCCTCCCATTTGTTAATTCTTTACCCCTATCCAAATGAGTTCCTTATTTATAAAAGTGTTCTTCCTTTCAAAAGAGCTTAAGTTCCTCAAGAGTGGGGAAATATCTCATTTTTGTCTTAGGAGCACATAATAGATACTTCAGAAAGATTTATTAAATTGAATTCAAATAGTGCTAATCTCCACCCCCCAAAAAAAACCACCTCCAAATACACACCCCTTCCTTTTTCTTTTTTCTCCACGTTCATCTTTTCCTCCTTTTCAAATACTTCTTTATTTCTTCTCCACTCAATCTGCCAAACGGTGAGTGGCTGGTGTGGATGCATGTGGGTGAGGGAAGACAGACTTCACTTCATTTCTATTACTGCCTTAAGGTCCAAGCACCTCCGGGGAATTGGGGGCCTATGTCACAGACATGTTTATTTCCCTTTCTCTTCCTACTTTAAAAGAACTTTGCAGAGTGTTCTGCAGGAAGAACTAGGACACGGCATTTAGAGCTGAAAGGAACTTAAAGATTATCTAGCCTAACCCTTGGGTTTTCTAGAAGAGGAAACTGAGACCCAAGTGTTTAAGTGATTTGTCTATGGTTACCCAGATAGGAAGTAGCAAAGACAAGATTTTAATCTGGACCCTTTGTCTGTCTGTCTGTCTATCTATTTATCCATCCATATATCCATTTATTTATCTATCCATCCATCCATCCATCCATCCATCGATAGATCTTTTATCTAACTTTCCATCTATCTATCCAACTATCTATCCTTCTAATCATCCATCCAATTATCCATCTATCCATCCTTCCATCTATTTATCTATCCATCCATCCATTTATTTATCTATCCACCTATCTGTCCATCTATATATATATCTACTATCCATCTATCTATCCTTCTATATTTATCTACCTATCTATCTATGTATCCATACTTCCAACTATCTATCTATCCTTCTGTTATCCATCCAATTATCCATCCTTCTATCTATCTGTCTGTCAATCTATCCATCTATCCATTTATTTATCTATTTATCTATCCATCTATCCATCCATCTAAATATCTATCTATCCATGCATCTACCCATCTATCTACTAGCCACCCACCCATTCATCTGTCCATCTAGCTATCCGTCTATTATTCATTTAAGTATACATCTATCTATCCATACTTACACCTATCTATCTATCTAGCCTTCTATTATCCAACTATCTATCCAGCTTTCCAGCTATCATCCATCTATCCATCTATCTATCTCTCACATTCTTTTCTCAGATCTATTTCCCCTCCAAAAGGAGCTGAGTTTCCCCATGCAATAGTTAGGAATAACTGGCAAAGAGAGGGGTTCAGCTGCCTGTCTGGATTATGGAAGAAAAGGGGGGTTCTCTGTCACTAAAATGGGGGAGCACTGCATATAATGAGCAGTGTCAAAACCTGAACAGTAACAAGCTGGGTGAAGAGGGGTCATCTGGAAAAACTATAAGAGGGTAGCTTTTAATTGTAGGGAATGAGTGCCTGGGAGAAACGGAATGGAGGAGAGTCGAAGTCCCTTACCACCATTTCAGTCATGGAACCCCCTCTTCCCCTCACCCCCACACACATACACTCATCTGATCCTGCTGGGGTGGTTTTAGCCAATGGGGACTCAGGGATGAGGAGACTCCCAGCATGCCTTTCTGGTAATCTAGGAAGCAGGAAGAATTGTAGTTTCTGTCCAAGGGGGAGCTGGATGAGATATCAAGAAAGGAGCAGAAGAGGCTAACGCTTTGCCATAATGAGAGCCCTGAGAGTCTGCTGGAAGATGGAACAAGCCCGTGTGTAGGCAGGGCATGTCTGCATCCGTCCTTCACTCGGCAGAGTGGGAGAGCTGAGCATTCTGAGAGCCCAGAATTCCCTTGGGCTAGGAGTTAACTCACTTATGGGCTCTCCTCCTACTCTCTTGTTAGGTCTCTGGCTGGATCTGACCCTGGCCCAGAAGGGGCCTGCTTTTGAGCAACTCTAAGCTAATTTCTGGATCCCACATCTTAATAAGAGGGATGCCAGGGAGCAAATGGACTCCAGGAGCTGTCAGAGCATCCAGAAGGCTTAGGTTCTCTGTCTTCCTCTAACCACTTGGAGAAAACAGAGTTGGGGTCTGGGGAAAGTACCTAAAATGGACACTCTCATGCCTGGGTCTGCCCTGACTTGCCATTACCTTGAGGAAGCCAGCTCTGAGCCTCAGTGGTTTCATTTCTAAAATGGGGCTAGTAACACTTTCATTATCTATCTCACTGGGCTTTCAGAGGATATAAAAGTACTTTGTATATTATAAAACTTTATTTAAACATCCTCTATGGTCATTTCTCCAGACCCCACCCATAATTCTGCTAACCCCCTAACCCCAATACTTCCAGTTTTAAAGAAATCAAAAAATTCAGTCCTGACCAGTTAGACATATTATTCATTGGTGTCATTTTTAGGCAGCCAAGTGACAGGTAGAGTGCTGGAATCGGAAAGACCCGAGTTCAAATTCAGCCTCAGACATTTACTAGCCCCAGTGTCAGTTTTTCATCCCTAAAATGGAGATAATAACAACACTTAGCCCCCACATCATTGTGAGGTCTCAGAGGAGATATTTGTAAAGTACTTAGCAAAGTGCCTTGCACACAGTAGGTGCTATATAAATTCCATCTTTTGTTTTCTTCAGATCTTTTCTCTGAATTCCAGATAAGGAATTCTTTTGTTATTCTTTGTCTTTATTAATCACACTTGAAATATGGGGAGCAGAGCTCACTGGAGAGTTCTTTTAAAATTTTGAAATATTTCCCCATCCCACCAAAAAGAATTTGATTTCTATAAAATTATAATAACTCAAACTAAATGTGTATTGAAGCATACTATTTTTACCTTTGTTTGTTTTTTCTTTCTTGTAGTTTTTCCCTTTTGTTTTGATTTTTCTTTCACAACATGTATAAAATGATTGTCTGTGAATAGCCTGTATCAGATTGCTTGCTGTCTTGGGGAGGGAAAGGGAAGGAAAGGAGATCGAAAGATAATTGCAATTCATAATCTTATATAAGTGAATGTTGAATACTATCTTCACATGTAATTGGAAAAAAATAAAATACTATTAAGTGAAAAAATTATAATAATTCAAGTTGGATCCAGAGAATGTGTAATGGAAAGAACAGTGATTCTGCAGGCAGAGGTCCTGGGTTCAAATTATTTCTTGGATATTTGCTATCTTTGTGCTGGCCAAATTACACAGCCAACCTCTCTGGGTTATTTTAGTTTTTTCCTTCTGTGAAATGAGGGAGTTAAATTGTATGGAGCCTATGAGACATCTTCTAGGGATGATGCTCCTGAGACCTCCTTCCTCTTCTTGCAGAGATGGAGGCCCAGAGGTGAGGAATGGTTCATTTAATGTCAGAGATGATTGAGGTTGTGATTGGTTTTGTTAAAATGCTTTTATCCCTTTTTTAATCTTTGTTATAAGAGAGAGCTTTCTGAGTAGGGGAGGGAGAAGAGATATATTCCAAAATGAACATGATAAAAAATCAAGATATAAATAAATGAAGATTTGGGGGAAAGAAGTTTATTCTTTTGAATGAGAATTCTTAAAACAATACATTTTCTAGTGCTTTGGTTGTAAGAAACAAGCCTCATTCTTCATGTCACCTTTGTTTCAGCTTACATCCTATCCCTGGTCTCATTCTTTAACCCTTTCCCATGTAGCCCAGCTCCATCAGCAACTGACAGTTTATGGTCAGAGGGTTGGATCTCACAAAATTAGTGAACTTGAGATATGGAAATAATGTGGATTTCAACATAGGGAAAGTCCAAAGCTTCCTGACCCCTTCCTTTTTTTTTCTTTTTATGCTTTGGGATTACAGTACCTGCAAGCAGCTATAGCCCAGCACCAGGCACCAATTACAGCCCAGCTCCAGGAGCAACCTACAGCCCAGCCCCTGCCTACACCCCATCTCCAGCCCCTGCCTATACCCCATCTCCAGCCCCAGCCTATACTCCATCCCCAGCCCCAACCTATACCCCATCCCCAGCCCCAGCCTATACCCCATCCCCAGCTCCTTCCTATAACCCTTCCCCATACAGCCCAGCCCCATCAGCAACCTATAGCTCCGGCCCAGCGGAGCCAGCTAGCCGCCCACCATGGGTGACCGATGACAACTTCTCTCAAAAGTTCGCCCCCGGGAAGACCACCACCTCACTCAGCAAGCAGATCCTTCCTCGGGGTGCTCCGGCCCCATCACCAGGTTATACTCCTGCTGGCACCCAGGTACCAACATTAGCCCGAGGAACCATCCAGAGGGCTGAGCGCTTTCCAGCCAGCAACCGGACTCCTCACTGTGGACACTGTAACAGCATCATCCGGTACAGTCGTGGGCCTGGGGTGGGAGAAGTGGGAAAGGGCTCTGACTCACAGAGAGGACCCTAAGGGTAGGAAACACAAGGGGTACATGGAGAGGATCTTCTTCCCTTCCTCTGCAGTCTCTTTCCCACTTGTGCCCAGTGCACCCTCTTCATCCTTACCTCTTCCCCTTTTCTCTCTATAATTATAAAATTTAGAGTTGAAAGGAATCTTAGATAACATTTTGTCAACCCCCTTCATTTTCTAGGTGAACAAAGAATGTCAGGGAAGTTAAGGGCTTTAGATCAGGTCACATGGCTAGTCAGGGGTCCAGTCAGGATTTGAACCTCTGTCTCCAGCTACTCTACCATATTGGCCCGCAAACTCCATCATGGAAGAGAAGGCATCAGGACTCACTTGGAGGTGTATTCAGCCAATACATTAATATTTGCTCATTAGGAGCCTTGGGTGATCACGATGCAAATGGCCTTGCTGTGTTGCTCTTGTAGCCACTCATTTGTCACAGGAAGCTGATCATTTCTTGGGCAAGGGAGCCCATGGTAACTAAGACCTTTCCATTTGAGTTATTCAAGACATCATCGTCATAGGAGTTTTGGAGTGTAAAAAAACCCAAACCTCAGGGATCTTTCAGTCCAGTCCATAACTGAGCTCTACAAATCCCTGGTGTGTGGTCTCTCAATGACTCCTACTGATGAAAAAGCTACTACCTCCCAGAGGAGCAAACAACAAACTTGTATTAAGTACCTACTATGTGTAGGCACTGTGCTAAGTGCTTTCTATTTTGGATTGCTTTAATTATTAAGGACTTTTTTCTATACTTTGAACATAAATTTGCCTCTCTATAATTTCTTTCCATTATTTCCAGTTCTGCCTTGATGGGTTGAACTTGAAAGCAATTATCATGTGTCTCCTAAGTCTTCATTTCTTTAGGCTCAATATCCCTAGTTCTTTTGACTAACTCTCAGATGAGAGTCTTGAAGTCCCTCAATATCTTCATTGTCTTCCTCTGAACACTCTCCAGATGATCAGTACTTAGCACAGAGTCTCATACATAGTCAGTGCTTAATAAATGTTGATTGATTTCCTCAAATGTGGTACCAAGAACTGAACACAAGTCTCCAGATGAGGACAGAAGAAGGGGAAGTATGTGTGTCTGTGGAGGGGGGAGGAATGGGGAACTCTATCCTCCCTAGTCCTGGCTGCCATTCCTCTCAATGCAGGCTAAAATTACATTTGCTTTATCAACTGCTTTCATTCTTCTGAATTTACATTCTCCTTAAACCCTAGATCTTTTTAAAAGATCATTTTTAATAAAGCTTTTTATTTTCAAAACATATGCATAGATAATTTTCAACATTTACCCATATAAAACCCTGTGTTCCCCCATCCCTTCCCCTAGACAGCAAGTAATCCAATATATGTTAAACACGTGCAATTCTTCTATACATATTTCCACAGTTATCATGCCGTACAAGAAAAATTAGATCAAAAAGGAAAAAATGAGAAAGAAAACAAAAAGCCAGCAAATAACAACAAAAAAGTGAAAATACCATGTTGTAATCCATGTTTAATGGGCCATAGTCCTCTCTCTGAGTGCAGATGGCTCTCTCCATCACAAAACCATTGGAACATTTTAGCTCTAGATCATTTTTTCATGGAAACTTTATTGCTGGGCCAGAACTCCTGCCCCTCATAGTTGGGACTGATTTTTTGAACCCCGATCTAGGATTTTACATTGATCACCAAGCTTTATCAAATCTTTTCTGGTTTGCTCACTGTTCTAGCCTGTCAAACTCCAGTGATCTTTGGCCTTGTCATCATAGGGACTCCTTTCATCCTGTCCTTTCTCTTCCTAGGGGTCCCTTCCTGGTTGCTATGGGTCGTTCCTGGCACCCAGAAGAGTTTAACTGTGCCTATTGTAAGACCTCTCTGGCCGATGTGTGCTTCGTGGAGGAGCAGAATAACGTGTACTGTGAGCGTTGCTACGAGCAGTTCTTTGCCCCACTGTGCGCCAAGTGCAACACCAAGATCATGGGGGTAAGTCACAAGTTAACCTCTTGTTCCAGGGGATTCCTAGAGATGCGTTCATGTCTCTCTCCTGTTTTAACTCCCATTTTCCCACATCTGGAAAAGCAGCTGTTCCATTTCCTCAGTTTCAGGAAGTCTAGTTCTGATAACCTCTCTCCTTCTACCCAGCAATTCAGACACATTTTCTTCTGTTAGGCAAGAAAGAAAGAAAGAAAAAAAAACTATTCATTTCTGGGGAATGAAGGCCTTCCAGAAGAGAAAACTGTTCGAGGCCCCAGGGGTATGCTTTCTCTGAATCTGCTTGAAGCAGGGCCTTTCTTCTTCCAAGGCCAGAAATTGCATTAGGTCTAAGGTTGCTGGGTTAAACTGTTCCTTGCAAGCCCTCATTCCTGTACTCCCAGAGATGGAGCCAAGGTCAGCCAGCTGATGCCCTCTTGTCCTTGTGTTTCCCTTTTTTCTTTTCCCAGGAAGTGATGCATGCTCTGAGGCAGACTTGGCATACCACTTGCTTTGTCTGTGCAGCCTGTAGGAAGCCTTTTGGCAATAGTCTCTTCCACATGGAGGATGGGGAGCCCTACTGTGAGAAAGGTACGGGGCCTGGGGGAAATCTGTGGGGATGCTCGAATTGTTTATAAAACAGAACCTCATAGCTCAAGAGAGACTTAGGAATGGGGTCATACAAGTAGTGAATGTAGCCAAGCTGGGCTTCGCATCCAAGTAGACTAACTCCAAATCCATAATGCTTTGCACTAAATGCTTCACTGAATTTCAGGAAGCAGGTAACAGACTTCTTCAAAGTTCTCTCCCTCTTTAGAGGACAACTCCACTATCCTTCCTGTCCCTTAAATTCACAGCCCCAGAATCAACCCTTCCCTTCCCTTCCCTTCACTCCTGCACCCCATCAGTAGTCAAGCCTTGCTGATCTTTCTTCCAGGACATCTCTCTCATCAGCTTGCTTCTCTCCACTCATATATCCTCTAGTCTAGATTAGTCCCACATCCTCCCTTTCTCGTACTATCTCAATAATGTCCTGATGGGTATCCCCAATCGTAGTCTCTCCCTTTCTAATCCATCCTGTCCCTTCTCTCCCATGGGTTTCCTTCCTGTCAAGCCAGGATTCCTAAAACACAGATCTTACCATATATTCCCTTCCTACCCACAAACCTTCAGTGCCCCATTGCCTCTTGGTTAATATTAAAAAGTCCTCTCTAGATCAAAAAGTGCTCCCCAGTATGGTTGTCTTCTATTTCCCAGTTTTATTTCATATTATCATCTACCATGTACTTATCATTCTAGTCAGCCATATTGACTCATCAACTGTTCCTGTTATACAAAATCCTATTGATTGTCTCTAGGCTATTACATGGCAACCATGTCTGAAATGAATCTCTTCCTCCACCTCAGAGAATCCTTATCACCTTCCAATGTCAGACCAACTGTTAGCTAATTCTTCCATTGGTGTTCGTATATGGAAAAATACGAAAGCTTTATTACTGATAATTAACTACAAACAGAGTTTTCAGGGCTCCAGACAAGTCATGTTATATCTTTGGTTCTCAGCTCCTCTGAAACTCTATGATTTTTTTTTTAACTCTATGTTTTGAGGTAGGATTGGGGGAAGAGGAGAATAAAAGATTAGACTGGCTGGAATACGAGATTCCTTTTCAGCTATAAAATTATGATTATGTAATAGCCATACTGACATCTATTTTTAAATCACAATATTTAGGCACAGCTGTTCAATTAACCACACATTCACCTAACTCCTACATTACTGGTCAATCCAGGTTTCTAATGTCATACTACATAAAGTATCTACATAATCATAATCTACATAAAGAATCTACATGATTATGTAGATTCAAGATATAATCAATTTCTGACTTACTTCACCGTCTTCCCAGAATGCCCATTAATGACTTGAATGAAGTCATAAAAAGTACATTTATCCATTGAGCCAATAACATGAAGCCAGGAAAAAAAAATATGTCAGATAGCAGAATCCAAAAGATTTTGAAAGAATGGAGTGATAGGCTATAACCCCTTAAGAAATTTAATAGGGATGAATTGGAAGTCTGCTCCTTTGGTCAAAAATTCAATTGTACAACTATGAAGCGACAAACCTGGCTTAACATCAGTTGATATGAAAAAAAAATATATTGGGATTTCAGTAGATTGCAAATGCCCCAAGGAACAAATGGAAAAGAGGAGAACAAGCTGTATGTAGAAAAACCTGGGAAATAAGCCTTCAGGGAAGGAACTAGGGATATTTAGCCTGAAAAAGAGGTAGTTTAGGATGGGGAGAGAAAGGGGTAGGAAATCTATCTGGCAGTATTTGAAGGATTATCATTCTACACAGATCCAAAGGATAGAATTAGGGTCACTGGAAAGAAATTGCAGGGATGTATTCCACTTTCAGTTTCCAATTCTGCTACTTACTTTCTACTTTCCATTCTTGGACAGTTTTAATCCTTTGGAAGTTTTTAGGTAGAGAAGATATAAAATGTGTTGTTTTCACTCATTATAACTACTGAGTGAAATCATAACTTCTCATATTCATTTTTATCCAGACTAAGGACTTGTATTTCTTTGGGGGAAGACAAGAGAGGTGACAGAAGGGAAGAGGATTGTCATTATTGAATAGGATTTAATGACAATATCATGTAAAATATCAAACTAATATGTACTTACAGAAGTTCAAAATCTATATCTAGGTCAAAGCAACTTAACTGTTAAAAAATAAGTCATTCAACAGATTTCTTATCTAGATAATGGCAGACACCTAGCAACCAATTGGATCATAGGTTTTGAATTGGAAGAGACCTTGGAGTTCATCTAGCCCAACTTTTCTCTTCATTTTACAACTAAAGAAACAAAAGTTCAGAACTTAATAACTTGTCCAAGATCACACAGGTGGTAGAGAGGAGGAGAATCAGAATTGGAACTCAGGTCCTTAGACTCCAAATACAAAATTCTCTTTATACTATGTGATGCTACCTTCTTATGATTGTGATTTTTATTGAATTGTGGCATTGCCTTAGTTTCTTGTAGACTTAAGTTGAGATGCTTCCTCATTCCCAACCCACTCCTTAAGGTAATATATTTAGATCTAGAAGAGACATTAGAGGTCATCTAAACTGACTCCTTTATTTAACAGACAGAGGAAGAACTTCCCGGCCCTTAGAGGTTGTGCTTATAGTCACACAAAAAGGATGGGATATAGCTAAGGTTTGAACTGCCTCCAAATCCATCTTTTCTCCATAGCTCTGTCCGCCATCTTTTCTGGATCCTTCTCAGAGTATTGGGGTCTCAGTGTGTATGTTTGCTTCTTTTCAGATTACATCAATTTGTTTAGCACCAAGTGTCATGGCTGTGACTTCCCCGTGGAAGCTGGAGACAAGTTCATCGAGGCTCTGGGACATACTTGGCATGATACTTGCTTCATCTGCGCTGTAGGTTTTCCTTTATGTGACTTGGACTCTGTCAGTCACCCTGTCCCTCTGAAAGTGGAGGGAACCAAAACTGCAGGGAACTGGGCATTGGACAACAGGAAGAAAGTCATTGGTTTTATTTACAAAAATTGTTCATTCCTATTTTATTTCTAATGCAAATCACAAAAACCAAATGAGACTTTATTGACTAATCCTCATGGTCTCTCACTTGGAAAAGGCATATTTCCATTTACCAGGGAGTGCTCTCTTCTCGAAACAGGGCAGGTCAGGAGATAAGCATGAAATTGCCCATTGGCCACCTTCAATTTTTTTCTATTGAGGACAAGAAAGAGGAGAGAGCACTGGTCTTGGAGTCAGGAAGCCTTGGGTTCCAATCCCATTTCTGGAATTTGTTAGCTGTGTGACCAGGAGCAAGCCCCTTAAGCTATCTGAGACTTGGATACTGGAGTCATGAAGAGTTTACATTTGATAACTGCCTATTAAGTGCCAGATACTGTGCTAGATACTGAAACTATGAAGAGTTTAGATTTGAGATCTGTCTACTAAATGCCAGATACTATGCTAGGTACTAGAGCCATAAAGGATACATTTGTGAGGGCAGATGTTACAGAACTGGAGGCAGAGATGAAAGCAGACATCCCCAAAAGTCACAGAGGCAAATGGCAGAGTTTGGATTTGAATCCAGGGCCCATTACTACAAGTTCAGCACTCCAACTTGTTAATTTGTCTCACTTGTATATATGGCTTCCTGACAACTTGATGGTTTCTCATCTATAAAGAGGAAATAATAGCACCAGTTTTAACTCCCTCCAGGGCTGTTATCAAGTTCCAAGAAGCTGATATGCATGTAAATAACTTTGCAGATATCAAAGCTCTATACAAATGGCAGTTGTTATTAATGGAAATAATACTTCATGCAGCATTTCATTCAGCCTAACAGAATAACTTCAGAGAACTTGAGATTCTCTAGCTCTGATCAGCTCATTAGCTTTGTGATCTTGAGCATGTCAATTAATCCCTATGATCCTCATTTGTGAAGTGATGATATATGATTAGATGATTTCTGATGTCTTCTCTACTCAGAGAACTATGAACAGCTAGGTGGGTGCAGGAGATAGACAACTGGGCCTGGAATCAAGGAGACTTGAGTTTAAATGCAGCCACAGAAACTTACTAGCTTTGTGACTCTGTCCTTTACTCTCTGTCTGCCTCAGTTTCCATAACTGTAAGAAGGGTATCCCCTTCTTATCCCCTAATATTAGCACCTACTTCATAGGATTCATATAAAGCTCAAATGGGATAATTCTTGAAAGCCCTTAGTACAGTGCTGAACATGCAATAGTTGCTTAATAAATGTTTATGCTTTTCTCTACCCTCTCTTTCCCTATTTAAATTTGAGGCTGAAATTTTCTTATGGAAAGTCTAAGGGAAGGAACTAGAAATGAGAGTATTTTTAAGCTGAATGAAATGCCACTTGTAGCATTTTAATGAGAATTGTTAAAAGAAGCTTGCTAAGATTCAGTCGATTCAATAGGAAGTGGGAAATTCTCCTGGTTGCTAATCCACAGCCCTAACATATATTTGCCTACATTTGAAGCTCTAGATGCTGCTACTAGGATGTGTGTGATAGAATGGGGCAACATTGGACCTAGAGCCAGTTAAGGCCTGCCTATTTGTGTGACAGTGAAAAATCATTTGCTGACCCTCAATCTCCTCATCAATAAAATGGGCATAATTTGCACTACCACCCGCTTAGGTGGCTTAGCTATCTTGGGAAAAAAAACCCAAAACTCTACCCATTAAAGGGCCAAAAAAGTGTTGATCGTTATTCTTGTTACTATTGACTTTTTTCCTCAGAGGCCCTGAGCATTTAACTCCTAGCCAAGTTCTCCAATATATAAACAGGATATTTATAAAGTCCTCTCCCAATTTCAAAGTATGATTATTTTCTACCTGTACATAATTCAAGCAAGTTTGATAGTATAAAGAAAAGCCTTACTTGTCAAGCCAACAAATACTTATTAAGTACCTATCATGGGCTAAGTACTTAGAATTTTTTTTCACAACAATCCTGGGAGGCAGGAGCTATTATCACCCCCACTTTACAAATGAGGAAACTGAGGCAAACAGTTTGGTCACACAGATAGTAAGTGTCTGAGGCTGGATTAAAACTCAGGAGTTTCTCTGACTCTAGGCCCAGCCCTCTATCCACAGCACCACCTAGCTGTCCTTAAACCTGCTCTGTCTGCTGTTTAATGAGGCACTTATTTGCTCATCACTGGAAGGAGGCTGAGGCTGGATGAGGGTTCTCCTGGGAGTTTGTACTGAACCATGACCACGGGGCCATAGATAGCACTGAAAGGGGCCTTAGAGGGCATCTAGCCCATACAGAGCTGGAGGCAGAGACACAAGGAGACATCCCCAAAAGTCACAGAGGAAAATGACAGAGTTTGGATTTGAATTCAGGACCCATTACTACAAGTTTAACACTCAAACATGTTAATTTGTCTCACTTGTATGGTTTCCTTAGGACTTGATGGTATTTTCTTTTCCATTTCCCCTTAGCAATGAGACACATGTAGCTGGTCTGGGGCAAGAAGGAAAGCTTTATATATATAATCCCACCTACTTCCATGATAGCTGTAAGCATTGTAAAAATGGCCATCTTCTAGGTCACTAATTCATTCATTCATCAAGTATTTGTGTTGCCTACTAAATACCAGATACTGTGCTAGACACTGGAGCCATGAAGAGTTTACATTTGATAACTGCCTACTAAGTGCCAGATACTGTGCTAGACACTGGAGCCATGAAGAGTTTACATTTGATAACTGCCTACTAAGTGCCAGATACTGTGCTAGACACTGGAGCCATGAAGAGTTTACATTTGAGAGCTGCCTACTAAGTGCCAGATACTATGCTAGGTACTAGAGCCATAAAGGGTACATTTGTGAGCTGCCTACTAAGTGCCAGACACCATATTAGACACTGGAGCCATAAATGGCTTACATTCTACTGAAAGAAACTACCAGCATAGATAAGCCAGTACAATGTATTTCCAGAATTATGAAGGGGAGGAAGGTGAGATGTGGCTGGACCTGAGTCTTGTAGGAACTACAGATTCTGAGCAATACCACTAAAGAGTAAAGGCATCCCAGGTGCCCAATGCAGTCTGCACAAAGGCATGGAGGGAGGAAAGAAGGGGAAAGAATGATGCATTTCATAGAACCATAAATCTGGCGGGGGTGGGGGGTGGGATGCTCAGATGCCAACCAGCCCAACCTCCTTATTTTCCAGAGAAGGAAACCTGGTTCTAGAAGTTTGAATGGCTTTCTCAGGGTCCAAAGCTATATACCCAAGGCAGCTTCGCATGGGAGAGCAGAGAACCTGGGTTAGAAGCTTAGCTTTGTCACTTGCCACTTATGTGGCCTGGGGCAAGGCATTTCATTTCATAGGGCCTCAGTTTCCTTATCTCTAAAGTAGAGAAATTGAACTAAAAAATCTCGAAGGTCTTCCCCAGCTCTAAATCTATGATCTAGAATACAGGCAAAGAGTGGTCTAGTCTGGTTGATTCTGAGTTCAGGGTGGGGAATAAAGTTTGTGAGCTGGAAAAGAAAGGCAAGACATTGTAATGGACTCCAGACACCAAACAGGAGCTGCTATTTTCCCCCAGACTAGAAGCAATAGCCCCTGGACCTTCTTAGTCATGGGAGTGACAAGTCAAGCCTATGGATTTCCCATGAACTTCCATGATTCCATTGGAGGCCTGGTTTCTGGCTTGGCCTGGCATTGTAAGCTTGTTATCTCTCCCCATATGTTTGTATTTACCTGTTGCCGTAGCAACCCAGAGGTGCTCCGGCAGAGATGAGATATTACATTAGCTAACTCCTTCCTTGGCTGCTTAAGACAGCATCACTAACACCAACAGGGTTCTCCTGCTCCTAATGACCTGGCTGAAGCTAAACTGCCCCTGGTTACTCGACACAGAAATCTGCTGTATTCTTCCCAGGATTCTCATATTCTGGTCCTTTTCTTATTAATGAAACTCAGAGACTTTCAAGTTCATTGATCATATGTTGGGAAGTTGGGAGGATTTCTTAGAAACTTAATTTTTCAATGGACTCTAGCTACAGTTAGCAGCTGTCCCATTAAGAAACAATGCAGACTAGAGCTCACACTCTCGAATGTCAGTAACTTAGTTTTTTAGGGCAGTAGAATACACACACACACACACACACACACACACACACACACACCTCTGGCTTCAAGGAACTTAAGTTTCATTTGTGGAACAAATGTTACATAGTAGACTGGTATGAAACAATAGAAGGCAGATAACTTGAGACTTGGAAGCAGGTGGGCAAGGAAGAAGACCAATTTTATACCATCTTATCATTATTTATTATCATTATTTAATCATTTATCACTTTTATCATCTTATTTCTATGTTGTTTGATCATTTATCACTTTACCATCTTATTTTATTATTATCATTATTATTTCATCATTTCTCATTTTTATCATCATTATGGCAAAGATGATACCAAAGCCAAATGTTAAAGGAAGATAAGAATTCTGAGAGATGGAGATAAGGAAAACATCTGAGCCAAAGGAACAGCCTATGGGGCAGGAGATGGAATGTCACATTCAGGAAACAGTTCATAGGCCAATTTGTAGAAAGTAAAGAATGTAAAGAAGAAGAATAAGAAACAAACATGAAAAGGTAGATTGAAGTCAGATTGTGGAAGGCCTGAAATATCCTGGAGTCAATTAGGAGCCACTGAAGGTTTTTAAATAAGAGAGGGATACAATCAACTCCTAATATTTTCCAAGGACATTAACAAACACACAACATCCAGCCTTTTATTCAGATGTGTGTGTCGAAGCCTACTGGAATCTGTCTATAAAGGCCAATTATTAACATCTGGGCATGGACAAATATTAAAACTCAAGGCTTAATTTATTGTTTGATTGATAGCCCATCCTAAAAAAGTAATGGAGAAAAGTGAATGATGCAAATTAAATGTAAAATTGTGTGATGCACTGTTACTCCAATTCATGAATTCATGATTTCATTGTTACCATGACCTTTCTTTCTCACATTTGCACCTTTCTTCCAGGTCTGTCATGTGAATTTGGAGGGACAACCCTTCTACTCCAAGAAAGATAAGCCACTCTGCAAGAAGCATGCTCATGCCATCAATGTTTAAAAGAAGCTGACAGCCCCTGGCTCAGAGGGAACCTCGATGGCCAACCTTGTTAACTACAAAGGATAAATCACGATGGATTTCTTTCTGTGGGGAAGGGAGAGGACCTAGGAAGCCCCTGAGATCTTTTGAAGTACAATTTTAGTCCTTCTTATGTACACAGAACATGCATTTGCCTTATTCTGAGCAGAAGTCAAATCGAATCTCTCCCTGAAGGAGCTCGTAATTAATCCAATACTGGAATGGTACTTCAAAAGCTGAGGACACAATTGTGAGCACTCCAGAGTATGAAACTAAAAGCAACTTTTCCTAAGAAATATAAATATGCTCTTGAATAAGCTCAGCAAAGTAGCCATTAGAGTTCTGGTCATCCTTTGCTGGCATTTAACAAGAGCTCAGCGTCCTTTCGAAGAGCCCTCTAGTCTGTAGCTACAGCTGGCAGAAAGAAAAACAAAAAGTCATATGCCAAAAAAAAGTTCCAGTTGTAGCATATTTTTAGGACTGGAGCTAGTAGTTTGTAAAGTAAGACAGATCCAGGCATTTCTCACCAAAAAAGGAAGCATTATTCCATTATTAATATAATGGTGCTAACTCCCAAAGCAGCAAACTAGAGGTCTTTAAATAAAGCAATTTGAATCATTCTCCACAGTATGAAAGGTCACCAAGAATAAAAAAATCAAGTGCCAAAGTCAAAAGAAAGGGGCTATATTTCTAGGAGAATGGGACATTAAAAAGGATAACATAAGTAGAGACGTCCTCCTACTCAGTACAAAGTTAAGAAAAGTTAAGTTCTTCAGCTCATCTCTTTTGGTCTTAGACACCCAGTGTCCATAAAGTATCCATCTCATGTTAAATTGGGATGGAAAAATGGCATGAGTATCCCCCAAATTTGTTCCGTGGTAAAGGAGGTAAAGGGAAGGAGAGGACTCTGTAATATTTCAATGTTGTATCTGTTTTGAGAGCTTTTTGGAAATGATGTTCCTGGGTCTCCACACCCATGGTTCTTCAAATGGCCACTGATTGAAGTTTTTATGTGAACTCCTTGTCAGGAGAAGAGAACCAATCTTGATTTTTCAGTACTGGGAAGGAACAAAGATGGATTGCAAAAATAAATAGGGTAGCAGAAGGGCCTGCCCAATCTATAGAATGAGGAGAGATTTAATTTCTGCCAAATTCATTAAAGATGGAGGGCAAAGGTCACAGACTGATGGTGTTTCACAGTTATATCTGGTACCACTGTGATTAATTCCCCTATTTGGGATCCATTCTTTAACCTATAGTTTGGTTAGCTGATAAGAAGAAAGGGATAGGATAATATTGCTGAATTGCTCATCTCTCTTGTTGGCTAACATTTTTACAACATCCTGTGTTTTAAGGTGTGCTAGAAAAAATTTGAACTTAATCTCTCTAGTCAATATAGCAAGTATTGCCTTTGATATCGCCATTGAGATTGTCCAAATTCCTTAAATAATCTCAGTGTTGAGCTAATGCCAAACGGTCATTTTTAGGCTATTTCAGTAAGTAGAAATAAGAAAGGAGTGTGATTTCTGAAAATGACATGTTTGTTTCTCATTCCTTCAGTAGCAAGCAATATATTTTTTTCATTGACAAAGTATACTTCCAGTTTTGAATGGCTATGGCTCTCCATTAAGCATGACCAGATGGAGTTTTTTGCATTCTATTGCTAACTCTGCTGCATCCTTCCTTTTGAGGATTTTTTCTTTCCCTTTTTAGCCACTGGATGTATGTACAATAATGAAGAAGTTTCAGTTCTCCCCCTGGAAATTGATATTTGTAGGGGAAAGTGCCTTAAGTATGTAAATTGGGGATGCTAACAAATGGTCATGGACTTTTAAACTTTATTTCTATGGATCTCCATGAAGCCATCTATTCTCTTCCATATAAAATCCAAAGGAGAATATGCATATATTCATATTCATAAACATATGCACTGAGATGAGAGCCTTGAGTTGGCGTATCTTTTTTTATATATTGATTTTGAAGATACTTTTCAGATTAGGAAGAAAGGATACTTTTCATTTTTTTTTCAGAAGTAAACACTAACAACTATGTATGATTCCATCACCTTCTTTAAAAATATAATAGCTAAGGATAAAGACAGCCTAAAACATCCAGACTGCATTTTTGAATGGACAGCATATCTGCCAGGTTATCACAGAATGCTGGGAAGAACCTTTAAGGTGATAAAGTCCAATTACTGATTTTACACAATAAGGAAACTGAAGCCCAAACTGACAGTGACCTCCCCCAAAGATATCCACCTAAGTGATAGAGTCAAGATGTAAGCTCAGATTTTCTGAGACATACACTCATAAATTCCAAATTGAAAGGAATTGTAGAGATCATTGATTTCAATCTCTTCTTTCAGATGAGGATTATGCAAGGTCACATAGGTGCAAGTGCCAGAATTAGGATTAAAATTTATATGTGCTGATTTCAAATCCAGCATTCTTTCCAATGTCCCATGCTCCTTCTTTGTAAACCAAATCCAGTGTTCCCTTAGCAGACTTCTGCCATTTCACAAATTTCCTAGTGCCTGATTTCAAGGGAGAAAACAATAGGAACCCACTTTCCTTACAGTTAAAGAATATTAGAGCCTATTTGAAGATTTTATTTTGATTCCTTTTTTTTTTTTTTTGGTGGAAATTGACAAGGAAAGTGAAAAGCCTTAAAAAGGAACTTTGGGGAAATCGGTTTTGCTATTACTGTTGTAACCTTTTTAGATCACACACATGTACACACACACACACATACACACACATATGATTCTAAAGTTGACAGAAAAAGGAAGTCTCCTAAAGTTTAGTCCTTCAGGGGTCATTAAGTTAGGTACAATGTTTTGTTTAAGTTATCTCTTACTTATGGTTAACTGCATGAATGCCTATAGTACTGAACCACACTTCTGAGTCAACATAAGGCAGTATACTTTGGATTGAAATTTTTGTCTCCTTAGAATAGACATCTGTTTAACATTTCTAAACATTAACTTTAGCAACAGAGTGATGTGTCTGCAGTGATGTGCTAGGAATTTAGCTTTTATAATGGGTTTTTTCAATCCCAAATGTCTTTGCTTTTGAATTTTTTAAGAAAAAGTTTCTATTTATTAGCTCAGAAGTGGAATGTCATGTCATTTACTAGGAGTGTGTGCCAATATATTTTGCATGAAGTTTTTGCGCCAATCAATGTGAACTAAACATTGTCACAAAATAAAATGATGAAAAAGGATGTGCATAAAAGGAATTTTCTGTTGAGAGTTTTCAAAATCACAAGTGGGTTTGGCCAATTATCACTTATAGAGACTTTGAAAACATGGGAGTAAGTCAAGAAAGTTGCAGAATCACAGAATAAAAAAAAAAAACCAACTTAAAAACAAGTGGGATCCTAGAGGTTAATTAAGGATATAGCTCACACCTAAATAGGAATTCCATTTCTGATATCCAAACAAGTAATCATTTGGCTTTGCTGATGTTCACTACTCATGTGATCGGGCCTCAGTTTCCTCATCTGTAAATTAAGAAGGTTGGATTAAATAGTCTCTGAAGTCTCCTGTAGTTTTATATGCAAACCTAGGATCCTTAAGTATTATGATAGTAGAGAAGGGAAAAGAGGAAGTGAGCGAGGACACACTAACTTGTCAAAGTAGCCCATTTCTCTTTTAAATAGCTCTACCAATTAAGCAATTTTTAAAAATTACTATTAATGGTAGTCTTAAAATTGCCAATTTGCAACCTTCACATTGTTTCTAGTTCTGCCCTCTGGAACAAGCAGGACAAAACAGCTCTTCAAATCCCCTAACACCCTGGTTTAGCATATCATATATAGAATTTTTACCTGCATTAATGCAAATTCAATTTTCTTATTTAATCAAACAAGATGAAGATAGGAAAAGTTTTGCATAAATATGTAAATGGAAGTGGGTTGTCATAAATTCAAGGTTAGGTCTTTACAAAGGTCTATACTTGTCAACCAAATATTGAGAGAATATTCATTTTGAACCTAACCCAAATGACTCTAAGACAGTTCTCTGGAAATTATGGTTTTCCTTTATTTATTTCCTATAAATAGAAAAAATGTATCATGACAGTATCCGATAAATAAGTCGCATCCAGTTCATAAACCTTGATGAGGCATGAGAAAAAGAGGTGCTGGCTGACCTTGGCATTACCCCTTGTTTTTCCTTTGCACTTTATTATCTTCCTCCTCTTCTTTATTCTCCCTCTATTGAAAGTTATCAAATATACCCCACATGGATTTCTAGCTGTCAAAGAATTAGAATTTTTTAAAAAATACCCAATACTAAAGGTATACTAAAAATAATTTGATCTTTGTTGATTGAGAAGTTAATCAGCCCCAAATAATGTTTGTTCTTCCTTTTGCTTCCTTCATTACCTCATCTTTTTCTGTTTCCTTCCCTCTTTCTTTTTCCTTTTTCTTTCTTCTTCTCTTTCCATCTTTTTTTCCTCTTTCTTTTCACTTTTTCCTTTTCTTTCTATCTTTTTCTTCCTCTCTCATTCTTTCTTTTTATGATCCTTTCTCCAAATGGAAAGAACTGGTTTTGGCTAATGACAAGGTTAAATCTTTCAACAGTTTTTATGATATTTGATTTGTTAACAAATGATCTAACCAGACCTTGAAAGACCTGTATGAAGCATAAGAAGAATACAATATAAATACATCTTTGAAGTATTTTTAAAGTTCTTTTATCATAGCCCATTGGCATTGCAAGAAACTTAGTGTAACAGAGATAAACTGACAAATCAGTCCTGAGGTATAATTAAATTTCAAAAAAATATTTCTAGACCCAACTACAAGAAACTCACTGACTAGACACTGAAGTCCCATGATAGTCTAGCCAATTAATACTTGGTTCACCCTTGGATTTGGATCAGAATTCATTGAATTCATCCTAACCTGAACTTCTACTTGTTTCACTAAGGATCTCCTAAAAAAAAAGCAACATGGCAAGCTTTCTGTTTAAAGATGCCTTGAAAGCTAATTGATACTGGATTGACCTTGGACCCCACCCAAATGTTTCCAGTCCAAATTCTCCTGCTTTTTGATTCTTCTTTTTTAAAAAAAATTATCTTCCTAATATGTGATCAGAAATTACATTTACTCCTATTCAAATGAATGTTTCCCAATTTGGCAAATAAAAAGTTCTAGGGGTGGTTATCAAAGGTAAGAGGTCCTTGTTCTACACAGAGATGGCATTTGGAGCTTAATAATTGTAATTTCTAACTGTTTTTTAAAATTGCACCAAAACTCCTGCAAGTAGAAGGTCAGGTCAGTGACTTCATGAGGTTCTTAGCCAAATACTCCTGGGAGGTCACTGTCCCTAGCCTCTTCAACAATCAGACACAGTTACAACTGAGGTTTTTGGACTTAAGATGCAATAGGGCTCACTTCTCTATATTGACAGAATTAAAAGCATGCTGAGTGTCCTCATGTTGGGAGAAGCAAGAAGCAAAGCCTCTGTTTTGGAGTCTTTGGCTAGCGTGGCTCTCATCTGTTCTGGGCCAAGCATCTGGCAGCCCTGGGAGAAGGATATGGCCTTCTCTGAATGTCATACATCAGCTGAGCTGTGCAGCACCAAGCAACGAATTCCCAGAACTTCTCTTTGTTTCTAGTCACAGACCTACTGGGATCCTGTCTCCTGGGTCATGAGTCTACACCCAAGTGACAGATTATCTATTATTTGTACAACCACTGGGACATCCTGGGATTTCTGGGACTTGTTTCCATCCACGGACAAATCATTCTGTCAGGTGGTGGAACTTTACAGTTGGGTGAGGGGTGGCAATATCTCCTGAATAGTGTCTCTTTTCTATCCTTCGCTCTCTTGCCCTCAATCTTACAGGATCTTAGAAAGAAAACCAAGAGAACACTGGAATTTCTTCTACAACTTTGTCTGGAAATAAAAATGAACACGGGAAAGTCAGTAGCCACTTTCACCCAGGGTTAATTCATCATTAAGAGAAGCAACCAAGCCCTCAACAAGCAATTCATCAAAGCAATGTTTTCGCATTCTAAGCCCCAACTTGGGATTTACAGGGAACCATGAGCAAGTAGCTGAGAAACACAATAGTAAGTGTGTTACACTTGCAATCAGAATAGACCAGGTTCGAATCCTGCCTTGGACACATTATCTGTAGGACCCTGGACAAAATACCTCACCTGGCCTCAGTTTCCTCATCTGTAAAATAGGGATAATAATAGCACTTAGCTCAAGAGGCTGTTGTGAAGCTCAAGTGAGACTATATATCCCTGAGTGCCTATGTATGTGTGTGTATATAGTTTTTTTTTTTTGCCAGCCTTGAAGTACCAAATAAATACTAGCTGGTATAAATGACCACATCCTTGGTTTTCATTGGAGCTCACAAATCCATTAGTTGGTAATTTTAGATCTAAAAAAGAGTGTAAAGAATCATTGTTCTATGGGACAGGCAGCAGATGTTGCTAGTAAGTCTGAGGAGGGTTCCAGCTTTTCTTTCCATCTGAGTTTGCTCATAGCCATCCAATAAAAGAAGAGAGAGCCCAGACCCGTGACCCAGAGTTCTCAAGAATTGGCTCTTACACTTCAAGGCTAACTACTACAACAAGAAGACCTGAGCTAGAATTCTCAATGTTAAAGAAGTACAGCTCTGAGAAGGCAGATTGTTTCGATCTCTGTGTCAATGCTTATATTCCAAAGGATGATTCTTCTTCTCTCGCTTTTCTTGAAAGTTTCCAGAAGCCTTAAAGCATTTTTTGCCAGTGGTTTGTGTAGCAAAGATACAATGTCACAAGATTAGCAACAGAAACTACCCTCTGAGTTTTCCCCCTGATTTCTTGGGTCTATACATGCCAGAAATTGTAGAGGGCTGACAGTCAGAGATCTGGCGACCCTGACACATGTCCTCTAGAGGATGGTCAGTTCCTTGCTGAGCTCTGAACATTGGCTTTTCATTGTCTGAACTGTTAAAAGTTGGGGAACCAACCCTGAAGTCGGGAGGACTTGAGTTCAAGTCTGACCTCAGACACTTAACACTGCCTAGCTTTGTGATCCTGGGCAAGTCACTTAACCCCAATTACCTTAGCAAAAAAAAAAAAAAAAAAAAGGTTGGGGAAAGAGTTTAAGTGGCTGTCATATAATTCCATCCCCTTCCCTGAAGAAGGGCCTATGTACAGGTAATTAATGCAATCATAAAATTATAGCATTTAGATCCAGAGGCTTAGAGCTAATCCTGAATTTTACAGACAAGTGAACCCAAGCCCAGAATTGTTTTCTCACCCCATGAACATGATGAGGGTGCTTGTCCCCTTGAGATTACCTTCTAAACATTTAGTCAATATTTATTTTATATGTATATAATAATTTATATATTTCTGCCATTAGAATGTGAACTCTTTGGGGGCAAAGACAATGTGTTTGCTTTTATTATTTTTTTTTTTTGGCATTTTCGGTATTAAATACATTTCCTGGCACACAGTAGGCATTTAAATGCTAATTGTCTGAGAAACAGAGAAGATTACATGTCTAGGGTCATATAGGTACTGTTAGTGGAGAATCTCTGAGTCTAAATTAAGGAAGGGGTTTATTTTAGGCATGAGACAGTGAGGACAATAACATAGAGATGGAAGATAAAGAATACATGGAATAGAGAGAAGCCCCTTTTGGCTGGATTATTAAGTAAGGGAAAAGATGTGATGTCCAGTGAAATGTCTTCCTTCTTAAAGCTCCACCATTCTATGATAGCAGAAGTCTGGCTTTGTCTTTAACATGCCATGGTGGGCTGGTGCAGAACACGGATGTGATCCCAACTCCTGGATCCCCGTGTCCCTTCCCCCTACACATACAGCAGATTTAGGGCCATGGGGGTGATACTTTAGGATCAAACACCCAGCTTTGGGTGCATTTTGGGTATTGTAAGCAATTTATAACCCATTTTAATGATCAAGGCTATTCCCAGGCCCGTGCATGACAAAGGGCTCCATAGATCCCTAGAGAAAGACAATCCAATGAATAGGCTGCCATAGTTACTCTGCTGACAACAGAGGTCTTAGCTGGCCCTCTTGTTTTCAGTTCTTCTAAAACTTAAGCACCATAATATAATGGGCTAGCCTGGATACAGCCCAGAGGCCCACTTTCCCCCATTTATTGCCTCCAGGAAGTTTTCAGTCAGGAAAGGGATTGATATTCTCCTGGGTCTGAGGTCTGTCTTCCTTGATTCAACTATTTTCTCTAGAATAGACCCTTGACTAATTTATTAAATTGAATTTCTCCTCCTCCTCCTCTTCTTCTTCTTCTTCTTCTTCTTCTTCTTCTTCTTCTTCTTCTTCTTCTTCTTCTTCTTCTTCTTCTTCTTCTTCTTCTTCTTCTTCTTTCTCCTCCTCCTCCTCCTTCTCCCTCCCACTCTGGATCTTTCACAAATAGTTTAATCTTTCTGAACCTTAGTTTCCTCTTGTGTAAGTGAAGATAATAACACCTCCATTATAGAATTGTTATGAGACTAGTGCTTTGTAAGGTTCTTACTGTTCAGTCATGTTAGATTCTTCGTGTCCCTGTGTAAGATTTTCTTGGCAGACAAACTGGAGTGAGTTGCCATTTCCTTCTCTCGGTCATTTACAAATGGGGAAACTGAGGCAAACAGGATTAAGTGGCTTGGCTAGTGTTACACAGCTTAGTATATGTCTAAAGCTGAATTTGAACTCAGGTCTTCCTGACTCCAAATTGGGAGCTCTATCCAAAGAATCACTCAGCTGTCCTCAAAAATCTAAGGTGTGAGTATTTAATCTTTTGTGTATGTCCTCAACTCCTGTGGCAGTCTGTGGAAGCCTATGGACCTCTTCTCACAATGTTTTAAAATGCATTAAATAAAATAAATAGGATTACAAAGGAGAGCAATCATACTGAATTATAGTTACATATACTCTGTGTATATATGTATGTATGTATATATATATATATATATATATATAATATTATATTCATGGACCCATATTAAAAGCTCCTGCTCTAGAAAATAGTAGTTTACCCATATTAAAAGCTCCTGCTCTAGAAAATAGTGTTTTAGAATTTGCAAAGTCCTTTTTAAGCATCATTTTCATGTACAGTACTCACATTTATGTAGCAGTTTAATGTTTACCAAGCACTTTATATCCATGATATCATTTTATCCCACAACAACCATGGGAGGTGGGCACTATTCTATTTTACAGGTGAGGGAACTAAGATTGAGAGAAGAAAACGATTTGCTCAGGTCCATGAATTGTCCAAAAGGAGTCCTAGAGCTCCCCCCTTCTAGACAGGAGATGTGAAGCTATCCCTGTCTCTCTGGACTCCCTCTGCCAGATCTGGGCTTGGCCAGGCCTGGGTTGTTGGGCACATGCAAACGAAGCAGGTTTGGGAGTATCCACCCAGCTCTGCTGGATGTAGTTCATAATTTTCTGTAAAGAGTTTGATGTTCCTAATTAAACCTGCACCATCATGCCTGAACTTTTAGGAAATGAGGATTTCTTTTTATGGCTGTCTCAGTGATAAAAGAAAGAAAGAAAGAAAGAAAGAAAGAAAGAAAGAAAGAAAGAAAGAAAGAAAGAAAGAAAGAAAGAAAGAAAGAAAGAAAGAAAGAAAGAAAACAAAAGTGTTTCCTGGACCTAATAAAGTTTTTCAGTTTAGTCCCCAATTGAATAGTGAGAGTGACAAAGGGTCTGAGCCCATTATCATTCTTTCCTCCTTATGGGATGGCTCTCATTTCCCCTCATCATCATACCTAACTGGGGTTCCGGGCAGACAAAATCTGTCTGAGATTAGAATTGAGGAAGTATCCTGATCTTTTTCAGAAATTGAAGAGAATAAATGTTGCATTAAAAACACTTGCTTGGTGTCCATTTTTTAAAAATAGAATTAAATCATTCAAATATTTAATTATGTAAATTTTATTTAAATTTGCTTCAGTTAACAAAAACTTAATTTCCTTTCTACTTCCCACAACCCAACCTTGAAAAAGAAGACCAAAATTCTTGTCACAACTATGCATAGACAAGTAGAGCAAATAGCCATATTGTCCATGTCCAAAAACAGTTTTCTCATGGTACTTCGAGCCTATCTTTTTCAGCAGCAGATACTTCATTAGTGGTCCTCTGGAATTATTGTTGGTTTTTGATTTGGTCAAAGTTCTTAAGTTTTCAAATTTACTTGTCTATTTGTTGTTATTACTGTGAAAGTTTTTCTCCTGGTTCCCCACATTTCATTCCACATCAGTTCACATAAATCTTCCCAAGACTCTCAGAAACCATTCCTTTAATTATTTCATGCCAAAGTGTGATATTCCATGACAGGGAATAGTATCTTAGAAGGAAACATTAAGAGGCTGCTTTGAGGAGATGGGAGGACTAAAGCCTACGTGAACATTCTGCCTTAGTGAACTACAGGGTTGAGAGCAGCCTTTGACTACATAGCTGGTTGGCTGAAAGGGCCTGATTTAGTGCCTGGGAGATGTTGCAGTATTTGGCTTTGAGACAGAAGGATTCCTGCATTAACACTACATGATAAGGAGAAAGATCTTTCCCCTTTCCCTTTTAGGTCATGCGACCCAAGAAAGGGGCCTGGGTCTTTGGTCTTCTGTTGTGTTCCATCCTCGGTGCAGGGAGTGAAGTTTCCATCTGGCTAAGGAACAAAAGCCACAAGTCCAGGAATCTGGGTCATAGGATGTTGCAGCCAGTCCAGCATCAATACCCTGAGGAGCTTGGGTCCAGGAATGTCAGCCCAGCAGAAGCTTTGGATGTGAACTTGGGAGGACTAATGCTATATATGAACTGAGTTACACTATGAACCCAATCCCCACCCCCCAGTCTCCCAGAAATGAGATGGCGTAGTGGGACATTATGCCCCTGAAGGGTAGAAGGAAGTGTTTGTTTTTGCTATATATCTTTAAAGTAAATGTCTTTTTGCTAAAACAAACAAGATGTTAAGTGGTTAAATGGGGAAAGGGAACAAACATTTATTACGTGCCTATTTTGTGCCAGAGTAGTGTTGTGCTTTACAAATATTATTTCAAATTATTATCTACTAGTCATTGGACTGATAAAAAGAGGGTGGGGGGGGGATACAGTGAGTGGGGGCCTGAAATGATGGCAGGGAAAAGAAATTTCTCCAATCCTTTCAGGGTATCAAGGAATTCTGTGGGGAAGGACAGTAAAAGTGACAAGGTTGGCTTTCAGTAGTGGGATCAGAGTCAACCACGTTACATATTCATATAACATAATTTGGCAACAGACCTCAAACCTGTTGGTGAGTTAAAGGGATGTTGACCCCAAGCATATGAAGAATTTCCCTAGTGGAATGAACAGATGAGAACAATTTGTTCTTACAGTCATGAAGGCAGCTGAAGCAGGGCTTGCTCAGACATCAAAGACACCAAGGTCACCCCCTGCGTCCTGGGCCATCACCGGTTATCTCAACTTTTGTCTTGCCGCTGGACTTTGATGACTCTGGGAGAAAGAACGGAGGCAAGAACTTTATGCAACTCTGCCTCACTCAGATCCAAGTCAAGAGCAAGTCAAGACATCCCCATGATGTCACCGGTCCCTTGGAAAATGAAGGACGAACAACAATCACTCAACAAGCATTTATTAAGTGCCTGGTTAATGCCAGGCATTGCTCTAGACACTGGAAAAATAAAATGATAAAAGTGAAACCGTTTCTGGCCTTATATACAAGGTATATTTGGGAGACAATATGCTTGCATATGTGTAAACATATTAAAATGTAAGTAAAACAAAGGGGGCATTAGCAGTTTGAGAAAATCTAGAAAACTATGGCATAGGACTGCCTATCCTATGTTTGAACTGAGCTGTATAATGTTTCTATATTTGGGGAAGACATTGCAGTGGAATCACAGAATCACCAACTTGGAAGGGGCCTTTCTAGTCCAAACTTTACATCAAAAAGATTGCCTTTCCAACATGAAAGTGGCCATCATTTGTTTGCTTAAATAAATCAAGAAAAGGAGAAGTGCCATCTCCTAAGGAAGTCTATTGCACTTTTGGATAGTTATAATTGCTAAGTTTTGCTCAAAATCCTGTTGAAATCTGTCTCTTTCCAACTTTTTATCTTCTGCTGTGAGTTCTACTCTCCAGTGCCAAATAGAATGTTTCATCTCTAATTCATAAAGACCCTCAAATATTTGATGACAGCTCTCGTTCCTAACCCTCACCCTGTTCCAGTTAAGTCTTCTCTGTTTAGGGTTAAACATTGGCAGCTCCTTCAAAAGATCCTTACAAAAAATGAATCCAAGCATTTCATCATCCTGGTCATCCTCTTCACTGTCTGGCTGGTGCCTGCCCTTTCAGACTTAGTTTACATTGTTCCCCTTCATACACTCTCCATTCCAGACAGTTGGGCTTAACTGATATTTTACAGCAGCAGCATTCCATCTCTGCAATTCCACTCTTGAACAAGTCTCCCATAACTGGACTTCTCTCTCTCCTCATCTCTGCCCTTTAGAATTCCAAGCTTCATTTAAGGTTCATCTTTTGTGCCATTTTCTATGAGAAGATTTTTCTTGATCTATTTGATAGTGAAGTTTGAAAGACAGATTTCAATCCCTAAGTGAAAGGAACTGAGAGAAGAATGGGAGGTGAGAAAAATGGTTGCAACAGGTGCTTGTGTAGGAGTTTGGCTATGGTATGACCGATACAGAATAATTTACTTCCCTGTTCCCTCTTGTTTGAGGGCATATTTTGTGTTAACAGCAACAATAATAATAAACTCATAGTGCTCTCCCCACTCAGATTACATAGTATTTAAGTACATAATAGTTTTTTCTTTTATTTTTTTTATTAAAGCTCTTTATTTTTCAAAACTTATGCATGGATAATTCTTCGAAATTAATCCTTCCAAAACCTTGTGTTTCAATTTTCCTGCCCTTCCCTTTCCCCCTTCCCAGATGGCAAGTAGTCCAATATTTGTTAAACCGTACATAATAGTTTAATAAAAATAATCTAATCATTTAAATCAACACAATAGAATTTGTCTCTCCCTTGCTATTATTCAATTGACTGTAAGTCAATATGTGTTGTTTACTATTTCACAAGCACAGTTAAGAGATAGGGCGACAAAGCCAAAATGAAACAGCCCCTTGTCCAGGAGCCTGAGAAGTGAGTGGGAAGGGGCACTACTTGCATAAGTAAGTAAATACAAAAGCGAATTCAGACCAAGTAACTTCAAAAGAGGGAGAGTGTTAATAGGCGGGTTCTCAGTTACTGGAGCTCTGCTTTGAAGGATTAGAGGAATCTGGGAGGAAGAGGTGAGAGGAAGTGTATTCTAAGCAAGAGGGACTATGTATAAAGAAATCCAAGCAAGAGGTAGTGAATTTAGGGAACAGCTAGCTGGCTAATCTGAAATGAAGAAATTGGCAAGGGGGATAATCCAGGGGGTAATGTCCCCTGGAAAGGGACATGGGAGTCAGGTAGTAAAAAGTTTATGAATCCAAGGGGAAGGGTTATGAGACTGGCTAGAGTCTCATAACCTAGAGACTAAGGGATCACCGAAAATTTCTGAGAATGGTAAGGCCATGATTTGGGTTGTGTTTTATTTTTGTGTTATCAACTTGGCAGTGGTGAGGAGTGTGGACTGGAGTGGGAGGACCAAGGCCGGGAAGCTAATTAGAAGATTATTGCAATAGTCCAGGGGAAATGAGATAGGGCCTAGAAAAGGACAGTGGAGGTAGGAGTGGAAAGGAGTAAGGGATGACCCTGGGGAAGGCCCCACTTCTCATAAGAGAGCTAGCTAGTCCAATCTTCTCGATACCCTGGCTAGATTCCCTGACTAGATCTCAAAGATCACTTATCATTCTACAATTGGGAAGCCATGATCTTTGATGACTCTCAAGGACATTTCAGTAGTGAAAAGCTGAGTCTCAACCTCCTCACTTCCAGAACAAGGTTTTCTCTAAACCTTACAAGTGTGGTAGAATTCAAATACTGCTAAACATCGAATTTTTTTAAAAGATTGTTGATATAAGGACATTTTTTCCTCTATTCCTTTGCAGAGTGTGAGTGTGTGTGTGTGTGTGTGTGTGTGTAAGTCTGCAGGTGAGGAACAATGAAACTATTTTCAGAGATTTTAAAAAATATATTGATTTATTGAGTATTGCTAATTTCCTTCCCCTCCCTTTTTTTCTTTTTTTCCTCTTAAAAATGCCTTTCTTAGATCAGATGGTTCTTTGAGAAAGAAAAGGGAAAAAAGATATAGGGGAAAGTTTAGGTGATGTAGAAACAACAGCAAAAGCAAGAAAATATATTTTCAAAATAAAACCTTCCAAAGAAAAGGCCATAAGTAAGTTCTAATGGAGATTCTGAACAATGAAATCAGGTATCCAGCCATTTTCTGTCATAACAGTAGCTTAGAAAATTTTGACCCCTCCAGTGTAAAAGAGAAGAAATAATTTTTTGGGGGGAGGGGACACTTAGATCTGTGATTTTTTTCCCTATGGTAAACTCGGGGTGCAAATTCCCTCTTTTAATAAATATCAGCAAATAATCTCTTCTGTGATTCCTAGTGAACTTCCTAGGGAAAGGATACTCGAGTGAAAATAACTATCCTTCATCCCTTCCCCCAAAGGATAACTAACCAGTTTCCCCAGCCCATTCTCTTTCATCACAGGATAATCCAGTGCATATGAATTAATGGAGAAAGTTCAGTAATAGCCTTCAGTTAGGAAATAGGAGCTGAGTAGCAGGATATCCTTTTTCCGCACTAAAACACCCAATACTTTCAATTTTATATACAGCGGAAGCAATTCATTGTACTAGAGAGTAGCACAGCTGGGTTTTCCTGATGGCCCCGTAAGCAACAGCCAGTATTGTTCAAAGGCCAAGAAATCGGCTGAAGGCAGACAACTGCCCAGTGAAGATTTTGGTGGTGGTTGTTGTGTAGGGTAGTCGAAATCAGATTGCTGTTGAAATGTTGTATTTTTCAATGCAATGAGCCGTCAGGCAAAGAAGGACCGCTTTCCATTTTTCTGTGATGTCTTTTGTTCTCTGCATGATAATAGAATTCAAACCCACAGCTTCACTATTGTACTTTCCTGGGACTAGATTTGAATGGAAAACAAATACCTTTCCCTTGTGGCTATGTTAGAGCCTTAGTTTTCTGTTGTTAAGTTCCATTGCTGGTAATCTGGTTCTCGTTTAAAGGATCAAGTGTGTGTTATAAGACACACGGAGGTGTTCTTTGGGAAGAACTCGGAGGCGGGCAGCATTAAAAACTGTTTGCCTCTATTGTTGCTCTACCTCCCACTCATTTTACTTTAAAAGGCAGTGCAGTGAAGTGAAAGGGGCCCTGGGTTTTGGAAACTAAGGTTTGTATCCTGGCTCTTGTCCAGAGGTTATTAAACTTTTTTGGTGTGTTCTGAATTCCTTCAGTAGTCTGGCAAACCTGTGGATCTCTTTACCGAAAAAAAAAATGCTTTTAAAATGAATAAAATAAAATACAAAGAATTATAAAGGAAGCCAATTATATTGAAATAAAGATGTATTTATCCCATCCAACTTTACAGATTCCTTGAATTCTACTCATGACTCACAGAAATCATTAGCATTTCTTCATATTATCAACAAAATCCAACAGGAAGAGATAAAAAGTTTAATTCCCTTTAAAATAATTACAGGAAGTATAAAATATTTGAGCGTTCACCTGCCAAGACACATATAAGCTTTAAGGAATCATTTAAATATAAGACAAATATCCATCAATCTGGTTTCTAGTAACCCCTCCATGGTCTGGTGTAGACATGATAGAATTCTATTTCAATGTGACTGGACCTGTGATTTTAAATGATGAAAGAACTTCCACCAGTGCAACTCCTGCCTATCTCTGCCACCTTTTTATGCCACAGTATTGTTCTTGGGCCACTGAGAGATTACATGATGTTCCCAGGATAGCATGATCAGTATGTGTCAAAAGAAGAAACTGAACTCAGATCTTCCTGTTTATGTCAACTCTTTATCCTCCACATATTCTCTTGATGATGATAATAATGAGGAAATCTTGATTTGGTGGATAGGACCTTAGAAATGGGGTGGTGGTGCAGTGGAAAGAGAAGTGATTCTGAAGTCACTCTCCAAGAAGAAGACATTTTAAATGTTGCACAAAGGAAAATCTCTGAGGACAGGAATTTTCATTTTTGTCCTTGTGTTCCCCAAAGCTTGCACAATATGTCACTTAGGTGCTTAATAAATGCTAGCTGATGAATTAGTTGATGAAGGGAACCATCTCCAGATAAAGACCAATTAGTCAGATTGACCCCCTACTGTCTTATCTTCCCTACTAGACCATAAAATCCTTAAAGGTTGGGAGAGAGGCTCATATATCTTTGTGATTTCCCAGGTCAACTAGCACAGCAACAAGAATTAGTAAATATTCTTTTCTAAAAGATTAAATGAGTCATTAAATTCAGCTCTGTCACTAGGCATATTGGTTGTGCTATACTTATGGACACAGAAGCAAATATAATAGTTAATAGCTAATCTAAGGAACTTCTTCATGGTACTTTGTATAGAATTTGGGCAGTTCCCTAAAAACAAAAAAATATCAAAGCTCAAAACTTCTAATTGTAGACTGTTATCATGGAATTCTTATGGGAAAGTTATAGGCCATTTCTGGTTATTTACCAGAAATGTACCTATTGCTTTTTATTATCTGATTGAAAACCAAATACCTGAGAATGTGTTTATTTTAGCTTTTAAAGAGATGCTATGATACAAGAAGAAACCAGGAGGGATCAAGAAAATGTTCAGATACTAAAATGTCACAGCCCTGAAAGAGAGAGCTAACATGCTCAATGATAGGTTCAACCTCCAAAAAAATTGAGGCAGCTTAGATGGAGGGATCAAGTCTCATGAGGAAAAGGCCTTCATTTCAATGCTTTAAGGATCCTGGTTACTAGAATGGAGACTTCCATGGCCAACACACCTTGTTCCTGACTTGACATGGTGATCTCCAAACTGGAGATCATGGCATGACTCCAAAGAACTGTGGTCCTTTTATGACCCCAAGGGATATAAGATGAACCAATAAGAAGGCAGGAAGGCAGGGAGATTCACTTCATTCTCCCTCTCTCATTATAGGGAAGGCTAATCCAACCACATCCTCTACTCATTACTCCCCATCTTTTCTTCATTCTGCCCCTTGTCACTGCTGTATAAACTCATGTTCCCCATTCTAAATCAGGTGGGCAATAGGGTCTCAGACCAGTAGTTATAATCTAATGGCAGTGTTTGCAGAGGTGTCATTGGAAACATCCCTTTCTCCCCTCTACATTCCCTTGTCCCCCATATTATAAGGTGGTCATTCCTGGTATTAAGAGTCCTTTTCTCTTTAGTTTTGGATGGGCCAGAGAGAGCTGTACAAAATGAACAGTCTTGGACACTTTAGGACCTAAATCATTACCATGTCTTCACAAAGCCATCCTTGAACTTTCCTATCTCTGGAAGTTCAGGAAATTGAGTTTTCTTATTTCTGTCAAGATCATTCCAGTCACTTGGTACATAACCTCATTGTCATCCTCACTTCATTTTTCTTCACTCCACATATCCAAGCAGTTGTCGAATCGTGCCATTTTTCTCTTCATCATTTTTCTTATTCATTACTTTTCTCATACAGCCAGATTGGGACCTCTTCCCTTTTCTCCTAGACTACAGCAATGGCTTCCCAACTTGTCTCCCTGCTTCCAGCCCCTAATACTCCTATCTCTCATACATATATGTTGTTAATTTAATTTCCCAAACCTTATTTCTGACCATGTCATGTCCCACCTTCCCCCTCAACGAACCCCAGTGGCTCTTTATATCCCTAAGATCAAATATAATTTCCTGGATTTGACAAGACCTGACTCCAGTCTATCTTATCAGTCTTCATATACATGACTACCTTATAAGTAGAGATTTTTTTTTTTATTATAGTAACTTTTTATTGACAGAATCCATGCCTGGGTAATTTTTTTTTTTTTACAACATTATCCCTTGCACTCACTTCTGTTCCGATTTTTCCCTCCCACCCTCCACCCCCTCCCCTAGATGGCAAGCAGTCCTATATATGTTGAATATGTCCTAGTATATCCTAGATACAATGTATGTGTGCAGATCCAAACAGTTTTCTTGTTGCACAGGGAGAATTGGATTCAGAAGGTAGAAGTAACCCGGGAAGAAAAACAAAAATGCAAACAGTTTACTAAGTAGAGATCTTTTCATTTTGTGTACACCGAGTCCCATGCCTGGTACTTATTAAGTCTTTTATAAATACTTGTTGATTGATGGATTAATTCATGCTCTCTGTGGTCCAGCCCAACTGGCTTGCTTGCTGTTTTCCACACTCCTACAAAAACACAGCTAAAGTATTTAAACACAAAAAGGAAATTAAGATATGAAACATTCATTAAGCAGAACCATGTAAACAAAGAGGATTTTATTCATATTGAAAACTTTCTGCTTCATTGAAATCAGAGAGATTCACTTTTGCTCATTGTTTTTGCACTATTTAGTGTGAATATCTGTCCATAGAGAAGTCTAATTCCTGTTGAAAAACTTATATTCACAATTGTTACATCTTAGTTTGTTGTGTTGTGTATCTTTAATTAAAAAGGTATTTTTTAAAAAGGCATTCACCTGTTTGATTAGCTACACTGGTCAAATTAACTAAATAACAATTACTATTTATATAAGTCAGCCTCTCTTCCCCCTATAGTTTTAAAAATATCAATGTGTATTAAATTGCTAATTTATATTGTAATTAAATTGCTAACATTTATATCACCTTAAAAACATTAACATAATTTTAGATGCATGTTTACATATGGGTATATGCATATATGTGTGTCTCAGTATATATATGGGTACTATGTATGTAAGTCTATGTATATGTGCATATCGTCATATGATATATGTGTGGGTCTGTGGTGGATGTTAATCTGTATACTTATATCTATATATATCTATAGATCTGTGCTTAAATATAGCCTGCTTGAGGGAATGGGAAGATGAAAAGGAAAAAAAAGAATAAAGTAAAAAATATTCAGTGAAGAACAAACATATAACCTACAAGAAAGCAAAGATGGACACTCATAAATGTAATTTCTTCTATTATAATTTTTTGTTACATATTTTGAATCTTCCCTGGACACATGGCAATTTTTGTTTTGTTTTGTTTTCCTTTTCTGTCTTTTTTCTATTTTTTTCTTATTTTGTACTTAGTTCAATAAATTAAAATTATCAAGTTGGTCCTTACATCAACTCTGTGAATTAGAGATTACCAGCATCATTATTACCAATATTTAGCAAGAATAAAATGGTTTTTCCTAGTATTACTGAATAAACAATTGTAAAAATGTTCTTTAATATCTTTGGCTTATCCTGCTTAAAATTCAATTTAGTAGCATGTGTGTATAATTTGTAAGTAAATAAATATGCACATATTAGGGGATGAATGCTCAAAACTTCTTAACTGATAGAAATGTACTATTAGAAAAAGTTTGGGACATGGTTTTTGTGAATTGTTATGATTGAAGAAGTGATTTACCTGTTGGCTGTCCTGCTAGAGGGCAGCTCTGAGTAATGCTGGACTGGTTTTCATAGAAAAGGTTGACTGCCAGGACTATTTTTGAAGTGTGGGCAGGACCTGGTAGACCACATAGAACCCAGAATCACCTCCTTGCTTGCTGAGGCATTGCAGGAGGATGTTGATAGAGGTTTTGTGTGTGTGTGTGTGTGTGTGTAAAACAGAATTGTTGTTGGGTCACTTCAGTCACATTGACTCTCCATGATGCCTTTTGAGGTTTTCTTAGCAAAGATATTGGAGCAGTTTGCCATTTCCTTCTCCAGGTGATTTTACAGATTTGGAAACTAAGGCAAAATGGTGAAGTGGTTTCAGAATCACATAGCTAGTAAGTATTTGAGGCCAGATTTAAATTCATGAAGAGGAGTCTTCCTGACTCCAAGGCCTGGCAATTAATTCACTGTGCTACCTCGATGCAATTATCTCTATAATAGATATAGGTTATATTAATATATGTACACATGCACATATACAAATACATATGCATATACATATATATGATTTTTCAAGTTTTTTGTTTTTTATTCTGAACTTAAGAAATAAAACCTGCATTTCCATAATACAGTAAAATATAAGCCCATGAAACTACAAATCTATTGTATATAATTTGCTATTCCTTTTAAATATAAAGTTATTATATAACTATGATTTTGAGCCCAAGTGCAGACTTTTATTATGCATTAGTACTTTTATATATTTATTATTTATATTACTTAGGCAAAGATTCATATATACATATGTATATACATCTACATATATATCTGTATATATCAAAATCAGCTGCTCAAACTGATGAGAGAAACATGCCTTGGCAATAGTTCATGTAAAAAATATCCAACAATTTTAAAGAGCTACAAATTCAAGTCAAGTCATGATATCACTGATTCTAAAGCTGGAAGGGTTTCGAGGCCATTTAGTTTAACTCCTTTATTGCAGAAGGGGAATCTGAGGCCCAGAGAAGTGATTTCTCTAAGGCTCCAGAATTAGTTTCTTACAAGCTCTTGTCTCCAAATTCAGCACTCTTTCTAATGGATGGGTCTCTCAACAAAGAGATAAGGACTTCATTTCTTCAGCTCCATAGCAATCTTACCCCCCTCATTTATGCATTCATTTTTTTTTCTTTATGCGCAAAAATCGAATGACATCCTTTCACTTTGGACATTTCATTTGCCCCCTTATTTTATTCTAACAATGCCACACCCACAAACATTTAGCTTTGCCTCTTGTCCCATAAAATCTTTTACAACAGGAAAGAGAAGAGGGACTTTGGCAACAGTAAGTGTTATTGTCCCTGATGGCATCAGCACCCACACCTTTTGCTTTCTCAGTTTACAAATGAGGAAACTGAGACTTAAGAGACTTTAAATGATCTATTCAAAGTCACACAACTGTTAAAGAGGCAGAGCCGGGTTTTGAACCTAGTTTCTTTGGAATCATGGGAGATCTCCAGGGTTATATGAAAAGATGTCTTGAGAAAACAATTCCATTGTCTCAGCAAGACAAAAAGATGGTTTAAATCAGAATAATTAATGAAAGAGATTATATAATACAAGACACGAAAAACAAAACAAAACAAAACCTCAATTATACTACAGAAGCATTTCAGCAGGCTTCAAAAATAACTCCTTCTGTCAATCAGCACTATAAATGAAAGTCACCTCCTTCCCTACTCACAATATGAAGATGCATTTAAAGAGATGTCACCAAATCAGAAAAAGCAAACTTTAGGTCTTCTGGTGTGCCTTTGGGTTTAGGGGCCAGATCCCCAATGCTAAACTGCCTCTCTGCGCCACACCGGTCAGATCGGCTTGCCTGAGTGGGCTGGCAAACCAGAGAGACAGGCTAACATGTACCCACTTGCCAGGAGCCACAAAGAAAACACTGTAACCAGTGTGGCTGTTAGTGGTTGCTTCATTCACAGACATAACGTGTGTGTGTATTTAATCTGGGTGGCAGGTGGTCTTTATCCACCAATAGTGAGGTTTTTCAGGATCAAAAGGATGTGTTAAATAAAATCCCCTACGTCTTAAAAAAGAGGCACTTTTATAGAGATGCTGTCAAAGATATCATAGCTTCAAGTCTGATATTTCAGGTTTGCTCCAGTTTCCACATCAGAATGAGACACCAGTCTGAAAATGCTGACCTGAATTTGGACATGATCTCTATTGGAAAACTTGATTTGCTCTGACTCCACCTAGAGTTTTACAGCTTAATATATCCGTTTTTTTTTCCCCTTTATGCACAAAAACTAACCCAGACTACAGACAGTACACTCAGGTGAGGTCTTTTCTAAACTCAATGAAGGGCTTGCCCAAGATACCTTGCTCATCACACCTCAACACCTCCTATCCCAATTAGCCTCCAAAGCCCTGAGGCATAGTTCATCCCTTTCCCTTTAATTAAGACAAAGTAGTATGTCAGGAACTTGATGCTTAAGCAAAGGGACAAATCTGTATTGATTTAAAACATTTCATTCCTCAAATAGTCTTTGACTAGAAACTGAAAATGAAGAGTTTATTGTAACAAAAGGAGTTACGGAAACAAGAAAAATTGAAAACTGGAGAAGGCAAAGAATGAAAACTGATGGCAAAAATGAGAGACTAAAGAAATAAAAGGGGGGATAAAGGAGGAGGAGAATGGTGGGGAAAAACAAAAGGAATATGAAATCACAGAACAAAGGAACTTTATGAAAAGCAACTCAGGGCAAGAAAGAATAATAAAAAAGGAAGGAGATGGGGCCTAGGCTTTGATGTATTATTTCAATTCAATACACCAAATAGTTAGTGTCTCTACTATGAATTAGACATTGGAGATTCCAAAACAAAACAAAACAAAAAATTGAAACAGGTTTGCTCTCAGAGAGTTTACATTCTATTGGCAGGTAGACAAATAAATAAAAATAAGGAGTAAATGTATTTTCTGAAGTGGGGGAAAGCTTCCAAGAGGCAGGTTTGAGGAGGCAAAATATACCAGCTTGTGCAAAGGTATTCTGAGAGCAGAAAGTAGGTTGGAATGAATGAGGAGAAAAATGAAAGTCTGGAAAGATAGATGGGAGTCAATTTGAGAAGAAAAGGCAAAATAAGGGACTTTGAATTTGTATCCTAGCTTCTCAAACAGAGTGGTGATGTGATTGGGGTCTGAGCTTTAAGAATATCAGTTAGCTGTGATATTCTTAGCTGTGTGGAGATACCCTGGAGAAACTAGAGGCAGAGGGTTATTTTGATAGTCAGGGGAGAAGCGATTAAGACCTAATTAACCAATGTATTAAGCAAGTAAATTTGATATTCAATGCTTTAATAACATTAAAAATTAAGTGATGTGGTTTTCCCCCCTGAAAATTAATTTATAAAAATCATAGTTTTAGAGCTGATTTGGACTTAAAAAGCCTCTTGTCCCCTGTTTTTATGAGGTAATTGAGCCTCAGGTGGTTAAGTGACTTGTCTATCAGTTCCTAAATATCAGAAGTGGGCTTTGAACACAGATCTTTTATATCCTTACATTCCTGTTGTTAGTCATGTCCAACTCTTTGTCACCCCATGGACTATAGCACTCCAGGCCCTTCTGTACTCCTCTGTCTCCCCAGATCAGTCGAAGCTCATGTTTGTTGCTTCCATGACACTATCTGTCCATCTCTGCCGCCCCCTTCTTTTGCTTTTTCCAATGAGTCCTGTCTTCTCATTTATGTGGCCAAATTATTAGAGCTTCAATTTCAATATTCGTCCTTCCAATGAGTAGTCTGCTGCCTCTTAAAAGATGATTTTATATGTAAAAAAGGTTTAATTTAAGAACATAGTGCATTCTCTTCAAAAATCTTTCAAGTCACATTTAGAGGAAACCATCCCCCTACCTCTCCTCTTCCCCTACCACAAGCAGATTACATTTTTGATTATGGCACAAGGGACCTTCCACATAGATCTTAACGGAGTAATTGTACGATACCTTTTAAAGAGAAGCAGCAATTATTTACAGTTTACAAATGAAGGAACTGACATCAAAGAAGTGAGCTTACTCGACAGATCCCAGAAATGAGTCAGGAGTAGAGATAGGGACAGAAAATAAACAGCCTCAACCTATTATTCCCAGCCCTTTAAGCTATGTAGTGGTTTCTTTTCTTACCCCTTTGGAATTCAGAGCCTATTTATCTATGCCTGACTTTAATCACATCTAGAAGCATAAAAACAATGTCCTAATTTACCGCTAATGAGTCACCTAGATGTCCAACATTTTCTCACAATGGGGAGCACTGAGAGAGAATTGGAGCATAGGAGGCGGAGAGGTTTAGCTGTCATATGGATCGCCGTTCAGGAAGAAATACATCAAATTATTTTTATTAGCATGGTTGGAGAGATAGAGCAGGAGACTGGAAGCCCTGCGCTCCATTCCCTCCTCAGACTAGCTGTGTGACCAAAGCCAGTCCCCAACCTCTCTGAGCCTCCTGCAATGGCTTTAGGGCAGAGGGAGCTCCCACTCTGGAAACCACTACAAGCCAATCCAGCATCCGGGGATTAATTCTTTCATTTCAGTTGATTTCACACTTCACCACAGTTAACCACTAAAAATACTCAAGATAAGAGCCGAGCAATGTGTATTCAAATCCACAGTCTAGCGCGGGCTAAGCACCAATAAATTGAGTTGACAGCTTCCTATCCTGGGGGAAGTTTTTACAATTAAGGTCAGAGACCTCCAGATTTACTCTCATTAAGGAAATAAACCTTACAATGGGAAGCAGCCTAAGGGCTATCCTCTTAACAACAGTGCTTAAAGGGATAGGGAAGGACCCCGGATTGAGGGAACTCCAGAGGGAGAAAACTTCTCACTTTAACTGCAGACCTCCACCTACGGTTTAATTTATAGTAGTTTAACCCAAGAGGGATAAACGGAAATCGGGATTTTTTCCAGACTTCTAGATTAACCTAAAAAAAGAAAAAGTTAGCTAGGATTTATAGAGCGTTGGAAGGTTTGCAAAGAGCTAAATTTATCCTCACAATCCTGAGTTGTAAATGTTACTATTTGCTTATAGGCGAGTAAATTGAGGCAACGAGAGGGAGAGTAAGTTGCCTAAAATCCCAGTAAGTGTTGAGACCGGATTTAAGTTCAGATCAAAAAGCGTTCCGGCAGTCATCTGCTCACTGCGGCCCCCAAATTGTGGGAGGTTCTAGTTGGGGGAGGATGACGAAGAGACCACAAACGGAGGGTAGAGGGGGACTGAGGGTGAGGGGCAGAACCCTTTCGCCCCATGAGCTCCAGCACTTTTTGTTTCTGTCACCAGCTTCCTCTCGATTCTGATTCGGCTTCATCCTCTTCTCCAAGAGTTTGAAAGAATGACGGCCCCCGGGATCTGGATTCGAGTCCCCTCTCCGTTACTTACTCTCTGCGCCTCAGTTTCCTCGACGTCTAACCTTCCAGTGCGTTAGAAGCCCTTCTCCCCCACCAAGCACTCGGTTCCCCTTTCCCTCCATCACAGATAAGATAGTGAAGTTTAGGGAAAGGGAGACGGGATTGAGTGAGGAGCCGGCGTCAAACCCCAGCTTCTTCCTCGGCGCAGCAGCGCTGACCTGGCGCCCTCCCCCTTCAGTCTCCCCGATTTCTCGGGTCCCCCCAAAGCACGGCCCGTCCGCCCCACGGGCAGCAGGGCCGAGCCCCTCGCGCCTCCGAGCTTGGAGCTCAGGCCCGGCCACCGCGGTGGGGGGCGGCGCTCCCCAGTTTCGGGGCTCGTTTCCAGCCCCCCGCCGGGTGACCTTTCTGGGGGCGGCCCCCAGCACGACCTCCTGGAAAGGAGGAGCGCGGAGGACCATTCTGACTAACTGTTCTGGCGTCCTTCCCCCAGGGGCTGTCTCCTCTAGATTCTGGGGGTGCCCCAGGGGAGGGGCGGGAGTGGGCTCTGGGGAAAGCTTGCTGCCAGGGGGCCGGGCTTTCCTGAAGGGAACCGGAGGGGCACCCAACTCCGGGGCGCCCAGGCGAAGGCATCAGTCCCGAGAGGGAAGCGCGGGGGGTGCTGGAAGAGAGCCGGAGGGCACGAGGTGGTAGTCGGGCTCAGAGACAGATCCAGGGGTCTGAGTGGACCTCGGGCTGACCGCTTAGGTTAAGAAACCCGAGGAATCCAGGGCAAGTGGAGATAACCGAGATGGAGAGGGGCTCCGAAAGGTTTTTAAAAGGAAAAGGAGAAGTCACACGTTAGCTTCCGCGCACTTCTGTGTTGGATGGGCCTGGATCTCGGTGCCGTGGGAATTCCTAGTCGTTACCCTACTTTCCGTAGGGAAAGGGAGGCCGGCACTGGGGCCTACTGGGCGCCGGGCTCCGCGCGCCGCGGCGTGGCTGGGAGGCTCCGGGCACGCGCTCCCCCCCCCCCGGGCCGACGGAGACCGGGGGCGGGGCAGAGCGAAGCGCTCCTCCGCCGGCGCTTCCTCGGCTCCTTCCGACTCCCCGGATAGGGAAGGCGGGGCGGGGTCTGTGCAGGAGCGCGGGGGCGCGTGCGTACGTGTGTGCGTACGCGCGGAGCCCGAAGAAGCCCCGCCTCCAGGAGGCCCCGCCCCCCCCCGCCCGCGGCCCCAGCCCCTCCCCCTCCCCCCGCCGTCCCGAGCCTCGTCTGGGCCGCGGCTGCACTGATTGGAATCCGCCGCCGCCGCCGCTGCCGCCTCGCGCCGCGCAGGGACGCAGGGAGGGAGGGAGGGAGGGAGCGGGCCGCGACCGAGGACGAGAGGAGCACCAGCGAGGCCTCGGAGCCGCCGCGCCGGCCGCACCCGCACCCGCTGCCGCCGGAGCTCGCTCCGCAGCCGGAGCCCGAGCCGAGCCGGGCCGGCCCGAGAAGTCGCCGAGGCCCGGGGGGAGGGCGGCGGCGGCGGCCGGGAGGGCCCAGAAGTCCGGCCGCCCGGCCCTCGGCGGAAAGGATGAGCCCCCCGTGCCTCCGGTGAGTCCTCCGCCCCGCCGCTGGGCCTCCCGAGAAGTTGGGGTGCGGGCCGGAGCGCGCGCGCGCGAGGCCGCGGGGCAGGACGGGCCCGAGCAGTTCGGCTGCGCCCGCGCCCGCCCCCCACCCCCCACCCCCTTTAGGACTCTCTTTAGGCCACCTTCCATCCCTCTCCCCTCCCCCACTCCCTCCGCTCTGCCGCCCCCCCTCCCCGCCGCCCCAGATCTTCCGCTCCGGCCTGTCCCGCCCCCACCTGTCAACTGCCCCCTCCTGACTGCCGCCCCGCCCCTTCCTCGGGCCCCTCCGCGCGCCCCCTCCCCCTCATTTTGTCCGGGGCCAGGCTTTGCCCTAATGACCCCCACAGCCCCCTCAGCCCCGGTGGCCCCCGTGCTTCCGCCCTACACCCTGACCCCTTCACCCCGCTCGTACCCCTTCCCCCCGCCTGAGCCGCCCATCGCCGATTCCCCCCCGTCGGGATCTCCCGGTTCTGTGCTTCTCCCAGAGGGACGGCTGTGCACCTTGGCTCCAGCCCCTGCTCTGCTCCTCTTGGCTCTTGACCACTGGCTCCCCCTCCCCTTAATTTTAGCTGGTCCTCGGAGCCAAACTCCATTGTCCTCCGGGGTCTGCCGCCTCCCCAAGCGCTCTGGGTTCCGTGCCCTCCCCCGGCCCTCTCCGGGAGCCCCTCGGGGTGGGCCCTGCCTGGCTGCCCCGCGGGCGCGTTTGGGCCTCTGGGTTGCAGCCCTGCGCGCGGGCCGCGATGGAAAAGGGGCCGAGGAGGCCTTGGTGTTCCCCGGGCCGCCTTGGCCCTGCCTGCCCCTCGGGCCCGAGGACGGCGGGAGGCAGCCGGGAGCTGGCGCGCTGGGGTCGGAGAGGAAAGAGCCCGGCTCAGCCCTCCCGGGGGGCGCGGACGTGACTGGGGGAGGTGGCCGGCGCGGGCCACTCTGGGGGACTTGGGCCCCGGGCCGTCCGGGCTTTGGAGCGGACCTACCTGGCCCGGTGCTTGGGGCAGTCCGGCTTGTTACCTGGCGCTGCGAAGCAGCTAAGGTAGCTTGAGAGTTTCCCTTAGAGGGAGCATTTTTGAGATGAGATTTCAAGCAGCGATCAGTGCGTGGCATTTACTGCAAGGCTTCGGATTTCACTTTGTATCTGTCTGGCTGGGGAAAATAGCTCACCGCAGTATTTCGCCTTTTGATGGGCAGGTCATTTTAAAGTTGTTATTAAGTCAAGTGAGGAGAGAAACTTATTTTTCTTGTATTAAGATCAGAGTCTTGAACAGAGTAAGCTCATAATAAACACTGATGTAGAGAACTCGAATTAAAACAAAAAGATAACTTGTGGAAATTTAAGAATCGAAATTGGCCAACAAGATTTTTTTTATATTGAATCGATAGATAAAAGCGGTCTAATTTATAGACGGGCTTGCTGATCACCTGGTTCTCTCAACCAGTGTTGTGATCCTTAGACTTCCAGGGGAAAAGATCCCGAATTGTTTAGTAGAGGGGGCCAGAGGCCAAAGGAGCTTCCAGTCCTTGAGTCTTGGAAATAATTAAAATGTTCTCCATGGCCCCTCCCTTTTCTTTCTGAACCTTAATTTACCGTTCCTGTCCCCAGAAGCCTAGGTTTTCCAGTTTCCATACTTTGCTGCCGTGTTGGTGCCTTCTGATTAGAGGGAAGCAATTGGAACGAATTGTCACACTAATGTGGGAGTGACTGTATAGCCACCCCTTTCTCCCCAAGGCATTTGAAAGTTTGAAAAACTTTTTGTTAACCTAGATAAATTTTTACTCCATAATATGTCTAGATGTCTATAGTTAAGTAAAGAAAACATTTCTGGTTGTGTGAGAGATTTGGGAGTGATGGCACTTGTTCCTCCAATTTTTTGTCATTATGAAGACTCGCATGGATGTGTGAGTTTATATTTTTCCAGTGTACTTTTAAAAATGTATTTTTTGAAATTTGCTATGAAAAGTGAAAACTAAATTTTGTATTATCCTAGGATTAGTATATTGAAATCTGGATAGATAGCCTAAAGGAATCTGGTGAATACAACTCTAGTTAATCTGTGTACAGCTCACCCTTTCACATGCTGAAGCTTCTGAAGAACTTCATTGTTTTGGGATGGATATAATTTGTTGCAGCTTTCACTGCTTCATTTGTAATGATGGCCCAATCAGTTGATAAAATTCTTTACCCTGAAAGATTTTAATTTGAGAAAGCCTGGCTGTTGACTTATTCTAGGAAAGGTATGCTGTTTTATAGGAGAAGCTAATGCTGGCAGCTGAGCTATGCTGAACCCTGGACACAGTCTGAACTCCATTTCCAGTTGGTGCAGACTTCAGTGGAGTTATTGTTGCTGTAATAAGATTCAGGGAATGGAATACTCATTTTCTTTCGGTTAAAGCCAGTAAGTAGCTTAAGTTAAGCCATTTCAGGTCTGAGTTACAGCCTTCTTCCAGTAGTAGAGGGACAAGACTTGACTGATTAAACTGCATATACCCTTTGACCCAGTGAAATTACTACTAGGCCTATACCACAAAGAGAGCAAAGAAAGAGGAAAAAGACCCAGAGGTACAAAAATATTTCTAGCAGCTCTTTTTGTAATGGCAAACAACTGGAAACTAAGGGAATGTCCATGAATGTAATGGAATATTACTGCACAATAAGAAATTATAAATGGGATAATTTCAGAGAAATCTGGGAAGATTTGTATTAATTGGTAGAAGGAAGTGAGGAGAATCAGGAAAATAATTTATATAATAACAACATTATGGGGAAAAAATAGCTTGAAAGATTTAAGAACTCTGATCAGTGCAATGACCAGCCACAGTTCTAGACAGCTGATGATGAAGTATATTACTCACCTCCTGACAAAGAAGTTTTGATGGACTCAAGATGCAGAATATGAAATAGATTTCCAAACAGAGCTAATAGGGAATTGTTTTGCCCAAACTAATGTGGGAATTGTTTTGCCCGATTATGTATATTGGTTAAGAGGGGTTTCCTTCCTTCCTTCCTTCCTTCCTTCCTTCCTTCCTTCCTTCCTTCCTTCCTTGGTATTTTTGATCATAACAACCCTCTTCCCTCCCATCCCCCCCAAGAAGGAAGAACTTGGACGTCTAAGGGAATACAAAATATATTGAGAACTGAAAGAAGCTTGCCCAGTCGCTAACATTTGGTGACTTCTTTCTCCTTAAACTTTGGGTTCTAAGTTATGATCACATAGTTCTTACCCTTTTCTGGTGAGTTAATATTAAATGTCTAGGACTTGTCAGAATTTAGATTATAGTTTCTCTTATGAGGTTTTTGGAGGACATCAGTAGTAAGGAAAATAACAATTACATCCCAATGAAATATTAAAACCTTGTTGAAATAGTGAATTCTCCATCATTTTTTCCCATCACCTTCAAACATCTTTACCCCCCCCCCCCTTCCCCTTTCCACTTAGTTTTAACAGTTATACAACATTAAGAGTATTGCTAAGAGGGAAAGTATTTGTTGTGTTATGAATCTCCTTTGTTCTGGTAGTCCAGAGTTTTGTTACATCAGTTTGAAAGTCTTTAAATAATTGTATTCTTGACCCTAAATATGTAAGCCTTTTAAACCTGAGTTCAGAATGTGTGTGTATAAATGTGTGTGTATGTGTTAACACTTAATATAGAGCCAGGAACTGCTGAAACTGCAGATTGTGTATTGCTTTAAGTACTGATGATGTCATTGAGTTTTTGCATTTTCCCTGGAACATTTGATCTCCTGTCTTGGCAGGTACTATATTAATGAAGGAAACGGTTTTCAGCTATTTGTATTTCAGAGTAGTGTTAGTGATTGGGAATACTAAAGACCACCTTCATTTACTTTCTTTTTCTTTTTCTTTCTTTTTTCTTTTCTTTTTTGTTTGTTTCTTAGGTTTTTTTTTTTTTTTTTTTTAAATACAGACTTCCTTCTTCAGTTAGAGAAAGCCAAGAAATCTAACATACGGGAGATTATAAGGGAATTATGTGACAAGTCTAATTTTTGAGGAGCAATAGAAGTGAAATTTTATCACATTGTTAATTATCAATAGGAAATTTTCTCCTGCTTCAATTAAATTCCTTTCTAATTTTGTGAGACAATAGTTTTGAAAATATGAAATATATCTTTAACAAAGATTCCCTCTTAGGTCTTAGACCTGATTTCTTATATAGGAAATGTTAAAAAGGAATATATTATTTATTGAAAGTTTATAGTTTACATTTGTTGAAGGATGTTTATTAAAAATTTTGTTGAAGATTTGATGAAAATATAAAATTACATTTTAGTAGAAAAATAATACCTTATAGTTTTCTTGGTAAGAATAATAAGAAAAGTATTTTAAGAATTTTTAAAAAATGCACTAACTTTATTTATTAGTTATATCTGAATATATGAACTCTTTTCATGTTCCCCAAATTGAGGCAGCCTGGTAAAGATGGAAGGCTGGCATTGGAATCAGGAAAATCTGGATTTCAGTCTAACATCTAACCATATGATTTTAGATTTTAGTTTACTTAGGAAAACTTCTTAGTGCCTAGGTAATTATGTAACACTGTACAGACCATTACTAATCTGAAGAAATTTTTTCCACTTCAGTGAAAACACAGGTCTGACCCCGTATAGGAAAGAAAAGTTGCAGTATTATGTCTGGAAAGAGCTTGAGATTGAAGTTATAGGGGAAAATCCAGGTGCCTTTTCAGGTCCTCTGCAGTCAGACATTATGTGCCTTTCTTGTCTTATCTTCCATTATTTCCCTACACAAACCCTATGTTCCAACAAACATTGGTACTGTAGTTTATAATCTTGTAGCTTGGTACTTTAGCTCTCTTGCCTCTCTGGGTTTGGCCATGAAAACTCTTTTGCAGGAATTCATCTAAAATACTGTTTGTTTCTTTAAGCCTTCTATGACCAATCCAGACTGAAATGATCTCCTCTTTCTCCTCCTCCTAAATATCTATAATAGTTACTGTCTCTACCATTTATTGGCAAGTAATCATGTAGTGCATCATCTTTTGTGTTTTTAATCTTATACTATTATTTAACCTTTGACTTTTCATTTTACTGTTTAAATAATTGTTTTGTCCCCTGCTGGATTATATATTTTTGAAGGTAAGAACTGGATCTTATCAGGGAAAGATTTTTGAATGGGCACTAGGGATTTGCTGTTATTGTTGTTACTCTTTACTAGCAATGTGACCCTGAGTAAATCATTTAATTCTCTTTGCCTCAGTTTCCTTCTCTGTAAAATGAGCTGGAAAAAGAAATGATAAACCACTTTGAGATCTTTGCTGAGAAAATCCCAGATGGGATCAGAAAGAGTTGGACATGATTAAAATAATTAGACAGCAAGAGTTGATTTTTTTTAAACCTATATTCATACAGAAGGATGTTTCAATATCTCTTTAAGCCTTCTTTGTATCCCCTTCTCATATCCTTTCAGTTCAGGATTTGAATTCATGTTTTGTTGAAAAAACAGATTGAGTTCCTTTTTCTCCCCATCTCCCCATTTCTCAAATTCTTTATATTGTACCCCCTACTATCTTTTATGCCATTGTATAGTGAAGAAGGTGAAGCTTTTTGCAAAGATCAAACAGCCTAGGACTACTCGAGATCTCATCTGTTTCAGGTTTCTCCAGCATGTTGTCCTCTTGACAATCATTCTCTCTCTATAATCTTAAATCTTCACTGGTCTATAGGGATTTCCCCCTCTACTCACACTTCCCCCAAACTAGGTATGACTGATCTCTGAAGTCCATCATCCTCTCTCTCTGCTTCCTTTTACTGCTAAACCTCGTACTGCCATGATGTGGTGCCTTCTCTTCTCACTGCTCAGCATCATGCCCCTGAGACAGGGTCTCTCTGAACTGCCCGGTTTGGTTAGCAGCCTGGGACATTGAGGAAAGCTTCTTTCTCAGGGATAGCCTTTCTTCTCTGGGGTTTTGGGATGCTGCTCTTACTCTCCCTCTCTGTTGTGGCTGATGTTGTGAATAGAGCGTTGGATGCTGCGGCAGCAAGAGCAGAGTTTGGATCCCACCTGAGTCACGTGACGGTGGCCATCAGTTTCCCTCTTCTATAGAATGAACCTCATCACGGTGTCCATCTCTCCCTCAGCCCTTTGCTGAGTCAGCATTTACATCATAACCACCTAACTGGGGGTGCTCCAAGACCCTTCTCACTCTGGTACTTGGTGAGCTACAGACCTAGTCATGTTCTTTTGCCTGAGCTCCAGGTACTCATCTCCAGCTACCTGTCATACATAGACACCTTACAAAGATTTGCACATAAATAGAAGCATTTGATAAACACTTTTTCGTTCATTCGTCTCCCATTGAACACATCCAAAAGGGAACTTCTCCCTTCTCTGTTGCTCTTTCATGTTGCTCTTTCTGAACTTCTTTTGAGGACACCTCTATCTTTCAAGTCACCAAGCTCCCCCATTGGTGTTATGCCCAACTTTCTCCTCTACTTTATCTCCCTCACTAACTCTTGTGGACATTTCTGCTCCCATATTTCCTATCCAACGCAGCACTTTTCACTCATTCTTCTGCAGTAATCACCTCCTTGGTCTGCTTCAGCCTTCTCTTTCTAGCCGGTACTCCATGCAACTGCTAAAGTGATTTTCTTAAGGCACTGGTCTGACCAGGTCACTCCCCTATCCAGTTAACTCCATTGGCTTCCCTTTCGGCTTTTGTAATCCTACACAACCTGACCTTCTCTTCCCTTTCTCCTCTGGTTATATATGACTTTCTTTCCTACATACTCTGGTCCAGCCAGTCTGGTATATTCCACATCTCTGCCTTTGCACAGACTGCTCCATAGGCCTCAAAAAACTTCCTTCCTCCCCGCCACCTTTTAGCATCTTCCTTCCTAACTGAGCTCCAGCACCACTTTTTACAAGAAACCCTTATTCATATTTCCAGTTACCTTTATTTATTTGGCATATATTTTGTGATACCTCTTTATTTACACACATCTTCTGATAGAATATAAGTGTCTTGAGGGAGGATACTATCTTTGTATCCCCATTGCTTCCTTACTAAAGGTTCATTGATTTTATGGGGGTGGTGCTGGCATGGAGAAATAAGGAAAGCCTTCATGCCAGGAGATGGCCTTGAGTTGAAGTTTGAGGGAAGCAGTTTTATGAGGTGGAGCTAAGGAGGGAACATACGAATGGGCACAGTCTGTACCAAGGACATGGAGATAGGGCTGGGAATATTGTATATGAGAGACAGCAGAGTGACCAGTTCATTTCCCTCTTAGAGTATATGAAGATGGCTGATATGAGCCAGGAGGTGAAGGGTTTTAAAGATGAGAAGTGTTTGTATTAGTCACAGAGAAAATCCCTAAAGCAGGGGACTGACATGGTCAGACCTGTGCATTAGAGAGATCAATTTGGTAGCTATGGGAAGGATGGATTGCAAAGGGAAGGTACTGGAGGCAGGAAGACTCAATAGAATGTTGTTGCAATAACGCCAAAGAATGAGGTGGTCGGGCCTGAAGTAGGCGGTAGCCACATGAGTGGAGAAAAAAGGGCAGATGTGAGCTATTCTGTGGCGGGAAAATTGACCTAATTTGAAAGGAAATTGAAGGAGAGGGAGGAGTTGAGGATGACTCTTGATTGTGAAACTGGATGACTGGAAGGATGGTCTGACACTGCAGATAGGGAAGAGAGGACAAGGGATACATTTGGGGAGAAGAATGTTCTCTCTTGATCATGTGGAGCTTGAAATGGCTGGGGGCAGCTATTGGGCTATGTCTAATAGGCACTTGGTACTATGAGATTGGTTCTCAGCACAGAGAATGGGATTCAACACAGAGCACTGATGGGATCCCTGAGAGGGAAGAGAAGAGGGTCCAGAATATAGACCCTTGGAATGTGTCCCCTGTTAGGGGACTGATATGGTAGAGGATCCAGCAAAGGAGACTGAGAAAAGGCTGCCAGAGAGAGTCTGCAAAGGACAGTGGTGGTCAGTGATATCAAATTCATTGAACCAGGAAGAATAAAGATTGAAAAGATAATGTGATTGAGCAAGTAAGAGTTTACTGGTAACTTTGGAAGAATAAGTTTTTTTGAGTGAAGAGGTTGGAATCCAAATTGCAAGGGGTTGAAGAGTGAGTGAGAGGAAAAGGGGAGATGAAGTGAACAGTTTTTTCTTGTGCTTTGGATTTCCTCTAATACTTGGCAGAATGCTTCCACATAGGGACATAATGAAAACTTGGTATACATTGATGCTTAGATACTCTATTTTGGAGGGAAAAAATACATTGGATAAAATTTAATTCTTTTTTTTTTAAATGCAGCATTTAAAGGAAAGGATAATTATTCAACTTGAAGCACTTCCATTTCCTGATAGTATGGCAATTTCACCTTTGAGACCTCAGAAGAATTTCCATTTAGGATCATCTTGTTTATCAGTGGTGCTTGATGCAGAGTTCTCTCTCGTTCTCTGTGGTGCCCATCCCCGCCCCCCCCCCAATATCTGCAGAGTGGTCATTTAGCTTTTACTTGAAGACCTCCAGTGATAGAGAGCTCACTATCTGTTGAGCCTCTTTATTTATTTATTTACTTTTTTAAAGGCAGCTCAAATAAGAGGTTTTTCATTGTGTTGTACTAAGATTTGCTGTCTCATAACTGCCATCCATTTCTCCTTTGGGCTTCTAGTCAGACTATTTCCAATTTCTCTTTCCTGACTTTCACTTTTGAAGAGAATGATCATGTTGTATCCAGTTGCTAGAAAGTCTGTTGAATTTGGAGAGAGAAAACCTCCTTGAAATTTTGCATCCACACATCTTCTCTTTGTCACCCGGTATACCATGGGTAGTGATAATATGCTCATTAAAAATTATGTCTGTTTGACCAAGTTTTCTTCAGAGGAGTCGTATGAAGCAAACAATATGAATATTGTTGTTTATTTTACTAGTGAAGAAGGTGAAGGTCAGAAAGGTTAAATGAATTTTCTCAAGCCATATGGCTAGTGTCCCAGTCAGGACTTCTATTTTTCTAGTATAGGTTTTGTTTGTTTTGTTTTTTAAATGGAGAAAAAGAAAGAAAGAGACGGTGAGAGAATATGAGAGACACACACACACACACACACACACACACACACACACACACACACATAGAGAAAGAGAGATTTGAAAATAAGTGATGTAAAAACTAAAACTCCATTCAAAAATAAAATGAATAAATGAAAATGATCATAATCTTCAAAGTAATAGGAAGTAACATTTATCAAGTCCTGCTTTTGATTTGAAGATTTTTAAGTGAAAAATTTTTTTATTCAATGAGAAATTTTAAAAAATAAGCTTCACTTTTGACCTTAGAAAGTTAATGTCACCTCTGTGTGTGTATGCATTTAGTAATAAAACTAGTTAACCGTGTGACATCATCTCTTTAGTGCAATTGTGTTTATAATTTAACAAGACCTTTGTTCTTTCTTCATTTATTAGCAGTTATTAATTTGCATAGAAGAGTAAACAATATGTTTTTAGATTATTTTTTGTTGAAAAGCAAATGGAATGTATTATCTTTCCTTTGTAAAGATTTTTAAAGAATAATGTGAGTGTACATAAGCCACAGCATATGTTTAGTGGAAACAACTAGAAAGGTCACATTACTTTAAATTTAACATTTTTCTTAGGGATGGCTGAATTCTGAAATGTAATTTTTTGGGAGAAGGAAGACACAAGTTGCTATCAGATATTTATTTTTAAATTTTTATTCATGTCTTTTCACATCTTCATTTCAGAGTGGATCTTTCCCCTTTCTTCCATTTAGAAATTATCCCTTATAACAAAAAAAGTTAAAACTAAAAACAAAACAAAACTAAGGAGCATGTTAATTAAGTCTTTCTCTTCCCCACTTCTCAAAGCAAAAATCCTTACCTCTGTAAGAAGGAAGAGAGGTGCATTCTGATTCTCTTCTGGGCTACTAAGCCATCTGGACTCCTTTGGTCAGTACAAACATCTCTACCCACCCACATTTTATCTTGGTACAATGACTTATGTTCATAAGGACTTTGAGTCACATCAAGATCTGGAAGTAGTTTCTGAATTGTCAAAGATTAAATTATAGTCAAGATAGTTTTAGATCGAATGCCTTTTAAAAATTCTAACTTTCAAGTTTTGTAATGTATGGTGAGTGGTCATTTTCTTAGCTAAGGAAAAGGTAAAGGAGGAATAGGATAAAAATTGAGGAGCTTGGGAGGCATTGCCAAAGGCCCAGAAGTACCCAGGCAAGTGAAGGTCCTATAATTGTCTTCCCTTGCCTAATTCATTAGTTTGTATACTTTGATGTTTGCTTCTTGTGTGTAGGCATTGAGAGTGATACACAGAGAAATTTAACTTTGAAAGCCTGGATTCAAATTCTGCTTCTGATCTATACTGATTATGAGACCTTTGTTGTAAATCCTTAACTTTTCACTGCACCTGTGTAGCTCTGCTATTGTTTGAGAGCTGCCATTTCCTCGGTAAGAAGGAATTTTCTCTGAGGCTCCATATACCTCCAGTTAAAGCATGGGTCCAAGCACAAACAAACAAGCAAAACAAAAATACTTTGTGGGGCACAGTTTTCATTTTTGTCTTTGTATGTCTAACACTAAACTGGGCAAATAATGGATACTTCTTACATATTTGTTGAATTGACCAATTATTAACCAAAATAGCCTATTCTCCAATATTCTGGATTATCTGGAATTACTTTACTTTGAAATTTATTAAAATCTGTATAAGTAAAATGTAGTGTATACAGGTGCCAGAGCAATAAAGACTTGAGGTTTTATCCTGCTCTGGATTGAAAATAAAGGACTAATCATAAACTGGTAAATGGAAATGCTAAGTGTTTTTACTTAAGTGTAGTAGCAGAATTAATTTTTAAAATTACTTTGATCCAGAAGATGTTTTTCCTTCTTTTAATTTTCATGATTTCTCTTATATTAATTTTTTTTCAGTTAACATAGATGATAGGATCAGATTTCTTTCAAAGTCTGACAGGTTTTTCCTTCATTAACATCATCCACAGGAAGCTCTAATTAGTTTTTGTTTAAGAGCTTACTTGTGTTGCTTTTTAAAACTTACACTTTCTACAAGATTCTAAGATTCCTATGGTGAACTCAGTTTTTAGACTTTTTGAATTGACCCCAAATTCATGAAAATATAGTATTTTTATAGTTTCTCATGGATGAGAGTCTTCTCTTTATTGCTTCCTAGAGTGTTTCTTAGAAATAAGAAATAGCAGACATACCTTTTATTGCATCTTTAATTCAGTTAACTAAAGATTTATCTTGCTGGATTTAATTTGGTGGAAGTTTTAAATATGGGAATTTTTTTTTTAAAAAAAACTGTTTTTCTTATTTACCTTATTTCAGGCCTTGTAGATCTGTTCTTCTAAAAAATAATCAATGCTATATGTTCTTGTTTGTCTTAAATTGTAAACTTCCTGAGAATATTTGGAGTGAATATCTTTTGGAAATATTAAGTTGCTCAATAAACTATTGATTAGATGATAATAAACAATAGACAAGAAGCATTTATTAAGCACTTAACATGTGTCAGGCACTGTGCTAAAAGACAGGGATACAAAGAAGGCAAAATCTGGCCCTTTTCTTGAAGCAGCACATTCTAATGGCAGAAACAAACGAAAAGATAAATTGGAGATAATTTCAGACTAGCATTAACTCATTTTAGGGTAAAACTTCTTGTAGATGTTGGAATTCAAGGGGAGACTTGAAGGAAGCCAGAAAAGCAGGCGGTGGAGTTGAGGAAGGGAGCATTTCAGGCATGAGGGACATCCAGAGAAAATGCCCGGAATCCTGAGATGGAATGTTTTGTTCGAGGAACAGCAAGGCCGCCAGAGTGGCTGGGTTATCCGTGGTGGGAAGGAAGGTTTAAGGAAAATGGAAAGCTAGAAATGAACTAGGTTATGAAAACTTTAAATAACTGACATAAGGTTTTCTGTTTGGTCCTGAAGGTGATGGAGAGGCACTGGGATTGACTGAGTGGAAGGGAGGGGCTGAGCAGACCTGAACTTGGAGGAAGATCACTTTGGGAGCTGAGTGCTGTGTGGAGCCAACTGGGAATCTTATGCAATAGTCCAGAGTAGTCCTGGTGTAAGGTGATAAGGGCCTGCACCCAGATGGTGTGAGAGTCATAGCAGAGAGGAGAGACAAAGGGAAGGTAGAATCAATAGGACTTATCAGTTGACTAAAGATGGGGAGGTGGTGGGGAAGGGAGGAGATTGCTTTCAACGGCAGGAAAGCTCTGTTGTTCCTCATCTTGCAAGAATTGCAACTGATCCAGATGTTTTTCTTCTATTCTTTGAAATTGCATTCCCAGAAAGAGCAGCACAAAAAGCTCACTAATGTGACTGTTGTGCCCTAAAATCACCCTGAAAATAAATACAGATCATGTTGTCAGCAGAGCATAGTGGGAAGAATGCATAGTGGGAAGAATGCACGGCTCTGGAATCAGGTGTAATTTTAGCTGTGATGCTTTTACATGTGTGTGAGCTTAAGCAAGTCACTTATCTTTTCTGGGCCTCATTTCCTCATTTGTAAAGAAGCTGGATTAGGTTTAAAGTCACTTCCAGCTCCAGATTTATGATACTGTGATCATTTAATATTATATATGTGTTCCATGGACTTCTGAACTGCTTCCATCAATTTATCTTGAAAAATTATTCAGTCTAGTTATAGTAGTGGAAAATTTAATTGTTTTAATGTTTTCTTTATTTGCTATTCATATAAACTTATAAAATTTTATTGTTTCTATTAACACTAAAGAATTTGTAGAAAGAAGAAAGTGAATAGTACTGAAATTATATCTTATCTCACATTAATTTATTATAATTTTATTTGTGTGTAATAAGTGAAAGAAATTTAAAAAACAAGGAGCCAAATTGAAATTACTTTCTGTCTTGGCCTAGTCATGTGACTGTTGTTCCTTTTCCACCTTCCTCTTCTTTCCTAAATCCCTACTCCTGGATTTCTAAAAAGCTTACAAGTTATGAATGTTAAGATGTTTCTAATTTGAAGGGTTTTTTTTTTTTTTGAGGGGGGAGGTGCTTAATGAATGAACTAAAACAGAGTAAGATTGGGGGAGGAAGGAACAGAACCAAGGGAGGTCAAAAACCAGATGGAAATAGAACATCCAAAAACATTCAGCAAAATGAAGTTAGAAATAATGGAATCTAAACAGAGAAATTATACATCTGCTGAGCAGCTGTGCATTCTTTATACAAAGGTTCAGTTACAGAAATAGCAATTGAAACTTTGAAAAAGAGAACATTTTCTAAGTGTATGAAGTATATATTTTTGTGAACATTTAAGAACATTGGATTTAAAACTTTTTGGGAAGAAGTCAAACCTTTTATTTTGTGTCTAATGACTAATTATAGCACCTTTTCTAGTGTATATATTTTATTCATCTTTAAATGCATTGTTTTTCCACTTCCTAACAGAGTTTGGGAGTTCTGATTTAAAAAAATCTTCACAAAGAATTACTGGACTGTTTGTGCTAAATTTAGACTTGTTATTTATATTTCCCACATTGAATTATTATTTTGTTATGTATTTATTAACAGAATTTTTTCTGGTGATTGTGACTAGCTTATAATGTGATGTACCATTGCAAATTTTATTGTACATCTTGATTTTGTTGTAGATTTTACAGATATTCATCCCTACTGCAAAATTCAGTGGCACTTTTCTGCCTTTCTGAACGCTGACCAATTTTGTTAAAATTTTTTTGATTTAGGTTTTTATTCACTGTGTTTTAAAACTTAAGAGTAAGAAGCATGAAAAAGCATATACTACTAATCCTTAGTAAGTTCTCTCTCCAGCAGTCTTTTATTCCAGTGACTTGAAAGTTAGGACATAGCATTGTCAATAACTAGAAGATTGTAGTTCATAAAGGTATTTATCCGTCTTGTTCATTTTTATTGCTGTTTCAATTTTGACTCATCTCTTTTGGAGAGTTAAATATAGGGGGTTACATTTGTATATGTGTTTTAAAGTTTTATCTATTTTAAAATAATATAAAATGAATTTTATGATGTCTTGATAGTGGAGGTTAAAATGGGAATGATAAAAGGAAAAACTTTAAATTTGGAATTCCATTTTATTAAGCAAGTTAAGTAGATTCAAATTTTACATATTTTCTGTTAGAACCTGTGGGTTGCTGCTATTTTCTTCCTGCCCCTAGTCTCTCTCCTCCAATATACGTAGTTCTCATTACTTATTATATTTCTGACAATGTTTTCTTCTCTTGCTCTTGTACTAATTACAAACTCTAGCTAGATGTGGGCAGAGAGAAGTATGCTCGGATCTGGAGCCCTGAGAACCTAGGCTTAAACCTTAGAGTTATAATCTTTGTGACTTTGGACAATCACTTCACTTCTTTGGGCCTCAGTTTTCTCTTCTAGAAGAAAGGGATTAGCTGAATTGGTTTCTAGAGTCACTTCTAGCTCTAAATCTATTATGTTATGATTTTGCAATTAATAACTCCTATCTAAGTAAGTAATGTGAGTTTTGAGAAATGAGAAGCAATTAACCCATTCTTTCCACACTTCTATCTTTGGTTTTTCAGCTTTGAGATGTTCCCTCTCTATTTATTTTTATCTGTTGAAATACAGAATTTCAGGACTTTAGTGTTGGAAAGGCTCCTGTTGTCATGACCAAAATCTTTACTCTTTTATTTTATTTCTTTCCGTTTACATTTTTGTAACTATTGTATGTGTTTTCCTGGTTTAATTTTTCAAAATTTTTCATCAGTTTTCCCATGACACTGTTTTCTTCATATTCATAATTTCTAATAGCACATAAATATTGCACAACTTTCATATGCTACAGTTCATTTAGCCTTTTTCTAATTGTTATTTAAATCAGTAAAAGATATAAATATTTTTCTCATGAGCATTGTTTCTACATTGTTCTTTCCAGATTTCATAATTATAAATATTTTGCAGTATGCTAACATTTTCCATCGTTAACCTGTTGTGATATATACGGAGTAGTGCGATATCTACATCAAAGGTCATATACATTTGGATTACTTTGTGGTCATAATTTCAGATTGTTTTCCAGAATGATTGAACCAATTCAGAGCTCTATCAATATGTTAATGTAATAATATATTAGTGTTGGTTAGTTGTTGTCCTTAATATTGGAAGAGGACCAGAATGACATCATCTTGTTGGGATCAAAGTACAGTGTGTCCAATTGTGGCTGATCAGACAAATTTGAGCTTGGAAGACTCTACCATAGATCCAGCACAAATAATTTCTCTGAACATTTGGAATGGAAATGTCTCCGAATTTGTGCATCTTATTTCTTTCAGGTTACCGTATTCTCCTTTGCTCAAAGAGCACACTGCCTGCCTTCTTTGCCACATCCCAGGGCCTCCCATATTTCACAGTTGATTCCAGAGTTTTTCAGAGAGACCTCAGGAGTATCCTTGTATCATTTCTTCTGATTTCCATGTGAGCGTTTGCCTTTTGTGAGTTCTCTATAAAATAGAGAACTTTTGCCTTAAGTTTTAGGGAAACTTAAGTTTGGCATTTGAATGATGTAGCCAGACCATCAGAGTATGAATGTAATGGTGTGGCCAGCTTCCCGTTTTGTTGCTGACCTGTTATTCCACCATTGCAACTACTTTCCTCTGAATCAGGCCACTAGAAACCATACCTGGAAGAACTAAACCATTTAAGTTTGGAACAGTGCTCTGGGTTCATGCTGCCCCCAACTAATGAGAGCTCACTGTAGGTCAAAGATCCTTCATTACAGCCACTCCATGTTTCACCCCTACCATTTTTTTTCCTTTATATACCTTGGGGGGACAGTAATCAAATCAACACTTCTATTGGTTCTGGAAAGAGTGTGACAATTGACTGCCTTATGGCCGTTGTGGAAAATTACTTGCTATTAGAAATTATGAATATGAAGAAAACAGTGCCATGGGAAAATTAATGAAACATTTTGAAAAACTAAAGCAGGAAAACACATGTAATAGTTACAAAAATATAAATGAAATGCCTTTCCACTCATCATTATTTCCCTGACCAAAAATGCCTTCTTTTGGTATTATCCTCTAATTTGTGTTGTCTCTTAGGAGAATGTCTTTTAGAAGGTGATGAGTGTATTTTTTCAATTTCTACGTTACCCTCTGATTCTAAGATATTTGGAGTTTTTCTTTATAATTTATTGAGATATGTCTCAGACCTTTTATTAGGCTAGTGATTCTTTTTTGGGGGGTGGGTGGGTGGGAGAGATGATGTAATTGCGAATAAGTGATTTGCCCAGGGTCACACAGCTAGAAACTGTTAAGTGTCTGAGGCCAGATTTGCACTTAGGTCCTCTTGATTCCAGAGCTGATGCTTTATCCACTGCACCATCCAGCTATCCCCTTGTCCGGTGATTCTTAAATTCTCTCTCCTGTTTCTATTTTCTAGGTCATTTGTTTTTCCTATGAGCTATCTTACATTTTCTTCATCTTTTTTATTTTCATAATTTTCTTGAAAAGGTCTCATTTCTTTTTCCAATTTTTCATATACTACTTTTACTCAATTGTTGAAAATCCTTTTTTGCTCTAAAAAAAACAAACAAACCTGTTTCTTTATCACTTTAGGAATTCTTGTTGGGCTTGTGTCCAATCTGTGTTTTTTCTTTGATGTTTTGCTTGAACGTGTATTCAAGTCATTGTCTTCTCCTATATTTGTGTCTTAAACTTTCCTGTAACCATAGTAACTTTTTATGGGCTCTTTTTTTGTTTGCTCATTTTTCCATCCTATTTCTTAATTTTGAACTTTTAAAATATTGGTCCCTGTTTAGTTTTGGGAGGAGAGGAGTAAGATGGCTGACCTAAACTTCTGTCTTTTTATGTTCTCCTGCTTTGCTGTAAGTTTTTGGTGCTTCCAAAGTAGTATGACCCAGGGAAAAGTCTGTTCATTGCCAAATTTGTCTGAGCTTTGCAAATTCCTCACCCAGGTTTGGACCTCTTGGCTTGTGTGTGTGGCTGTTTCCCAGAAACTGCTGCTGGACTGTTAGCCCATGGGAGTTTCTGCAGGTTCAGAGCAACTGAATTGCTGCCTTTCTCTTGATTTTGATCTTCTGCCCTGGTTTATTCCTCTGTTGGCTTATGTGTAGAGCTGAAGGTTAGGATTGAGTCGCTGTTCTGTTGTTAGGCTCAATACCACATAGTTAGATTTTAGAACTTGTTTTTGCTCTTTATACAAGTAAGTCCCCTGCTTCCTCATCTGGTATTGAGTACTGGGTGCTATAGCTGTCAGATGACACCTGTTCTTGAACCCAATGCTAGCACAATAGTTCTCTGGGATCTTTTTCTGCCCAGGTGTTTCTTGGCCTGGTGCTTAGTCTTCTACCTATCCTTAGGCACTGAAGTGCTCTCTACTGCTGCCACCACTACTCCAGAGGCCAGCTTCTCTGCAGACTTCTCTATCTTTCTAAGGTGCCCTGGGTTGGAAAAATGACTCATTGTAACTTTTCATGGCTTTCTCCATCAAAATTTTCTCTGGCTCATTTTTTCATATTGTTGTGGAGGAAGTTAAGGGAGAAGCCAAAGCAAAAATGTTACCCTTTAAACTTCACCCTTAGAATGTATCTTAAGGGCAGTAACAATTTCTCTTTTTTATCTGTATCTTCTGAGCTCAGTACAGTGCCTAGCATATAAAAATTTTTTGCCATCATTCCTTAACATAAATGCAATAATATATGGAATCACAAAGTCTCAGATTTTGAAAGAACCTTTGTTTTGAGTTCTTTTTCTAATATTTATAGCTATGTGCAACTTGTTTCCTTATCTGTAAAGTGGGAAATTGAAGATTGTCAAAAACTCTAAGGGATCCAAAAATCAACCAATTCAACTGATTTCTGAATCAGGATCCCCCTGCCACATATGTGTAGAACAGCATTGTCATCCAGACTGCTTGAAGACTGTTTCCCACATTGGGGTAGCTTTTTTGATCCCTGCAAAGGTTTTACTTGTATCAGACTTAGTGTACTTCTTTGCCGTTTTTCAACATGCTTTTAGTTTTAAACAACAATCTTCTGTAGCTTAATGGACAAGTGATTGTTCAGTTATCCTCAATTAAAAGACATTCAATGAAAGGAAGATTCTCTCTTCCCCCAGTCCATTCCATTTTTGGACAACTCTCATTGTTTAGCGAGTTTTTCCTTATATTCCAACAGCTGCCTTTCCATAAACTGGAGTGATGAGATTGATTGCTTCTGGGGCCCAGGTTCCTCCACATCAGTGGGTCTCTAAATTTCTTTGTGCACTCATATTGGGTAAAAAAAATGCACACACACCCCAAATATATGCATATTTATTTGTAAATTGCACATATATTCTTCCATATTTGTATACACATTGTTAAGCTATATACAATAAGGATTAAAATGAAATACTTATTATTTTAAGAATTGAAATTTTTGATTAATGCTACAAAAATATTTTTGTGAGGGATATGAGGAGATCTGTCCTCTGTTCCTGTGGTAGGGTGGGGGGGAAGCATAGGGGCCTTACGGGACTGGAATATGGGGGGTGGTTGCCTCTCTGCCTATTTGCTGAAGAGGGCCCCACCAGCTGGGGAAGGAGAGAGCAAGCAATATAGCAGGCAGAGACTGCAGAAGTATGTATCATCTGTTCCTCTCTTCAATTATATTTTCCTTACACCACAGTATAGCCTTTTGTGCACACCATGGAGTGCACAGGTTTGCCATTAATAGGGGTTCTCAAGCTCTTTGGAGCATTTTTCTTTGCCATGAGGAATTTCTGTACACTGTGGGAGAGTGGAGAGCCCTGTACTTGTGCTTGTAACTACAATGTGATTTCATGTGATTTCATGAATTTTGTTTGCTTTGTTTAAAAAAAAAGTGTGCCTCTCAGTGTGCGAGTGTGTCAGGACCTGCTCTATGGAAGCTGTAGGGTACTAGGAAAAGTAGCACTGGACATGGAGTCAGGAATCCCTGGGGATGAGTCCCCCAACAGAGCTTTACTAGATGTGTGAGTAAACCCGGGCCAATCATTTAACCTCTCTGAGACTTATCCTTATCTGTAAAAAGGGAGTAGTCAAAGCACCTACATTATAAGGTTATTGTGAAGATCTAATGATAATCTGGGTTATGTGTTGGAAACCTTAAAGCACTATATAAAGAGAATTGTAGGTGTATTTTTCTATCTCTTCCCCACAATGAAATAAATACATTTATTCTTTATTTAGCCATATGAACATAGTTCTAGAGCTAAAAGGACCATTTAAAATTTGAATGAAAAAATTCTTAAAGGAAACTCTGACTAAAAGCTACTTGTGTGTCAGCAAGCATTCATCAAGAGCTGACTGTGTTTCAGGCACTTTGCTGAGTGCTAGGGATACAAAGAAAGGCAAACACACACCCCAAGTATATCTCTCCCCTCCCCCAGCACAGTTCTCACCAGGAGGATCTTGTTTGGAAGGGGTATGGAGAGGGTCTTAAAGCCTTTCTTAGGGTTCTTTTCAAGTTGAATAATAGCATCATATATAATTCCATTCTGTCCCACATTTAAACCTTATTCCTTGTTGAAATTCTAGCATTGTTGGTTACTTTTTTTCTACTGGGTAAAATCCTTCCATTTTTATATAGGCAGGTCCACCAATATTTAAATGTCTTTCAGTTTTTCTTTGATAATGACCCTCCTCTCTCTGTTTGACACAATTATGTCATTTTTCCATTTTTTATGGTTTTAGATCAGTAATCTGTTTATTCTAATTATGGTGTAAGATATGAATTCACACACATTCTTTTCTCTACAGCTATTCAGATTTCAGTGTTTCTTCCTCTCCCTGGGTGACTGTCAGGAAATGTAGGAAATGCTGTTCCAGAAATGATATATAAAGCTTAAACCATAATTTTAGGGCTCTTGTAACTTGAAATAAGGACATCTAGGTTACACAGTGGATAGAGTACTAGATCTGGAGTCAGTAAGACCCAAGTTCAAATTTGACCTAAGACATTTACCAGCTTGTATGACTCTGGACAAGTCACTTAATCCTGTTTCCTTTGGTTTCTTCATCTATAGAATGAGATGGAGAAGGAAATGACAAACCATTCCAATATCTTTTCCAAGAAAGCAACAAATGGGTTTGTGAAGAGTTGAATGCTACTAAAAACAACTAAAACAACAACCTGAAGTTAGATCACAACTGTAGCTCTTAACACTTGGATTTAAATCTAAATCTTAAAAGTAACTGAATCAAAGACTGACTCTAGTTTTAGAGTTAACATCCATAATATCTTAAGTTAACAGAGCATTAAGTTGCTAATATGAAAAGGTAGCCAAGTATTTAAATGAATTCTGCAGAATTTGTAATGCAAATTATAAATAGCAAGAGTGAAGAGTGAAAAGGACCATTGATGGAAGAAAAATGGAAAGTTTTTTTTTTTTTTTTTTTTTTTTTTTTTTTTTTTTTTTTTTTTTTTTTTTTCCCCTGCTGAGGCAATTGGGGTTAAGTGACTTACCCAGGGTTATGCAGCTAGGAAGTGTTAATTGTCTGAGGTCAAATTTGAACTCAGGTCCTCCTGATGTTAGGTCTGATGCTCTATCCACTGCACCACCTAGCTGCCCCCTCTTTTTTTTTTTTTTTTTTTAAAGAGCAAAGTTGAGAGAGTATTGGACTGGACCAGAGCCTAGAGAGGGTTTGATTCAGATTGGGACATGTCTGGGACTCAGTTTTCAAATCTGTAAAATGAATAAATTGAGACTTTGAAGGATAGTTAAATGCCTTTAAATTCAGAGTCTAAAAAGATTTTGAAAAGTCAGGGATAAATGTAAAGTCCTATTTAAAACATTTGCATAGTTCAAGGTGTGTGTGTGTGTGTGAAGACTGTAGAAAAAGTTCTTGGATTTTGGTGGACAAGGTAAGATACCAGTCCATCTGTAATTTTATTGATGAGGATACTTCTTAGAATCCGTTTTTCATGTGATTTTAGGCCATTATCAGCTTGGAGATCTATCTAAAGGTCTCTACTCAGCATGCCAGGGAGGCCTTTAAGTTCATTTGGTATTGGGCTGCCACCCAGTGTCGTTCTGTGGTCAATCCCCTCATCCTTTCCCCCCCCTCATCCTTCATTTCCTAACTATCTCTGTTGCATCTCACATATCGCTATAGCAAACTTTTGTCCATTATGTATCTCTACATGAATATGATGGCTTGATGATCTTTAACTTCATTTCTTTTGAGACTGTGACATTCTGTGATTGGAAGTCATATAATATCACCAAAAGCATATGGTATTAAAAGGATAGATCTTTGTTTCAGGGAGAATAAAAGAATTGCTTGCTAGTCAGCAGTGCTACATGGTGGCCAATACAGGATAAAATGATCTTAGCCTTTATTAATAGAAATATAATGTCCAGACTTGAAAAGGAATGGAGAGATAGCCGTCAATTTGTGCCACCTTTTATATGAAACTTTTATTAATCATCTCCTACAGCAAATCCTTTTCCTCAAAAAGACAACTTTTTGAGTATGCACATACATACATATATATTATGTACGTGCACTTTACTGTCTCTTTCTCTGACAACTAATAATAATGTTTTACACACAGGCACTCGAGGCTTTATTGATTAATTTAAAGGATCATCTTTTAAAACATTTTTTTGGAGGGAGCCACTAAAGATGAAAATCCTAGCAATAGTTAGAAATGGAGTAAGTAGAGTTTGGCTTGAGACATAGTAAGTACTCAGTAAATGATTGTTGACTGACTAGCTTATAATGAGGAAAAATTTCCTAGTATGAACCATTCAGAACTGCATCCCTCCTGCTTCAGCGAGTTGCTCTGAACATAATTTTGGTTGGTCACTGTATTCATCAGAGTTCTTAAGGTTTTCAGAGTTGTTTGTCTTTACAGTGTTTTAGGTGGTTGAAGTACATAAACAAACATTCACAAGATAAATGCATGGTGCATTTTTTTTTTGGGGGGGAGGTAGGTGGCTTTACTAGTTTCGGGAAGGATCCCGAAGGGCTTCATATAGAAGTTAACAATGGAGTTGGACTTGGAAAGAAGAAAATTAGGGATACCAAGAGGAAAGGATGAGGGGGGGGGAGTGCATGCCAGGTTTGGGAAAAGCAGTATAAAAGCCTAGAGATGAATAAATGTGAAGAGATTACTATGTGCCAATCATTGTGCTAAGCACTGGAGCTATTAGATAAAGCAGGATTGTCTCTGCCCCAGAGGAAGTGACATTCTGATGGGGAAACACATCACATAAAATAAAACTAGAGGAGCTAAAGAAAGGGTTCTGGTGACATGGTTTGGAAATGTCCAGAAGTGACACAGAAGCCTAGTTCTAGTCAAGAGATGACAAGGGTCTCATCCATCTGAACTGTGAACGATTACAGGGGGAGAGCCAGGGGTTGTAGTGGGAAGGGAATGAGGAAAATGAGATTTCTGGGTGGGGAGTGCATCTTTTGGAAGGGCCCGGGGTGGGAGATAACTTGTGGAGGGGGGTATTTCAGGAGAATAATGGCTCTCCAAGCCTCCCCTATCCTCGTCTCCTCCTACCTTTTCAGTCTTCTCATTCCTCACTCTCTGCCCCATATTCTTTGACCCAATGACACTGGTCTCCTTGCTATTCTTTTGAACAAGAGACTCCATCTCTTGTCTGGGTATTTTCTCTTGCTGTCCCCCGTGCCTGGCATGCTCTCCTTTCATCTTTGCCTTCTGCTTCCCTGGCTTTTCTTAACTTCCACTTGAAATCCCATGTTCTATAGAAAGCCTTTCCTAAACCAGCTCAATTCTAGTGTCGTCTCTCATTATTTCCTAGTTTTCCATACATAGCCTGTTTATACGTATTTGTTTCCATGTTGTCTTACCATGAGATCATAAGCTCCTTGAGGGCAGGCTATCTTTTGCCTCTTTTTGCATCCTAGTACTTAGCGCCTGACATCAGTAAGCACTTAAATTTTTATTGATTGACCCACTGGAAGCAGCAACACTCCCCCCAAGGGTTAAGAAGAGTGAGTAATAAGAGAATTAGCTATTTAGCACAGACAATTTTTTCAAAAAATTTATTATTTTAAAGGGCAGTAAGAGGTGAGACTGATAAGATAGAAGGGTCAAGGCACTTTTTATGGTACTAAGGAGATTGACCATGAAGTATGGTTTTTAACACAGGTGTGATCAAGTCAGGAATAAGGGGTCTTGACAGGGAGAAGGCTTCTTGTGCAAAACCTTGGAAGTCATGGAAGAAGATTGGATTTGGGAATGATGTTCATGGTGGGGTAGGATAGTGATTCTGTGACTGGAAATTTAATTCTTGATAGGTTCTTAACTCTTCTGGGTTGGGTACCCTTGTCAGATTCGGTCTGAGTAGCCTACTTAGCCAGATAGTGCAGGGAATAGGTGCCAGATCTCAAGTCAGGAGGACTCATCTTCCTCTATTCAAATCTGGCATAGCTCTATGTTCCTGAGCAAGTCTTTTAACCCTGTTTTGCCTCAATTTCCTCATTTTTAAATGAGCTGAAGCTCATTAAAAAAACCACACACACACACACACACACACACACACACACACACACACAGATTGAGATTTCTCATCTCCTCATCTGTTTTCTCTTTTCTAGGTGTCGTCATGTAATATAATAATATTGCTTTGCTTTCTGCTTTTGTTGATCTTCCTTCTGGTTCCTGGATTTCATAAGTGCTGTTCTTTTTCCTAAAAATGTACAACCCTTTCCCTTTAAAAAGAAAAACTTGTGATGTTTCTTTTAAGTAAGCTATACCTTTCCAAACCTTGATATTCTAGTCATGGGTCTTATGATGCCAATTCAAAGTGATTCCTACGAGGACAGATTTTCCTCCTTGCTTTATGATCTCTAAGTTTATTTTGCTTTGTGGCTCAATTTTTTTTGGTGTGGGTAGATATCTGAGACTGTGGATTTTATCACTGGTTCTTCTGATGAGTTTTAGATTCATGATTTAAAGCTTTGTACATAAGGTACAAATCAGGGAGCTGAAAGAGTTCTGGTTTATAACAATGAGTCTGGTCACCAGCAGCAGTGTTGATAGAATGTTTATCAGTTTTGGTGTTGAATTGTCATCTTATGAGGTTATGTAAAATTATTTATGGCAGAAACCTTTTAAAAATTGTTAAATAAATGAAAAAAATTTAATAGCATTTAAAAAAATTGACAATAGTATTTTTGTACATGTAAAGGTAGTTTTCAACATTAATTTTTGTGAGACTTGGTGTTCCAAATTTTTCTCCTTTCCTTCCTATGTCACCAAGCAATTTGATATAGGTTAAATATGTGCAATTCTCTTAAGCATATTTCAATATTTGTTATATTATATAAGAAGGATCAGACCAAAAGAGAAAAAAACCACAAGAAAGGAAAAACAAACACATAAACACAAAAAGGTGAAAATGCTATGCTTCGAACTACATTTAGTCTCCATAGTTCTCTAAGCTATCTGCATAGCTACCCCAAGGTTATTGGAATTCATAATATTCTTAAATAGACAGTTTGGAGCAGTTGTGTACTTTAAACCATTTGGAGCATTATATTCAGCAGACTGGGAATGTCATTTCAAGGGTTTCAGCAGTCATTACTTTTGTATATGGTTATCAGTTTGCATACTGATAAGCACAGAATTTTCTATTTTGAACAACCCTTCCCCTCAGTGCTTTTGATTTAGAGTGCCAAAATAGTTAAAGGATCATTTAAGTTGTTATGGTATTTTATTAGTTGTTAATGTATTCAGACTGTTTCTTATGTTCAATAGTTTAGTTGTCTGAAGTTACTGGAAGCCTTTAGAATCCTGAAAATGTAGAATATGAAACAGCAGCCAGGAGACTTAGTTTTTCTGGCCTTTGCCCCACCACTAATTGTGACTTTGGCTAAGTCAAGTAGTGGCTGTTTTGTTTTCTCATCTTAAGAAGGCAAATGATATTAATGCTAGCTAGTGATATAAATGTGTGAAGTTTCAAACATTATATATAAATATGAACGGTTACTAACTCATAGCTTTTTTGGTTAACTTTCTCAATGAACTAATGAGAATGAAGGTGCTTTAAAAAGTATTACAAGTTATGTAAGTCTAAGATTGTATTATTGTCAGAATATGTAATCAGAAAATAGCTATTTGTTAAGAATTATTATTGTGTTGGTGCTGTATACTTTTTAACCATTACTTATTATTTAACTACTGGATATTTTTCAGTTCTCATATTATGATTTAGCATTTTAGTTTCATTATTTTGTTTTCCTTACCTAAGCATAGTCAAAATTATTGACAGTTATTTGGAAATAACTTGAATGATTCATACTTAGGCAGAAAGATGTAAAACACATATTTGTAGGACTTATACTATTTTTGTGAATACTTTTCTGCCTTTCTTGAAGCTAAATTCTAACTTTAAAGTTGAAGAGAAAATGATCAAATGCTTACATTAGGAAGACTTAACTTCTCAGCTCCTCAGATAACAGTTTAGTTCTGAGCAATAGATATTTTATCCAGGTAATATGCTTACAAATGCTGTGTTTCTATGTATTCTCGTTCTGATACCAAAAGATTGCTGTGTTAAGTAAAAAAATCATTTTTCAAAGATTTGATTTCTTGGGGTTTTTTAGTTTGGTTTGCTTCCTCCCCTCCCCCCCTGCATTAAACTCTAGCTGTGGAGAGATCTTCTCCTCCAAGCAGTGCTTAGATGCCATTTTGAGAGGTTAAATTACTTTCGAAATGTTGCCATGAAGGAGGAGGGGATGGAAGGAGATCAAGTTACACATTCTTCCTTCCAGAGCCTGCCCCTCTACTTGAAGGCTGGAGACACCCTGGCTAGGCTGGAAGAGACATTTGCCACAATTTTCTTTAGCCCTGCCCCCCACTTAGGGGACAGGAGACCTAGAGATTTTCATCATCTGAGGCCTGTAAAAGGGAAGCAGGGAAGTTCCCATGTAGAAATTAAAATAAAACTTTACCTCCTCCAAGTTTTTATTTATCCTTTTCTCTTTAAAGGTTTCTGTTTGTTTTTTTTTTATCGTTCTTGGAATTTAAGTTTTGTTGCCTGAATCCTTTGTTAACTAAGTGAATTTAGAAAAATTTCCTTCCGTTTTCATAGGAATTTGTATGATAAATAGATTTATTTTTCTCCACCAGAAGTTCAAATGTCATTACGGATTTAAATTTAACATTTTATTTGAATTTAAGTTTAGACTTTAATATGTAAGTATATTTAAAAATAAGCTTATTTTAAAATATAATAAGCTTACCTGAATTTGTGTGGAGCTGTGGATTTAGAGTTGTGTGATGGAAGAGAGTCCCCAAATTAATAAAATTATCATTCATCTAGTAGTAGTTATAAACCTTTTCAAAGATAGTCTTTTAAGTAAAAAAAAGGCTTTTGTAAACTTTAGATTCACATTTACATAGTTTAGTTTAACTGATTTAGATAATGCTTTTCGATTTTTAAAGGGTGTTGTTTTCTGGCTAGAGTAGGAAAAACTTGCTTTTCTTGGCTTTCAGAAATAATTTAAACAATTCGGAGTAGATTAAAATATTTAATACTCACTTAAATTTTAACTAGAGCTTGTTTTCAGGACTGAAATAACTAAATATTATTTTTGAATCTTTCTACCACATAATTAGTTCATCTAAAAATGTGTTGATCTTTTCTAATTCCATTTCTTGGCAATTTGACTTGTTTTTATTATTGTTATCTTCCATTAAAATCCTGTCTCATTATGGTGTGTGGTAATAAGCCTTGGCTTTGAACATCATCTCTGCCCTATTCTACAAAACTGACCAGGGCTCAGTGATTAGATGAGTAAATGGAGGACTAGTCTTAGGTATAATGTTTTATGTACAATAAAGGGGAGTACTTTCACTGATAAAATTTATTAATTATCACTTAAAGTTTCAATAATACTACAAAAATATCATTAAAACATTAAATGATATATTATCATTGAGATTGTATATACATATAAATTTATTCTCTGACAATAATAGATTACATTTATATAATAATTTAATGGTTTACAAAACATTCCTTGTGACTACCTTAAAAAAATAAAAAGGATATTATCCCCATTTTACTGATGAAGAAATAAAGGGTCACAGCTTTTTGAACATGGGAGTCTTTCCACTAGACTGTGTTACTTCAAGATCCCTATGGCAATAGGGGTGTGTATTTTCTTAATTTTGGATTATTTTTATAGCATGCTTTTTGCTGCATTGTCCAAAAGATAAATTCAGATACAATTACTGTAATGGTATCTTCCAAGGATTAGAACTGAAATTAAGCAGTTTTATTTAATTTATTTCCTAAGTTCCTACTCTGTTTCTAGCTTATTGCCAATAATTCCCTTTGACATATTTAAATAATTTTCTCTTACTACCTTTCTGGTTTCATACATTTCTTCCTAAGCTCTGGCCAAATGGGTCTACTCCTTGTACTAGAATCTAACCTTTCTCTTTTCTTGGTATGTTCTCTCCTGTTTGTTGTTACTTTAAATATCACTCTTTTAGACCTTAACTCAAATTCCTTTTCTTCCAAGAGGCTTTTTCCTCTTTCCTGATCTTTAGTGACCAGGCTTCTTAATTCCTAACACTTTTTGTTCCTTTGGAATTTAGGATGTGTTATTTTTTTCTGGTGTTTTTCTTTTAGACAGGTAGGTAGATAATATACGTATTTTTGTTTAGCCATTTTCAATTATACCTGACTTTTTGTGACCTCTTTTTGAGGTTTTCTTGGCAATGATATTGGAGTGGAACTCCTTCAACTCATTTTACAGATGAGGAAACTGAGACTCACAGGACTGTGTGACTTGCCCAGGATCATACAGTGAGTAAATATCTGAGGTTGGATTGAACTCATATTTCTTTGATTTCAGGATCAGCGATTTCCGCTGTACCACCCAGCTCCCTGTAGTTATGTATGTTTAAATACATGTAATATACATGTTGCATGATAGATATTAACATATCTTTATACATCTTTATTTCTCTAGTACCTATTATACTGTCCTGTGCACTATTCCATAGTGCGTGAAATAGTATTCTAGTATTTGATTTGAGTTGGCTTGCCTTTTTTAGTTTATTAAATCCTTTGAAATAAAAAAAAATGTTCTTATATAATCTTCTGTGTAACCAAATATATATTTTTTCTCTTCCTTCTTTAGAAATTGAGCTTTAAAATAAAGAATTAAAAAAAGGAGACAAAAAGAAGTCTGGTGAAACTAACTAGTTCACCTGCACCTAAGTCTGACAAGTTCTCTTTTAGTTATGTGCTTCTGAAGGGAGAGAAAAATTTGTTCATTTTTTAAAGGGGTGGGCTTGGTCATTATCAAGTTACACAGCTCTGAGTGAAGTTTGGTTGTTCTTTTTGTTTAGTTGGTTGTTTTCTATAATTTCTTGGTTCATGTCTAATGTTCATGTCTAAAGTTCATTAATACTCATTACATTTGGTGGGCCATCTCCCAAAGGGTATCTATTTTGTTTACTTACATTTCTTTCCTACTACAGAAATGTAACAATTAATATTTTGTTGTAGTAGAGATCTTTTTTTTTTATCTTTGGAGGTATATGCCCAGCAATGAAATTTCAGATCAAAAGTTATGGAATTTTAATTATTTTCTTAGTATAATTAATGATTATTTTTACAAAAGGATTAGACCAATTCACAACTCCACCAACAATATATTAATAGACTTGTTTTTTCACAACTCTTCCAAAATTGACTATTCTCATATTCATCTTTGCAGAGTGTAATGTGAAACCAGGAATTATTTTGATTTTTGTTTTTTTTATTAGTGATTTAGGACAATCCTTTACATAGTTATTTACAATTTATAAATCTTTTTGATTTATTCTTTTAATCTCCTTTGTTCATATATTGGGGAATGGCTCTTGATCTTTAGTTCACTGTTTTTAACAAAGTTTGTTTAAGTGAAAGATTACATTTTAAGATTTTGGTAGATATTTCACTATTAATTATCTTCTAGAACTCTCAAGGAAGATTGAAATCTATTAGTTAGAAAGTTTGAAGGTCTTTTTTAGGACTGATTTTCCAAAGTAATAGGGCAGGTGGTTTATTTTGAAAGATTGCTTTTTTCTTTTTAGTATCCAAATCTAGTTACTGTTTCTTAAATATGAGACTATTACTCATAGAAAAAAAATGATGAAGATGATATATTCAGAGGTTGCTACTGTTACAGTTTTGTTTCATGTTTATAGTTAAATACAGTGGGAATATCTGCATATTTATGAATGGTAAACAGGAAGATTCATCTTTACCCAGGTAAAGGGAGCCACTGTTGGAGCTTATTGGACAGAAAGCCAGCTGTGAAATAAGAGATCTGAATTCAAGTTCTGGTTTTGCCATTTGGCTTGATGATCACCAGCAAATGCATGAACTCATTGCTTTTGGCAACTTTCAAAGACCAGAATTTACAAAGGACTTGATAGTTTTTAGCAAGCATATATTCACCCCTCCTGTGTTCCAGATCAAAGACAAAAGCAGAACTGTCCTTGTCCTCTAGGAAGACGGTCATTCAAACTGGTGAAAACATGATTGCCTTTTAATAGATAACACAAACAGGTATACAGATTGGTGTGAACCAAGGTTTCTCCACTGTGAATACTAACTCAGAGCAAGTCCCAGGCCACTCTTCTGGTCCCTCTCCCCCTCATTCTATCACTCCTTCCTCCCAAAAAAGTAACACGGGAAATTTTTAACTTTTGGAATAAGTTGTTAGCATAGATTCATTTTGAAAGACTATATGAAATTATCATTTTTATGTTAACTAGAAGTGATTGATCAAATTCACATTTATTATATCTTCATGTACTTTTGTGTAATTATTTCCCTATGTTACTTTTTTTTGGGTTGAACATACTGTTCCATATTTACAATCTTTTTCTTTTTTGTATTATATCCCACCTCCCCTTATGCTATCCATTTTGGCATTTACTTTTAACAATCTCTAGGACCTTAAGGCAATTTTTTTGTTTCTTTGAATAGTAATTGGTCTGTTGACTCTCTTTTCTAGAAGTGGGTTATTATTAATTTATTTTTTAAAATCAGCATTTAACTCATACCTTGTTATTGAAAACTTTGAGTTTTAACCATCATTTTCTCCAGCCATTTCCTAAATGGAATTGATTTTTTGTCTATTCTTTCATTTTATAAATGTATAATGAGCTTGAATTATTCAGAAAGTCAGTGAGCCCTTGGTCTTACATGGATATAGGGGTATTTAATTTGACTTTTTTTTATAAATGCAACAGTTTAAATTTATTTTGTTAAAATTATGATTTATTGGAGAGTGGCACTTTTAAAATATTTGACAAATAAAGAATCAAATGTAGGACTGTAAATGTTCACATTATTTAAAATATTGACTATATTTTTATTCCAGTTTGTTGAAATATATTTGCAGTGGGAGGACAGGACTACTATAATCTTATTCCCAACAGGGTATATAGTACTTTGCCTATATAGCAGGTACTTAATAAATAGTTATTGATTGAATTTCAGTTCTTGCTCTTTATTTTATTAATTTTCAGAATCATTTGTGATATTGATATGCCACCTTCTTTCCCCCTTTTAAAATAATTTCTGTTGAGATTCTTGATCTTTTAACTCTGTAGATGAATTTCCTTTTTAATTATTTTGAATTCTCCTTTTCATTTTCCATATGTACAATTTGGTTTTCTTCACTTTTTCAGTTAGTTATTGTTCAGCTGTCTCATGACCTTATTTGGGATTTTCTTGGCAAAAATTCTGGAGTGGTTTGCTCAACTGATTTCCTTCTCCAGCTTGTTTTACGGATGAGGAAACTGAGGCAAACAGGATTAAGTGATTTACCCAGGATCACATAGCTAGTGTTTGAGGTCAGATTTGAAGGAAGATGAATCTTCCTGCTTCTAAGCCCAGTATTCTATCCACTACACCAGACAGAGCTAATTTGTTAGGAAGTTTTTCCTGATAGTACACCTAATTTGTCCCCTTTTCAACTTCCACTTTTTGTTTGTGGTTCTATTGTCTCAGGCCAATTCTTGATCCTTCTTTTACATGAAAGCCTTTCAGATAGTTGAATATAACTTCTTCTCTTTTCCAGGCTAAATATCACCATTTCCTTCAGCCAGTTTTCATATAATATGAACTCTTCTCTTCAGAATCATCAGTAATCCTTAATTTTAAAATCAGATGGTGTTTTCCAATCAAGTCAACTCATGCTGGCTGTTATATATTAGCTCCCGAGGCCACCCTCCTTGGAGAGCATTCAGTATCTTCCTCTTCATCTGTCTCTCTTCTTCAGATGCTGTCCTTATATTAGAAAATCCTAATGTTATGTTAATGCTCCCTCTGTCTCCCTAGATTCTCAGCTTTCATAAAATCTTATGACATACTCCCTTTATTTCATCTCAGCCAGACCTAGGGATATCCAGACACACCATTATCCATAGGTATTTCATTTCCTCCACCTTTCATTCCATTTTATCCTTTGTCTTGCAACTCATAAAACCCATTCCCTGTCTTTATCATTAATCATCTAATCTTTCCACTCCTTAGTACTTTCTTAGACAGTTATTCTTACTAAGACTTCACTTTGGATTCTTTCTAGTCTTGACCCTTTAAGTTAGTCATTTAACTTTCCACTGCCCTTTGCTTTCAAATCTCTTTTTCCCTTATCCCATTGCCAGTTTATTTCTTGCCAAACTATTAGTCCAGATTTACTTCGCTAATTACCTCTTTCCTTTCTACTCTTAGCTTTGCTGATTGGAATTGTAGGAACTTATACAACTTGCTATTTGGCACATTCTAAATTCATATTATCTGACATCAACTGGGCTCTCAATATAGCAAAGTAGCACTTCTGTTCCTCTCTTATTGATTCCCTATCTTACTATAAACGTCCTTTTCCTTCTTCAAGCCTCATACCTTTTCCCCTCTCTTAGCTGAGCACCTTGCCTCTTGTTTTACTGAAAAAAATTGAAGCCAATTCACAGATCGCTCTTCTGCTCTTCTCTTTTAAATCATAACTACTTGATATCATCTCTTACTCTGTCTTCCTTTCCTCCAGTTTTTGACAGCAAGAAGCCCTAGTACAGAAATTTGTTTAGTTTGAATTTGCATTTTATTTAATCAAGGTTATTGTTTTTCTTTTTTTCTGAATGGTAACTGAAAGGTGAGAGAGAAATAACTTGTTGTTAATTGAGGGAAAAGTACAAAAGAGAACAGAAGGAAGTTCAGGAGGAAATACAGACAAGCTTATCAACTTGCAGGTAATAAAATAACATGTTGAACTTATATAGATTTTTAGAAAAGTAAGCCATATGAAACAAAAATCCATGGTTTTTTAGCCTCTTTTTCTGCTCTATTTTGTATATGGAATGTTTTGTTTTCTAGAGTTCATTAAACTTTGGAATAAAATAAATATAATTAAGAAAAACAAAATGAGGTGACCCTTTTTAGAAAGGCTAATTCCTCTACATGTGGACTTGATCCCACCTCCTCTCATTTTCCCCAGTAAATTGCATCTTTAATCATCCTCCACTCAGGTATTCAACCCTTTCATAGCAACCAGTTCCTTCTCTACTGCCTTCAGATATGCCCAATTCTTCTCTGTCCTTAAAAAACCTCACTAGTCCCTATCATACCTTTAAAGCTTTTGTATTAGATATCTCTCCTCCCTGTCTCAGCTAAATTCCTTGGGGAAAAAAACCCTTTACATTTTTTGCCTCTGCTGCAACTACTAAGCACTATTCATCCTGGAACTCAATCCAGAGCTGAACTTGGAGCTGCAGGAGAACGGGATACCTGGTCACAGGGGCCTAGAGGAGTACTGCTGAGGAGCAGGAGCCTTTTTGTTGATTCTGCTACTCCAAAATTTGATTTGAGGACTTATTTTTAAAATTGTTAAAATTGTTTGGAGGGAATGTTGGGAAAGTTCAGCTGGTTTCCAGCCTGTATTCCATCTTGGCTCCTCCCCCTAAAGTTCCCAATGAGAGCCAACTCCTACTTCTCTCTCTCTTGCTGTCTCTGCTTCTGTCTGTCTTTCTTTTTCTCTGTGTGTGTCTCTCTTTCTCTGTCTCTGTCTCTCTTTCTCTCTCTCCTCTTTCTGATTTGTCTGTCTCTCTCTTCCTCCTTCCCTCTCTCCCTCTCTTTTTCCTTTCTTCCTTCCTCCCTCCTTCTTTCCCTTCCTCCCTTCCTCTCTTCCTCTTTCCCTTCCTCCCTTACTCTTTCTCTTCCTTCCTTCCCCTTTCCCTTCTTTCCTTCCTCTTTCCCTTCCTACCCTCTTTACCTTTCCTCCTTCCCTCCCCCGCCCCCCCCCAGTTTCTCTCTGCAAGGCAGTTGGGGTTTAAATGACCTCTCCAGGGTCACACATCTAGTAAACGTTAAAAGTGTCTCAGGTCGATTTTGAATTGAAGTCCTCCTGATTCCAGGGCCAATGCCCTATCCTCATCGACAAATTTCTGCCCCCTCCTCTCTAGTGATCTCTTAATTTTCAAATCTGATCACCTTTTTCAATCCTAATCCTTCTCAGCCTATCTGCTGCATTTGACGTTTTTGAACTCCTCACCTCCTCTTCCACCTTTTCATGGATGTTCTTTTGGGGCTTATATGACACTACTCTCTCGGTTCACTTCCTATATAAAAAGTAGCCAAAGGGTGATATTACTCTCTTTCCTCTGCAGGAGGGCTAGAATGGACTTAGAGAGGGCAGAGGGAGCACAACAGCTTCAGATTTTAGTCTTTTTTTTTTTTTTTTTTTAACACTTTTTAATAGGACTTTTCATGTGCCTATCTTCTACCTTCACCTTCTGTTACATGCCCTTTTTTCCATTTCTTTTTAAAATCTAGGTTGGTGAATTACCTGAGTGCCCATGTCATTCTCTTCAGACAAATCTTGTTTCTGTTCCTCACTGGAATTATTTTCCTTTGTAAGTTAAGCATTTTATTCCTGAGACCATGTCCAATCTTTCCTGGCCTTAATTCCCCTTCACATTTTAGTCTATGAGAAGCTACCTATCTTTCCTCTGAATCCTTTGCAATCTGTTTTCCCAGAACCCAGGGTACATTTCAGACTATGCCCGGATTTCCTCTCTTGTATCTCAAATTCTAGAAGAGAGAGGTCATTTTCCCCCAGGGTTTCTGTCATTTCCAACCCAGCAACCATTTTCTTCCTGTTAATGAGAATCAGATCCAGAACAGAATTTGCCTTTATTGGTTTTTTTTTTTTAACTTTTGAAAGATGAAGTTTTCACTAAGTTCCAAAATTAATTAAATGCTCTGCTTTTGGCAGTACGAAATTCCAGCAAATATATGGATAATGGAAGTCCCACTTCTCTAAATCATGTTTTAGTGCCATGATTGTGAGATGTCTTGAATACCTCATCTTTTTGCCCTTCTTCCAGGTAGTTTTTATTGTGCTTTAGTAAAAAAAAATCAGGTTTATTTTTGTCTCCATTTCACCCAGATACCTTCTATCATATTTTTCCCCTTTGATTTCTGGATTTCATTATTTGTGTATACCTTCTCAACATATTTTCTATCCTACCACATATATAGAAATACATTATAGTTTGGTGCAAATATAAAATGACTCATACAGGTGATCTTTGAGGATTCTGGTCTATTAGTTTGAACAGATAATTAGTGAAAATTTTAAGATTAGATCCTGGTTGGCCATTTTTTTGCCATATGGCCCTGGAGAAATTATGCAGTCTGTGTCACAATTTCCTTATCCATAAAATAAGGATAATAATACTTACCTACTTTTAATTATTGTTTGTGAAGTGCTTTGAGGTCCACAGATGAAAGGTATTATGTGTGTGTAATACATTATTACATGCCTCATGACAAAACCAGCTTTATTCTCCCCTGCTCTTCTAATCCCATTCAACAGGAAAGAACACCCCATGGGACAGTATAGAAAATGACTCAAATTGATTGCAGACAGAAAAGGTTAGAACAAAAATGATTCTGAAGTGAATGAAACCCAGCCCCGGGAAGCACTAGGTAGCTGTCCTAAGTTAGAGATGTGGGTGTCCTGGTTCTACAGAAGTAGCTTTGGGACTTTGGGGCAACATTAAAACTTTTTGAGCTATAGTTTGTTCATCTGCAAAATGAAAGAAGAGGTTTTATTTTTGACTTCTCAATTTTCTGTCTGCATCCATTCCCTCCCTACCCACTAAGAAGACAAGCAAGGTATCAGTTATACAAGTGAAGTCATGCAAAACATAAGCAGAATATATTCTATGTGAGCCATATCACAGAAAAGCAAGAAAATTATACTTAGGCACTTGGAATTCATCAGCTTTCATTCAGAAATTATCTTTGATCATTGTATGATCAGAGAAGTTAAGTCTTTGACTTGATCATCATCATAGCAAATATGTATTTTTTTTAATGGCAGTATTGTTGTTACATAGGAGTTATACCTGTAATTAAAGCTATTGCCTGTTAACAAGTATTTATCAAATGCAGGCCATTTTCTGGGCTGGGTAGATACTAATTCAAAACCAAAACATTCCCTACCCTCAATCATCTTACATTTAGTTGATGATGATGGGCAAGTAAGTAGTGACTTCTGGTTGGAGGGATTCTAAAGAACCCCCTGAGTATGGAGCAGAAGGTATAACTGATCATAGTGTCCTGGTGTTAGCAGATGGGGAGTTGTGGGATAAGGAGCAGCAAGTCAGCCACTTTGCCCAAACCATCGAGTGTATGAAGAGATGGAATGTTAGTAATCTGCCTGATGAGGTCAACTGTAGCTAGGCTCTGATGGCTTTAAAGGTCAAATAAAAGGGTTTGTGTTTTCTCAGAGAGGCTAGAGGGATCTGTTGATGCTTTTGGAGCAGTGATGTAATGGCTGTAGCCCGATTGAGGCTTAAACTATGGAACTTGGGTATAGTGGAAAGATCATTGGCTCAGATGTGAGAGCATCTGTATTCAAATCTCATCTCTGACACTCATTGAAAGTACATGAGCAAGTACTTAACCTATTTGGACCTCAACTTTTATATGTGTAAAATCAAGAGATTGGATTATATAAGTTTTGAGAAATATTCTAGTTCTAGATCTATGGTTCTATAAATCTATAAGTATCATTTTGGCAGATTTTTGGAAGACAGAGATGGTATAGACTTGAATCAGGAAAACCAATTAGGAGGCTCTTGCAGTAATTCAGGCAATGGTAATGGTAGTTGTACCATTGTATAAGCAGAATGTACCAGATTTGACAACTGATGAGGTTTGAGAATGAGTAAGGATCCTGGAATCAATTCAAGGATTATATACCTCTGATAACTCTTGATAACTCAGAGGCAGAATGGAGGATTGTAGACTCCAAGTCTTTGAAGATCCCTGGATTACAAAGCTTGTTTCTGCCATAATAGAGACACTAGTATTTGTGACCTGACATAGTGGATATAATGATGGACTTGGAGTCAGGAAGACCTAGCTCATAGTCTTTGTCATTCTTACTAACAGTGTGACTTGTGGCAAGTCACTTTTGAGCCTCAACTTTTGAATCTGTGAAATGAAGGAGTTGAGTTAGATGGTTTCTTCAGCCCCTTCCCACTGTGTTTCTGAATCTCGGATCCTGTAATTCCCATTGAGGGAACTTGGATGACTGAAAGGATAGGCATGTGCTTGACAGATGGGGAAATTAGGAAGAGAAAGGGTTTTAGAGGAAAACATGTGAGTTTTGTCTGTGCATTTTGAGTTTGAAATCCTTTGACCTGTTCATGCTACATTCATTTGGCCTGGTAGGGAGGTGATAGGGAGGTAGGCTTTTAGTTATTTTCCTATGCCTGCCAGTATTTACATATAGACTTTACAGGAGATTGATTGTTAGAACTCAAGAGAAAAACTAGAGCTGAATCTATAGATCTGAGAGTTATCAGTAGAGAGATAGTTATTGAGCCCTTGGAAGGTGATGAAATGAATGAGATGGGGAGGAAAAAGGGGAGAGAGAGAAGCAGATGGATAAATATAAAAGAGAAGGGAAGAACAGAGGAGGAAAGGGGAAGAAAAAACTCAAGAAAGAAAATGGGGGCTACCATAATTAAGAAAGTAGGACTTTCCAACAAAGTGGAGGAAAAAAGTGGTCAAACAAAAGAGAACTTAGAGGAAACCACAAAAACCCTGGTATGAGAGTGTGTCTAGGAAGTGAGAGTGCTTAGCAATGTCAAGGCTGCAGAGAAATAGGAGGGCAATGCCTTTCTTGTAAAGGGAGGCCGGATAACCTGGGTTTTAGTGCTGAAGCATCTAGATAGGCTGATCTGTCTGGATTGGATGAACCTCAGAGAAAGAAAGGGAGGGTAATATGTGTATTGATGAATGTTTGGTAGCCTGTCAAATATTATAAAGATGTATAGTATCCTTTTTTAAAATTATAGCTTTTTATTTACAAGTTATATGCATGGGTAATTTTACAGCATTGACAATTGCCAAACCTTTTGTTCCAGTTTTTCCCCTTCTTCCTCCCACCTTCTCCCCCAGATGGCAGGTTGACCAATACATGTTAAATATATTAAAGTATAAATTAAATACAATATAAGTATACATGTCCAAACAGTTATTTTGCTGTACAAAAAGAATTGGACTCTGAAATATTGTACAATTAGCCTGTGAAGGAAATAAAAAAATGCAGATGGACAAAAATATAGGGATTGGGAATTCTATGTAGTGGTTCATAGTCATCTCCCAGAGTTTTTTCACTGGGTGCAGCTGGTTCAGTTCATTACTGCTCTATTGGAACTGATTTGGTTCATCTCATTACGGGAGATAGCCACGTCCATCAGAATTGATCATCATTGTATTGTTGTTGAAGTATATAATGATCTCCTGGTCCTGCTCATTTCACTCAGCATCAGTTCACGTAAGTCTCTCCAAGCCTTTCTGAAATCATCCTGTTGGTCATTTCTTACCGAACAATAATAAGATGTTAGCATCCTTAACAGAAACTTGGAAATTATACTGTTTCCTGCTTGGGCTGTGGGCCTCAAGTTTTTTGGAAGATGGGCATCCCATAAATTTGTTATATATATGCCACTGTCACCCAAGAACAACAAAACATGAAAGAAAACAGTCCTACACAGCTTTGGATACCCCACTGTTAGCTATTGACCGAATTCATAGGGAAATTTGGGTCATGTTCTAGGGCCTCTCCCTTTAGGAGTCTTAATTATCAAGCCTCTCCCCACCATTGTATGCTTCTTAACAAGCTATTTGAGAGTCTTCTAAGGCAGAAGCTGAGCCACCGTAGTGGAGAACAGCCAGGCCCAATTTTGTGATTCTAGATGCATATTTGCAATTTCTATTAACCACCCAAACCACCTGCTTTTTGTTTTCTTTGTAGAGCATACTTAAATCTAACTAGACATCTGGAGGAATATGAAAGAGCTAAATGTGGCTCAAGAATAGTTGCAAAACGGGCCAAAAAACATGGAGATCCTATTTGGAAGGGGGTCATTTTCCCTTTTCAGTTAACTCCTTTTGAAGGATGGGGTGAATGAAGAAAAAGAGGGGAGAAACTTTCACACCCCTAGGCTTTTAGTTATTTTCCTGTGCCTGCAAATGTTTGCATATAGATTGATTCCTAGAAACTTTACAGCAGAATTTAGCATCAGGCTTCTTTTGTCAATTGCTATAGTTTTCTGAGGCCTGAACTCTCAAGAATCTGGAGGTGTCTTATTTCCCTCCTGAGGTATAATTCTAAGTATTTGGAGTAAGAAAGTTTTTAGTTCAAGCCTTCATTCTATTTCATCATTGATCTGAATGCTGATTTCACTTTGGGATCAGGTGGATGGTGTGTGTGTGTGTGTGCCTGCGCGTTCATGTGCACACGTGTGCATATACATATGTTTATCACTTTAATCTTTACTCCTGATGAGTCAAACATAACATAAATTCACTCAGATGCTGAGATAAATAAAATCAATATTCATATATATAAACTGAGAAAATTATGTATATGAGCCAAGAGTTTTTTTCAAGGGCAAGATTTCCATGGCTTAAAGTTCTACAATTGGTTCTGGAGAGAGTCAGTTTTAGTATCTCTACTACCTTTTATTTTACTGATATTTTATAGAAAAGTATGCCTAAAAGGGATGATCTGTTAAAATATTGGTTACCTGTTTGATCTAATAACTAGATTTTGACCTCTGATGACAGGGACTGGTTTTTTATTTTTTAATTTTTTTTACTTTGCTACTTTTTTTAACTTCAGTGTTTGGCACATTGAGATACTTAAAATATTAATTGGTTAATACAAAAAAAAGAGGCAAGTACATCTAATGCTCAGTTTTGCCAGAATACTCTATATCTGTAATACTTTTCAGGATTTCCTCACAGAGGAGAGAAATGTATCCTCAGAGGAGTAAGTACTTTTACTTGCCTCATGGAAAAATAGTGATAGGAGGATCCTCAGATGCCACCTGGAGGGTATAGGACTGATTACAAGAAGGAAACAAAAGAATTCTGTTTGTCGGTAAGGAGGCTATACGTTAACATGACTAGATGTAAAAATAATACACAGCACTTATTTAGTGCTTTATGATTTGTGAAGTGCCTTACAGATATTTTATCATTTTATTCTCACATCAACATTAGGTGCTATTTTATCTCCATTTTACAAAACAGGAAATTGAAGTAGAGAGCAGTTAAGTGACATGCCCACGATCAGAGCTAGGAAATCTTTGAACCCAGGTCCTCTTGACTTGAGATTTATCCCTTTATACCTCCCATACCACCTGGCTGCTGAGACTTTTCACATGTGAAGATTCCTACCCATATTGGGTGTTTTACATGAGAACAGGATATGCTTATTGGATCCTTAAAAAAATTTCTAAATGAAATTTTTAAAAATAAATTTTTATAGTATCTTTTGTTTTTGCAGTCTCAATTTCCTTTGCATTTTTTTCTTTCCCCTCCGAAAGAACCATCCTGTATAACAAAACTTTTTTGAAAAAAGAGGGCGAAAAAATCAGCAAAATTAATAAACACGTTGAAAATCTGACATCATATACGGTGTCACACACTATGGAACCCTTTTTTCCAACCCCCATCACTGCAAAAAGTTAGGAGAGGTTGGCTTCTTATATCTCTTTTTCTTGAAACAAGCTTTTTTTTTTTTTTTTTTTTTTTTTTTTGGTAATTCTGGAGCATTTCTTTCCTTTTTAAAAAATGTTTCTAGAATTCTTTTGTTATTACATTATATGATTTTTTCCTCTTTTTACGTTTCTCTTTTTCAGAGAACAATCCTATATAGGCAAGTATTTTTTTTTTAATAGGAAGAAGAAAAAATATCATTGTGTTGAAGAAAACCTGATGCTATATGGATTGTTTCACAATTGTAGACCCTCCGTTCCTGCAAAGAAATGGAGGGAGACATCTCATATTTCTTCTTGTGTTAAGCTTGTTCATTGTAGTTTTTCAGCATGCATTTTTGAGTATTAAATGGCTCTTCTTTCCATTTATGTTGTCATCATTGTTCATTTTGTTTTTTTGGTTCTACTTCACTTTGTGCTAATTCGTACAAATCTTTACATTTTTGTCTGTATTCCTCATATTCATCACAGTAGTATTCCATTACATTAATTTACTCTAAATGACCATTACTTAATCAATTGGCATCTGCTTTGTTTGCTGCCCCCAAAATACTATTTTAAATATTTTGGTGTGTATGGAGACTTTTTTGTCAGTGATCTCCTTAGGATATATAATAGGTAGTGAACAGGTGGTTAAAAAGTTGGTGCCTGATAATAAAATCAGGCGAACAGCCAGGTTTGCAGCACATCTGATGTCTGGTGTTTGCCTAAAGATTTGTGAATCTGAGCAAGAGGACTTTAAACTGAAAATAGATGGAGGAGAAACTTGCTTCTATAACTATTAAACCCCATTCAAATATAGCATGTCCTGCTTAGGAAGAGAAGATAGCCCTACAGGTAAGAACCTGTGTGAATTTGGCTCAGTCCCTAAACTTTTCTGTGGTTTCCTTAACTAAAAAATGAGGCTTTTGACTAAGTTGACCACATTTCAGTTCAACAATATTAACTAAACACTTTCTATATACAAGGTTCTGGGTGCTGTGGAGATACAAATTTTTAAGTGGAAAAATAACACCATTCTTTAGAGAGCTTGGATTCTTTGGGGGTTTACTAATATCTCTTTCAGTCTTGTCTAGGTGCCCAAGAAAGGTAATGCTGTTTAGTAATTAACCAAAAAAATCCAGGAAAAAGAATAGTAAATATAAAATAATAAATACTAATAAAATACTTATATATGTATAAAAAATCACAAAATATTTGTAATAAAATGAATTAGATCTCTGTAGGAAAATAAAACCTTATAATTGTCATTAAGACTTGGTGGATATGACCTATATCTGGAATGCCCCAGTAGAAGCCTAGATCTAATTTATAAAAAAATTTTATAAAACAAATTGGAGAAATAGAGTAGTAGAATAGTATTCTACATTAAGAAGATATAAATCTGTGTGAGAATCCATATAATTCTTTGTAGAAAGCTTGGTGGGGAAATTTTCTGTGAGGGTCAAAGAAGGTAGACAGAGATGTGATATTCTAGTAGGAGGACATCCTAGAACACTGATCTCAGAAAATGGGATAGGAGGGATGATGAGTTCTGATAAGATCACAAAACTGGCAGGGAAACAAGATATAGGAGACAGGAGCAGTTTTAGCTGTTTGGATTTCTTCTGTAGGTCTCTTTCAGCTAATAATAACAACTTAAGAATTCTCTTTACCTTGCGGATAATTTCATCCTTCATAAGGTAGAGGAAAGAGACTTAAAGGAACTGCTGTTTTGGACTGTTTCTGACCAAGAATGAGAAAATAGAAGTGATGGGAAGAAGTGCAAAGATTAATGTATGTAATTAATGTAACATATGGTGCATACTTGGTTTATTTTATAAAAACATACTTAGAAGATGGATGCAAAGTTTAGTAATTGAGGAAAGAATGCAGAGAAGTAGGAGCAAGATCCTGTCAGATCCTTTTAGAAGGAACAGCTTGTCATAAATGTTAGATTAGGGCCAAGAATTAGTTAAGTGGACTGATAAAACAATTCTTTGGGGATACCTTCCTTTGCTTCAATTTCTTCATCTGTAAAATGTGGATATCAATAGCACTTAACACCTAGAATTGAAAATAAAATGAGATAATAGCTGCAAAGCACTTTGTGAAACTTAAAAGTATCATATATATAAAGTCTTCTTATTATATTTGTATTAATTCCTTCTATAGCTTGGATATCAAACTTAAATTTGAAGCAAAGATTCTTTATCCCTTATTCCATCCCTCCCCCACTTCAGTTGTGGTTTCCATGCTTTATTTGTATTCCTTGAACTCTAAGGCGGCATGGTCCAGTTAGAATTTCAAGTCCCATAAGTAGCCCTTAGTCATGTTTTTATAGCACAGAGCCCCAGCTAGATATCAGTATGTTCAGATTTGAAATTTGGCAGTAGAGATCTTCCTGCTTCACTGATTGGCTGAGTATACTAAGGCCTGCCTTGACCTCATGAATCCTATAAAAGCCAGTGCAGAAAGGAGACCCAATTCTCTGGGACTGGTTGTTCACTTTCATTAGATCTGCTTTTGTTGTTGATTTATGGGCTTTCCTGTGAAGAACTGGGAGACCTTGATAATTGTCACCATCTATCCTTAATACTGTTATCTATTAAACAAGATTGAATTTTTGGGTGGTGCATCTGTCTCATTGACTCAGTATTACCAATTCCCACTCCTGAGTCAGGATGGGACCATTGTGCAGATGACCAATAATTGATTCATCAGTTTTTTTTCTTTTAGTTGCATTGATTTTATTCACGTAAAAGCTTTTCTGGAGGTAGTATGTGGCTGTGGAAAGAAACTTTAGAGATAGGAAGATGGGTTCAGATGTTGTCTCTACAACACTCTAGACAGGGGATTGTAGAGAAATTACTTAATCTCTAAAGTACCTTAGGCAACAACATATTACTAAAATTTGTAAAACAAGTATAGATTAGCACTAGTAGATTTCTTTATTAAATAAAAATTTCTTTATTAAACTTTCTCTATACTAGTCACATGTGAAGTCTCTTCTCTACCCAATTGAAGTTTTTTCATAATCGTAATTATCCTTTTTGTTGTTTGTGATTTCTATCCTTTGTTTTCTTGAAAATATTTTCTCTGTTCATAATTTATAAAGACACTTCCTTCTGGTATCCTTTGATTTTCTTTCATGATATAGCCTTTTATATTTAGGTCATGGATCCACTTAGAATGCAGTAGTAAATGTGTTATAAGATGCTGGTCTTAATGAATTTTCTATAAAAATTTCTTATTTTTTCCAATAGCTCTTGTGGAAGAGGAAGCCCTTTCACCAATAGTTTATGTTCTTTGGGGTATCCAGTACTGAATGGCTTATTTTTTAATAATTTAAATAATTATTGCTTTTTAAAAAAAAGTGTTTGAAATCTGATAATCCCATGCCCCTTCATTCTTGCTTTTTTATTATCTCATATACTTGAAAATGAATTGTGTTATTTAATTTTATAAAGTATCCTCTTATTAGTTTGATAAGTATGGTACCACATTTTAAAATTAATTTAGGTAATGGAATCACCTATTTGATGTTTTTTTGTTTTTATTTTTATGATGTTAGTGAGGCCCCACCTGGAATAATAAATGCCTTGCCATTTAAAGTACATTTTTACTGGTATCATATTTTTATATTTTAATTTTATGTTTTTATGTTATATTTACATTTCCCAATAATAGAATAAGAAAGGGGAAAAAACAGTTTAGCAAAATTAACCGACATATTGGAAAAGTCTGATATTATATGCAGTGTTCCAGCATTCATGTTCTTTTACCCCTGCAAAGAAGTGGATAGGAAGAAAAGATAGTCTCATCTTTTCTTTCAGGTCAAGCTTGGCCAGTATTATCTTACATTATTCCATTTAAATTCTATAAAATTCTTTTTATTTACATTGTTATTGTGTGCGTATTGTTTTTTTAGTTCTAACTTTACTCAGTTCATATAAATATTCCTCTGGTTTTCTTTTGTTTATCATAGTCATCATTTCTTATAGCACAATAAAATTCCATTACATTTTGTGCCCCAATCTAGTCAGCCATTTTCTACTAATGGGTATCTATTCTATTTTCATTTTTTTACTGTTACAAAGAAGTGCTGCTAATAATATTTTGATATATCCTGGTATTTTTTCCTGCCATTGATTTCCTTGGTGTATATGCCTAGCAGTAGAATTTTTGCATCAGAGTATAAAGACATTTTAGTTACCTTCCCAGCCTAATTCCAAATTGTTTTCCAGAATGGTTGGACAGATTCACAGAATGTTAGTGTCCTTGTCTTCCAGTGGCCCCTTCTAATACTGATTCCCTTTCCAATTATTTATCTTTATTATTGTAATGTAGTTTTATTTGTATTTGTAACATAAATCTGGAATCTGTCTTGAAAGGTCAGCATACAGATATTTTATGCATTTTATTGTAATTGGAATGGGATTTCTCTTTCTGTTGTTTCATCTTGTTTTCTGTTAGCATTGTATTGAAATGCTAATAATTTTTGTGAATTTATTTTTCTATCATATTACTTTGCTGAAGTTATTAGTTTCTTCACTGATTAAAAAAAATAAACCATCACACTCTCTGCAAGCTGTATTCTTAGCTGGCTTAAACAGCAGCTGTGGTCCCTTTCTCCTAAGGCTGTCAGAGCTCCCACTTCGCCAACCATGTGTTGGTGTGTAGAATGAAACCTTAGCTGACCCAGTCGTTAGGTGATCCCATTCTTGACTGCCATTTACTACCTAGGAAACACTGGACAATCCAGTCACCTTTTGTTTCCCTCCATATTTTGAGAAGCTGTAAGACTAGTTAGGAAACAAACTTCTGTGCCCTGGTGCTGGCCATGACTTTGCATTTCTTTTTCCTCCTTGGGGCCTTTAGAGCAGTTGGCTGTCTCCATCCCAGCCTCAATTCTAATTTATTGTGGGTGAGAAATAGCCATCCATTCTTCCCAGAATTTGAGCAAGAATAAACAGCCTGGATGTGCTTTTTTTAAATGGACAGACTTGGTGGTATAAGTTAACATAGATATACCTCTTTTATCTCATTTAATCCTTATAATAACTCTGAAATAGGTGTTAATATTATCCCCATTTTATAGACGAGAAGACTGTGTCTGGGAGAATTTGTAAATCAGTCAGCTTATTTGCATCAAGTATTACTATGCTCCAGGCTTTTTATTAAGTACTGGGGACTCAAAGAGAGGCAAAAACTGTCCCTTTCATCAGAACTTACTGTCTTCTCTTATCCAAAATGGTGATTGGAATAGCTTTAGTTTTCAGAAAGATTTATTTATGAAACTCTCAAAGTCATGATAAAGATTTTTTAAAGGTCATCATCCATTACTATTATGTATTCAGCTATACTACAAAATTGCATGATTTTGAGTTGTGGTTCTTTCCTTTACCTAAGTTTTCAGTCCTTGTTCCTTAGACAATTTAGACTCCATAAGAGTTGCTGTGATCCCACTCTAGGGCTGTCCTTTGGCTAGCCTACTTCTTAAAAGATAGGCACACAATTCTTATCATCTTTTGCACTGAAGCTTACCTTAATTTAGACTCTATTCTTATGTCTAAAAAACTAAGAGTTGGCCAGTTTCAAAAAATTAAATTGTTGGTGAAAAATAAGTTATCTTCTACATCCACAGTGATGGGGGCCATAGGAAGCAATAGGTTCTTCCCTAGCTGAGGAGGCGCACCGGCCCTTTGCTATCCCAATTTCCCACTTCATTTTACTTGGGATTTGTTAGTGAAGCTCTTGGAAGTCAGGAAGCTTTTTGAATAGTTTCTTTGAAGAGTAGAAATAAACTGAGGTTAACTTAGTATTGGAAATATATAATAAAGCAAGTGAAGAAAAAAGGTCAGAAGTTGGAATAATAGCAAGGACAGTAGGTTTTGAGTAATTATAAAAATATATTTGTTAAAGCTCTTTTATCTCATTTTCTACTATCTGAAGAAACTATACTTTAACAAACCTTTAAAAATTGCTTTAATATTTCTATCCTGTTTAATTCATCATTTCCTGATTTATGTGTGTGAATATATTAGAAGGACTTGGTTGGGATTAAAACAGGTCTCTAGGAATATATCTTGAAAAAGGCTAGGAGAGGATGAGTGATTCTTTGTTTTCTAAGGGATTAGGCTCATTTCTTTGGTTTCATGTCTTCCTACTCATCACCAACCCCCCTCTCTGTGGAAAAGGCTGGGGGAATATTTTAAGATTCAAGGTGCTATGGAAAAGAATTATCTGGGGAAAATGCATCTGTTTTGCCCTTACTGAAAATTAGGCAACAATCAATGCCTTTGTTTTTTCTTAATTTAATAAAAAGTATATTTTAGGCTAGGAAATAAAAATAAAACATTAAATTCCAACTAGAGCATTGTATTTATTTATACCTTAATTTTCTCTGGCCTTTCTAAGAACTCAAAGACAAAAAAGTACAGATGTGTGTGAAGATCTGTCTAAGAAGTGATTGAAAAAGGTGGTTAGTAAGAAGTTCCTAAACCCTGCAGGTCTTTGCTAACTGTTCTGCTTGGTCAGCCTAGCTTTAGCTGGACCATGAAAGATTTAACATAGTCCTGTGGCAGCCTGTCTGCTTTGCAGACTGTTGTCTTTAAGAAAGGGTGTTACCTGATATGCCATGCTGGTTCAGGTTGCTCCAGTTTACACACATTTAGTTCTTATTGCCAAGACCACTAAACCTCAGTGCCGAACAAATGATACTTCCAAATGGACTTGGAGACAGAGACATTTTGACCTTGGAGTAAGATATAGGTAATAGTTGTAAACCTTTTGGATTTCCACCCCTTTAAATAGATAATGGAATACTGTTTTTTCTTTCTTTCTTTCTTTCTTTCTTTCTTTCTTTCTTTCTTTCTTTCTTTCTTTCTTTCTTTCTTTCTTTCTTTCAATTTAATAGCCTTTTATTTACAGGTTATATGCATGGTTAACTTTACAGCATTAACAATTGCCAAACCTCTTGTGGAATACTGTTTTGAATGAAATAACATCTTCATATCATATCATCTGTACTCAAATATATTTTTCAAATTGTGGTGTTAGTACCTAAAGTGAATTTAATAAATAAAGTTTTCAGTTATATGTTTGTGAGTTGAAGATTCTAAAAATATGCATAGTAGTAAGATACTAATAAAGTTTCACAAATAATGAAGCTTGACAGATATATTTCAGTCCTCATCTGAAAAATGTCTGTTATTCTGGGAAATAAAAGTTTGATGGAAATTCAAACTGTTTACTTGAGGGTTGTGTTGATAAAAGGGAATAAAAAAATTCAAAAAGAAAGTCAAATGTATATTTGTAGAGGTAAAAAGTTAGTAGTACAGGAATCAGAATTTTAGAAGTATAAAAATTCTGCTCTTAACTCTTCTCCCTAATTTTTAGTGAATTGAGATAATTACAGTAGTAATAGCTGACATTTAGTTTTTAAAAGTTATGTTAATAACATTTGAATCTAATATATAGTAAATACCGATAGTATAAAATTCTTTTGAAAAATTTAATAGCTAGTAATAGCTAATATGAAACTTGTAAAAAAATTAATGATTTTTGTGCACTAAAGTTGTTTAAGAAGTTGAAAACGTTCAAAATGTAAAGCTTTTGGGAGTAGTGAACTGCTTAAGAGGAAGATTCATTTCTAAAATAAAAATACTTCTTGATATTAATTTTCATAAGAAATATGCATATTTATAAATTGTGTTCTAAAGACAAAAATTGTTTCAATATTTAAATCAACTTTTTTTTATCTTAACAGATTCATGGAAATATGTATTACTTTAATATTGCCTTGGAATTAATGAAGTGGAAATACAGATCAAAGCAATTTGGAGAAAATAGAAAACACAGTTTTATTCAGCAGACTCTCTTGAGGTAAGATTATACTTCTCATTAAAAAGTTAGATTTGAATGTTTTCAGCATTTATTAAGTGCTTAATAAATGTTTGTTGATTGATTGCTGTCTCAGGAATATGTGAAATAAATTAGTCATCTAATGTCATTATGTTACCTGCAAAAAAGAACTAAAGATGTTCTTAGTTATTCTTTAAATTTTAGATCATTATACATTTTAAAAATTATTATCATTATTTTTTTTATTATTTTTGCTGAGGCAATTGGGGTTAATGACTTGCCCAGGGTCACACAGCTAGGAAGTATTAAGTGTCTGAGTCTAGATTTGAACTCAGGTCCTCCTGACTTCAGGGCTGGTGCTTTATCCACTGAGTCTCCTAGCTGCCTCCATTTAAAAAATTTCATTTTAATAGTATTTTTCCAGCTACTTGTAAATGTTTTTCAACATTCATTTTTGTAAGATTTTGAGTTCCAAATTTTTTTTCTTACCTCCTTCCTTTCTCTCTCCTTTCCCCGAGCTATCAAGCAATCTGATATAGGTTATATGTATACATTCATTTTTAACACAATTCCACAAGTTATGTTGGGAAAGAAAAATCAGAACAACAGGGAAAAACCAGGAAAAAGAAAAAAAACCAGAAAGATGAAAATAGTATGCTTTGATTTACATTTAGTCTCCATAGTTCTTTTTCTGGGTGCAGATGGCATTTTCAATCGAAAGTTTATTACAGTTGCCTTGGATTGTATTGCTGAGAAGAGCTAAGTCTAGCATAGTTTAGATCATTATATTTCCAGCAGTTTTTCCTGTACTTGTTGAGTAACTTCAGTTGGTAAGTTTATTTATTGTTGCTTCATATAATTTTCTTCATTCAAACCATAGATTATAACTTTGTTTAGCTCTGTAAAGATTTTAACTTAAAAGGTTAAAAACCTGTCTTCCCATTCTAACGATAACAAAATTCAAATGTGAATTTATTTTGAAATTTAATTATCTTCATATGAAAATTTAATGCTTTACATGTTAGGAACAAATATTAGACCTCTCCAAGCAACAAATTCAGAGTTTATAATTTATCACGAGCAGCAGAAATTACTATATGAATGTAATAACTAGAGAATGTGAAGTTATTCTAAACTATTAGGTCAGCTGTGTTGGTAGAAGTACAGAAATTTAGGGACCAGTTCATTTAACAAAAATGATTGGTATTTAGTTTATTAGTCACGGACATGTAAATGATCCTTCCTAGATTGATTTTAAAAGTATTTAAAATGTCAAGCTGTTTTACCCATTGGCTTTTATATTAATGCAGTAATACTATTATGTGAATAATAATAATAATAGAAAAGTCAATCTTATTCCCTTCATGTCCCATCTGAGTAAGAGAAGAGAGGTTCTCTGGTACCTGTTTGGACTATTGTTTATTCTCACATTTTCCATAACCTTCACACAAAGTAACAGAAATTCCAAGGAGTCTTGGTCACTGGCAGTGAAGAGTTAAGGGGTCCCAGCACAGTTTACTCATTGAACTCTTTGAATCTAGCTCCCTCTCTTGCCCTTTTTCGACTTTTCTTCATTTAAAGCTTAAACATTTCTCCTTCGATGAAGAGAGATTTTTTTTTTAAATCAGTCTATAAACTTTGAAATATTTGTTGTGTCTACTATGTGCCAAGCCATGTGCTTATTTCCTAATTATATGAGTAAACATGTTTGTCTTCAGAATTCGTTTCTAAGAATTGAATAGTTATTAAGTCAGCAGATGTTGATTTTGTTGTGTATGAAAGATGCAAAGAAGTATGTGACATGATCTTTGCCTTATAATTTTGGGGGAAAATAAGGCATTTTGCAGTTTCAGTGATAAATAGTCACTGTCAGAAAGGTACCAGCAACTTAATCAGAGTTGCCCCTGGAGTGTTCTGGGAGTATCTCCATGAAGTGGGAATTTCAGGTTGGTCTTGCAACTGTCAGAAGGATGGTTAGCTGTGATAGAGGACATTCTTAAGTAGGGAAAGGTCTAAGTAAAGAAGCAGTTAGGGGCAGAAAATTAGATAGGTTCCTAGCTTCTGAACTGTCCTTAACTTCTCACTCTATTTCACCTGCTTATCCAGTCACCAGTTTGGTTACTTTTACCTCCTCAACAATCTGGCCTTCATCTTTTTCTTTCTGTCAGGGTACTGCACTAGTTCAGGGCTTCATCAGGTCTTGCCTAGCCTCCTGCTTAGTCTCCCTATTTGCTCCAAATGTCTCCCTTCCCCTGTCTGCATAGTTGCCAAAGTGACTGGGCCATTATACAAATGTCAGCTACTACTATTGGATATGATTTGAATAAACTTTTGTGAAAAGGCCATATTGATAAGAGAACCTAATTCTTATTAGGTTGGGAATATAAATAATTTTTAGGCATATTGAGATCTCTCTACTGGGGATGATGTGGTTTTAATTCTTGAACATGCTTATTTCCTCTGTGATATTTATGGAGACTTGATTATATTATGTTTTCTTATTTTGCTCATTGAAACTTGATCATATTATTTTTTATTTTTCTCACTGAGGTATATGTAGTTCAATTCAGTGAGGATTTATTAATTTCTGTCCATGTGAATTGTGCCAAATATAAGGAATACAATAACTAAAATGAAATGATCCTTTCCCTCAAGCTTATATTTTGCCCAGGAAAAACAACAGGTACAAAGATCATTTAATAGAACTATCTCACATGTCCTATGACCTTCAAGCTCCTTGCTTATCCAGACTACGTCCAGGCTTAGGGGTTAGCTCCAAGAGGCCATTTGTCTTTTGTCTTTTTATATCCTCTTCTCTCTCCCAAGTTTTTATTCTGGGAAAATCTCTGAATATAGCTTGTATTTATTTCACACAGATAGGTAACAGTCCCTCACTTCTGGATGGATATTAATGAATGCAAATTGGGTAGAGGACTATTATGATTTTTTTCTCAGAGAAAATATTACAGTCTAAGAAACTTAACAGATACTTACACATAGGTTTGGAAATACATAAAGCAATGACAGTAGTCCTTGAGCTCCTCTTGGAAGGAACCAGAATCTGAGATCACACTAAAATTTCAGTGAAACTTTTTGTCTTTCACTACAATCTACATATGGTCCCTTCTAGACCAGTAGGGTCGTCCAGAAGTGTGGACTTTCTTTTCCTCACCTCCCAATAAGACCAAGGCTCCACAGCCACTTCTGTCAGACCTATACTGTCCAGATCTGTGTACTAGAAGAGGCAGCTGTGGCACAAAGGGAAGAGCCCTGGGTTGGGAGTCTGAGCACTGACCTGCTATTTCACACCTTTGTTATCGTGGTCCAGTGGTCTCAGTTTCCTTAACTGTCATAGGAGGGTGCCTTTCTCACTTCCTGCTAGATCTATAACAATGTTGCTCCGAAATAAAGCATAGTATCAATAGAGGAAGATAGAGTATAAGCATCCTGTGTAATGACTTTAACCTGTAATTGCTTCTTTAGCTGCAGGAGCCATTTGGGCAAACCTTTCTCTAAGAAGCACACTGCTTAGGAACTATTCCTGATCTTTGCTCAGAAATTCAGATCTCGACTCTTGAACTTGAAGTTACTCTTGAAATAACTCCAGAGGCTAGTCATACCCAAGAAGTTTCTGTTTTGTGACTGAAGTGCTGGATGATGCTTTTCATGCTGCCTAGGAATTCCTTTCCAAGGGGTCCAAGAAGACATTATCTATATGGATGATTAGCTTTTCTTTGTCCCAAGGCAGTGAGCTACCTTCTCTCCTGGCTTCTTCTTTCTCTTAGGCTGGAGCTCTCATCTTCTGCTTTAGAGGTGAGCACATACAGCCCTTCTGTGCTCCCACCCAAAGGTAGCCATTATCACATCCTGAGGCTTGTGGGCATTTGAAAGCTCTTTGCTATTCTGAGGTTTGTTTCCTGAACTGGAAAAATGTGAAAAGATCTAAATAAGTTTTTGTACTCATGTTTATAAGCTGGCCAAGGGTTGACTCTTGAAGAGTCTGTTTTCTGAAGTGTTTGAATAATAAAATCACCTTGGGGGTAGCTCCAGTCATTGTGACCTATCCCTTGAATTTGCCAAGGGGTGACTCCAACCAGTTCATTGCGCAGTAGCTCCAGTTACTAAGATTTATCTGAGTCATTTTAACAAGGTGCCTGTGAGCTCATCTGAAGTTTCAAACAAAGTCTTATTGCCATTGCAAACTCCTCAAGCAGAACTAGAGAATAGTGGAAGGAGTACTGGATCAACGTGGGAATTTGTTTCGCCTGACTGCATATTTTGTTAAAAAGAGTTTTTTTTTCCTTTTAGTCATTGTTGTGTGTGTTTGGGGGGGGGTGGGAAGAGAGAGAGAGAGAGAAAGAGAGGGGGGGAGGGAGAGAAAGAGAGAGAGAGGGGAAAGAAAGTTGACTTTTGTTAATTGAAAAAAATAATTAAAAAAGAAAGAGTGCTAATTGTAAAGTGAAAAATAAAGAATGTAGATCCCGCTTCTGCTAAGCCCGTTGTGCAAATTAGAAAGCCTATGTGTGCCTTAGTTTCCTTCTCTTTAAAGTGAAGGGATTAGACTGTCTTAGGTTTCTTTAGATCAGTGACCCTGTGAATTAGGGTATAATTGACCCTTGATCAATCTCTTCCATATAAAACATATGAATTTGCAGGAGAGGGATTAACAACTCTGAGAAATCAAGAATGGCATTTAGTAGATAGAGATCCCTTTTCACTTAGTCATTGAAATCCCCATTGAAATCTGTAGTGTTGATTTGGTAACTGAATAATAGAGAGTATTACTTTTAAAGGTAAACACACAACTATTGGTAACTTATCAAGTCATATGAATCTAATTTGGGTCCTAATTTATGCTAGTTTGTAACTCGTGTGTTTAGCACTTAAAATGAAGTTAAACAAGAAGACAGATGAAGTTAGATATGGAAAGGAATTTGCAAACTTTTAGGAAAACCATCTAAATGCAAAATATGATTATTAAGTGGTCTCATTTTCATGTTTTGCTAGGGTTCATCCATTTTGCTCCTCAGCCAATATATTGTTTTCTTATAGTGCTTATAGATTGTTTTGATTGATACTAGTGTGAATGCCTTGTAAGATGGAGGGTTGATTAGTATTCTTACAGATTATCATTAATATTGATATTTTATTGAGTGGAACATTTGATTTAATTGGAGTTGGGAACACTCATTAAGCATTTTTGTCCCCCAGTGCAGATCTTAATATTCTCTTTAATTTATATTTCAGGGAAATGCCCAGGACATTGAGAAGTGTATTGACTTGCCTAGGTCACACAGCCATAATGTGTCTAAGGTGGGAGTCACACTCAGGGCTTCTCACATTATTGTCACTGATGTTGTCTTTATTGGAGTTTAGCTTGGAACTTTCCTGCTATGCTTTTATATAGAATGGCCTGTGGCTTCTTGTAGAAATATATTAAATGATTACTTGAATCAAAGAATTAGGATGTAAGTTTATCCACTGTAGACTCACCAGAGCAGCCTTCGGATGACATCAGTAGTGTATCTGACAATAGAGGTGACGTTCTGTTACCCTGTGATTTTTATCTCTCTGCTAGGTCATGTGCATACACACCATTGTTTTATGCAGACAGCGTGGCCAACAGTTTGAGTCTGTGGCAGCCAGGTAGAAAAGTGGAGAGAACCCTGGATGGGAGTCAGGAAGACCTGAATTGAAATACTATTTCAATACTTCGTAGTAATTTGCTATAGACATATTTCCTAACTTGTCTGTACCTCAGTTTCCTTATCTGTGAAATGAAGGGATTGGACCTGTGAAATTGGACCTGTAAGGTTGCTTTTGATTATATACTATGATAGTGGTCTCATTCTAGTACAGTTTATTGGTTGAAGTCTATATTTGTAGTATAAGAATATATCATCTGTCAATCTGTGAAATATTTGATAAGTGCTAAATTTGTATAGCCTTCTGTTATTTGTCACAGTTTCTACTGTTTCCTTGTGTAATTTACATTGACCACTAAGTCTTGGTCCCATAAGGAAAAGCCATCTAGAGTTTTTGATAACAGAGACTTGGACATGAATTGCCATTATAAACCCTCTGTTTCTGCAAACAGCTCCTCATGAATTAACGTTTTCTATGTTTCTTTAAAATTTATTCATGTGATATTGTCCATCTTGAATCTAAGTTGTTTTATAGGCTATGTACAGAGAGAAACTTTACCTTCTCTTACATTATGCAAATCCAGTGGTGTATACTTATCAGACTTTATTATTATTGTTTGGTGAAATACCAGTGTGTGTGTGTGTGTGTGTGTGTGTGTGTGTGTGTATGTGTGTGTGTGTGTATCTTTTTACCAAGCTGCTAATTCTCTTTTGATAACTTTCTCGCAGTCTTAGTTCTTTCCCCAGTTTTTCTCTGCCACTCTCATTGATTTTTAAAGTCATGTTTTTATTCTTTTTAAAAAGTGGTGCTTAGGTTTTTTTAGGACTTCTTGTTGGGCTTAGATGTCCAATTTGCATTCTTTGTATTTTACTTGTATTGTTTCTTCTGTGTGTTGAGCTTCCTTGTCCCCATAGTAGCTTTTTATGGTCAGGTTCTTTTTTTTTTTTTTCTTGTTGTTTACTCATTTTTCCAACTTATTTTTTGACTTTGAACTTTGTTGTAATTGGACTCTGTTCTCCTCTTGGGAGAAGAGAGGAAGAAATGACTGACCTGAGTTTCTGTTATGTCCAGCTTGATCTGGAGGACTGTAGGTTTCTAGTCTCTCCAAAGTAGTGTAATGTGGGGAGAGGGCTGGTCACTACTTTCTTGAGCAACAGTCTTCTCTTAATTGCTCTTCTCTGCCTGGGCCTGTGACCCAGAACTGGATAATGGGTGCAAAGCTGCCAGATATCATCAGATCCCAAGCCCAGTGCTAGAACAGGGATCTTCACCAGATGCTCAGTCCCCTTACCATCCCTGAGTCCTGATGTCACTGCTTCCAGTCGCTGCTGTCTGTCCTCATCACTACCACTTTGGGCCAATGCTGCCTTGCCTAGCTCTTGCTTCAATATCTGCAGACTTCTATCTTCATAAGGTTGCTGAGATGGAAAAATGGCTCACTGTGACTTTCTCTTGCTTTTCCACCCAAAATTCTGTTTGAAATTTTCTGAGGTCATTTTGTAGATGTTTGGGGAGAGGTTTAACAGTGGTGATCTTTCACTTCACCGTCTTGACAGAGACCTATCTTGTTCTAAAAGTATTTCTTTAGTTTTTTGACCTATTTATCATGTCTTACAGATTTCTCTAAATCCTCCTTTCTCCTTTTAGATGTAGAAGCTTTAATTTATTTTATAATTGCTTTAGGATGATGGGCCCTGTTAAGTTTTTGTAAATAAGTCCAAAGCAGTATATAAATGTATTCATTCTTCCTATTTATTTTTGAGATATCAGTAATTCTTTTAATGCATTCATTTATGGTTTTTTGAGTTCTTTTTTTTATTCTGATGTGTTCTGCTTGGGAGAGACCAAGATATTTGTAGATACTTCCTTAATCTACTGGTTCAATGTAACCTACTGTAAGCTTGAAGTCGTCAGTCTCTATTTTTCCTTGTCATATATTTAGGATTTTATATTCATTAAGTCTGAGTGACATTTTGATATTGTTGAAGAAAATCTCTGTGAATTGAATGAGCTGTTTAATTTATTTTTTGGTAACTTATTTTCAATAAAGCTTGATTTTTTTCATATGCATCAAGTACACATATGTTCAAGTTGGTAGAACATTTTGGCTCAACTCCTATAATAAACATAACTCATGTTTAAAAGAACAGGTAACAGATTTAAGACTAGACAGCGCCATTGCTAACATTTTCATCTCCATTGTTTTTGCCTTATTTTGTAAATGTGACTGTTTAGATCTTGCTTAATTTAAAATGACAAAGAATTCATACAGTTTAATAAATGTTAAATTCAAGTAAATATATTAGCGAGAATTCAGAATTTGAACACGAATTGGTGACATCTTAGATTTTTTTTTTTGAGGAGTGGGGGACAAAGCATTTGGGATTAAGTGACTTGTCCAGAATTACACAGCTAGTTAGTGTCAAATGTCTGAAGTTGGATTTGATAGAGGTGATATATCCACTGTGCCACTTAACTGTCCCAGACATCTTGGGATTTAAAATTTTTCCTGGGTGTTCTAGTCTTTTAGATCATAACAAACTTGGGAATTTAATATTGTTTAAATAGAGATGACAGAAGACAATATGATGCTTCAGTACCTTATACCATAGATAGGTTGACACAATATTTGCAAATCATCTAAGTTTAAAGTTACTTCAGAAAATAGTTATGGATTAGTGTAGAAAGAACTTGCTTATGATTTTTCTGGAGCAGAGGATTGGCAAACTCACTTTCAAGGAGTGGGGGGGCATTTTGACATTTTCAGATAAGTTTTAATATAGTTAATATGGAAACATGTTTAAAAGAATTGTATGTATATAGCCTTTATCAGAGTGCTTGGGGAGAGAGGAGGTATGGGAAAGAGGGAAAAAATTTGGAACCCCAAACCTTACAGAAATGAATGCTAAATTTTTTCTTTACATGTATTCGAAAAAACAAAATATTGTTGAGAAAAAGAAAGTTTTAGTATATTTGCAAAAGGAAAAGTCAGTCTTAGTATCTCTCCATCCCCACTTCCTAAGTAGTTGGTTGGGTTTGGGCCATTGTTGGCCATCCCCACTTTAGAATATCTTTTGGAGGAATCCAAAAAACACCAAATTTGATAATGCTCAAAGAAAGGGTGAGCAGCACCTTTAAAAACGCACTCAGGACTGTAATGGAAAGTTTTAGACTGGAGGTTTTTCCCCCAGATACCAACCTCATTATATTACTTTTTTTTTTGACAGCCCAAGTCACATTCTGCTTAGAGAGGCTGCCTAGCATAGTAGATAGTTGGCTGCCCTTGGAGTTAGAAAGTTCTGGCTTAAAGTCCTTCCTCTGCCATATTAGCTTCATGACTATGGGTAAATTACTCAAATTCTTAGTGCCCTGTGGGATTCTCAAAGATTTAAATGATGGAGTCACCCACCTTTATTAGTAGAAGTTGTTTCCATGCTGAAAATTCCCCATGCATCTGAAATGATGATGTCAGACCCAAATAAGTCATTTTAAATGTCATCTTAAGCCTGTTTTAACAGAATAGCTTTTAGGTTGGCTATGACTATTGACAAATCTCTAGCTCTATCCTACTGCAATAGGGACACTCTGTAAGATCTTTCTATATTAAGGTTTGGATTAGATTGATGTCTTTTGAGATCCCTTTTAATACTGAGATTATGATTCTGGGAACCTCTTTAGGAATAAGAAGTGACAGCTTAAAGGTCAGCAAGATCAATATGAAATAGAATGAATAGTAGAGGGTCTGATTAAATGACAAAAATATAATTTCAACCCCTAGTACATATTTCTGCCTCTGAGGCTTGGTAGAATGTGTCTATCCCTTGACGGGGCCTGGTTATAACATGTTCTGGCTGAGGAATTGGTATCCTTTATGATTGTGGTGGCTGAAACCTCTCTAGTATTTGACCAGGGGAAATCCTTAAAAGTTCCCAGTGAGGGTCCGGAAAGTTTTGGCATCATGTACAGAACTAGATTTTGCTTATCAGATCTGATTTATAAAAGATTTAGATTTGAATATAAATTCAAATTGAATATAAAATAATAAATCATATTAACAACAATAAGGATCATATTATATGATTATGTCAATATAATCAGTGTATCAATATACTGTAATTAAATCAATATAATTATTTATATAATTTATACAAATTCGGATCTAAATATTTGGAAATACACTGATGTGTAGATCAAGCTAATGTACTACAAATAACAGCACTACCTAAACTAATTTACTTATTCAATTCTAATCCAACGAAACTCCCAAAAGAAAATTTTGTTGTTTTTCTAGAAAGAATAATGTATTTGAAGAGAATAAAAGGTCAACAATTTCAATAATGATAAAAAGTGGGAAGAAAGATCTTAATCATTGCTAGATCTTAAATTATACTGCAAAGTCATAGGCATTAAAATGGTTTAGTAGTATATTTTAAAAAAGAGGTTGGTCAATGGAATAGAGTAAGCTACATAATATGCAGAACAAATACAGTAATCTAGTATTTGATAAATCTGAAGACCCCAATTCTTGGGGGAAGGATTCTGTATTTGGCAAAAACTGTCCTAAAACCAGACAGCAGACTGGGAAATATTAGATTTAGACTAATACCTTACTATATACACCAAAATAAATGCCAATGGATACATGGCTTAAATATAAAAACAGAAAATCATCAATTAAAGAAACAAAGAATAAAGAACCTTTCAAATTTATGGTTAGGGAAAGAATTCATTACTTAAATTGATGGAATCACAGAAGGTAAAATAAGAAATTTGGGTTATATAAAATTATAAAACTTCTTTGCAGATAAATCTAATTGTAAAAACATTAGAAAGGAAACAGGTAACAAAAAATATTTGCAACGTTTCTCTGATAAAGGTATCAGACCAAGATATACATACACACGTGTGTGTGTGTGTGTGTGTGTGTGTGTGTGTGTGGTGTGTGTCTGTGTATTTATGTAAGTAGATATATGTAGCTAGGTAGATATAATCGTTTTTGTTGTTGTTCGTCTTTCTTTCTTGGAGGACCTAGATGTAGTGGGAGATCTGGGTCTTTTTAGGCTGAGTTCTTTATCAGGTCTCAGTTTGACTGAGGTAAGACCCAAGCAGTGATTAAGGCTAAGAAGTTACATAATCCAAAGACCCTCAGGGTTTCTGGCCAAAACAGCAATTGATATTTACAATCATTGTGAACAATCAAGGCCCCAAAAGTGACCATCTGGGATTGGCCTGGGACTTAATCATTGATCAGTCAGTGAGAGCTAGAGTGATTGGGGTTTAAGACATGATCTTACCTATAAATCCTAAGATATCTTGCAAAATTTTAGTGATCAAAAATTATATTTCTTTGGGAGACCACTCACAGATAAGGGTGTGATACCCAATGTGGACAGAGGCAAGGGAAAAGAAAGAAGAAAGGGAAGGGAGCTAAGTGGCCCACTTAGTAGGACAGGGGCAGCTCCTACTCCTGGTTTCAGAAGCTGTTGTTTTTCCTTTGTTCTTGAAGAGGATCGGGACCTCAGGAAGGTGATATATTGGATTTAAATGAGAGAGGGCTGGGCAAGGGCCATCTCTAGTTGTTTTGATCTATATCTTGCCACTGGACTCAGGGGTGTGTGTGTGTGTGTGTGTGTGTGTGTGTGTGGAAATGATGAAAATTTATGACGAATGAATGGTCAAAGGATATGAACAGGTAGTTTTCAAAGGAATAATTATATTAACAATCATGTGGAAAACTGCTCCAAATCACTGAGAAATTAGAAAAATGCAAATTAAAGCAACTTTGAGGTTCTTTTTATACTTATCAGATTAACAAAGATGATAAAAGAGGAAAATGGTAAATGTTAGGCTGTAGATGGATGTGTACACACACACACACACACACACACACACGGATGTGAATTGGTCTGACCATTCTGAAAAGCAATTTGGAAGTCTTTCCCAAAAGTTATTAAATTTGAGCCCTGGTTTACCACTACTACGCCACACTTGGGAAGAAACCTGTGAAGAAATCAGAGACACATTTTTAAAAATCTATTTACATAAAAACATTTTAGTAGCTTTTTTTATAGTAGCTAAAATTTGGAAAGTAAAAGATATCTTCCTAGGAGTTAATCACTAAACAAATTTTGGGCTCTGAATTTAATATAATAGTATTGTGTTATAAGAAATTATGAAATGGAGAGTTTCAGAGGAAATGGAGAAGACTTTTATGCACTAATGTGGGGCTAAGTGAGCAAGATTAGGAGAAAAATATATATAACTATAATATCGTAGAGAAAAACAGCTTTGAAAAATTTTTAAATGGATTGACATTATGATAAATCAGAAATCTAAAGGAATGAAGATGAAATATATCACCTACTTCTTGACAGAGTGGTCATGAAGCTAAAATGTAGGCCAGAGAAGCCAGGGGAGATGGAATTGAAGAGTGAAAACATTGTGGACGTGGGGGATGGTCAGTAAAAATACCAGAAACCCATGAGAGAAAGTGTCAAGTTCAAATAATTTCAAGGAGACCAGTGCCACTGGACCACAAAGTTTACTGTGTATAAATGGTCATAGGTTTGGAGGGTTTAAGGTAAAAGAAGCCTGGAATGGTAGGGAGGTAGATTATGAAGGACTTGGAATCCCAGATGGAAGATTGTATATTTGATTCTGGAGGTGAGAGAGAACTGCTAGAGCTTATTGAATCGGGGGTTGTGGGCTCCTGATATGATCAAACTTGTGCTTTATTTTATTTTTATTTTTTCACTTAATAGTATTTTATTTTTTTTCCAATTACATATCAAGAGAGTATTCAACAATCTGATATAATTATACAGGTAAAATCATTTTAAACATATTGTGAATTAAAAATCAGAACAAAAAGTAAAAACTATGAAAAAAAGAAAAAAAGATGAAAATATTATGCTTCGATCCAAATTCAGTCTATAATTTCTTCTCTGAATGTGGATGGCTTGTGCTTTACAAAGATCACTTTGGCAGCCAAGTGGAGGGTGGATTGGATGGGGAGAGACATGAGGCAGGGAGACCAATTAGGAGGCTTTTATAATAATTCAGATGACAGATAAAGACTTCAGTGAAGATGGTAACTTTGTGAGGGAAGAAAGGGGTAAAATGTTTGACAGGATTTTGCAGTGGATTTGCTGTGTAGGGTGAGTGAAAAATAGCAATGACCTTGCAAGTTTGGGTGATTAGAATGATAGAGGTGCCATCTTCAGTGAAAGAACTGATTAGAAGGGAAAGGATTTGCTGAGAAAAAGATTGAATTTAGTTTGGGTACCATCTGACTTTGAGATGCCTATGTAACATCTGTCATCCAGTTATCTCAAAGGTAGTGGATGACATGGAACTGGAGCTCAGGAAAGGAAGTAGGGCAGGATATATGTATATCTTGAGCTCATCAATGTAGAAGATACTAATTGAACCCTCTGGAGATGATGAGATCACCAAGATATTAGAGAGGTGAGGAAAAGAGAGATCATCAAAGAGGTTTGAGGATATTCATATAGAAGTACCTGTGGGAAAAAGCAAAGCAGCAACCAACCAGGTGGCAAAAAGGACCTGACTGGCAATTGGATGGAAAGTAAAATACCCCTGATGACAGGAATGCATCTTTTTTTTGTATCAAATTGTGTATCCAATATCATATTGGGTGTTTAAAAATGCTTATTGATTGTTGGATAAAGAACATTGAATTTTCTGAGGAGAAGGTAGTTACTACTAAGACGTGACATAGTGGATAGAAATCAAATTGAAGGGTTTCAAGATGAGAATTTGCAGTATGAGCTGCCAGGATGAAGAGGTTTTTGTGGCAAGGTAGAGGAAGGCTGGAGAGTCAGGAGAACATCCTGAAGAGCTGGGCAGAGCATTTTATGACAAAAGGAGAAGATGGATAATAGGTGAACTGCCAGAGTACTCCACTGATACCCTTGCAATATCAGGATAAAGCAAGGAAAGCCTCTCAGGAGTTAAATGTTTGCAGGATGTAGATGAAAGTTCCACAAGATAGTTTGGGTTTGGGTTGGTGCTGTGCGGCTTTGGAATGAACTCCAGAATCTGTGAGATTATAGTTTGATTTGAGTATATTTCATAATTACCCAAGTTTACCTTGTTTCTCTCCAACAGAACATAATATTCTTGAGGCCAGGGACCATTTACTTTTTTGTCTTTGCTTTCCTAGCACCTAGGACAGTGTCTGCCTTAAGTAGAAGTACAAACTAAATAAAATTTTATTTATTTATTTTTTTTGGATAAACCGATGCACTTATGGCATAGACCCAGCATTCTTAACTATCCTGGTTGCTTTCCAATTCTAAGTATTTGGCTTTCCAGAGTTTGGAATTCTGCCCATTCCTTTATCCATATAAATGTCTTAATTTTCCTAGCCAGACTTCTCAAGCCTTCTACTTCCTTAATTTACCATTCTACTTCACACCTTCCTTTTCACTGCCAAAGATATTGAAAAAGTAGTCTTCATTCAGTGCTTCCACTAGAGAGTGGAAGCTTCTTAGTCTCTCTCTTCTAAATCATCTATAGTCTGCCTTTGAGCCTCATCATTTAACTGGAGTTGCCCTTCCCAAAATTACCACTGATCTTTAAATATTGCCAATCAATCCTATTCCTCCCTAATCTCATTGTGGCATTGGACACTGGATCATCTTCTAGGTAGTCTTGGTTCTTTAGGTTTTCATGACACTGACCTATACTGGTTTTCCTATCTGGTCCACTGCTTTGTCTCAGCCTTTTTTGACAAGTCATCATTCATGCCATCAACTAACTATCGGTGTTCTCAAAACTCTGTCCTGGTTCCCTTTTACTTGTTACTGTATAGTATCTCACTTGGTGGTCTCAACTGTTTTTCATATGTGCAGTTGTAATTTTTAAACAGATGATTTCCAGATCTACATATCTACCTTTAATCTCTCATGCTCTACAGTCACGCATCAACAACAACCCTGTGCCTTTTCTCTGGCTGTCCCCCATATCTGGAATGCTGTGCTCTTTTATCTCTGCCTCTTAATGTCTCTGGCTTTTGACAGTGATGGCATTATGACTAATTCATTGATCATCATATGTGAACTTAGAGGGAAATGTTTCTTAACCTTTTGGTCCCAGGATCTCTTTACACTCTTAAGAATAATGGAAGACCCTTCCAACAAGCTTTTGTTTGTCATCTGTTGATATTTACTATGTTAGAAATGAAACGTCTTCACATTATTATGAAAATAATTTTGACCTTAGTGACCCTCCCACTGACAGAGTCTTGGGGATACCCCAAAGTCCCTAGTGTAGGTTGAATCTAAACAGCACAAATAATACTTGTCCTAGTTGACTGGGTTAGGTTTCCAAATTCTTAAGTTTATATTCAAGTATTATCTCAAGATCTATTTTTATTTGTCCTCAAGCTGAAAAAACACATATTTGTTATGCTTTTTGTGAGAACAGAAGGTTTTTTTTTTAACAGTGATTTGAATATGATCTTAAAATTATTCAGGGAGATTTAAAGAATGTTACTGTTAAAGTGTCAATATTTTTGCATCCTCTCCTTTGCTGATGTACTAAAAGACCACTTTTAATGATACTCTTTTGAACTTAAATGTTTGTTAAGCCCTAATGTCCCAAAGAAAAGTATTATTTTTAGTGAGATTCTTTCCAGAATGGATTAAAATGAGTAGAGCTGCACAATTGTGTGACATAGTATTAGAAGTATTTAACAGACTTCACTGTTCATATTTTAGACACCATATCATAGTAGAGGCAGAGTGATGGAATGAATGCAAAGGAAAATGAGTTTGGAATCAAGACCTAGACTCAGAATCTGGCTCTTGCTTCTCATTGTCTGGATAACCTTGAACAAAGCACTTACTCGACCTCCTTTTTCTCTTCCGACAAATGAAGAGTTTGGGATAAAGTCTCACCAAAGGTTGTAGAATACGAAGGAACTTCAGAGGCCATCCAGTTCAACTCATACTTCAGATAGACATTTAGGCTTTTCTTGAAAATCTCCATATACAAAGGAAATCAATCACCTTCTGAGCCAACATATTCCATTTTTGAACAGTTCTAATAATTTACCTCATTACCGTTTATACTATCCATTTCAAATTCTATTTTCTCATGCTTGAAAACAAGTCCTTTTTCCATCTTCAAATCCTTGAAGACGGCTAACTTGTGCCTTGTAAGTCTTAATTTGACAGTTCCACTGCCTTCAATCAGTTATGGATATAAGCCTCTTCATTCTCCTGATTGTCTTCCTTTGGACATTTTTTTGGTATATCACAAAAATACAGAATTGAAGCAGATATTTCACTTGTGATCTTACCAGGGAGACAGAAAAACAGCAAAACTGTTACCTCCCTATTCTAGTTCACTAATCTTTTTTTTTAAAAAATACATTGCCTAATTTCATTAATTTCTTTAACTGCTATGTCATATTGTTGAGTCATGGGCTTTTAATTCATCCTGAGATCTTTTCTAGATGAATTACTCACTAAACAAATTTCTCTCATTATTCTCATAGAATTGACTTTTTGGACCAAATATATAGGACTTTGTGTTTATTTTTATTAAAATTAATCATACTAATATCAATCTAACATTTTAGCAGTGTGTTTGGGGTTCCTTCCTCTAATTCATTGCATTAGCTCCCCCTCCCAGTTTTTGTTATCTATAGATTTCATTCATATGTTATAAAAACCTCTTAATTCTGTCATCATATTCCACATTCTCAACAAAAGACCTGGAACAAAATAGGTGTTTCTTATATGCTTGCTTGTCTAATGAATGGATATATCTGTGTCTTTAATCTAAGTAATTGATAAAACTGTTAAATGGCCTATGAACAAATGCAGATGTTGTAATGTTCTCTATTTTGTTTTTTTTGGGGGTCCCTGAAAGCAGCCTTCATTTCAGTTCAGTAATCATCACAACTGCAAGCAGGTGTTAAAGTCCAAGTCCTTTATTATTTCTTTCAAAGTCTTTGACTCCTTTCCTGGGGCCTGGTTAACTTTCTTAGAGGCCTATCTCTCTCCTTGGTTCTGAGAGCTTGAGCTCCTGCCATCAATCCTTTGTGTTCTCTGCCTCTGCCAGCTTCTTGAGGTCCTCCTGAATGTATCTTGGTTTCTGTGGGGGGAGGCAGGAGGACCACCACCACAGTCTCTGTCTTCTAGTTCTGTCTCTCTCTGAGTTTGTCCGAGCTTATATGCTCTCTTATCATAGGTGTGAATCTTGTGGAAGTACATTAAGTATTAAGTACATCTACTGAATTACTATTGTCTTTATCAATTCCACTGACTTAGCACTTTGTAAGAATCCCTTGTTTCAAGTTCAGAGTTCTGGCCCATAACAAGATGTCAGGGTCATCCTGCTGATTATGGCTTTCCAAACTTTGAATCTAGCCAAGTGATCAGTTCCAAATCCATTCATTTGTCTATTTATTTAGTCTATATTACTATATATCTTTTACACAAGAATGGTTTGACAGTCTTTGTGAACTGCTCTCCTAAAATCTAGACAAACTTGATCTACAGCATTCCCCTAATCAAGCAAGCTAGTAGTACAGTTAGAAAAGGAAATGGCTAATTGAGCATTTTCTCTTCATCATGAAATCATCCTAGCCAACTTCTTTTTCCTTTGCTAGATGTTGACTCACTATTCCTTTAACAATATGTTCTAGAATTTTGCTGGGTATCTACAACCAACTTCACTGGATCTGATCTCTTGCTTTTTTTTAAACCAGGGCATAATCCAGTCTGAGGTACTACTCCCGTCCACCACAGTCTTTCAAAAAATGACTGTCAGTCACGAGAGTCTTTGAAGATTTGTTTTGTATTGCTAAGGAGTGATAATTCTCACAAGAACCTATTTCAGGAACTATTTATTTTCCAAATTTGAATGTATCCTGTAAAGCAATGAAGAATCCAACTGTTCCTTGATACACATTGATGCTTTTAATAGGAACGTGGGATGGTTTATATATCATGTTAATTGAAATGAGAAGGAAATGAATTAATTTATCCATTGATATAGCATCTTCTGGTTCAGGTATAGCTGTCTGGTTTTAGCCTCTCTGGGAAAAAAAATTGGACCATCATAGCAAATCAATCCTTTCTAATTCAAACATCTTTTATAGGGAATAATATATTATAATTCTCTGTCCTACTTAGGTGTTTTATCATTGAATCAATTTTTATGGCATTTTATTTGTTTTTGTAAGTAATTTTCTCTCTTGATACCAGTCTACAGTGTTTTTATATAGTAAGCTTGGGCCATATTTCACTATCAATGCTATTAGTTAGATTTTTTTTTCTGCAGACTTATGATTTATACTCATAGCCTCTCTCATAGACTCTTCCAATTAAGTAGAGCCTCACAGTTCCTTTGGCTTCAACCCTTTTATATTGCTAGATTTGACACTGATATTCCCAAATTAGATGACTTTAATGCTATATACTGTGAATTATTCATGGAGTAAGGATAAAGATTAAAGGGAGTACATATGAGGATACTGGCCCTAAAGTTAAAATATATGCCACCAGTTTGTTCATCATCAATATGACTGACATATAATGGAGATTTCTAATCTCTTAATGAATCTTTGTTTGACTTATCTGAAATAACTGAATATTTACAAAAATATAAATTCCAGATTAACAGAAAAGGAAATAAATTACTTAAATAACCCCATTTTAGAAAAAGAAATTGAACAAGCCATCAGTGAACTCTTTAAGAAAAATCTCCAGGACCAGATGGATATATATATATATGAATTCCGCCAGATATTTAAAGAAAATTGATTTCACTACTATAGGCAAAGGAGAAGTCTTGCCAAATTCCTTCTGTGACACAAATGTGATGTGGATACCTAAACCAGGAATAGCCAGAAGAGGGAGAAAATTACAGACCAATCTCCCTAATCAATATTGTTGCAAAAATTTTAAATAAAATGGTTACAAAGAGATTATAGTAATTTATCAACAAGATCAAGTAGGATTTATGCCAGGAATGCAGGACTGGTTCAATATAAAGATAATTATTGACATAATTGACCATATCAGTAGCAAAACTAACAAATTCTATGATAAACTCAGTAGATACACAAAAAGCTTTTGACAAAATATAATACTCATTCCTATTAAAACTGCTAGAGCACATAGGAATAAATGGAATTTTCTTAAAATGATAAGCAACATCTATCTAAAACCATCAGCAGGCATTATTTGTGATGGGGAGAAGCTAGATGCAGTTCCAGTAAGATCAGGAGTGAAACAAGAATGTCCATTATCACCACTGTTATTTAGTGTTGTACTAAAAATGTTAGCTTTAGCAATAAGAAAAGCAATACACAAAATAAGAAATGAGTGGGTAGGTGGTATTGGCAAAGGTATCCTCTCATTGGTGTTGGAGGTCTGAAATCAAGCTTCCAATCTAGTGGCAGTATCCCTGGGCTCTGTTCTGCTTTTACTTGAAGGGGTTTTTGGGTTATTTTGTTTTGTTTTATATTTATTTGATTGTAGGTCGAATGATTATAGAACATAGAGCACTGAACTTAGGAGCAGGAGCAGAGAGGGAAAGCACAGTACTGTACAATGAAATTAAGTGGGTTTTTTTGGAAGGCAGATTTCTTTAAGAATGTGAAGTTGAATTTGGATAAAGTAAGAACCATCTGGATGTTTTTAAAATGAAACCAATAAACTTAAAAAGTTAAATCACATTAAATTTTTTCTTTTCTTTTTTCTTCCCTTCTCTTCCCTTCCCCTTTCTTTCCCTTTTCCTTTTCCCTTTCTTCCCCTTTCCTTTCCCCTTTTCCTTCTCCTTTTCTTTCCGCCTTTTTTCCCCCCTTTCCTTTCCCCTCTCCTTCCTTCCGACTAGAAAAGTTAAGTCTTGAGGAATATATTTAACGTAGTTTACTATATTCATAATATGCTATTGTTAAACAGCAGAAAAAAAATTTTGTTAGATGAATCAATACTACAGGGTGCAGTTAGTTCCATAGGAATGCTATTGTAAATATTTACAGTGAGTATTAATTATCTAAGAATATTTCTTGGATGGGTAGTGGGATTTTGTTATGATGTACTAATGTAATTTGAGAAGTATCTTCTTTTAGCTATTCTTAGACAAACTAGACCTGGATTCTGACACAATTTGGGGGAAATATGGGAGATACGCTTTGGATGAGGACATATTTAGATGAACGCCACACTTGTTGAACCCATATAATCTTGTTAAATGAACCGATGCCATCCTGGGGCAAGGCTTTTTTTTTTTTTTCTTGGCCTTGTTTTGTTTAATGTTTTCATCATCTATATAGGTCAAGACATATTGCCAGTGCTCACCAAATTAATGAATAATCCATAGCTGGAAGGGCTAGATAGGTGAAAGAATTGAGATTCCCAAACAATTTCAGTAGGCTGAAAGAGCCAGCTAAAAATAAATCAGCTATTTTAGGGAATAATTTAAATCCTATATGTGGATTTGAAACTCTCCAACTTGTATCAGGTAAGATGGCATCATTTAACTAGACAGAAGGACCTGGAATTTTTATTGAACAGCAGAACTTAATATGAGTCAGCAATATGACATAATTTTAAAAGCTTGTAAAATTTTAGGCTGTTAATAAGACATAGTGTTCAAAAACATCTAGTTGATAATCTGTTCTCTCTGCTCTGCTCTTCTCTTCTGACTCTGGAGTCTTGTCATCATTGATTGTTCTATATAATCTCATACCTCAGTGTGAGTGGGTCATGCAGGCTCCTCTTGGAAGTCATTGTAATCCTTCCATGGGGTCCCTGGTGTGCTGTGGAGACTTTCTAGATTTCTTGATGGTTTTTGTGCACCACTGAAAACCAGGAGTTTTCTCCACTGGTTATCCCTTACTCTCCCTTCCTGGCCAGCCCACCTACTTTTCTAGTCATCTGTTTCTTAGATATCATCTTCTACTCTGCTTCTCTTTTATTGTCAGTGTGCTGCAGCCTATTTTTCATCACCGTGTGTCTGTGTTACCTTTTGTGTGATCTGTGCCCCCATACTGAGAGCACTTAGATTCAAATTCTGCTCGATTCTGATACTAGCTCAGTGACCCTGAGGAATTCACAACCTCCCTGATTCTGAGTCTCTTCTGAGTAATGCGCTGATAATAAGAAATGTAGAAACTACCTCAGAGCTATGAGGCTCTGATGAGTGCTTTTGCAAAGCTTAAAATGAGATGTAAATGTCTGTGATTGGCCCATGTTTCTCATTCATATAATAAGCACCATTGGAGGCAAATGGTGCTTGAAAGCTGGATTGTTGTTTCAGTGCTGAATCTTGGGAATCCTTACAAGCCCTGTGGTCCCCCCCTGCCCCCCGGCCACCTCCCAGCAGCCTCCTGACTTCTCAGGCTCCTCTTCCTTGTTGGGCTCACGGTCCATGGGCAGTGCTTGTTGTATATACGTGACACACATCCTGATGATCCAGCCCTGAGGAGCACTTATCCACCCAAATCTTTCTGTTTTATCACATTTCTAAAGCCCCCAAGGGTTTGTCTTTGATCAAATAAAAAACCAGAAAGTTGAGGAAGGGGCAAAAGGAAAATAATAATATTTTTCTTTAAAGTTCTGTGTTAGCCTCTATGTTGATAGGGATGAGAGAATCAGGGAGTGAAGGAATGGTTGGATTGCTTGCTAAACGGGAAGACAATATTCTTATGCTAATCCAAACCCTGGATAAGGAGCAAAGTAGCCATGCAAACAATGGAAGTGGAGCCAGAAAGTCTGCTCTGGAGTCTAGCATGCCTTGAAAAGCATGTCAGACTGGGCGCCGAGAGCCGCCTTGGGGAGGGGCTCAGGGAGAGAGGACTTGGACTCCGAGTTATTTTATGGAATTGGCTCCAGGCCAACAAGTTGAAAAATCCCAAACCTTACAAGTAGGAAGGAAAGATTGAAAGGAACAGGAAAGAATAACTGTAGTGTGTTTTCCAGCCAACTCTTTCCTGCTTAGCCTTTTCACAGAACTGTTGGTTCAGCTTTCTCTTATTTTTATAAAACAATTTACTTAGTGCCCCTTACCAAGCATATAAATGTTTGGTGATTGTTCAATAGCTAAATGTATCTTTGTGAATTGTCGGTGGAAAAAGGATTATACTAACCTTTAAATCTCACAGAATAAAATACACACGTGTATTGAACTGTAGCTTCTTTCTAGCTGGTATCCTCTTTTTGTTTTAGGCAGCCGAGAGAAGGTAAGAGGCTTGTCTGGATCAGCAGTCCGCCATGAAACTGGTTTCCTTGGCTGCAGGCCCCGGCTCTTGGTGCCTTCTCTGTCAGTCAGAGAGAAGCAATGGCCTCATTTAAAGAATGCATTGGGCCAGGCTCTCCATGTGAAGAGTCAGGGTCTTTGTTTGGTTTTGCTTTAAATTCAAGTGCTGTAACTACAGTAGTTCTAGACCATCATAAAAACAATGCTGATGGTTTCATTTAGGATTGTCATTCAGTCGCATCTGACTCTGAGACACCTGGTTTGCCATTTCTTTCTCCAGCTGATTTTATAGATGAGAAAATTGAGGCAAGAAGTAATTTGACCAAGGTCACACAGCTAGTAAGTACCTGAGGGATAGATTTGAACTCAGGAAGAGGAGTCTTCTTGACTCCAGGCCCAACACTTTAGCCACTGTACCATCTAGTTGCCCTGTTTCAAGTTGTTTCCTATTAATTTTTTTATTTTATACTTTAAAAAACTAGGATATATCAAATACTAGTTTCATACTTCCATAAGAGAAAAATAGTATTACAACCACCATTCTTTTATTTATTTATTTATTTATTTTTTTAAACACCAGTGCTGCCCCTCTAAGGAGAAAAAAGGCATTTTGCCATTAAATCCTCCCAACTCTTCCTTTTTATTATGTGAAAAGTGCCTCTACTGGAAAAAAAAATTATATGCATACATATGTACATACATATGTGCATACATACATATATATATATATATATATATATGTTTTTTTTTTTTCCTGAGGCAATTGGGCTTAAGTGACTTGCCCAGGGTTACACAGCTAGGAAGTGTTTAGTGCAGGGGTCCTCAAACTACTGCCGTGGGCCAGATGCCGCAGCTGAGGACGTTTATCCCCCTCACCCAGGACTATGAAGTTTGTTTATTTAAAGGCCCACAGAACAAAGTTTTGTTTTTATTATAGTCTGGCCCTCCAACAGCCTGAGGGACAGTGAACTGGCCCCCTATTTAAAAAGTTTGAGGACCTCTGGCAGTGTCTGAGAAGAGATATGAACTCAGGTCTCCTGAGTTTAGGGCTGGTGCTCTATCCACTGCTCCACCTAGCTGCCTCCAGAAAAAAATAATATTTTAACAGAATCCAGAATTTAAAATAGCAGATATGCTAATTTAATATTCAGCCTAAAATTATGGTAAATTTTTCATCAGGCATCTTAAAGCTACTTTTTATCCAAAGAATTTTTTTGAGTCTGATAATTCCTAAAAAGAGAGAGACTGATTATACTTTTTGGATGGGTTATTTGATACTGACTTGATGTTCCTGTTGTTTTTTTGGGGAAGGGAGTTAAATTTGTTATTTTGTGATGGCCATCATTGAAAAGCATTTCAGAGGCAATCCAATTCAGCTTCTTCATTTCACGGAAGAAACTTGTCCCAAAGAGTTAGGACTTCTACCTGAGGTCACACCCTGCAAAACCTGCCTCCTCCTCTTTGGCCTGGAGAATGCCCAGCCACCTCCATCAGGCCAGTCTGCCTTGGTTGGCAGTCCCTTTCTTCAGCAGGGTTATTCTATTCAGTGATGACTTCTAGGAACAGTGTGGAAATAGGGCCAGTGAGCTGGTGCACACTGTCTATTGTAGCTTATCAATTGTGCTTTCTGGATGGTCTTTATTGCTAAATCTTATAATCACTGGTATTGATTTTTCTCTGATTCTTTTGGGACTTTCTTCCTCATCTTTTCCATTAAAAAATCCTCTGAAACAACATATGTGAATTATATTTTATTTATAATAAATATAATCAATGGACCCTAAAACTGCATGATTTTCTTTTCCCCTTTGAATATCTAATATAAGTATTATGAAAAATAATAGCATGTCTGTTCCCTTACTTAAAATATTATAAAGTCCAAGTTAACAGTACTGTTATTGCATGGATCATAGGATCAAAGTAACTTGAGAGTTAGAGAAGACCCTATTAGTCATTGAGGCCAGGGCTTCTTAAACTTTTTTCTTTCACCATCCCTTTTCACCAGAGAAATTTACATGATCCCAGCTATGCAGGTGTATATAAATTAAGCATTTTTGATAATAAATCATAAAGCACTTTATTTTAAAACAATTCTTTGGTGTGCTTGTGATTTTACCATTTATTAAAGGCAAAAGCAAATGTGCAAACTTATGAGATTGATGTGCTTATTTTTAATATACCTCTAACTGTTGTTACCAATTTTTTCATGACCCGCTACATTCAATTATACAACCCCCAATAGGGTCACAACCCACACTTTAAGAAGCTTTGATCTAGTCTATCCTCAGTAATAAATAATTATAATAAAGATAATCATGCCAGGGATAGACATCAAGCTCATTGGTGAGTAGTTTGTGGACTGCATTAATTTTCTTTCTTAAAAAAAAAGGGGGGAACAAATCATCATTCTCTTTCAGCAACTCTCTTGTTCACCACAATTTTTCAGCTATTGCCAGCAGTGGGGTTGACAACTGTATTTCTTAGTTCTTTCAGAACCCTGGAATATATTTATCTAGTCTTGGTGACTTGAATTTATTGTGATTATCTAGGTTTCTTCTTATTTTCACAGTTATCCTCTATTTCAACAATTGTTAACCATTTTTGAGCTCTTCTTCCCATTACAGTTTTCACAATATCTTATAATTTGAGCCTCTAAACAACCTTTTGAGGCAAAGAGGTTAAATAACTCATTAGTGATCAAACTCACAGCTGGTCTAGGTCAGATCCAAGGAGAAATCTGGACCCAGGACTTGGATTCTGGATTCAGGACTGTGCTCACTCAAAATCAGGAAAAGCTATGGCAAACTTCCGTGGTACTTCTTGGCTCTGTGCCTGTGACCAGCCTCTTTTTGAGATTTATCTCCTAAATTACACAGCAGTTGTGATTTCAATCTACTTTGTAGATGGAGTTCTCACACGAATTAATCCATCCACAAGCATGTTTTGGTGTCTTTTCTATGCTAGGCACTGGGAAGGACACTTAAAACAAAATAAAAAAAAAACCATCTCTGGCCTTCAGGAGTCTACAGCTCAGAAGGTAGGGGACTGAAAACATGAACATGTGTAAGTCTATACATATTAGACACAAGATGATTGTGAGAAGAAAACTAGCAGCTGGGAGGCATTGTGAGAGTACTGGTGCAGAAACTGAGATGGAAGGGGAGACCCCATGGTAGGCTTGGTGGGATATCTCCTTCAGAATTCACTGATGGAGGAAGCTGAAACACGCAAGACTCATATTGGGCTAACTTCTCTCTTGCATCATCTCTCTTTATACTTTGAGGATTGGTCCTACCTTTCCTCTTTTTGATAATCTTGTCACTAATATAGATTTTTAAAAAGTGCTAGTTGTCTTTCGTGTTCATCTTAGGCCTCTACACATTGTTGAACTTTAACTTCTAAAACTGTTTTTACAAAAGCATGCTGTTCTTTGGTAATTGTCTCCTGTTAATTGCTTGAAAATAGAAACTGGTTGCTCAATTCCCTATTTGTTTCCAGTTGTTTTCAAACTTCAGAGTAGATCTCTAAGATTTCTTCTTCCTTATTCTCTCTCTCTCTCTCTCTCTCTCTCTCTCTCTCTCTCTCTCTCTCTCTCTCTCTTTCTCTCACTGTGAATTTCAATCTTTAGAGCTTTCCATCCTTTTTATGCTAATACTCCTTAATGAAAGGCTATGGGAACCTGCTTATCCTCTATCTGAAGTTTTTTAAATGAAATTTCAAGTTCAAGTTTGATTCCTCTACCACAAATTCTAAAAATTTACTAATATGGAAATTTGTTTTATATACCTTTATGGATTTTTAATGAGTTTTCTTTTTCATTTGGTGAGGAATGGGAAGTAGACAATTTAAAACTGAAAAAAAGATGAAATTGATTTTTTTTAAAAGAAAAGTTAAAGGGTAGATAAGAGTAGACAGTGCAGTAAAATGTAAAGAGCATTTGTCCTGGACCAGGAGTGAACCGGTAAATGTTTAACAACTAGCTTCTCTCCCTCTGTCTAGCAAAAAAAAAAAAAAAATACTCAATACATATTTTTCAAAGAGTAGCAGGTTCCACAATGGATAGAGCACTGGGGCTGAAGTTAGGAAAACCTGAATTCAAATCCAACTCCAGATACTTAACTAGCCGAGTGACCCTGGGCAAGTCACTTAACCCTGTTTGCCTCAGTTTCCTCATTTGTAAAATGAACTGAAGGGAATAGCAAACTACTTTGGGATTTTTGTCGAGAAAACCCCAGTTTTGGTTGGGCATGAGTTGGACATGACTGATAAGACTGAATCAACATTTCATCTGCATTATTAAATGTTCTCCATTGTCTTCTCAATTCCAAACAGTCCACAAGACAACAAATCAAAACCCTGATATGTACCATTAAAAAAAGTTAGTGATCATGTGCTTTTAAATTCTATATCATTTCTTCTTCAGTAAGTGCTCTTTTTTGGTCATAATCAGATTTAGAATAGAACTTCTTTTCTATTCTGCATTTTTAAGAATAAAATTTTAGTTAAGATGAGGTAGACTTTATTAGCAACTCTGCTTTTAGCAGATGGAGAAAGGCCTTGCAAGTTAATACATGTTGTTGGATCAGATAGGATTGGATCCTATCAAGTCTCAGTGATACCTATAAAATAGAATTTGTCTCCTTGCTTTGTGTTTTTGTGGTCCATACCTTTTGCATTTGTAGATAAATAAACTATGGATTATAAAAGTTTCTCTCTTTGGGGCTATTGCTTCTTGTGGAATGTTGATCTGTATTGATACTTTTCCTATGTAATTCTTTCTTGGAAGTGAGATAAGGACAATTTTTGCCGCCTTTTTTTTTTCAGGTTAAAATCTTGATTAGATTTGTAAGACATGAGACCAATATATTTTTTTTTCTTTTTACTGATTTTCTTTATGTATTCTATCCCAAACCAAGACCCTTCAGTAATTAAACATGTATAATTAAGCTATGGAAACTAAATCCCTTTCTTACATATTGCCTAATAAACTAAATTTTCATTTTCCAAGTTTTCCTTTCTTTTCTGAAGTGTTTCCCACTTCTATTTGGCATCAGGGAAGAAAACACCACCTGTGCTATTATGCAAACTTGAAGGTGTCATAGAAATGTTATCATTCCAGCTTTCTGAGCTACTTCAAATAGCAACATTCTTCCTCATAGGAATTACTAAAAGCCAATAGTAGACTTATGCTTTCTTCCAATGCCCAGATAGATGTCCTAGAGAAAATAATCCTTTCTGTTGTCTTCAGAACCCTAGATAGTAAGTGTTTGCCTACCTCTCATTAGGGTGTCTTTAGCTACAATGGCTCATCTCATCATCATTTGACAAGTTCTGTCCAGATAGAACTAGTGGCCCACTTTGCCATGGTTTTAAATGGGAGAAGTTACTGAGATCTTTCAGAGTCCAGTTTTATCCTACTATATAATTGCTCACTTTGTGTCGTGTCCTTCAACTTCCTGATATGGTTTAGGATTACCCTCTGCCTTATCAGCATTCTCCTTGAAAACTTCTAGAGGTATTTCTGTATTCCCTATGAGGGAATCCACTTTGCCTCTTTGTGCAGATATAACTATTGTTTAACATTGGTAAAAGAAACATAAGACACTCTCCACAGATTGGTGAAAAATTGTTCACCCCTTAGAAGTATGATTCTGAGATCTTTCTTGTGGCTAAACCTTGTGATAAAATGTTACCAAGAATGATAGTAGAGGAAGAGCCCCCAGCTCCTACCAGTTGCCTGTTGTACCCCCAGATCATTTGTAGTGTCTGGACTCTTGGATTCTTTGGACTTTGGCCTTAGTATTCCTACAAAACTAAAGCTCATAAAATAATTGGCATAATTTTCTCTAAATAGAGCCATTTAATTAGAATAATCATATACAGACTATAGATTTCTCATCATGCCAGTCTGGAAGTGGAATTACAAATACATGGTCAACCAAAGGCACCATTAATTTGCCTTCACCCTCCTTCTCAACAGGAGAACTTTACTTATGCTTAACTGAAAAATTGAGGTCATCCATCCAAAGCTTCCCTCTCTTCTCCAAATCCGTATTTCATATAGCGTTAGCATTCTTTCTCCTTTTTTTTTTTTTTTGGAGAAAGAGTTGACCCCTTTCCTTGCCCATCCTTTTACTTATTCTTTTGAGATCTCACTTTTTTTCTTCTTGAGCTTAACCCATTGATTATTTCCCACCCTCCACTTTCCTTAATTTTTTTCTTTTTTTACTGATGTCTTTTTTAAGGCATTTAAAATTTTTGATTTCTTAATAAACTATATATATAAAGCAACCTCTCTAACATTTATTCCTTCCTTGCTACCTACAATTACGCCCAGATTTTTGTCATCCTAAACCTTTGCTTTCCTTTATTATCACCTAAAGCTAATTTTCCTACATCTCTTCTATATTCCACAAAATTCCTTAAAAAACTGTACCTTATCTGCCTTTGTAGATATTTTCTCATAATTTACTTACTTTATTCTTTGCAGATTGACTTCTGTTTTCATCACTCAATTGAAACTGCTCTTTGCAATGTCACCAATGATCTTTCTGGTTTGTAAATCCATTAATCTTTTCTCAGGCCTCCTCTTTCTTGACCTCTCTGTTTTGAGTGACATTGCTGATCATTTCCTCCTCCTATCAACTCTTTTCTTCTGGGACCTTTGTGACACTGCTCTGTTGTAGTTCTGTTCATATTTGTTTGAATGCTCTCTTTTTTTAGTTTTTTTTTACAAGTTTATCTCCAAGTTCTATTTCTTATTAATGAATGTACCCAAAGGTTCTATTTTTTGATCTTTTTTCTTTTTCAGTGCATTCATTCTACTATCATTTTTATATAGCTGGCTTCTAGATCTAGATATCTAGATGCAGGATATCTGCATCTCTAATTCTCCACTTCCTCCTGAGGCCCACTATTACAATACTGCTGCCTTTGACTTCTTCTTGATATGCCCTAGTTATATCCATTATGGAACTCATGTTTCACCTTAAACCTACCCCTCCTAACTCCATTTTCCTTCTAACCACAAAAGTTTGCTACCTAGGAATAATCCTTTACTTTTCATCCTAAGCAGCCAGTTGGGACAGTGTTGGACTCGGAATCAAGAAGAGCTAAGTTCAAATATGAGTAAAGTGATACTTAATGAGAGTGCCACTTAATAACTCTGTGATCCTGGAAATTCATTTTACCAGTCTGTGATTCAGTCTTCTCATCTGTAAAATAGGAATCACAGGAGTATCCATCTTAAGGGGTTGTGGTGAAGATCAAATGAAATGATATTTGGAAAGTACTTTGTGAACTTTAAAGCACTGTATAAGTGCTAGCTATTATTAATTTTATTCCTCTCTCAATATCCATTCAGTTTCTAAGACTTAGCATTTTTTTCCTGTTCCCTTCTCTCCCCTATCACTACAACCACACCATTTCATGCCTTCCTGGACTGTAGCAATAACTTCCTAAATGAATTCTGAATTTTCTAATATCTTTCCTTTCCAATTCATCCTCCACATTTTGTAAATTGATATTCTTAAAAATATAGGGTGATAAGTATCTATACTAGAGTGGTTGGCTGTATTAGTGGAGAAAAGGGATGCACATGGGTGATATTGGGAAGGAGAAACAAGATTTGACAACAGTTTAGCTATAGTGTGAGTTAGAGTGAGAAGTCCAGGATGACACCAAGGTTGTGATCCTGGATGATTGGGAGGTTGTAGTAGTAAGAGCTAGAAAAGGGGGATGGGGTAGAGAGGGAAGATTTTGGAGAAAGAAAATGAGTTGTTTGAGGCATGTTGAATTTGAGGTGCCCAGATGTTTCAAAGCAGTTCATGATTGGAGACTGAAATTCGGGAGAGAAACTATAGCATTTTAACAGGGTCCTGTAGATGCCTAGAAGATGACAGTTTAACAAATCTCAGTGATAGATAATTTGACTTTTATGGGTTTGTTGTTGCTTCTGTATTGATGCATAGTCACATGTTTTGTAAATTCTCTTTTCTCCCCTAATATATTTTAGAAAGTTTCATTAAAGACTCGTTTCCCAGGAAGATCAACAGAAGTGGTTTGATGGAAGTTAAATGTCTTGTAGTTCAGGAATAGATAATTCAGTCCATAAAATTAATTGAATCTGAATAAAGAACTGCATAGTGTCGTTTTATAAAGACAACTGACCAGGGAATCAGGTGACCAGGATTTTTATCTTTGTTCTGTCACTAACCCACAGAAGGACTTTAGATAAGTCCCTTAATCTTTTCAGTCTGTTTACTCTTCTAAAGTAATCAGGGGTAGGACTATGATATTCTAAGGATCTCTTTCAGCACTAAAATTCTGTGATTATAAAATCAATCAACAAACCTTTTAAGTGCTATGTGTCAGGTATTGTACTAAGGTCTGAAGATGGAGAGATCCTCTGCCCTCAAGGAGCTTATTTTATTTCTAACAGGAAAAAGAAAATGTACAGTGTAAATATAAACATGGCATTTAAAAAAGGAATACAAAGTCATTTGGAGAGGGAGTGCTCTCACACTTCATCTCATGGAATTTCAGCACAGAGAATTGTTTTTGAATAGCAAAATGAATCAGATTTATAGAACTAAAATTTTGTTTTTAGTGTAAGCCGATGTCCTTATGATTTGGAGACAATTTTCCTTATCCTTAAAAAAGGAGATGTCTTTAAAATAAATTGTAATATTTGTTTATATCTTAAGGCAATTGCATGAAAGAAATATTCAATGTTTTTCAGGGGATGAAGTAAGGAGACACTTAGTAGCAAACTAATTATATTGTATAAGATCTTTTAGATGGCTTTACTTTTGTCTTGTAAAAAGAATTTAAAATTGACCTTGAACTAACAAACTTCTATTGTAGGTGTTTACATTCGACAGTTTACCTATAGTTTCTGGGTCTTACTTTACACTTAACTCCATTACTAGTCAGATAAGGTTCAGAAAAGTTATCACAGGTCTTTAATCTATGAACAGTTTTCCAGCAGACAGGCACTCACATGCTTTCTCCACTTACTTTTCAGAAAGGTGAGAGGGTAGTAACATTACTAGTGATACTTTTTGTCCTAGAAAATTTGTTACTTAAAACACATCTTCCAGCTCTTGTTAACTAAAATTTGTAACCAGTTTTAACAGCTGAGAAAAAGAAAGATATATCTGTCCCTAATTTTGGACTTTATGGATGAGTTACTTGTCTTAATCTCTAGAGAATTTCATTTAAAAAAAATTCTAAAGGAATAATTAATTTTCAGAATTCTAGATATTGCTTTTGTTAAAGAGTACACATCATTACACTTGACCCTTACATCCTTTTCAGACATAATAAGTATTAAAAACCCCACTTTATAGATGAGGAAACTAATGCTCAACGATTAAGTGATTTGTACGTGGTCACATGGAACCAAATGTAGGAGGAGGGCCCTCATGCTGAAAGGGTATAAAGGACACTGAGCATGTTAGGTTAGAGGAAAACTAGGAGAAAGCAGGACCATGGGATTCAGAAGAAAAAATACTTTGTAGGAGAGTTGGTTTGCAGTTTGAAAAACTGGAGTGAAATCCAGAGAGGATAGGGAGAGACTGATACAAATACATTGGATTTTGCAGCTAAGAGACTATTATTTTAGTGGGGGAAAAAATAGCTTCAGCAGTAGTGGTGAGGAGGCAGATTAAAAAGTGTTGAAAATTGAGTGGGAGCTCAACAATTAAAGGTAAAAAGTGTAGTCAACTATTCCTAAGAATTTTGTGGTAAAAAAAATGAAAGATATAGAATAAAATTTTGATGGGATGGCAGAATCAGATGACCTGGAGGGACTAAATAAGTCTGCCAAGACCTTATAAGTAGGAGGAGCTTAGGAAGAAATTTGAGAAAACCTCAAGAGTATAAAATAACGATTTTTTTTTTGCACTGTGCTCCTTCCTGATTTTCCTCCCACTTGTCTGACTGCTACTTCTCAGGCTCCTTTGTTAGATCATCCATGTTATGTCCACAAGTCATGGGCATCTTCCAGTGTTCTGTCCTGGGTTACCTTCTTTCTCCTATACTGTCTCATTTAGTGATCTCATCAGCTCTTATGGATTCAGATATCATCTCTGCTAATGATTCCCACAAATTTTTATCCAGCTCATACTTCTTTCTTGCATCTCTCACTGCCTATCAAACTGGATGCCCATGGACATCTTACACTCAGTATTCCCAAACTAAATTCACTACTTTTCTCCCTTGTTCTTCCCTCATTATCATTTTCCTCTTCCTTGTCAGGGTTGTCAACATCTTCCTAGGATCCTGTGTTCACATCCTGCAGATCATCCTGAACTCCTTCCTCTCTTTCATCCCAGCCTGTTGTCAGAGTTTTGTCAGTTCTGCCTTTGTAACATCTTGTATATATGACTCCTTGTCTCTTCTTGACATTTCCACTGTACTGTTGCAGGATCTCAGTCACCTCGTGTCTGGATGATTGTCTTTCTGGGTTGTCTTGCCCTGATTCAGGTTTCCTTCCACCACAATCCACTAACTATCAGATTATTTTTTTCCCATAGTTTGTACCTGACCATGTCATCCACCACTATTCGGTGAACTCCACTGGTTACTTATCACCTCCAGAATCAGCATAGAGTTATATCATATGAAGAAAAACAGTAGAGATGTCAAGAGTTTTGTAATATAGAGTCCAAGAAAAGGGTGAATAATGAAACTTATTTTCAGCTATCTATACACAGTCAAAAAAATTTACAAGATATGACTAACAAATAGGATAAATTAGAGATGCGTCCTATCCCAAGGAAACAAGTTTGACCCTGAGACTTTGTGGGATGAGACTCATGAAAAGAAAATTACTTTGGAAGGATATATTAAAAAAGAACAGGATTTTTTAAAAGGAGGGAAGGGGAGCAGAGTAACATTGTAAGGAGATGAATTTATGTGAAAAGACTCAGCAAGCAGGGAGGAGAGGACAGGTAAAGATAATGAAAATAGGAAAGCATACCATGTTGTTGATAGTGTGAAGGATAGTGCAGGTAGAACTAAGGAAAACAGACTGCTAAGAATTAGGGGGATTGCATTTATCTGAACACCTAGTAGAGTAATCTCTGCTCAAAACAGAGCAACTATATAATTTCTTGACTTGCCTCAATGATCCTTTATTCCTTCAAAAGGTGAAGGACCCAAGAAGAGGAACTTTTAGCTTGGTTCCAGTTTTCATCAAATAGGAAAAAGCTAATTTTTGGATGAGAAATTATGTGGATCCATGAGGTAAAGGGATTATTACATCTTAAAATTTATTGTTGAGGACAGGAAATCTGGTATATTCTGACGTGTATTTTGGGATAGCAGATTTCAGAATTAAAAAAAAAATCCTATGAAATCAAATTTTTATAAAATTCACTGCCAGGAGGTTAGAATCAGGTGAGGGGATTGGATCTTTTTCTTTAAATGAGTTAGATTTATAACAAGGAAACTTCCACTAGCAATGCAGGCCTGTTCTGCAACTTGTAAAAAAAACAAAATGTTTTTGTTCTAACAAGGAGTATTGTATATGATCTTGTGAACTTGTGCTACATAGTTTGTGTTGTATTTTTTTAAAGTTTATATTAAATTTAGCAACCTATAATGAAATTCTCTTTTTAAAATTTCTTTTATGAGTATAAAAATTTTTTGGGGGGGCAGGTAGGTGGCACAGTAGCTAGAGTACCAGCCCTAAAATCAGGAGGACCTGAGTTCAAATTTGACCTCAGACACGTAACACTTCCTAGCTGTGTGACCCTGGGCAAGTCACTTAACCCCAATTGTCTCAGCCAAAAAAAAAAAATTTGTTGATGTTCTTTTTGGATCAGTCACTACTCACTAACTTGCTTACCTTCTCCACCTCCACCAATAAGTATAGTCAAATTAAAGAAATCGGTACAATTGCTTAAGTCTGAGAATGTTCGTCTTATTCTGTATCCTCTAGTTTTATTTCCTCTCTACTACGAGATACAACTTAAAGCTTTGAAAGTAGCCTGGACAATGGAGAGGTTTCTGATCTACTTGAGGTTGCAGAGACAGTAGGTGTCAGAAGTAAAAACTCCAGTGGTTTTCTTTTGCTTCCAGGATCAAAATCTTAATTTGCCTCTACTTACCTCTACTTCATCTCCCCTGCTTCTCCCTCATACTTTTGGATTCTAAAACTGATTCAGTGACCCTGGCCTCATTGCTGTTCCTCAAACAGCACATGCCATCTCTTTACTCTAGGCATATACACTGACTGCCTCACCTCCACCCTGGATTTGGGATGATGTCCCTCTTCATTTTCACCTCCTGGCTTCCCTGATTTCCTTCATGTCCCAGCAAAAATCCTTCCTTCTATAAGAAGCCTTTTCCAGTTCCCCTTAGTCCCAGTGCTTTCCTTCTGTTGATTATTTCTTATTTATCCTATTTTTAGCATGTTTGTACATAGTTGTTTATATGTTGTCTCTCCCATTAGATTATGAGCTCTTAGACAAGACTGGTTTTTTTTTTTTTAATATCTCCTGGATTTAACACAGTCCCTGGAATATAATAGGACTTTTAATAAATGTATCAACAGACTGAAAGACAAGACTTGAATAGCATCTGTTTTTGTTAGCTCTGTTGTTGTATTGCTTTTAAGACATTTATGAACTAAAATTGCCTTTGTTAATAATGGCTTTTTAAAAATCACCATTGGAAAGAATTTCTAAAATGTTCTTACAGTTCGATCCAGATTATTTAATTTTCTTAAGATAGACAATATTTTGTTTTTTAAATGCTGATGGGGCAGCTAAGTGGCAAAGTGGTTGGAGCACCAGCCTTGAAGTCAAGAGGACCTGAGTTCAAATGTGGCCTCAAACACTTAACACTTTTTAGCTGTGTGACCCTGGGCAGGTCACTTAACTCCAATTGCCTCAGCAAAAAAAAAAAAAAAATGCTGATAAAGCCAGTTAAAACAGGATTTGTAGTCAAGTGGACTTGATTTCTCAAATAATACCTTTTATGGGAACTAGTCAAGATCTTTTTTCCAATTGAATATTTGTTGGTTGTGGTTGGATTAAAGAAAACATGAGGAAATTGTCGAACTGCTTAGGCTGACTTTATATTTGGCTATACTTAAGACTAACTCAAAAGATTAGCTACTTTTAAATTTTGAGTAATTTTTAAATGTTTTCTTTAACTATAAAGCTATATATATATGTATATATACATATATATATATATATAGCTTTATATTTATCATATAACTATGATGTTTTCAGTAGTGTGTGTTTATATATAGGTATATATTAAAATGTATTTAGTAAATTCTGTTTAAAGCAGTTAATTCTTGAATCAGAGCACAAAGGAGCAAAAAGAGATCTTTCCATTGGTTCGGTTATATCTTGTTTTCTGAAAATTTTTTTGCATTTATTCCTTTCTTGATTTGAGAAAGCCTTATAGAATTTAAGTTTACTCACTCCCTTGCTTAAATTTTATGTTTCAGGAAGCAGGAAACAGCAGTAGAAGTTGGAGTAATTATTAAACTATTGCAGGCAGAATTTCACCAAGCATACAAGCTTAAAATTTATCAAGTAACAAGATTGATTGCTCAGGGGGACAGTTCACAGAGAAGATTAAAAACTGAACAATGACTCAACTAAGCATTTATATCACATTTTGGGGAGCCTATCTGCTCATCATTTTTTATGTTCAAGGTAAGTTCATCTTCATATAAACAATCTTCTCTCCTTTTTTGGTAGTAAAATAATGAAATCAAATTAATTGTGATCTGTTTCATTCCACATCTTGGATGCTGCAGAGAAAACTTTCCCCTTGTTACTTGTATAGCATTTTTCATTTTTAGAAAACTGATTCTTAAAGCAATAAGATGCATAAGGCAGAAATAAGCTAACTAGGGTTTGGGCGTTTTATCTGTGACTTGAATAATTAAATATTTCAAAGTTATTGTTGCTAGTAAAACAACTGTGCCTTTACCATGGAACAAAGAATGAAGGTGGATATTAAGAAAAATGTTAACTTTGTAAATTTCATTAAAGCCTGAATGGCATTGCTTAATTTAGAGTGCTACAATGTCTTCGTTAGCCATGTTTTACTAATATATAGTTTTGCTGTTTATTGTGTGTTTAAAGTTCCAAATTAGAAGTGGTGGTGCTGATTGTGAGGAGGAGGCCATTGGGTTGTTACACATTGTTTCCTGAAGTTTATTTAGGATAAGACTTAAAACCTTCATTTCATAAATAGATTTTATATAGAGCTTGCACTTCATCTTTATTCCATTTAATAGGCTATTCAGCAATAAAACATTGCTCTTTTCTTAAGTTTGTACTGAGTGTTGAGATTTAGTGTTTCAGTAACAAGTTGACCAGAGGTTCTGCATAAAAATGTCATTGAATGTATGGTATCTGTGAACATATAGATAGATAGATAGATAGATAGATAGATAGATAGAGATGCTTTGTATTCTTTGGCATATAATTTGAAAATTACTTTGTTAGAAATAAAACTGTCCTAAAATAACTTTTCTTTACAAGATTATATAATATATAACATTTTTTCAATAAACAACTTAGGATGAGTCTTGGTCTTTCTGTAAACCAAAAATAGTTGATAATGGGATTTATCGTCATATCTTCCTCCTCTCTTCCCAAACATTTATCATCCTTACATTTAAAAAATAAATCCATGTAAATCATATAAGAAATACTTATCTTAGTTACCATAGTTTCCCCCAGCATTTCTTTCTCCACTTTTAGAGGTGAAAAGTCATCCTATATGTTAATGTTTTTTTTAAAGAAAGAAAAAGGAAAAAATATCAGTATATCTGATCAATACATCAGAAAAGTATTAAAATATATACATTATACAACATTTGTGGATCTTGTGGTAGGCTGGAAGAATCTTTTAATGTATTTTCTTTGAAACCATTCTTGTTATAATTTTGCAACATTTAGCTTTGGTACTTTTTTGTGGTGGTTCTTTCTGGTTACATTGTTGTAACCATTTGTCTATTGTTTTCTTGGCTCTACTTCACTCTTCATTTTTCGTTCCTGTAAATATTTCCATTCTTTAATGTATTTATCATATTCTTCATTTCCTACAGCACAATAATTGATTATACTCACATACGACAATCTGTTTGGTCATTTCCCTGTTAATGGGCATCGGCTGTGTTTCCATTTATCACAAAAAGTACTGTTATATGGATCTCTCTCTGTTCTTACACAGAGATTAAGTGATGCTTAGTCATCAAAATTCATAATGGAAAAATCTAGTGAGAATTAAACTTTCTTGATAACTGAAAATAAGGAGGATTCTGGGAAGTTGGCGGAGTAGGTTGGTAAATTTCAAATTCTCCCGAGTTCCCCCACAAATAAAACAAATTTGTGCCTCAGGGCAAACATAGACTGATGAAAAATCAAGATTTGGGGCAGAACTGAGGTTCTCCAGATACAACCCGAAAAAATCTGAAGAAAGACCCAGGGTGGAAGATTAATTTGTGTGAAGTTGCAAACACCTCCAGCCTAGCTACTATCTGTACCGAAACCATCAGAATTATTGTATGTGGATGAAGGCATGACAAGATTGGAGAAAAATCAAGATTGTGATTCTTCCATTGGAAGAAAGATTTCTTTCTTTTGATCACTGTTAAGCAATTCAATATTTTAGTGACCTTCTTTATGAACTTAAATTATTTGGAAATCACAGATGTCATTCATGGTATATCAATATATATATTCAAAAATGAAGCTTCTCTTGAGCATCATTAAGTATGAAAGTGTTTTGACATCTGTGTAGATCTGAAAATGCTTAATATTTTTTTTTTTTTACTAAGATTGCATCTTGGGTCTACTCAGAGCTGTATAATAGGTCTTATACAGAAGAAAAATATTACATTAAAAATTATTTCAAAGAGAAGAAATTATTTCCAGTAGCACAACCATGGTAAGCCAGTGGTTATTTAGATCTGGATGAAAAGCTTTATTAGCATGGATGTTAAGCTTTGTTAAGTGAAAATTTTTCTGTAGATAATAGTACGATCATTATATAACAAATTTCCACCAATCAACAAGACTGAAATGAAAGGAAATATTTATGAGTTTTCAAAAAGGGGATTGCTGAAAGGAAAGTATGAAGATGTGAGGTTTCCCAGATGCTGCCTTTTAGAAATGACGTTTTGTTGCTTTCTGAAGTCCTGAAATACTACAGAACCTTTTTCATTTTTAATCTTATTTAAATCAATTTTTTTTGTTTTACATTTTCATCTCCAAATATACCTCCTTTTTGACCTCCTCATCAAGTCATCCCCCAAAAAAAGATGTAAAAAAAGGAGGAAGAAAGATCAGTTTAGCAAGACTAGTCAGCTCATTGATCACTTTTGACAGTCCTTAGTGCCCCTTGTCTGCAACGAAGGGAAAATTATGCTTTTTCAGAGACTTCTAAATGACATCTACAACTACTTGGAAGAATTCAACCAAAACATTCAAAATACATGAATGAAAAGAAAGCCTATTTTCCAAATTAAAATGCATTTAGATGGACAACCTAATGATCTAGTTCATCAGTGTATATAAATTGCATTTGAATTTGCATGCAAAGGAAAGAGAGCCAGATTTAGCAGGGTCAGGAGAAAGGGAACACACTATTCCAGGTTCTTCCCTGAAACAAAAACCCATCTTGATAACAGTCATCTTTTTTTTGTGTGTGTGTGTGATACTCCGTCATTATAAGCAATAACAGGTAACATTTCTTCAGAGCATGTTACATGCCAATTCTTGTGCTATGGACAGTGAATATAGTTAAGTAGGACACCCCTGTTATAAGGTGGGATGGGGCTGAGAAATGATAGTACCTTTGACGGTAATAGGGGAATTTAGGAAGAAGAGGTGGTTTGGGTAAAAGGATAAAAATTTAATTTTAGACATGTTGATTTAAGATATTTGTGGTCATTGAAGTGTTTAAATAGACAATGCAGATGGGGAGCTAGAAGTCAGGTTAGGGCTGGACATGCAAATCTGAGAATCATCTGCATAGAGAGGATAACAATAGGAACTGGGAGAATAAGGGAAGTTATTCTAAGTAACCAAGTATTATCAGTTTTACTTTTGTAGCATCTCCCACATGCATTCCCTTATCTCCTCTGACTGTCTGTTGGGTGTAAGTTTTTGTCACTCCATGCCTAGACTATGCCAATAGCCTGCTAGTGTCACCATTTTTCAGATCTTTCCCCACTTGAATCTATCCTCCACTAAACTGTCAAATTGCTCTCTCTGAAGTGCACATGTGATCTCAAACCTCCCCCCCCCCCAAACACACACACACACACACTCAGAAAACTCTGGTGTCTCTATTACCTTTAGTATCAAATAGAAAATCCTGTTTGGTTTTAAAAGTGCTTTATAACCTAGCAAGGAAGGAAGGGCTTCTTGCAGAAGATAAAGCTTTAGTTAAGACCTGAAGGAAGCCATGGAAGCTAAGAGGCAGAGATTGGGAGAAAGGGCATTCCAGGCCTGGAGGCTAACCAGTGAAAATACCAAGAATGAGGAAATTAGGGTGTCTTCTGAGAGTATCAGCAAGGATGTGGGGGGGGGGGAGTAAGGTATAAGAAGATTGTAAAGGGGCCAGGTTTAATTCTATCCATGTTCCTCAGCAGCTGCTTTATATAGACCTAGTCTTAAGAGAGGCCCAGTGTACCAAGAGGGTAAGCAAGTTGCCCAGAGCCATGCAGTGTAGTATGTGATAGGTTTGACTTGCCACCCACGTCTTTCTGATTGAGACTTGCTTCTTAGCCCTTACACTGTGCTATGTTATATACATTTTTCTTACTATTAAAATATTATATCTTGGTGGTCAGTATTTTGTATAGGAGATTTTTATCCTCTGATCTAATAGCCAATACCAGTAGAGGACCTGAATTGTATTAATCTTGGTATTCTACTGTAAATGAGACCAAATAACAGAAGTAAGTTGGATCTAAAGAGAATGATGGACCATAGATTGCACTCCATCTGTATCCTTGGGGAATCCAACATTCATATTGATATCTGTTCAGAGCTCTCACCTTGCATGACCTGTACCTTCTTTTTACCTGGTCACCCAAAGAGATAGTTAAACCCTTAATCTTGTCATCATCCACTGTGTTCTGGTTCACAATTCAGAACACTGGAGATGCCTTTCTATTCCATTCATCTTCTCTTCTTACATCTTCCTATTCTTAATTCTCACTACAATCTGAAGTCATTTCATTCCTTCTTGCTGCCAAAGTTCATCATCCTTTCTTTGGCCTCCCTTGACTTCAATTTTCTATTTTTACTCTACCATAAAGATGAAGAATTCCCTCTTTACCCTGTTTCCAGCAACCATTCTAAAACTTAAATCTTTGTATACTTCTGGCAACCACTTTCTTATCTCCTACAGATGTGTTGCTAAGTACTGCTAGACAAGGTCATGCAGATATCAGGTCCCAAATAGATCTATCATGATTTAACTAATATAAGCATTAGCCAGATGACTGCATGATCATTTTTTCTTCTTCCTTGATTATCACTTTATATAGCATCCTTTCTAAACCTCTTTTCTATACACACACACACACACATACACACACACATATATATATCTACCTTTCTTTCAATCTAAGGAGAGCATCTCCCTCATATTTTTTCAAGAAAAAAATACAGTCTCTTCCCTCAAGGAGTTTATACTCTGTTGGAGAGAAACATGAACACATAAAAGTAGCAGCTATGGGGTATTCTAAAAGTCTTGGTTTAATTTTAAGCTATTAGAGCAATATTAGGCCATTAAAGCTTAAAACTGCATTCAGACTTTTGGAACATCTTTTAAGTGCAGAGTAAACACAACATCATGTCTGGGTGCCCCAGGAAAAGCTTCTTATTGAGGGGGCATTTGAGCAGAGCCTTGAAGGAAGCAGGACATTCTGTGAAGTTAGGAGGAGGAGTGTATTCTTAGACACAGAGGAGGGGAATTGTTCTGTGCAGGGAATAGCAGATGCAACATTTGAGCCAGAATGTAGAGTTCATAATGGCTGGTAGTCTGGAATAAACCAGTGAGAGGTGACTGGAGCCCTGTTGATAGGCATTTCCAAATGATTCCTAAAGGCATCTTTCAGCCAAGTGTTTTAAAAAAAGATTTTGGCATCTCCTTCATACCTCAACCCACTCATTCTTCTTCCTGGTTCCTGTTTCTGTTGGGGGGCACCTCCATCTCTCCAGTCACTCAGGTTGTCAGCATTGGAGTCTTTGAACTCTTTGTTCTCGCTCATATTTCCTCCCCCTACTTCTAATCAGTTGCCATGTCTTCCTGATTTTTCCTCTACCACATCTAGCATCTGTCCCATCCTCTTTACTCACATGACCACTCCTTAGTTCAGGCTCCCAGCCTGATTCATTTAATCTATTGCAGTAGTCTCCTAATTGGTGTCCCAGCCTTATATTTTTCCCTCTCCAGGTAAGTCTCCTTCACATCTGTGAAATTGGTGTTCTTACTGATACAATTTTAAACTATGTCACTTTTTTGCTCAAGAAGTTCTAATGATCCTCTACTAAAATCCAAATCCTCTGTTTGGTACTTAAAGCTGATCAGAAAAACTTTAAATAAATACATGACTGTGCACATACACGTGTGTGTGTGATAGTGATAATATGTCAAAAAATCTTTAACTAATTTATCTAGATAAGCTATTTGCCTCTGTCTTTATAATAGTTATCTTTTGATTGCGCTAGACTTTGTATTGTTATGTCTTGGTGAAACCTGATAAATATTTTGGAGCAAAATTCTCAAGTTAACAGCATGTACTTCATATCTTTGAAAGATTCACTTTTAATGACTTGAAAGGAATTGCTTTCATCTAAGATCAAATGATGTTTTATGTTATTCTGATAAGGAAATTTGAAAATATTTATTAATAACTATTCAAATGATTTTCGGAAATGTTTATGTTCTCCTATGTGTTAATATATAGGACAGAATCCAGACAGTCGATTCCTTCATGGCACAGAAATGAAGTCAGACCAAAATCAGAAAAAGCAGGAAAATGGAGTAACCTTAGCACCAGAGGATACTTTGCCTTTTTTGAAATGCCACTGTTCAGGACATTGCCCAGATGATGCTATTAATAACACATGCATGTGAGTATTATGTGTAAGAGGTCTTAGATGGCAGTAATAGTGGTAGATACAGAATGCTATAAGTTTGTTGCCTATTTTAAGAACACTGTGCGTAAATAGCCTAATAATCTTTAATTTTGCAAGGTAACTTTCAAAATGCTTCTGATTTTGTATATAACTTAGAGAATGAGACTCCCTTACTTTTTTTTCTCCCTTTTCCCTTCATTTTATCCCCTCTTCCTTTCCCCCTCTTTCTCTCTTCTTCTTCTTCTCCCTCTTCCTTTCTTCCTTTGCCTTCCTTCCTCCTTCTTTGGCCTAAGCTGCAAGTAGAGCAGCCATTCATGGCTGATCAACATTCTCCTCAGCGCTAGGAATTACAGGCGTGCACCTCCCGAGACACCCTTTTTCTTAGTGAAACGACATAACTGATTTGAGTTCAGTGCCTCTGCCTGAAACCCATTAGCCATAGAGCTTTGGGGGACCTAGTCTCTTAGAACCATTGCATTCTGCCTCCCAAAAGGTTGTAAAGAAAGCCCTAGACAGGTTACAGTGTACCATGTGAATGTTAGTTGTTATTTTTAACACCATTTTTCAAAGGGAAATAAGATATGGAGTCCAGGATTTTCCCTCATCAGACTCCACTTGAAGATATGTTAAAGAGCTAATGTAGTCCCTTCTAAGAAGAATTATGATGTATCTGTTTTTATGAACTTGTTAGACTTTCCTGTTAAACTTTATTGGGCCTATGTGTGAGTTTCCAGAGTAGGATAAGGACAGATGACTTCACTGGTACTCCAAGTTGAAAAAGGAAAAGCCAAGGAAATGGCTCCAAGGAAAAGTCCAGCCTGTCTCTGTATCTGGTGCCTTCCTGTATTGCCTCAAGCGCTCGGAGGGCAGAATCTGGCTAAGACTCCCTTGCTCTCCATGTGTCACAGGCAGAATTTAGACTGCTTCGAAGTCAACTCTTTCCACTAGGCCAGAGGTGTCTGACTTCAGGAATGAGATGGAGAGGAAATTGGGAAGTGTGCCATTAAATAAAAATACAATTTGATTGAGAAAGTGTTAATGTGCCATTTTCTAAATCACCATGTAGCCAAAGGAATCATTTCTATTTGAGCTTGATGTCCCTGCATTGACCATACTGCCTCTTACATAGGTCAGACTTAACTAAATACCTTTTTTTTTAAATCACAGAAGTCTAGTAATGGAAATCAGAATTTCTTTAGAGAGAAGGAAGGACATACATAGTTCATGTTAGTAAAAAAAAAAAACCTGGGCATAACCATGTGGCAGACTTTGGGGCACTCACTCCTATGCCAGCTTCTCTTAGTTCAAGTGGGACTAGGGGTGGCCATTTGGGACTCTCTTGCTGGAGGGGAACAGGTACAGAGATGAACTTACAGAGCTTAGAATATTACGTCAGCGATGTGTGTCTCATGTTTTACATGTGGTGGTGGTACAAATCTAGTGTTCTGTGAAGGTCCAAGTGTCCAAAGGACTCTACTAGTTTGCTGGGTTTTTACACCTTAAAGAAAAAATTAGTTGAATATTGTGTTATTAACAGTGCTATGATTCTATGTGGATTTTGAATGTGAATGAGTTACCAAAGTTATGGTACTGGGTTTTCATTGAGTATGATGTTTTATAATATCCAAATTCTTTGCTGCCTTGAGTCTGTTGTGCACTTGCTGCACTGCCTTTGGTTTGTCTGCCCCCTGCTGGTGATTAGCTTTGTTTTGTGACTAAATAGGCAGCCTCTTTTTTGAGTCCTCAATAATTTGACTGTGAAAGCTACTTCTCACAAACTTTTCAGAGTCAACTTGTTTTTTCTATTGCCCATCTTTTTCTGCATTAAACAGTTCTCACATAAAATAATTAATATTGTTCAAAGACATTCTGAGAGGTGCCGGGGTGTATTTTTTTCCTATTGGAAGCATATTAGATATGCTTTCTTACTGAGACAGTATAGTAAGGGAAAAGCATTGCATTCCATGTCAAGAAAGCTGCATCCTAATCTAGGTTCACCTAGTAATCTGATATTTATCTCATTGATTCTCCTGATCCTAATTCAGACAAATAATGTACATTTATTTGCCCTAGCCACTTTGTTTTTAAATTTAAATTTAATATAATTTAAATTTACCTATGATGCCTGTATGAACACCATTCATTCAGTAAATAGTAAAGTTGAGGGCACTGTGCTGTCTCACTGAAGTCCAATAGAATGAGTATATTTTAAATGAAAACCTTTGTATTTTTTTTTTTTTTTTAGAACTAATGGTCATTGCTTTGCCATCATAGAAGAAGATGATCAAGGAGAAACTACATTAGCTTCAGGCTGTATGAAGTATGAAGGTTCAGATTTTCAGTGCAAGGTAAGATTTAATTTGAGATCTATAAGATCAGATTGTTCAACAAACTGTCATGTTGAAAAAGGTGATGAGAATTGGATCAGCACAATTCTATGTACTAATATCAGTTCTATGCACTGTAATCTTAGCTTTTCATCTGTAAAAATAAGTCTAAATCTTTTGGTTTCTAAAATCCCTTCAAACTCTAATGATCTGTGATGTTGTTTAATTAAATGTCTTGGGGAAGAATGGGCTTTATTACAATTTGTGATTCTAGTTGCATGCCAGTTACTTATTTTTAAAATTGTGACAGTTCTTCCATTTCCAAATGTTGGATGGAACTAAGGGGTTATTACTACCAAAACCTCCCCAAAACATTCAACTTAATTTTTCACAATTTCTAATGGTATTTTAAAAAATTAACTGTTCACGTGTATATATGAGATTAGTAATCACTGTTTACTTTTGTAGATTTGAAGACTTAAGTCACTGAGAAATGGTTTGTTGAAGGTCACACAAAGACTCAGGAAAACTGGATTTGAAAAATATATAGATTCCTGGCATCCTCATCCAGAATTCCCAGAATTCCCCTCTCCATACTCTCTGCCTCTTATTTTACAGAAGAAATTTCAGGCAATTTGCTGAGAGCTCCCTCTTCTCACTTCTTCCTCTCCTCTATTCAGATGCCTTTGGCTTTTATAAAACACTTCCTTTATCCCTGTCTCCCATAATTAAGTGGCTTGTTCTTTCTTGGCAAGGCCAGGGCCTATATGTCTTTCTTATCTGAATCACTTGAGTATTCCATCCCTGCTGTCTTCTAGTTTCTCTTCTACCCTTTGAAATTAAACTCTTTGAAAAGGTATCTCCATGAGGTGCCTCTGCTTTCTCTCTTCTCACTCTAGAATGGCTTCCAGCCTCTTCATTCCACCCCAACAACTTTCTCCACAGGTAGTCAGGATCTCTGAGCTGCCACATCCAGTGATCTTTTCTCAGCCCTCGTTCTCTGCCTTTGTAGTCTTTTGACGCTGCTGATCACAGTCTCCTCTGTGATAGTTTCCTCTTTGGGTTTTTGGGAAACTACTCTCTCTCTCCTATTTCTACCCCCATCTAACCCCACTTCTCTGTCTCTTTTGCTGGATGCTCATCTAGGTCATACCTTGCAATAATAGGTGTCTGATAGAATACTTTTGAGGAGCTCACAGAGTAATGGAAGAGTCATGTCACAAGTGAATAGATACAAATGATCTGGGCACAGGAGAAATAGGAAATAATCCAGAGAGAGAGAAGGCATTAAAATTAAGAGGGATTGGAAAAGAGGTCCTGTAAAAACTGAGTTTTAAATCTAGTCTCACTTTATGTCCAGTATTCTGTCAGGATCTATAGAGGGAGAACGTATGATCCTATCATGCTTTCTCCTGAACTACAGTGTAATATTTCAGCCAAAATTTAGCCAAATTTTCTTTCTCTACCATGCAGTCTAGTATTTGTATCTTTAGTACAGTTTTTGGCACAAAATAATCACTTAATTCATCTATTCATTTCCAGAACAGTGACATAATGAAGTCTATGGAATATGCGATCTGCTTAACATATTGAAACATTGATATTTTTCATACTTTTCCTTTTCCAGGATTCACCAAAAGCTCAGCTACGGAGAACAATTGAATGTTGCCGAACCAATTTGTGTAATCAATATTTACAGCCTACGCTACCCCCTGTTGTCATAGGTAGGTTAATTAATTAGAGAAAGAATAGAACCTATGTGTTTTAAATTGAAATGTTATATGCAGTGCTTTTTATTAGTAATAAATGGAATACCCTTTATTATCATGTTGTATATCTGAAAGTCTATTATATTTACTGCACTTGAAAGTATGTTAACTGTTAGCAAATTTGCCAAACGATCAGCTTTTATGCTTTCTCAACATTCCCTCACAACAAAGGATATTAGACTTTTCAAAGTTACCAAATTAATTTGTTCATAGATATATAGGATATTGAATTGAAAATTTTCTCTTTCTTTTAACTAAGAAAGTTTTGTAAACAGGTACAGTTTAGTTCACTATGACAGTTTTTTCTGTGAAAGAATTAAATCACATAGATTATCCAGTTTAATGTCTTGTTTTGTCAACAGATAACACGATTTAAAAAATCATCTTTTTGTTTGTAAATACATTTCAAAAGAAGTATCAGAAACTGGAATAGCTATTAACAATGATTTTGTTTTTTCTTAAACTGATGCTTTCATTGAAATATAGTCTGTTGGGCAGCTAATTGGTGTAGTGGATAGAGTACCAGCCCTGAAATCAGGAGGACCTGAGTTCAAATGTAATGTCAGACATTTAACACTTTCTGATCAAGTCGCTTAACCCCAAATGCCTCAGAAAAAAAAAAGAAAAAAAGAAAGAAAAAAAAAAAGAAATATAGTCTGTTTTCAGAACTTTCCAAGTATTTTGCCATTAAGTGTTTTTTGGATTTGTTTTAGGTCCGTTTTTTGATGGTAGTATTCGTTGGCTAGCTGTCCTTGTTTCTATGGCTGTGTGTATAATTGCTATGATCATCATCTTCAGCTGCTTTTGTTACAAGTAAGAACTGATTTGTTTGCAATCGGGCATGTACTATGTGCTTTGTTAGTAAGATTGAAGTGGATTTTTTGTTGTGCTTGGAAAAGTAAGACAGACACCTTAATGTAATCTTACTGTTTCAGATAATGTCATTGTTTAAAAAAAAAAAAAAAAACCGCTAGATGTGAGAAGTTGAGAAACTATTATTTTGTGTTTTTTTCCTCTTTTGCTCACATAGGAATATTCTGCCTCCCTAGCTCCTTTGGAACCTCATGGTTCCTCTATACTCATGTATAATTCTGGTTTTTTTTTTTTCATGTTACTCATTGTCCTTTCTTATACATGTGTATTTGTAATTTTTTCACAGATTCTATTCACATAAGTTTTTAATTGATTTTTAGCTTCCTAATTTAACTAAATAATGTCTCTTGTAGATAATGGTGATTGTTTTGAATGCCACTTAATACTTAAATCCTGTTTTGTTCAAGTATTTCATTCTAATATTCCTTTATTTTTATTTTAATCAGCTTTTAATGTATTTTCTAAATTTTGCCCCCCCCCTTTCACCTCTTCTGTTGCTGAACATTTAAAAAATATTGCAAATTGAATCTTCAGCATGGAGGATTTAGAAAACATCTAATTACTATTCTTTAATGAGAACTTTAAAGTGTTAAAATGAGTTTCTGAGAGGATTCTGCCCTACCTTAACATTCCTTTGGAAGAACTTTTTAGAATAAGATGGTCTTTCTTACCTGCTTATGTTTCTGTTTGAAAGCAGGAGGAGAGCATAAACTTAAGATACTCTCAAAGTTTATAATTCAGTGTGTACCATTTTTCACTTAGCATTTTTGTCCTTTTTAAAGGCACCACTGCAAAAGAATAGCAAGAAGCCGTTGCTATAATCGTGACTTGGAACAGGATGAAGCTTTTATACCAGTTGGAGAGTCATTGAAAGACCTTATTGATCAGTCACAAAGTTCTGGCAGCGGATCCGGACTTCCTTTGCTGGTAAATAGAGTGTTTTCCTTCGTTCTTCAGTAATTTTATTGTTAAGCAAAGCATTTACTCCAATTTACTATCCTTCTTTACAAAAATGATGCATATTAATATATATTTTACATTTAGGAGTTTTGTTTTTGTTCATAGGCAAATTTTTCGCATTCATCCCATTTTACAATAATGAAATTTTGTTAAAATAAATTCATTGGTTTCTAAGGACCCTTATCTCACAAAATTCTGTGATCTGTGAAACAGTTCCAGTTTTTAGTACCTGGAGAGGAAACAGATGCTAAAACTTTCTGTCTCTGGTGAAAAACGGCTCCCCTGGATTCAGTTTGCCAATGATTTATTGACCTATCCAGCCCTGATTCACATTTCCACTTGCCTTTTAGAGAACTCAAACTTGATGTCCCATGGCAAACTTAAACTTACTATGGCCAAAATGGAACTTGTTATTTTTACCCCCAAACCTTCTTCTCTTTCAAATTTCCTTAAAGCTGTCAGAGGCACTACGGTTGCTCAGACCAGCAAGCTAGGGGTCATCCTCAGTTCCTCACTTTCTCTTACCCTGTAGCTAATCTCTTGCCAAATCCTGTCATTTGCCTTTATTACTCCTCTTGTGCAAAGTCGTCCCTTGCTGTACCCTGACCCAGTCACCATCTTGGGACAGGCCCTTATCACCTATTGCCTACCCCACTAGAATTACCTATTAGTTAGTCTCCCTGCCTCAGCTTTCATCCTTCACTCAGCTGCCACTGTGAACTGGTAACATAATGCTGCTTTATGGATTTCACATGAATAGCTTGATATACATGGTAGTGAATATTCTAATGTAATATATACCAAATTTTAAGTTATTCATTGTGATTTGAAAAGTAATCATCACAGTTTGACTAGTTTCCAGTTTTTTTCCAAAAGTAAATGAACTCTTCTCTTTTTTTCCTTTATTGATTTTTAAATTCTTTGGGGGTCTTTAACAGTTTTGGATTTAATTATCACTCCTATGCAGATGACTCCCAGATCTAGATAATCTAGTTTATATCTCCAGTTGCTAATTGGATATTTCAGACTAGATAGTCCATAGGCGATATGTCCAAAACTGAACTCATTATCTTTTTCTTCAAACTCAGTTTTCTTCTTCTGAACTTCCCTATTTCCATACAGAGTAGTATAACCCTGCCAAGCAGCCATCTTCCTCATCATACATATTTAACCACCAGCTAAATGTTGTCAAGTCACACCATCTCTCGTTATCTGACCCCTTCTCTCTATGCATGCCTCAACCACACAATCCAAGTTTCAGTCTTTATTACCTCTTGTCTAGTATTGCCTCTATTGTCTCCCGTCCTCATAGCTGTAAAAGTGATCATCCCATTCCTCTGCCTAGGAAACTCTAAGGGCTCCTTTTCCCTGTCCCCCCAATCAAATATCTCTAGTTTTCTCTTGAGTATTTAAAGTACTGTACAGTCTGGTTCCAACTGATCTTTCTAAGGCTTATTATATCTTATTCTCCTTCACATATTTTACAAGCTGACTCTCTTCCTTTCCATCTGTCTCTTCTTGCTTTTTTTAAAAAATAAATTTTTATTTTTTAAATTGCCTAGCATTATTTTTTATTCTTTCCATCCATTGGGAAGGCAAAAAACAAACAAGCAAATTCATTGTGACAAACATAGTCAAGCAAAACACATTCCCTTATTGACCATATACAAAAATACAGGTCTCATTCTGCATGTAGGTCATGACTTCTCTGCCAGAACATAAGCAGAATTCCTCCTCATCGATCCTCAGAAATCATGGTTCATTGTTGCATTGATTAGAGATCTTAAGTCTTTCATATTTGTTCGTTTTCAGTGTTGTTTTTACAGTATAAATTATTCTCATGATTCTCTCTTCACCTCTACATCTACCCATCCATCTATCCATTCATTTGTCTGTCTTGTCTTCCCAGCCTTTTCTGGAACTGCATGCAGTAACACTCCATTACATCCATGTAGCATGATTTGTTCATTTCTCCAACTCATGTTCTTTAGTTTCAGTTCTTTGCCACTGTAAAAAGAGTGTAATAGGACCTGGTTCTCTTCTTTGATCTTTTTGAGGTATAGACTTACTTTTCTCACTAGGTCAAAAGATATGCCATTTATCAATTGGGAAATGGCTTTTATTCTTATAAATTGAATCCATTACTTCTATATCTTAAAAGTGAAACCATTATTAGAAAGCTTGTCATAAATTTTTTTCCACTCAACTATTTCCCTTCTCATTTTAGCTGCATTTGTTTCTATGTGCAAAAACTTTTAAATTTTTTGCACTTCAGGTTGTTAGTTTTATCTTTTAGGATCCTCTCTGTCCTTTGTATGATGATGCATTCTTCCCCATCCATATATCTGAGATATCTTTCTTGCTACTCTGCATTTGTAATGTATATTTTTAATACATTAATCCTGTATCCATTTGGAGCTTATCTTGTGATACTGTGTAAGATGTCAGCCTCTATGTAATTTCTTCCACACTGCTGTCTGGTTTTTCCAGCATTTTTTGTCAAATTAGAATAGTAAATGGTGACACTACTTTTCTGTCCTTGAGTTTATTGAATGTTAGGTTAGTAGGTTTTTTTACTTAAGTATGTTGTATACCTACTCTGTTCCAGTAACTGGCATCTCTTTTTCTTAACCAACACAATGTTGTTTTTATGATTACTGCATTATAATGGCTTTGAGATCTTGCAAACACCTTGGGTTTTTTCATTTTTCATTTTTTCCATTATTTTCCTTGAGATTCTTGCCCCATATCTTTGCTTTTTTTCCATGCTGCTTCCTGTCCTTAGAATGTATTTTTTTCTCATCTCTGTTTCTTAAAGTTCCTAGTATTTATTTCTAAGCTGAGATCAAGCACTATGTTTTGCACATGTAGCTTTTCCTGATCACCCTAACTGCTAGATATTTTTTCCTGCTCAACCTTCAGATTACCATGTATTTATTTTGCATCTTCTTCTATGTGTAAATGTTGTCTTCCCATTTTTATCTTGTGGTCTCTATGCCTGGCATATCATAGATGCTGAATAAATTCTTTTTGATTGATTTACTACTAGTGGGTTAAGAATAAGGAAGGAATATATTTATATTTTTTACTAGGCCTATGATTTTAATGGTTTAGAGAACCCCCCATGAGTAAATTGTGTCTATCAGTACTGAGTAGCTCCTGCTCACTATGTGGTGAAGACATTTGCTCAGCATCACACAGCCACTGTTTAGAAATAGGACTTGTATTTAGGCCTTCTTTTCTGAGGAGTTCTCTCTCCAGGATGTCATACTGAATATTATAAGTACATCAATATGTGCACATAAAAGTCCCTGATTTGATATATTATTTATTTTGTGTTGCTAATATTTATCATTTCTAATAATATCTGTACTTAACCTTGCCTTTCAGGTGGTGGTACTTTGGCAGGCAAATGAGATTGTAAGTTTTAACCTAAATTCTTTTTCATTTTTCCTGACAGGTTCAACGAACTATTGCCAAGCAGATTCAGATGGTTCGGCAGGTGGGAAAGGGTCGCTATGGAGAGGTGTGGATGGGAAAATGGAGAGGTGAAAAAGTGGCGGTCAAAGTATTCTTCACTACTGAAGAGGCCAGTTGGTTTCGGGAAACAGAGATCTACCAGACTGTTCTGATGCGACACGAGAATATTCTTGGTAAACAAATTTGGCCTTGGAAGAAAAAGTTTTGTTAGCTTTTGGAGGGTCATAGTAGTTAACTAATGATGAAATAGTTTTTTTTTTTTTGCTAGTTCCTTTAAATAAAGATCAATTTGACCTTATTTTTGTATCATATTCTTGTTACATAGAAAGTGCTATGTGGATAGTTTGTTCCATTTTGACCTCTTGTTTGATTTCCATGCCCTTAGTTTGGAGATAGTGTCTTGGGTCTTATTGAGACCTGATAACCACAATGAACAAACTGGAAAAGCAAGATAAATGGGCAAAAAGGAACTGACTTCAATTTCCTGCGTGATAAGCTTTGAGATATTTCAAGGTGGTGATCATGTCATCTCTTCTGGCTTAATATTTTAGGAGCCCCTATTTTATTCTTAGGATTTTGCATTCCCTCATCATCCTTAATACTACCCTTTTCTAGACATAGTCTTCTCAGGGTTGTTCCTAAACATTGGTGCCCTGATTGTGTCTGTGGCTGAGGATGGTAGGAGGGTCTTCTCCCCCATTTTATGCCCTGCATGTGATGAATGTAGCCTAAGATGGAATTCTCCTTTTAGTCAGCCAATCACCCAAATCCTGCACTTCTTCAAGGGAGTGAGTTTGTAGTTTAGCACCATTCTTTTCTCAAGTTTCCCTCATAGCCTTAAAAGAAGTTTTTCTTTAGGAAGATAACTTTCCCCATATCTTCATGCAATAGGTAATTTTAACCTTTATTATAAAGCATGATTTTCTTGGTTGTAGGACATTATAGACTTGAGCTGCAATAGCAAGGCCATTTTATAGGTGACAGAGCCAGGAAGGCCCTGGGAGCTTAAAGCATCCAAGGCAAGATCTAAACCCTGGGCCTGTGATTCCAAATTAGGGTTCCAGCACATTGCCTGCCATAGTGTGGAGACATTCAGTGATGGGAAGCAAACTTCTTGTCAGGGTTCCTACTCCCAGGTAGAGTCAGATTTCATTTCCCTTATGAGGAGTTAAAACCAACTCATCAGACTTGCGCTTCATTCATCGGACAGGTTTTATCGCGGCTGACATCAAGGGCACCGGCTCTTGGACACAGCTGTACCTGATCACCGACTACCACGAGAATGGATCTCTGTACGACTTCCTGAAATGTACCACTCTGGACACCAGGGCCCTCCTCAAGTTGGCGTATTCAGCGGCTTGTGGTCTGTGTCATCTCCACACAGAGATCTATGGTACCCAAGGAAAGCCCGCGATTGCCCACCGAGATCTGAAGAGCAAAAATATCCTAATCAAGAAAAATGGGAGTTGTTGTATCGCTGACTTGGGCCTTGCTGTGAAATTTAACAGGTATTCTGTTGTGATGCAGCTCTCCCTTCTCAGTGACCAGTGAGGGAGTTTGTGGTGCTTGACTCTGCATTCTTATAATGGGGATGGGTGGGAAGGGGGTTTTCTGACTTTCTCTGTGGACCATGGGGCATGGTAGGAAAGAGAAAAGATAGAATTCTGTGAGAAAAAAAGTTAAAAAGAAAGAGAGTAACTTAGTCTGAAACCATATTCTCAGGCAACAAAATCAAACACATGGTATCTAAAAAGCAAATATGGGAAACAGTGCAGTGACATTATTATTTCATTGTATAACTACATTTTTCCATATAGTAGATAATTGAATCTTTGTCTTCATTGCATCAAGTTCACATTTTAATTTTATTAAAATGGAATTTATCTTTTTTTTTTTTTACTTAACATGTTTGTACTGCCCTCTGACTTTGTGGTAAGTTTTTTTTTTTTTTTTTTTTGTCTCTTTCAGTGATACAAATGAAGTTGATGTTCCTTTGAACACCAGAGTAGGTACAAAGCGTTACATGGCCCCAGAAGTCCTCGATGAAAGCCTGAATAAAAATCACTTTCAGCCATACATCATGGCTGACATCTATAGCTTTGGACTGATCATGTGGGAGATGGCTCGTCGCTGTGTCACAGGAGGTGGGTATTTGTAGGGTGCTTCTAGGAAACCAGCTCTGTTTAGATGACAATTAAAATATCTCATTTTTTTGAAGAGAAATGGATTTATTGAATTAAAGGAGATTTCACATTCGTTTTAGAGAAAAAATACTTTGAGGATGGGCCAGAATTTCTGTTGAGAGGGAAAATAAATAATATTTTAGCGGGAATATTGAAGGAAGAGATTAAAGGTACTAGAAAGACTTCTGGGTCTGGATTCAAATCCTTCCTTTGTCTCTAACTAACTATGACCTTAGTGCCATTACTTACTTCCAGATGCTGCATGTAGAAAGAGATTGAATTAGGCTTCAGAAACTAGGGAGCCTGAGAAACAAGGTGAGAGGAACAAGTTCCTTAGGAACCGGCTGCATTCTAGGGAGTCAGTATGGAGATAACCTTCTGCGGGAGGGGAATGGGATAGAATCATGTTTGGGTTGTTTATATGTGAAAAGGTGGATTAGGAATAGGTTGTGAAGCACTTCTGATGACAGAAAGAGGAGTTCAGAGCTATTCTTGGAAGTAATAAGGAGCCACTGGAGTTTTAGTAGGAAAGAGATGTGGTTCGGTCTGTACTTTGGGAAAATCTCTTTGACAGCTGTAAAAAGGATGGATTGGAGCATGCAGGCAGAGAGTTAGGAAGTTATTGCAACATAATTTAGGTGCAAGTAGTGAGGGCCTGAACTATGGTGATGGCCATGTGAGTAGAGAGATAGGAAGATTCTGGGGAATTGTAGTGGTCATAGACACAAGATTAGCAAGTGATTGCTAAATGTGGAGAGACAGGAATGGAGCAGGATACAGAATTTAGAAATCTGGGGAACTGGAAGCCTGGTGCTGTCCCTTTGGAAGAGATTGGGTTTGGAAATAAAAATTCTGTTTTGGATGTGTTAAATTTGAGATGTTATGAAACACCCAGTTTGGATTATGCGAAGTTCGAGCTCAGCAGAAATACTAACAGAATATAGAGATCTTGGACTTCTCAGCACAGAAACAATACTGAACCCAGAGGGAGCTGATGAGTTCATTATGAGAGCAGAGACTGACAGAAAGGTGATCCAGAAGAGAGTTTTAGGATACATCTCAAGAGTACACTCTTGGGGTCTTTTCTGGTTTTTGACATTTTGTGATTATGTGATCTAACTTGGAAAATAAGTATAATATAATTGTAACAAATATTTTCTGAAAAAACCATAAACATTTGCACTAAATTCAAATTAACCTTGATCTAAAGTTTTAATTTGTTATTTATCGTTATGTAGAAATAAATTATGTTTTCACAGTTTGACTAATTAAGGCTAACTAAATATAATTACTTTATAGTAGCTTTACCAGGAGTGTGTGTGTGTGTGTGTGTGTGTGTGCACGCGCACGCGTGCATGTTGCCCTCACAGTTTTGAATGTTTTTCTCCCCATTATAGGCATTGCAGAAGAGTACCAATTGCCTTACTACAACATGGTGCCTCATGATCCTTCCTATGAAGATATGCGTGAGGTGGTGTGTGTTAAGCGACTGCGGCCCATCGTGTCTAACCGATGGAATAGTGATGAAGTGAGTTGGAAATTAATTCCTTTATAGTCACAAGTCTTTAGGAGTATATTCCTTTTTAAAAACCACATTATGTTTTCTCTGTGTTTCAGTGTCTAAGAGCTATCTTGAAGCTAATGTCAGAATGCTGGGCTCACAATCCTGCTTCAAGACTTACCGCGTTGAGAATCAAAAAGACACTTGCCAAGATGGTTGAATCCCAAGATGTAAAGATTTGACAATTATATAAGACTCAGGAGCCGCATTGGACTCCAAGAACTTGTTTCACCCAAGCCAAGGGTGGAATTGAAGTGGGATGAGGAAATTCATGTGGTTCTTAGACTTTTTCCTCACCACCCCTTTACAGGCTGCTAATAATTTCAGTACTCTGTAGAATATGATGCTGGGAACTTCTGTTCACTACATGCTACATTTATGGACAGCCTTGTTTAAATGTGTTTCTTTTTGGAGGGAGAAGGGGTTATGAACTATGTTGAGACTTTAGTCATCGTTCATGAGTCTCCAGTAAACTCTGGGTACTGAATTGCATGTTTATATTATGGTGCTTTCTGTGAAAGCCTTAAGAAGAAAATGAATTTAACAGAGATGGAGAAATATAAGCTTTTGCCTTCTACCTGATAAAACTTAATCTGTTCATATTCTTGCTTTTGTAAAACAGCCTGTAGATTATGAATCATTTTGGGATACTGCTCTGTTTTTAACAGTTTATCATCTGTGTTGTGTGTGTGCCAGGATTCCTCTGCTGCCATGTGGATTAAGAGAAAAAAGAGGAATGAATGCCCAGGAAGGTGGGGGTGGTCAGTGCTTCAGGTCTGTCATTATCGTTGCAATAAGATTAGCCAGTCACACAAAAATCATTTAACTCACAGGAGAATTTGGCTTCTTTACCAACATCTCTGATCAGGAAAATTGGTATCAATTGAAAAATCAAAAGGGAGTTAAGATCATGCTTCTAAACCTGAGCTTCATTCCTCTTTCCTTTTTTTTTTTTTTTTTTTTTTTTTTGGCAATTTTTAATCTGTTTTTGTGAAAAACATAATATCTTAAGTTGGAACTCCCAATGTGATGACTCTCCTGAAGAACGAACTCACTTATTGGGGTGATTTTGTTAGCAATTTAAGTGCCTATAACCTTGTCCTGTATAGTTTGTTCTAAGTGACTTCTAAAAGGGAAATGACATATCTAGTGCACAGTGTGCTTGATTTGCAGGACGTTAACGCTTAACTTCACTTTGGATAGTCGTGTTTGTCCACATACATTCATGCCATAGAAACCAGATCACATGCACCTCATAACCCAGGCTTAAAAGGTAAAAAAAAAAAAAAAACCCACAATACCCAAAGATTGTTAGGAAGAACATTTACACATAGAAATGTGGATGGGTTTTCAAAAGGAATGCATTCAAATTAGTATCTTCTAATCTAGGATTTTGTTTTGTTACAATATACTCACACCAGCTTTCAGTATAATAATTTCATTTAAATTCTTCCATATAAGAGAAAGGTCTAATTGGAAATTTATACTGCAGAACCTACGTGAACTTACCAACACCTACTAAGTAGGTTCTAGATTATCTTAGTCGTTATTTTAAATTTGGGGGATTTAAAAAAAATTTTTTTTCCATTGTTTATAAAACAAATGAAAAAGGATCAGGCAAAAAAACAAAACAAAACCCAAGTGTTTTTCTTTACTATCGCAATGTACAGATTTTATTTAACAAAGTGCTACATATTTTATAGAATCCTAGTTATCTCAAGGGACATTTCTGTTTTATGAAATCATTACAGTTTTGTAATGTCTTTTAAGTATTAATGCTATATTCTGGCAGAACAATTCATGGGCCCATTAAGTTAGACTTAAATTTATTTTTGGATGCAGCGTAAGACAATAAATGGGGTTGTGCTATGGAAATACTAATGACAAAGGGCTATAATTTTTTTAAATGATAATTTTTAAAGCATTTTTCCGTCCATTGCCAAAACTTGACTGACATTGAAAGTCGAAGCTATTGAGTATTTCCAAGCAGACCAGTTTTGCAGTTAACTGGAAACTGTTTGGAAAGATTTAATATTTTTACAATCCAAAATAAAGCTTTTCTTTGTCATGTTTTAAAGTTGAAGCATTCTTTTTTTTTTTAAATTGATTTCTGTGTCCCATGAGCTTGTTTTTACAGAAGAACAGTTTTGCTTCTGTTTGTATAGAAGGACACAAATACTATCATCTAAAGTGCCATGTGACTTAAGCTCTTTTATTAGCTCTGTCTTAATATTTTTGTCTAATTTGACCTTACTTTTTTTGGACGAGACCAAATTACAAACTCTCAAAGAAGCCATTTATTATTATTCATATAAATAGAGGAAATATGAAAAAATGCAACCTTCCTAGCAATTTTTAAAAATCACAAAATGTTTTAAGTCAGAGTTGTGCTCAATAAACTATTAATAAGAAATTGGTTTAAAAATCAAAACAATCAAAATATTTCAGTAAGACTATAAGGAACAACAAATATAGTCTTGAAACATAAATGTCACCTTATTTAGAAACCCTTCTATTTTTCTTTTCTTTCTTTCTTTTTTTTTTGCTGAGGCAATTGGGGTTAAGTGACTTGCCCAGGGTCACACTGCTAGAACCCTTCTATTTCTTTCTCCCCATTTAGAATTGTGTTTATCCCATTAGTGAAATATACAGGGTCCGACAGTCTCATTGCAGTTTCAAGCTACTTAAGCTAAATAGCCTACCTGTGGCTTGGAGGTGATCCTGATGTTCAATGCCAGTGCAGGCCCCACTGCCTACACAGGCTTTAAGAATTGACCTGGGGCGGGAGGGCGTATATGTGGATCTGCTTATTTTTAAAAACCAGCCTATTTAGATGACACAGGACAAGTCTTTCCTGAACTTAGAACTGTGCTAGGACTTGGATGTGAGATTGATCAGAAGGAAGTGTGCCTGGTGCCCCATAACTAATGAAAGAGTTTACATTGGCTTGGATCTGTTTTTCTCCTAATTGATAAAGGAATTGGGTTATTAGTAGAATCGAAGGTATGGTCAGATTTTAAAATGATTTCCAGTTTATTTGAGACATAATAGCTTCTTATCAAACAAATATCAGAGGTATGAAAACTAAATTCAGTTTTTCTGATACCCTTTCTGGAATACCTTCCAGTGTGAGTTTTATTTCCCTACCTATTGTGGTCTTTTAACATCAATATTTAAGTGAAATTTTTAAACTTTGAAATGCCTAAAAATGATATTTAACCAAATTGTGCCAGATTTCTTATTTACTATAGCTATATTTAAAAAGATTTTTTTTCCTTTTGCTAACTTTACCTTTGGAAATGAGAGCAACAAAAATGTCAAACATTGACTTAAACAATCTCCCTAGAAACAAATAGAAATTCTTGTTTAGAGGTATTTGTTCACGAAACTTTTATCCAACATCTGTTCTCTCTCAGAGCTCTAATCTAGGTTCCAGAAGAAATGCAAAAGTTTAGCTAAGGAGATAATTGCCTATTTCTTTCTCCCTAGGATTGGTTCCCTATTTTAAATCACTGATTTTTCCCCCAAATATATTTGAAGTTTAGTTTTTTCTAAAAAAATAAAGCATTTGGGATAGAAAAAAATGCCACTATGATTTTTAAATGTCCATTCCTTTTAAAAGGAAGAGCTTTTATCATTTATTTTAGTCAGATATTGATTGATAGGGCAATCTGTCAGCTCTCTCTCACTTCATTTATATATATGAGAAAAAACAAAACTCCTTAGAGAAGTGGACATTGTATTTATAGCAGAATTCTGTATGTCAGGATGGTACAGAGCCAATATGGGACACCTTGCCCAGGGAGGCCCATAAGGAAAGTGTGATTCATATCGCTTGAGGAAAGTATACAATATCATCTCATGGTGACTTTAAGCTCCTTCTCCTACTCCAGAGGTGTCAAACTCATGGTTGCCTCATGCTTCCAGCAAAACTCCCCTAAAGCCTAACCAGATTTAAATGTCATTGGGAAATGTTGAACAAACTAAATAAAAAGACAATGCAACATAATGTTAATTTGTGGTATTTTAAGTTAACATTTGGCTTGTAGGGATCTGTTTCTATTTGAGTTTGACACCACTGCTATACACTACCTTTTAAAAGCCCATCCTAGTGACTGCCCTTGAAATGCCCATTTTAAAACTAAATTGTAGTATATTGTATAAAAGGAAAAAAACCATTATACCTTACTTAGAAAAATTGTAAATAGAAAATAAAATAAAATAAACAGTTTGATTAAATTCTTGCTTAGATACCAGAAGTGTAGATTACTCTTTTAAATGGTAATACACTAAATGTATTTTGTACAGCATCTGGTTTAAAAGGTGCCTTATTAAGTTTACCATGAATTGCTTTGTTCTGTACACAGATTATGTCCAATGTATCATTTTTAAGTAAATAACCTTATTTTAGTACATACTAGTAATGTGTTTTGTGTTGCTCTACTTTTCTTGTGTTGGGTCCTGAGGTTAATTTTCTTTTGAACAAATCTAGAGGGATTTCACCATAAACATGCTTGTTTCTGTGCAGTGCCCAGAAGCCCCTTTCCATAATTGGTAATCTAGTCAGGAGCACACAGCAGAAGGTTGCTGTTGCATTTCCCCATTTTTTAGAAAAGGAATCATGTAAAATTAATTGTAGTATGTCTCTTAAAGTCTGAAGAATCCGGATTTTCTAAAACCATGCCAGCAGAATGCAGGCTTTGGCAGGCCCCCACTACCTAGAAAAGCTTAAAGTGCTGGAGAGTGTGCATGTGTGTGTGTGTGTGTGTGTGCGCGTGTGTGACCTTGGAAGCAAGTCACAAGATGATCTGAACTTGTGATGGATGGGGGAAATGTGCTCATCTGGAAGTTACTTATATGAATGAAATTATCACCAATCTCAGTCTCTAACCCTGTTTCTAAGGATCAGGCTAAAGCTAACCGGATTTGGAGAGGTTCAGCACTAGAAAACTGACCACCAGATAATTTTCATTTTGACTTCAGGAACTCCTGAAGACCATCTCTGAAAGTGTGAAAGGTCTGCATTCTGCATGACTAAAATCCGGGAATACTTCCACCCTTGAAAACTTTTGTAACACTATATAACCTTAGTAATAATGGTCAGATTGATCAGTATGGCCACAAATGACAATCTTTGTAGTTCTTCAACATGTTAACAGGATTCCTCCCTATCCCACCTCTCTGTCTCTGTCTCTGTCTCTATCTTTCTTCCTCTTCTCCCTTTCCCTCTCCTCCCTCCCCACTTTCCTCTGGAAGGAAAGATCCAGGAAGTATAAGTAATAAGTCAATTACATGGAAATAATAGAATTACAAATCAAAACTTGGCCATAAAACTTGAAAGTAGCTCACATTGATTTAGGCCATCTTCCCAAAGCGAACATCATTAAGAACAATTAATTAATCTGTGACTTCCTGCTTCACATAGACCAATGCAATAGCCTCCTAATTTGGTCTCCTTGCTACTCTTCTGTGCCTGATCAAGAGAATCTTGCACCCAGCTGCCAATACATTAAAGTACCCACATGCTCATGTTACTCCCCTCTCAAGAAGCACCATTGTCTCCCAACTTGACTGTAGCCTAGTCTTGAGGATCCTTGTTCATTCCTCTTCATGAACTCCCCATTCTGGCCAAATTGGCTTGCTTGAAGTTTTCAGGATGGGACTTTGCATCTCTCTCCTGTTTCCATGATTTTGCATAGACCCCCCCCCCCCCCCCCCCCATATCTAGAGTGCGGTCCTTCCTCACTCTCCATCTTTTAAAATTATTCTTTCAACATTCATTCTGATCCCTCTCCTAAAATGACTGTAGATATTCTATATCTGTTTCTCTGTGTACCTTCCCTCCCCCTTTTAAGAATGAAAGCTCTCTGAGTGAAGGAATTACATCTTTGTTGTCCCCAGCACTTAGTGCAGCATCCAGAACATAGTTTATGTTTAGAAAACAGAATGTTTTGGGTGAATATTAATCTCATTTTTCTCACAAGATACTCACTGACTGGCTGCAGTCGTGTTCTCTTCAAGTAAAAACCAAGTAAAGCCATTTGATATATCAGTAGCTGGTACAATGAATCAGATTTAATCCTAGCCAGACACCATAATAACTAATATTTATATAGTGTTTACTATATGTTGGTTACTCTCCTAAGTAAAAGCACTTTACAAGTTTGATCCTCATATTTACCTGGAAGGTAGATACTATTTTTATGCCCTTTTTTACAGAGGCAAACAGGTGAAGTGACTTGCCCAGGATCACATACCTAATATCTTAAAGCCACATTTGAACTCAGAGCTGACTCTGAAATTCGGGTCCCTATCCGTCGCACCACCCACATCCACTACTCTGCTGTCTCAAACCCATTTTTGTTATAGATGTGATAAAATGAGCTTAGGCTACTAGAATCTAGTCCAACCCCCGCTTTTGGCAAAAAACCTGAAACTCAAAAAGTTTTACTAACTTAGCAAAATAGTAAGCAACAGGGTCCAGACTTCAACCAGCATTTAGCACAGAATCAAGAGCACAGAGTAGTTGCTTCCTACAGGAAGGTTAAATTGGGCTTGGATCTTTTGACGTAATTTAGTGTCTTCCCAAAACTCCCATAATAATTTTTTGTCATAATAATAGGACAAATTAATAAATGTTTGCTAACTTGATGTAAACACTTGCCTGGATGATAGGAACTATGCTAAGTGCTGCCCTACATCTTCCTCTAGTGAAGAACTGACAGTTCCTGGGATCCATCAGGTTATCTATGCTTATGTCGCACAAGACACAGACCTTAGCATGTTGCATAATTAGAGAAATAATGTAAAACACAGTCAATATCACACAGCTACTCTTCTTAGCAGATGTTAAAACAATTCAGTCCCAGGTATGCTTTAATCTACATCTTTTCCGTTCAGATTTCATGTAGCTAACCATAGTGTGCAAAGCTCTGGTGCACTGCACACACAGCATAAATGGGGATGTTGCACATATGAAATAAAAATGTCAGCCATAATAAATGACACATAGACTATATAAAGGTTGTGTGCAGTAATCAAATGTTCAGGAACTCAGCATGGGAACTGTCTAAAAATAGCAATCAGTCAACAAACATTTCAATGAGTTGTTGAAATTCATAACACTATGTGCTGGGTGTGAGACACCGGATTACAAAAACAAAAAACCGTTAATCACTATTCTCAAAGAACTTACACTCCATGAGGACATAACTACCTGTTCCAGCCTTCCACAACCTATCTTCCCCACCTCACTGTCTACTCCCTCCCATCCTGCACTCAGAGGTCCAGGTAAACTAGCCTTCTCTCAGAAACTCACAAACTGTATGCCCTCCGTCACCATATCTTGGCTTTGGCCATCCCTCATGTCTGGAGTACTGAGGCCCCAGGAAGACATTCCCACACTTATTCTGACCCAGGGTCCTGTGACTCCAACTGCAATGCCCACTACATCAACAATACCCTCTACATCATGCTCTCCCCAAAGGTAATTGTTGCTCACTAAGATTAGAATAATTTATATTGCATAATGTAACAAATTAATGTAAAGGAAAGTAACAATGAAGGACTTCAGACTTCCCATCGATGAAATGACCATCTATACATTCACTAGAGGTGGTGGCCTCCTGAGGTAGAATGGGGCATTCATTTTCACAGAGTGATAATGTGTTGGGTAGTTTACTCAGTTGTGTTTCTTTGTCACAATTAGGGGTCCATTGGGGAAATCATTGAGAAGCATCCAAGATGAAGCAAGACAAGGAAGAATGAGGAAGAAAGAAGACGTTCTCTCTAGCAGGGTTTTTAAAAACTTTTTCCACTTCAGAAACGTTTTCATTTTGTTTGAGGATCACTTAATAGTTTCTGTTAGGGAAATACTGGGTTGGTCCTTTCTGAGAACAAAGGACAAACAACAACATTTTATTTGGGTTTAGTCGGGTGTACCTAGCAAACATGCATATGATTGCCTATCTTTACTACCTTGCAAAGAAATGACTTTTAAGTGTGGTTCTTGGTATATTGAGTGATATTTTCTTCTAAGAGTATGAAATTATAAAATGATACAGAAAGCAAACATACATAGTCATTAACATTAATGACTATGAATCAATTCTGACGAGGGCGCTAGAAATCTCTCTTCTCATTCACCAAGAGGGAGTGTGACTTTAGATGGATGGGGAAAAGTGTTCAAAATTTTATTATTTAATCCTTCAAATTACTAACTGAATGATTAGGTTTTTTTCTGAGTATAAGACCCATGTTTGGGGATTTTGTAAAAATTTCTTAATGGGATAGTTTATTCCCTTAGTTGATTTATAATTGCTATAGGTGTCTGATCTTCTTTAAAATTAGTCTCACTTGAAAAAGCAGGGTTTTTTTTTTCAGTTCTATATTTACCCACGAAGCTTTATCAGCCTTGTGTCTTTTGCATAGGTTTTTTTTTTTTAATGGATGATTAATTCCTTAATGAAGGAGACCAATCAAAGTAAAATGATCAACCTCCCACAGCCCAAATATTTCCATTTATATCATTTTAGTTTCAACCTTCTCCTTTTGTTAATCATTTTTGTTAACACAAATAAATGACAAGGAACTGAAGGACAAAGTTTTATTTCAAATGACCTAACTGAAAGACTTTTATTTTTGAGCTTTGATTCTTTTTCCTTTCTCATTCTTTCCTATAAGTAGAGGTGCTGATGAATACCAAGGTCATTAGAAGTTAAGTGGAGTACACTAGTGCAGAGGTGCATTAGATGATAGTATAGAGAATAGCATATGGAGTATAGAGTATATAGAGTATTCAGGAAAAATCAACTCTGGCTTTGGAATCAAAAGATATGGATTGAAGGTCAGATTCTTCTTTAGCCAGTGAACTAAACGACATTGGGCAAACTCTTTCCCTGCTCTGAACCTCAATTTATTCCTCTGTCAAACAAGATGCTCTTAGAAGTCTCCTGAATCTTTAACAGGAGAATATAACTACGATTTTTTTTCAATTCAGAACAAGTTGTCTTTGAATCATTGAAGGGAAGTAATAGTGAATAGGCCCATGCTGGAGGGACTTCTGCAATGGGATGAGGGGGATGGGGAGAGAAATAGAGCAGGACCTGGTTAGAGTGGAACTTAGCTGGGCTGAAGCCAACTGGGAAAGGAAGCAGTGGTCTGGTGGCTTCCCATGTAATGAAACCAGGTGCTACTTAGTATTTCTTTATAATTTCCCATTTCAATAACCCTTTAAATTTCCCCGTCCAAGAGCAAAGCCTTGGTCACCACATCCTATAGTTCTAAAAATCTATGAATCTGTGAAAAATTAAGAAAAACATTTTCATTTTAAAAATTTAAAAAAATTTTTTACCCCAGAGTCCTTCCATTTTACTTTAAAGATTTTTAAACCAAAGGGAAAAGGAAGGGATGAGAAATATTTATCAATAAAAGGGAAATCATGAATGAACCCAGTAGGTTTCAGGTGCCAAGGGAAAGATCTTGGTTCTCTTCTTGCCCAGGAGCCAGAAATTTCTCATCATTTTCCTCATCTCTAAAGCAAAAGAATTGAATTTGACTTTTTCTGTGGGTCTCTGGTACTCTCAAATGCTCTGGTCTTAGGGTTTGCCTAACCACTTTTGGTTTTCTCTTTATCTCCTATGGTCATGAAGTTACTAATAATGCCCCAAATGGAGCATTCTTGTTGAAAAACATCCATTCTTAGGAACTGCCATTTTCTTTTTTCTTTCTTCTTTTTTTTTCTTCCAATTTTTAAACATGTTTATTTAAAATTTGGAGTCCCCCTTTCCCCCTTCCCTGAGACAGTAAGCAATCAGATACAGGTTATAGATGTGCAATTATGTTAAACATTTCCATTGTAGTCATTTTGTACAAGAAAACGAGAATAGAAAAATTAAGAAAGAGAAAAATAGCATGTTTCAGTCCGTAGTCAATCAATCAGTTCTTTCTGTGGAGGCAGATAATATGCTTCATCACAAGTCCTTTGGGATTGTGTTGGATCATCGTATTGCTGAGAACAGCTAAGTCCTTCACAATTCTTTCTCAAACAATATCGATGTTACTGTATATAATGTTCAACTGGTTCTGTTCACTTTGTCTGCATCAGTTCATGGAAGTCTTTTCAGGTTTTTCTGAAATCATCCTTCTTGTCATTTCTCATAGCACAGGAATACTCCCTTACAAACACATCCCCCCAACCCTTCCCAGCTGATGGAGAATTGATTTTCAATTCTTAGCCAACACAAAAAGAAGCTGCCATTTTCTTGAGCAGGTCGTTTCCTAAGCTTACTCTGATGTTTCCAGCTTAAAAACATGGCCTCCTTAAGGGCAGAGACATTGTTTTTCCCTTTCTTTGTGTCCTGGATACTTAGCACCCTATTAAATAAATACGATTAAATTATACTGGACAGCGGAGGTCTCTCCCCACGGGTGCAGCTCATGACAATGGGAAAGAAACCAAGGGGAAGAGGTTTAAAGAGTTCTAGAAAAACTGCCAGTCTCAGAAAAGGTGGAGAGCCTCCCGGAGGGAGTCAAGGGCAGCCCTACCCCCAACAGAGGGGCTTTAAATCTCGTTTTAGGTTTTAGCCAAACCCCAGTTTGGGACTTGCCCGACCCTCAGGGCCGAATCTGTGGACCCTAGCCGGCCTCTGCAGGCTCCCGGCTATCCGGGGATACCCAGAGCATCAGGCTTGAGCCCCAGACGGGCTTTGGCCAGAGGCTTCCAGGGAGCATGTAGGGCTACCGCAGTAGGACTACGAGATAACGGTCCGGCACTCAGAGCCTCTATGGGGAGAGAGAGGAATCAGAGCGGGGCTCTGGGTTCAAGTCTTGAACACCAGGAAGCCGCCCAGCGCGGTCCCACTGGGATTCTTCCTGGCCAGGGAGCCTTTGGTGAGCTCGAACCAAACCCTTTCCCCCTTCTGCAGCTCGGCCACGGCGAAGGTGGCCGCGGTGGTCGTTCCGGCGGCCGCGGGCTCCTGGGAGCCGCTGGAGACCGACGTCCTGAGTCGGCCCCCGAGCACCAGCTGACCCTCGCCCAGCCCCGGGCCGAACTCGGCGCTCACTGCAATCAGGTAGATCCCGCGCTCCGGCACGCGGAAGTAGCCGTGCTCCGGGACGTAGCAGTCCCCCAGGTTCAGTTGGGTGACATTGAACTTCACTGGACGCCGAAGGCCGTGGGTCCCTTGGGGAAATCCGGCGTAAAAGGCCACGGAGGGTCCTGGAAAGCAAACAGGAAGAACAGGGACGCATGAGAGGATGTGAGGGAGCTGAGTTCGAAATCACTTCACTTGCCTCACTTTCCTCATCTGAAATTTAAGGGGCAGGAACTAGATGAACCTCTAAAGGTCTGTGAGCCTGTTTTAGGTAAAGATGACTTTTGTCATCCCTTTCCTCACTGCAGCCCCTGAGAGGGAGAGAGTTGCAAGGATTATTCCAATTTTACAGATGGAGAAACTGAGGCAGGCAAGTCAAGTGACTTTCCCAGAGACACACAACTAGTGAGTGTCTGAGGCCAGATTTTTATCAGGTCGGCCTAATTCTAGACCCATCTCGTCATCACCCACCCAGTGTGGGTGATATCCAGAGTGAGATATTGGATCCCATTCCTCTCTATTCCACTTCAAATTTGGCAAATATTTAGGCACTAGGACAGCTAGAAATTAAAAAATAATTTTCTCCCAAAGCACGTACCAAGCAACCCAGAACTGGGCTGGGAGTGCTGCTGTTGGCTCTGCCAGGTGCGTTGCAATTATTATTCTATGAAGAGAAGATACTTTATCCTTTTCTCCTTTCCATTGACAAAAATAATTTATTCAGAGTAAAAATCAATCAGAAACTTTTTTTTTTTTTAAAGCATCTGCCATACGTCCCAGTTAGGGAAACAGTGGACAGAGCTCTGGGTTGGAGTCAGGAAGACATGATTCAAATCCAGCCTCAGATACTGGCTGTAGCACCCTGGGCAAGTCACTCCACCATGTTTGCCTCAGTTTCCTTATCTGTAAAACGAACAGGAGAAGGAAATGGCCGACCCCTCCACCATCTTTGCCCCAAAAATAAACAGAGGGAAAAGTGCTTTTTTTAAAAAGGAAAACTGCCATAAGGGTCCCGTTAAAAAGTGGAGGTTCTGGGGAGTCAGGGAATTTTAAAACCCCCCATTTTACAGGAAGAAATTGTCCCATTTCCCAAAAAAATGGAAAGGAAATTTCCCCTCCCTCCCCAAAATTTCCCCCGAGGTATGTGGGCGCCACCCCCAATTAAATTTTGGAGGGAAATAAATTTAAACTTTCCTTTTCCCCAAAATTTTAAAAACGGGAAAAATGGTAGTTAAAATCAGATTTTAATCCCTTTAAATTTTCAGTATGGGGAACCTCCACTGGAGGGGGGAAAGGGGAAATTCAAATTTTGTTTTCGAAAAATAAGGTCAAATGGATTCAAAAATAAAAAATTTTTGGGGCCCAAGACTGGGGAGGGGGGGAAGGAGGGGCCCCCGATTTTCCCCTTTTCCCCACCCAAAATCCGGAGGAAAAAATAAAGCCCTCAGATGCGGGGTTTACCCCCCCCCCTTTTGGAAAGGAGGTAGGCCCCTGGGGCCCCTGGTTGGGTTCTGGGGGCCCCAACCCAAAAGGCTGGGCTCTTTTTTCCCCTTTCCCTTTCTGGGGGCCCCCGCCCGCCCTTGGCCTTTTCCATCCTTGGAAAGTTGGCCCCCGGCCCTTCCCCCCGGGCGGGGAAGGTGGGGAAGCCGGGCCCGGCCCCCCTGCCTGGCCCCTGCACCGGGGCCCCCTGGGCTCTGGGTTAGCCCTGGCGATGGGGGTTTTAAATTTTGGGTTTTATTTAAAAATTTTTTAGCCCGGGGGGCATTTTTAAATAAGGGGAAAGTTTTATTTGTTTTTTTGCCCCCGGGGGCCCGGGGTTTTTTACCATTTTTTTTAGTTTTTTTTTAAAATTTATTTTTTTTGCAAAGGGGATTTAAAAAATTTTTTTATTTTGGGAATTTTTTTTATTTTTAATTTTGTTTTTTTTTGCAAATTTGTTTTTTATTTTTTTATCTTATTATATTTATTTATGCTTATTATATATTCATATATATTTATTAATATATTTATATTTATTTATGCTTATTATATTTGCATATTTATATATTTTTATATATTTATATTTATTTATGGTTATTATATATTTTATATATATTTATTAATATGTTTATATTTATTTATGCTTATTATATATTTGTATATTTATATATGTTTTATATATTCATTCATATATTTATATTTATTTATGCTTATTATATATTTGTATATGTTATATATATCTATTCATATATTTATATTTATTTATGCTTATTATATTTGCATATTTATATATTTTTATATATTTATATTTATTTATGCGTATATATTTTATATATATTTATTAATATAGTTATATTTATTTATGCTTATTATATATTTGTATATTTATATATGTTTTATATATTCATTCATATATTTATATTTATTTATGCTTATTATATATTTATATATGTTATATATATTTATTAATATATTCATATTTATTTATGCTTATTATATATTTGTATATATTTATTTATATATTTATTTTTTAATATATTTATTAATTTTTTATTTATGCTTTTTTTTGTTTATATATTTGTATATTTATATATATTTATATTTATTTATGGTTATTATATGTTTGCATATTTATATATATTTTATATATATTTATTTGTGCTTATTATATTTGCATATTTATATATTTTTATATATGTTTATGTTTATTTATGCTTATTATTTTGTATTTTTTATATTTTATATTTAAGTTATTATATTTTATATTTATATTTTATTTTTATTATTATATTTAAAAAATATATGTTATATTTAAATATTTTTAATATTTTATTTTATTTAGCATTATTATTTATATTTATATTTTTAATTATTTTAAATAATTTTTAAATTATTTAAAATTTTATATTTAATAATTTATAAATTTAAAAAATTTTCTAAAATAAAAAAAAAATTTTGGAAATTTTGAAAATAAAAATTTTGGAAATTTTAACTTTTTAATAATTTTTCGTTTATTTAAAATTTATATAATTTTTAAAATTTATTCTTTTTAAAATATAATATATTAAAAAATATACGTTATAAGCAATTATTTAATGGGTTATCGCCCCGGGTGACGCCTGCCACCTCCCCACCCCCGAAGCGCTCCAGCGGACGAGTAACGCGCTGTCCAGCAGTCTGAGTCCTGGAGCTAGAGGCGCCTCGCGCAGGGATCGCGGGCCCGGACTCCTCCCCCCCCACCCCGGACATTTCTGGGTACGAAGTTTTGCCTCAGCCCCGATTCCTTCTCCGCAAAGCGGGGCTAATCCTAGCGCCCTCTACAGGACCGGTGGGAGGCGCCGGTAGAATGATGTGGCAAGAGCCTATTGAAGGCGAGTGATCATTATTTATTTGGCGCCCCCTCCTGGTCTCCATCAGCGTCACGAAAATCTAGAGCGGGAAGCGGATTTCTGGAGCCCTTAATGCCGTCCCTTCATTATATAGAGGAGGAAATTGTGTGCGTGCGTGCGTGCCTGCGTGTGTGTGCGTGCGTGCGTGTGTGTGGTCTGTGTTGGGAATTGCAGTGGGCGGTACCGGGTGTTGTGGGCAAGTGCGTGGGGGGTGTGAGTGATGTGAGTGGTGGTGCGTGCATGGGGGTATTTGGTGTGTGTAGTGTGTGTGTGAATGTGTGGGGGGTGCTGCGTGGTGCGTGTGTGGCGGGTTTGCATGTGGAGTGTATGTGTGTGGGTGTGGGGCGGGGTGGTGACCGGGGTGTGTAAATGGGGTTGGTGTTGGCGGTGGGATTGGGTATGTGTGTGTGTGGGTGAGTGGGGTGGTGGATGTGTGTGGCGGGCGGTGTTGGGTGGGGGGTGTGTGTGCAGTGAGTGCTGGTGTGTGGTGGCGGGGTGTGTGTGTGGTGTTGTGTGGTTTGTTGTGGAGGTTGGTGTGTGGGTGTGGCGTGGGTTTGTGGTGTTGTGGGTGCGTGGTTGTGTGGGTGGTTTGTGGCGGGTGTGTATGGTGGTGGTTGTGGGTGCGTGTGGCGTTGTGGGTGGGTGTGCGCCATTGGTTGTGGTGTTTGGCGTGGGATGTGGGGTGTGTGGGTGTTTGTGTGGGTTGTGGTGTTGTGTGGGGTGGGTGTATGGGGGTTTGGCGTGTTTTTGGGGGGCGGGTTGGTTTTCCCGGGTTTTGGTGGGGCTGGGTTTCGGGGGGGTGGTTTGGGGGTTGGTGCTCGGTGGGCCGGCGCGGTTGGGTTTGGTTGGTGTGGGCTTGTTGACCCCTTTTGGGGTTCCGGGGGAGGGGGGGGGTTTTGGGGTTCCGGGGCGGGGGCGGGGGGAGGGGGTTCCGGGGCCCGGACCACGCCCGTGGGCCTTGGGGGGCCCGGGCCTTTTCTTTGGGCTTTTCCTTCCCCCAAAGGCAAAGTTTCAAGGGGAAACGGGGAAAAGCGGAGGGAGGGGGAAATTTTGGGGGATGGCCCGTGGGTGGGGCCCGGGTTCCCACGGCCCCGGGCCCTTTGTCCCTGATGTTTACCCCTGAGGGAGGGGGCGGGGAGGCAAGGGGTTTCCCGAAAAAAGCCCGGACAGGAGAATGGAAGGAGTGGGAGGCTTTCCCGGGTTTCACGGGAAATTGCGGGTCCCAAAACCCCCCATTAGGGCCCCCCTTTCCCCCCTCTATCGCCGTCACCCCGAGGGTTTTGGGCAAACGCTTGGGGGAACATCCCGTTTTAAAAATGCGCCCTTAAAAACCCCCCAAACCCAGGAGGGGCCCCCCTTTAATTTTAAAAAATGGGGGCTTTGCTCATGGGAAGCGGAGGGACTTGCCCGGGATCCCCCGGCTGGGGAGCGGCCGCGGCCGCCTGAGTCCAGCGCTCGCGTCGTGCGCACTTTGGCGCCACCCGTGGCCACTCGGGCCTTGTTTCAGTCCCGAGCCGCCTTTGATCCTGGCTCCGAGCGGGCGCAGGAAGGGCGGGAGACGTTATCGGGGTTCCCAGCAAAGGAAAGCGGAAGAGCAACGGCAGAACTGGAAGGAGCTCCCAGGAAAGTCTTGTCCCAGGGCAGTTGTACCAACGTGGGAGTCGCGGGCCTGCCATCCCCCCATCTGAGGGCCCCTTGAAGGCTCCGTCCGTCTAGTCTGCCTGATGTTAGCCCTCCTGAGTGGCCAGCGCTGTGCGGGGTATACACTAAGTGCTTAATAAATGCTGTTTCCTGTGACAAAAGCCTGCTGACTTGGAGGGAGGAAACTTTAGGCTGTGAGGATGGTTTAGTGGTGAGGCTGTGCGGGGTATACACTAAGTGCTTAATAAATGCTGTCTCCTGTGACAAAAGCCTGCTGACTTGGAGGGAGGAAACTTTAGGCTGTGAGGATGGCACAGGGCAAAGAGTACTAGATCTTGCACAGAAAAACTGGGTCCAGATCCCAGCGCAGCTGGGTGATCTGGAGCAAAGTACTAAGCTCCCTGAGGCTCCGAGATTTCATCTGTAAAATAAACGGATGGGGCTGGGTCTCCAAAGTTGAAATCCTGCCCAAAATCCAGGAGAGCGACCCCCTTTATATTCCTTTAACAACCCATCATCAGCCGCTTTGCACTCCATCGGAAGGCTTTCTCTCCTACACGAAGACCGGACACCGCTTGCTGAAGGGTCAGCAGTAACAATCCCCACCTACACGGCCAAGGTCTGCAAAGCCCTTTACAAATATTACCTCATTTGCTCCTCACAGCTACCCGGGGAGAGAGGGGCTCTTGTCATCGTTCCCATTTTACAGATGGACAAAGCAAGGCACCGGAGACGAACGAGCTGCTCGGAGCACACAGCGAGTAAATGAGCTGCATTTGAACTCTGCTCTTCAGTGCTCGGGCGCCGTGGAACCACCCAGCGGCCCAGGGGCCATTCACGAGACCCGTGGTAGCGGGGTGGGACCGGCAGCCTCCTTATTCCTTTTCTGCTCTGAGATGTCTTCCGCAGAGCCCGAGGGAGGCTTTGGCCAGGCTGCCATTCCACTTGCTGCCAGGAGGAGGGGGTGTAACATAGCAGATCTGGGACCCAGGTCCTCCTGACTCTGGGGACTCTGCCCGGATCTGCATAGGAAGGAGGACCCCCCCCCCCCCACTCTGCTGGCCCAAGTCTTCTCTGGGGACCGGGGCTCCCGCCTCCGCCACCGGGAAGGAGGGAGCCGAGGGCAGCGTTCCACGTGGAAAGGAGCTGGCCTGGGACCAGCGGGGCCGGAGCCCACAAATAGTCACTGCTGCCAGCCCAGGGCTCGGTGGGGGTCGTATAGATACCTGCATCCTGCATGACGCTGCTCTATATTATAATCTGTAAAATGGGGATGATGGCCGAACCTAACGCGTGAGCCTTGAAGGGCTTTATAAATGTGGGCTCCGGTTTTATTAAGGGAAAAGGAGAATTCTTAAGCAGCAGCAGCCTCTGAACCCCCCAAATGGAGCCGTGGCGGGAAGTCTGGCCCACCCTGATTCAGGAGGACAAGAAGCCTAGAGCCACCCTCGATGCTGGCCATGAGCCTGCTAGGAGGGGCAGCCCCTCCGGGATCATTTCCCTTCCAGGGCTGCCAGGGTCATAGGGAACTAGCCTATCAGACACCCAGAGGAGCCGTTCCAAGCCTTTTCTTTCTCCCCAGCCTGTCTCAATTTCCTCAACTGTAAAATGAGAAGAATAATAGTCCTTCCTTCCAGGGCTGTTGTGAGGATCAAATGATAAGTTTGTAAAGTGTGCTCCCTACTTTAAAAGGCTATATAATAATTATCATTATCATCATGTTAATTATTATTATGATTATTACCATAATCATTGCCATTATTATTATCATTAACCACACTGCAGAGGGAGAGTTAGTTTGTGTAAGTGTTTCTGATTCCCTGGCAGTTCTCTCTCTCTCTCTGTCTCTCTCTGTCTCTCTCTCTCTCTCTCTCTCTCTCTCTCTCTGTCTCTCTCTTTCTCTCTGTCTCTCTCTCTCTGTCTCTCTCTGTCTCTGTCTCTCTTTCTCTGTCTCTGTCTCTCTTTCTCTGCCTCTGTCTCTCTCTCTGTCTTTGTCTCTGTCTCTCTCTCTGTCTCTATCTCTCTCTCTCTGTCTCTGTCTCTCTGTCTCTCTGTCTCTCTCTCTCTTCCTATCTCTCTCTCTCTGTTTTTGTCTCTGTTTGTCTGTGTCTGTCACTCTCACTGTCCCTCTACAGAGAGAAGATCAGTTTGTCTGAGTATTTTTTTATCTCATAGTCCATGATATTACTCTCCCCTGGCAGTTCTCTATCTGTCTCTATTTCTATCTCTTTCTGTGTCTCTGTCTCTCTGTTTCTTTTTCTCTCTTTCTTTTTTCTTTCTCTGTCTCTCCCTGTGACTCTTTCTCTAAGTTTCTCTCTGTCTCTCTGTCTCTGTCTCTCTGTCTCTGTCTCTCTGTCTCTCTTTGTGATTCTGTCTCTTTGTTCTCTGTCTCATTTGTCTCTGTCTATATCTCTGTCACTGACTCTCTTTGTCTCTGTGTGTCTTTCTCTGTCTCCATCTCTCTGTCTCTGTCTCTCCTCTCTCTGTCTCTGTCTGTCTCTCTGTCTCTCTCAGGTTCTTTTTGGCTTCTTTTGTTGGACTGCTCTGTGTGTGTAGGAAGATCACTTTGAAAGATGGAGTGGGGGGAATCTTGGGGCAGGGAGACCCACCAGCAACTCTTAAAATAATCTAGATATGGGGGATGAGGGCCTGAATAGGGTGGTGGCAATGCCAGAGGCAAAAAGGGAGTGTTTGAAAGCTAAGCTGAAAAGACTTTAATAACAGGTTGAATGTGAGGGGTGAAAGAGTGAGAAATAAGTAATAGTAACAGTTAACATTTATACAGTACCTACTCTGTGTCCGGCACATGCTAGGTGCTTTTTACAAATATTACCTCCTTTAATTCTTACTAGAGCCCTGCAAGGTAGATGCTATTATGACTTCCATTTTAGAGATGGTGAAACTGAGGCAAACAGGAGGTAAGTTACTTGCCTGGGGTTACTGCCTAGAAAGAATATGAGACAATTCAAGTTTTTCTAACTCCAAGTTCAACACTATCCACTGTCCCAAAAACATGTTTTCATTGAGGATGAGTCGTAGGTTGACATCCTCGGTGATTATGACGATGACGGCCCCTTCAGCAATAACAGGGAAGCTAGGAAGGAGAGAGGCTGTAAGGGGAAAGATGGTGTGTTGAGTTTAAGATGTCCATGAGACATCCAGTTTCGAGATGTCTAAAAGACAGTTGGAGATGAGAGACTAAGATTGGGGGAAAGGTTAGGGCTGAACAAGCAAATCTGAGAGTTCTCTGCAGAGACATGTCAGGTAGTTGAAATCACAAGAGCTGATGAGATCACCAAGTGAAATAATAGAGAGGGAGAAGAGAAGGGGGCTCCCTAAGAATGGGTGGATGTGGCCTGGACAAAGGTCAGTGGAAGAGACAGAAATATCGATGCAGACACGATACCATAGAAACCAGACAGCAGAATATGTCGAGGAGGAAGAGTGATCAACAGTGGCAAAGGAGAAAGAGAGATCAGGGAGGACGGGCCATTCAAAGATCATTGGTGACTCTGGAGAGCACAGTTTTGGTTAAATAATAAGGCTGAGTTAAGAAAAAAGTGAGAAGGAAGAAACAGAAACATCTTTTGTAGATGGTCTTCTCAAGGAGTGTAGCCACAAAAGGGAGAAGAAATAGGGGATGATATCTCTCAGGAATGGGCAGATGCAGAATGTGTACATGGGCATATATGTCTGCCCATACAAATGAGCAGCTCAAGGCTCTGGGATGGGATTTTTTCTATATTTTTTCTCAGTGACCTATCTCATCCATTCCCATGGGTTTAACTATCATCCCTATATAGAAGGCTCCCAGATCAATATATCCAGCACAGTCTTTCCTGAGCTCCAGCCCCATATTACCAGCTGCCTTTTGGATATTTCCATCCCCATGTTCCATGGCCATCTCAAACTCACCTTATCCAAAACTCGTGATGACCTTGCATGTCCCTTCTCCACCCTCCACCATCCTTTCTTCTTGATACCTCTGTTTCTGTCAAGGTCATGGCCATCCTTCCAATCATCCTGATTCTCAACCTCAGTTATTTTCCATTCTTTCCTTTCCCTAAACCTAAACCTCCATTTCCAAGTGGCAAACAAGTCTTGTTGCTTTTGCCTCTACCACGTCTATTCTAATTCTCTCTGCTCAAACAGCCCCTCCCCTCATCCAGTCACAAATGTCTCCTAATTGGTTTCCCTTCCTTTAATATCTCTGCTTTTCAACCTATTAGGTGCCATAATGATATTCCCAAAACAAAGCTCTGACCTCCTCTCTCAACTCCTCCTCCCCCAAAGACGCTAGGATTCCCTTCTGGCTTGAGGATAAAATGCAAATCCTCATTTGGGCATTTAAGGCCCTTCACAGATTGTCCCCAGCTGACATTTCCAGGATAATTATACCACTCATTCACTCTCTGTGTTAGCCAGACCGGCCTGCAATTGTTCCCAGAATCTGACACAATATCCCATGTCTCTGTGTATTTGCTTACGTCGGCATTCCAGCCTGGAAAGCGTTCCTGCTTCACTTCCCACTCTTAAAATTGTCATCTTCTCCAGGTCATCATCTCTATGAGACCAATCCCTAAGCCCCACCAGGTGTCACCTACATACAGTGAATTAATTTCTCGGCTTTTGTGCCTTGTCTCTTCCCATTTAGAAGGTAAGTCCCCTGAGTGCTGCTGGGCAAGTTTCAGTTTTGTGTTTGCTTCCCAAGTGCCTGGCACGCAATAGGCATTAAACAATCACACAAAGGCTTATTGATTGAATGAATAATGCTTGTGTGGGACACTCTGAGCTCTGAAACCTGGGTGACATTCTTGGCAGAAACAAGTTGCAGAGAGGGAGAGATTCAGGGAGAGCGTTTCAGACACACTGTATTTGAGATGCCCGGCAGATAGTGATCCAGGACTGATGTTCTGTCTAAGATCTAGGATCTATCTGGGACTAGACCTGGATAAATAGATTTAGGAATTATCTCCTTGGAAATGGGAATGAATTGGACAGAAAAGGGGCCTGGTGCAGAAGATGGGTGACACTTATGTATGGGGGACAGAATGTGAATGATAGATGAACCAGCAATGGAGAATCCTATGGAAAAGTCTGACAGATAAAGGGCAGCTCAGTGGTGGAGTGGATAGAGCACCAGGTGCCTGGAGTCAGGATCCAGCTCAGATGGTTACTAGCTGTGTAATGCTGGGCAAATCACTCAACCCCTGTTTGCCATAGTTTTCTCATCTGCAAAATGGAGACGATAATAATTCCTTCCTTCTAGGCTTGTTGTGATGATCAAATCAGAGAGTTTCTGTAAAGTTTAGCCCATAGTAAATGCACTGTCAATCAATAGCAGCAGTAGTAAAAGAAAAATCAGGGGAGAGAAGTGTCATAAAATCCAATAAGAAGAGCATCTTTGGGAGGGGACCATTCATTTCAGCTCAGGAACTAGATCCTTGCTTTTTTCATTTTAGATATTTTCGGGGAATGGATTTCTCCCTAACCCTGGTCAGAGGAAGAATCTCAGCCGATATCCTTTTCATGTGGCTGCCTCATATTTACCTTCCCAAAGTTATCCAAATATCTGAAAGAAGTGATGTTTATTCTAGGGAAGCGATTGACTTGATTGAATGATGTCAGGCAAAATCCCCTTCACTCTGAGTGTATTTTGAAGGGTGTTTTGAAGTGTTGGGCAGTAAAATGAGTGTGGTTAAAAGCAAACCTGTCAGACATCCTTTGGAACTGAAAAATGCTGAGTTTAACCTCCTTCTCATGACTCAAATAGGTACTTGTCCTCTTGAAGTGAACACTTGATGTTAACCATCGAATTTGAGTTCTTTCTAGTTATTTCAGGGAATTAAAGGAAATGGTAGGTCACTCCATTTGTAGCTAATCAGTGATTTGTGAGCATTGACTAATTAGGAGAATAACTTGGTTTATAAACTTTGTGATCCTATGCCACTAGGTTTGGATTCAATCAAGAATCCAAAGGGCTCAAGTAGTTCTTGCTACTGAATAAAATTACATTCCTATTTTTCATTTAGTATTTAAATCAAGTGGTCCTTTATGTATGTTTGCTCAAATAAACTAAAGTTGGAGAAATGTTTAGTCAAGTATAATAGACCATGGGAAAGTGTTCAGGTCTGAGCAGGTTCTTCCCTTCTTCAGGAAAAAATCACTGACTCTCTATTACCTCCAGGACCAAAGAAAACTCTTTACAGCTTGACTCCTTCTTAGCTTTCCAGTTTTCTTGTACTTCTCACTACTTTGTCTACACTGTTCTCCTTCCTTGTACATAAAACTCTCTTTCATTTCTGTATCTTTGCAGCAAACTATCCTCCACTCTTAGAAGCTCTCCATCCTTACCTTTGTCTCCTGCTTTCTCTGGCTTTTTTCAAAACTCACATCAAGTCCTACCTTCTACTGGGGGCCTTTCCCAGTGCCCCCTCCCCAACCGCAGTCAGTGTCTTCCCTCTGAGATCACCATAGGTATCGTGTGTGTGTGTGTGTGTGTGTGTGTGTGTGTGTGTACTTTTTTTTGAAAGCTGTCTCCTCCATTAGAATGGGAGCTCTTTGAGGCAATGGATGGGATTTTTGCCCTTCTTTGTAACCCTAGTGGTTGGCATGTAGTAAGTGCCTAATAAATGCTTGTGGATTGACTACAACACTAAAATGACACAATTCCAGTTGTATCTGACCCTTTGTGATCCTATTTGGGATTTTCTTGGCAAAGACACTGGTTGATCATTTTCTACTCCACTCACTTTACAGAAGAGAAAATTGAGGCAAACAGGGTGAGGGGACTTGCCCAGGATCCCGCGGCTAATGAGTGTCTGAGGCTGGATTTGAACTCAAAAGATGAGCCTTCCTAACTGCACTGTACCACCTAGCTGCTCCCCAAATAACAATTACTGTACCTAAATCTATCTTTGGTGAATGTATTGTGGTATGTTCACTCTTGTCTTAAAATTATGCTGTTATTTTAGACTCATGTTTGCATCATCATTATTTGGAGTGCGCGTATATAGTAGAAATGAGATAATATATTTCAAATTCTTCAAACATCTAAAAGTGTTATGTAAATGTTAGTTATTGTTATTATTATTACAATTCGGGATCCAGGATCATTGAACTAGGGGGAGAAGGGACCTTGGTTGTCATCTAACACAACTCAGTTCACTGTTCACTATGAATTCACACAGATAGTAAACAGAATTCAGGTACAGATTCACTGCTCTTTGCAAATATTTCATTTAAAATGAAATTTTTTAAAACTTCAATTAACCAGGACCTTCTCACTTAAATTTCCCAGTTAGGCAAGCAACTTCTCTTAGTTACTCTAGGCCTCAGTTTCCCCATTTGTCAAATGAGGGGTTTTGACTTGACTTGTGGGATCCTCTTTCTAGCTCTAAATCTATAAACATATAAAAACAGTTTAAAATGCTACAGAGCAGTCAAGAAGGATTAAAAACTTGAGAAAGGACCATTGGATTTAGCAATTGAGACATCCTTGGTGACCCGAGAGGAGACAGACTGTGGGGTTGGAAGCTGGATTGGAAGGGGCTAAAAGTGAGCTGAGGGTGAACATGTGGAAGCACCTGGTGTAGTACCATAAGTGAGCTAATTAATGACTTTCTGGGGCTCAGTCACCCGTCTTTTGTGCTGTAGTAGAAATACCACTAGGTTTAGATTCAATCAAGAAATATTTACAAAGTGCCTACTATGTGCCAAGAAGTTTTGGTTCAAATTCTGGCTACTAATGTGAGAATTCTCTTGAATGTGTAAATACTATGTAAACACAGGGAGATAAAATGGATTAAAGAGCCCTCCCTGTCTTCCTTTAAGTAGAAACTAAACTCCTATTTTCTACAGGGAGTTTTTCCCACCCCCTCTTAATTCCAGCATCTTTGGGCATAGAGGAAGCACGGGGCCAGGATTCAGGGAAACTTGAGTTAAAAATTGTCCTTAACTTCCCAGCTGGGTGATTCTGGCCAAGTCACCTCACCCTATTTGCCTCAGTTTCCTCATCTGTACAATGGCTGGAGAAAGAAATTGCAAACCAGTCCAGTGTCTTTGCTAGATATATCTGCAAGTTGTCTCCCATACTAGAGGAATGGAAGCTCCTTGAGGGCAAGAACTGTCTTTTGCCTGGCACATAGTAGGTGCTTAATAAATATTGATTGGTGCATGAATTGGCTATCTCTGAATTTAGACACGTTCCTTAACTTTTCTGGCCCTCATTTCTTCATCTGTTAATCTGACCTCTAAGGATCCACTTTGTGGAGACTTCCCCCACCCCAGCATAGAACACCTCCCAATTCTTACCTTCCCCAAGGAGCTTGGGGGCCTGGTCGCTCCTCCCGTTCTCGGGGAACGGCTGCTCTCCCCATTTCTCTACTTGCTTCTTGTCCCTCTTTCGATGAGACTCCTCCTCTCTCCGTTGCTTCTTTCCCTTTTTGTCGAGGATGGTCCAAAGCTTCTCCAGGTCCAGACTGATGTTGGTGGCCACTAACTCTCCGTAGTTGCCAAACAGGCCCTGGAACAGCTGGAGATGCTGGCCCAGGTCCTGCTTCACGGCCCTGACATCCCTCTGGAGGCTCTCCACGGAGGGGACGAGGGGCGGTTCCCCAGCAGGACGGCAGCACTCTTGGCTGTGGCTCATCTGGGACTCCATCTTCTCCATCTGAACACCCAGGAGCGTGATCTCGCTCTTCAGGTTGGCCAGGTCGTTTTCCTGAAGGCCGGCCCCATCGGAGGCTTCCTGGTTGGGTTCCGGGTGTTCCGCCCTGCTCTGGACTTCTGCCTCGGGCTGCCCGGAGTCCTGTGGCCCAGCTTGGCCAGCACTCTCCAGTACTTCCACTCTCTCCCCGAGGGCCTTCAGGTCCCTGGCATGTTCTCTCAGCTTGCTCGAGGTATACTCCAGGGCATCTTCCATCTGAACGTAGGTCAAAGACAGCCTGGCGTCCTCCTCGGCCATCTCCTCCAGCGCCTCCTCCCCAAACAGGGTGACCAGCACGAGCTGGTGCCTCAGGGCATCTTCCAGAAGGGAGCTGAAGGAGTTGTTGAGGTAGCGGATCTCCCGGAAGACGTGTCTGTCCACTCGCCTCAGCCCATCCACCTCCCCCGCCAGGGCCTGGACTTGCCCCTTGAGCAGGGCCACGCTCCCCTTGGCCCGGGCCAGCTCCTCCTTCTGGGCGTCCACAGACATGGCGAGGTCCTCGGCGGCATTGCGCAGGGCCTTGATGGAAGAGCTCTCCAGCATCTTCTGGTCCTCCAGGGTCAAGTGGGTCTCTTCCAGAAAGCGAGTGGCATTCCTCTGGTCCTCCCGCAGGAGGCTCAGGTCGAAGGAGAGTTTCTGGCAATTGCAGTCCTTCACGTACTTCATGAGGTCCGAATGGCTCCCCTGCAGGTGGTGGAGCGTGTAGTTCAGGTCGAGGATCTGCCTCTCAAAGTCTTCCTTCATCTCCTCCATGATGAGGGACTTCTCCATCAGGATGACCCTGAGCTCCTCCATCATGGTTTTGCCGCTCCTCTCGGTGCTCATCACCTGCCCCTCCAGCCGGGTGCCCAGCTCAAAGTTCTCGTCGGAATCTATGAAGAGCTCCTTGATGTCCTCCTCGTGCTTGGCCAGGGTCTCGTTGAGCTGCCGGAGGGCGCTCAGGAGCTCCTCCTCCCTGCGGCCGGAGGCCCCCCACAACTCCGAGAGGTTGCTCTGCAGCAGCCGGAGTTTCACCTGGGTGTCCTCCTGCTCCTCCTTCGAGTCTGCCGCACTGCCGTTGCTCAGGAGCAGGTGGGCTTCCTGGGCCTTCTGGAGTTTCTTCACCTTCAGATCGGTGTCCGCCCTGACGGCAGACAGGTTGTGGGTCAGGGCGAGCTGCTGGTCACGCAGCCGGCCCTCCACGTCCTGCCGCAGCTGGTGGACCCTGGCGGTGTTTTCCTGGACTTTGGATTCAAACTTGGTGCCCAGCTCCTGGAGGTCGGCCTTGGGCGCAGCGGTCTCCCGGAGCCTCTCGATGTCCCGGCGGTTGGTCTCCACAGCGCGCGACAGGTTCGTCACCGTCTCAGAGAGCTTGAGGAGGCTTTCGTTGAAGCTTCTCCACACGGGGCTGAAGTGACTTTTCAGGAAGGTCTCCAGCTGGGATGGCAGGGCCTGCTGAAGGGATGGATCTGCAGACCCTGTAAGCAACAGAAGGGAGGCTTTCACACTGGGCCAGTTTGGACGGCTCTCCTTCTTGGAGATGGAAACTTTCACACTGGGCCACGGCTCCCCTTCTCCAAGATGGAAAGGCGGGCCTTGATGGCATACTCAGGCCCAGAGAGAGAAGATCCTCCGCCCCCAATCCCAGCTCGCCAGCTAATATCGGGTCACTGAGGACCGTCAGGATGGCAACCATCATCTCCCTGGTCCCTGGTGTGAGAAGCCAGGCCTCCAGACCATGAGAAGGGGCAGATTCTGCCCTGGAGCCTAGGTAGCCACATTCTGGGAAGTCTTTGACCAGCTGGAAGTGCTTTATATGATGCCCCGAGAGGATGTGGTAAAGCAGGTTGGAGGTTAGATGCTATAGGGCCCAGCTCTATAATTCTGTGGTTCTATCACCTTTCCCCACACTTCTCACCCAAATACGTGCTCAGTTATGGTCTAGCACTCATTTCTCTTCATATCAAGTTATTGGAGTATCTTCCTTATTGATCAGTCAAACAATCAATATTAAATCCCTTTAATTAATTAAATCAATTAAATTTAAACTTAATTAATTTTAAAAACTAAAAGCAATGTGCTAAGTGCTAGACTTCGGACAAATTTATACCAGTGACTACGGTTACCTCGACTCGGAATTAAAGCTCACTTACCGAGCTCGGTTAGATTTGCCTCTATCTCTTCAGCTGTATAGTTACTTTCCAGGGACTTCTGCAGGTCTAGAAGGTTGCCGGTTGCCTGGTGGATGTCATTCTGAAGGTCTTCCAATAGATCCTCCTGTTGTTCAATTGCTCTCCGGAGCTCCATGGGCTGGCTGGAAGGAGGGACTGATTACAAGGTAGAGACTAATTAATATATTGGTTCTTAGGGTGGGAGAAACATATCCCTCCTCCTTACCCACAGCTTATTTTATGAGGGATCATTAGAATAGAGGACTCCAGCATTGCAATGGCTGTGAGCTGCTCTATGCTAATTCAGTTCATTGTCCAGCATTTAAACTCAATTCTGGGAGGTACCAATAATACCTTCTTGGCTCCTTCCAGGTCTTGGTCACTTTTTGAAATGGAACCAAATTTTTCCATTCTATAAGAATGTGTCCGTGAAGAGAACAAAGGACATAGCTTTTTATCTTGTACTTGATGAGAAATGGCAACCACAAGAAAAGGCAGAAAAGATTGTTTCTGAAATATGGCCCCAGCTTTCAGTGGTTGGAAGTCTCCATCGGGCAGCTAAGAGAAGTGATTATTAATAACAATGGCTTGGGGAGATCCAGAATCTCCCCTTTTTGTAAAGTCCTCATGTTGCTGATAATAAGATTGGATTCACTTTTTTTTTTTTTTTTAACAATCTTATTCAGAGCCCACTCAGGTGGGTAAGCCATTAAGCTTTTTTCAGATCTGGGCGGGGATAAACTCTTTGAAGAGATTGCCAGAGGCTGGACACAGGGTACAGTAGTCTAGATAGAGGGATGGTCTTTCTATGACATGATGTCACTCTCAGCCCCTCATTGTCATACTCATTCTATTATTATTATTATTATTATTATTATCATCCAATCAGAGTTGATCAATACCCTCAGAAACACCTTTTCCCAAGGGCATAAAAGCCTGAATGAAGACATCCTTTTATTAAAATCTTAATAAAATTTTAATAAAAATCTTTTTATTAAAAATGTTTAGGGCATTTAGTGTTATGATTAATTATTTAGAAATTATGTCTCTTGAACCTTTTAAATGTCACAAAGCCAAGGGATTATTTGGATTAGATCTTGGTACCCCAAGTGGATGTGAATGGAAATCTCTCATAAAAATGCATAACATATGTATATGTACCCCCCCATATATATGTCTTCTTGTACATAGTTACTGATACGTAGTTTCTTCTATTCGATGATATGATCCTTGAGGGCAAAAACTTATTTTTACCTTTGTGTCCCCAGCACCTGACACAGAGCGAGTGCCTAATAGATATTTATTTACTTGTTGACTGAAATGTCCCAGTCATGGCCATAGACAAAAGCTTCTAGAGAAGGTCAGATAGGTGCTGTCTTCCACCCCCTGAGGTATATAGCAGTCGATCCCCACACACCCTAGTTTTCCCGAGCAGGAAAGTATCAAACCTGTTTCATATTTCAAGGCTTCTTCCCCAGGGTCCTGCTTCTTTTTACTCTGGTCGTCCACTTCTGAGATCCCTGAAGGGTCTGCCAAAGAGAGGTGACAGAGGGGCTCAGATGGAGAGGGGGCACTCAGAGAATCGGGGGATGGCCAGGATGGGACTTTCTACCCACTAGGCCATCAGAATCTCTCCCACGGTCAGGAAAAGGAAGAAAATCTGAGATAAAGCATTTGATGGGGGAAGAAGGAATAAGCAGTAATGGGAAGGGGAACATTGAATTTAATCCTAGATGGCCCCTCTGTGATCATCTCTTCTGACCGCATCATTTTACAGATGAGGAAACTGAGGCTGAGAAGGAACACACTTAAAACACTGCTCAGTTGCCAACCTGAGTGCATTACTAAACAGTAATGGCTGACATCCACAGGTGGTTAGAGATAGCTTTCCACAGCCGAGGTGGGTTGTAAGGTCTGTGAGGGGGGAATTAGAGAGGGAGACTGAGCGTGCTAAGTGATGGAGTGGGTGTGGAATCAGGAAAACCTGAGTTCCAATCTTGCCTCGGATACTTGCTGGCTGTGTGACCCCAGGAAATCATTTCACTGTCGTTTTCCTCAGTTTCCTCAATAGTAAAAGGGGAATGGTAATAACAGCACCTACTTCTAAGGGTTATTGTGAGGATCAAATGAGATAATATCTGTGAGAAGCATAGGACACAGGGTTTGGCACCTGTAGGTTCTGTAGGGAGGCTGTTTCTGTTCCTTATCCCCCCTTCCCTGAGTTAGAAGAAAGCTAGGGCAGACAGGAAGTCACAAGGAGGCGGGGAGGGGGGTAAGATTCCCCTTTGTCATCTAAAGATACTCCCCAGGAATTCCATATCCAAGCCTCCCCCTCCTGACTCCCCATCCCCTAGACCCGGGGGCCAGTCTTACCGTAATGTTTGCAGTCAGCACCACTGTACCCGGGACAGCACTTCCAGACCATAGACTTGTGCACTTTCTGCTTCACCTGGTAAACGGGCTTCAAGGAGACTCGGTACCTGGAGGGGCACGAAACAGTGGGCAACCCATGCTGACTCAGCCCTGGAGAAAAGCTGCGGGGGTGGAGGGTCACCCTCCCCTCCATTCTTCCCAGTCTGCCCCATCTTAGCAGCCCACTCTCTCCTGCTGCTTCTCTCTGCCCGAAGCCTTCTGGTTCCTCCCAAGCCAGGGCCAGACACCTTGAGGGTTCCTCTTGGTGCTGGGTGAGGAGGAGGAAGAGGAGGAAGAGGAGGAGGAGGAGAAAAAGGAGAAGGAAGAGGAGGAGGAGGAGGAAGAGGGAGAGGAGGAAAAAGAGACAGAGACAGAGAGACACACACAGAGACAGAGACAGGGACAGAAAGAGGGAGGGAGGGGAAAAAAGGAGGAAAAGAGGGAGAGAGAAAAAGAAGCTGAGATGGAGATACAGAGAGACAGGTAAATAAATATGGATATAGATACACACACACACACACACACACATATATATATATACAGAGAGAGAGAGAGAGAGAGAAAGAGAGAGAGACAGAGAGACAGAGACAGAGACAGAGACAGAGACAGTGAATCAGAGATAGACATACAGAGACAGAAGCAGAAACAGAAATACAGAGAGAAAAAGAAGACACAGAGATACACAAAGACAGAGAGACATACACACAGATAAAGAGAGACAGAGGCAGAAATGGACACAGAAACACTCTCTCTCTCTCTCTCTCTCTCTCTCTCTCTCTCACTCGCTCTCTCTCTCTCAACTATGATAGTCAAGAAAGAGAATAAAAAGATACAAAGAGACACAGAGACAGAGACAGAGACACATACAGAGAAAGACGCAGAGAATTTTATATATATACATATATATATATATATGCAGAAAGGAACAGAGACACAGAGAGAGACAGAGGTACAGAGACAAGAGACGGACAGACAGAGAGACAGAAACAGACAGAGACACAGAGAGACAGAGAGAAAGAGAGACAGAGACACAGAGATAGAGAGGGAGAGACACACAGAGAGAAAGACAGAAACAGACAGAGACACAGAGAGACAGACAGAGAGACACAGAGAGAGAGACAGAGAGACAGAGACAGAGAGAGAGAGAGAGAGAGAAAGGAAGGAAAGACAGACAGATCCACCCCCTGGATCTCACTCACATGACTTTGACCTTCTGACAATCAGGAGTCCCGGGAGGGCAAGGCTGCTGAGAATGGACAAGGAATTTCTCGGTTTTGCAGGAGGCTACAAAGGTGACCAGCTTGGACTGTTGGTAGGGGCACCAATTACTAGGAAAAAAAGGGGAGAAGGATCAAAGAATTACGCTTTAATGTTCATTTTAGAGACTCAGAATCTCGGCATTGAAAGAGACTTTGAAGATCCACTTCTCTGACCCACCCACAAAGGGAATGGCCTCTACAATATTTCCAACCAATATTCATCCAGCCTCCCATTAAAGACCTCTAGGGATAGGGAGTCCATTGCTTCCAGTGGGAGCTCATTCCATTTGGGGGCAGTTCTGACTGGGAGGTTTTCCTCTGGTTAAGCTAAAATCTTCCTTTCTTCAGCGACCATTCATTAATCCTGTTTGTGACCTTTGAGACCAGGCTTTAGATCCCTAGACTTTATTCACAGAACCAGCCCATTGGGTGCTTGAGTACAGCCTTCAATTCCCTCCCACCCCATCATTCAGGGGATGCTCATAGTTCTTACCCACATGTGCCATAAGCCCCTTCCCCTTCTGTAGACATTTGTGAGGACCTCCTAATACCTTCAGCCCCACCCATCCACAAAGTGCCTAGTCTAGTGTGGCTTTCTGGGGATCCATTAGCACTTAACCTAAAGTACCCTCTTCAGAGAGAGAACCTGCATTATTAATTCCTGTTCTCCCACCCACCTCCATTTGAATAAATGCTCCCATGGAGGCTGGTTTGGAAGTCCCCACTGCTTCCCAATGCGGGATTCTTAGCTTTTTTTGCGTGTCAGGGACCCCATGGCCAGTGTTTGGACTAGTAGAGGGACCCCTTCTCAGAATAAAGTCATACATTCATAAAAATAAAATCATAAAATCAGAAAGGAAATTAATTGTACTGAAACATAATGATCCCAAATGTTTTAAATGACTAGCTTCCAGATGCCACGTGAGAATCCCTGCTCTGGCACTGTTTCCATTTGGAATGTTTCTTGGAATTTGCCAGTCTCAGTCTCATCAGCTGACATGCTGAAGTACTTGAGGGCTGCTTCCAGGGGAAGTAGAACAATAAGAGTAATGGAGAATAATGAACAAGGAACACATCACTCTCCTCCCTTCTTCCTCCTCTCCCAACTTTCTACACTGTTCTAGAGGTAGAAGATACATGTCAACAAAGCCTGCCTGGACTCAACAACAAGAAAAACTGGCAGCAGAACCAGGATTAGAATTTGAGAGCTTTTCACTGCCCTATGGCTTTTGGTGGGAGAGCTGTCTCACTCTCCAAAAGATCTGTCTAGGCAGATGATGGATATGAGGATTAGGAGGAAACAGGGTCAAGGTGGGCTGCCAATCCTGGGGTGCTTGTGCCTTTCTGAGAACTCGGAACTTTGTCAAGCTCTAGGTCTTAACTGTCTTCATATTTTAATAAAATAAAAAAATGGACATGAAAAAGAATTTAGAGCCTTTTAATTCATTGAATAACTTTTGGATTTAATTTTGAAGTTTTTAAATTTAATTTTTTTCCATTAATAAAAATCTATTTTCTCCCTTCCATCTCCTCTAATCAATAAAAAAGACAAAACCATTGTAATAAATCTGTCTCTAGTCTCTGTTTCTCTGTCTCTCTTTGTCACTCCCTCTTACTCTGTCTCTGCCTCTGTCTCTGACTTTGTCTCTCTGTCTATCTCTATCTCCCCTACCCCGACCTCCTTCCTCTCTTTTCTCTGTCTGTCTCTGTCTCTGTCTGGCTGGTTCTGGCTCTTGTCTGTCTCTGTCCCTGGGTCTGTCTGTCTCTGGCTCTCTTTCTGCTTCTTTCTCTCTGTCTCTGTCTCTCCCCTTCCTTTCTCTTCTCTGTCAGTCTCTATCTCTCTGTGTGTCTCTGTCACTCTTTTTAATTAATTTATTTTTTATTTTTTAAAATTTAATTGAATTAATCTCAGATCTCTTTAATTCCCCGTCCCCCCAACAGTGGCAAGCGCGCTGTCTCTGGAGTGAGAGACCCTTCTTTCATCTGCCCCCCATGTTTCGAGGGGGTCCCCGCAGCGCCGCAGAGCAGCCGGTGCTCTTGCCCCCTCCATCCGCGGACCTCCCCGGAGCCTCGGGAGAAACCACAGCTCGCATTCCCCGTTGGGACAGCTGCCGGGGGTCGGGGGGCAGGAGCACGGCCTTCCCTTTGCGGATGAGGAGGCTCCGGGCCGCAAGTGGGTCCGCAGGGGACCAGGAGCCTTTCCACCGCCCCTGCTGGGGCTGTGGCGCCTTAAATGCTCCAGCAATTGACAGGTGGAGCCTCAGGGACTGGGGAGACAGAGTCAAAAAGGAAACTGCCCTCAGGGAATTTATAGGGGGTGGAACAGCCAGGTGAAAAAGGATGTAAGGAGTCAGAAAAGGTGTCGGCAGAATGGATGTCAGAGCTGGCCTGGAAGCCAGGAGGGTCTGGGTTCAAGTCCTGCCTTGGATGCCCATTGGCGTCTTGAGGGCCTTTCCAAAGCTTCCCAGTTGAAGAAAAAATGCTGATCTCTCTGGAAGGAGTTTCCGCTTTGGGGAATTCCTTATACCAGTCATTACTGGTCCTCAGTCCTTTAACATCATCAATAATGATCACGATTAAGTTTTATTATTATCGAATGCTTTAAGGTTTGCAGAGCACTTTATATGACAACCTGTGAAGAAAATATTCATTTTATCCACATTTTACAGATGGGGAAACCGAGGCCCAGAGAGACAAAGTGACTTTGCCCGGCTCCCACAGCTGGGGAGTGTCTGAGCAGGATCCAACCCCAGCTCTTCCGGCTCCAGCTCCCACGCTCTTGTGCCAAACCCTGACACAATAATTTCTAGAGCGTGGGTGGGTGGGTGGAAATTGGGAAGGAAACCAAATATGTTTCTAAATGCCAGACTGAGTCAAGGGGAGGGAGTTTGGAAAGGTTTGGAGGGGTCCCTGATGTGAAATGTCCCATTGTTGTAAGAAATGGGCGAGGGACAAGGGGCGGCTTTTTGAACTCTGTGTGTGTGTGTGTGTGTGTGTGTGTGAGCACGCGCGTGCGTTTCGTGTAGAAACACAGGAACCCAAGTACTGATAAATCCCATTTCGAAGGAAATCTGGCCTTGGGAACAATGGTCCGCGTCATAAATCACGGGTGGGAGGAGGGGGGCAGGGGAGAAGAAACTTGAGGTTTGTCCCAGCAGAAGGGGCCGCCTTCATTCTGCTCAGTTCTAGAGGGGTGGGTGGGGACACCGAGGAAGCGGCAGCTGGCCACGGAGTCAGTACGTGCTGACCGCTCCTTGGCGGAGCAGCCTTGGAAGCCGGTGGGTCCCTCTCGCTGGGGCCAAGCCTAGCGGACCACCTGTCCCCGTGTGGAGGAGGAGGAGGAGGGGATTCTTCCTCCCGCAGGGTCTGAGATCGAGGTCCCAGAGCTGGAGATCACCTCGTGTCACAGACCCAGAGATGGGTCAGAGGGGCCTCAGTCACGGAGGCAGTGAGAGGCCGCAGGAGCCACCTGGTCTGGAAGGCTTTTCTGGGAGTCTCTGGTTCTGAGAAAGGTCCAGCTGGGAAGGGGCGGGGTCAGTCAGGGCATCAAAAAGCTGTGACCCTCCAGTGAGGACGCTGTCATCAGCACATAGGAGCCTGGGAGCCCAGGCGGTGAGAAGAGGATCATGGCCAAGACTAGCTCTGGAGATGGGGGGTGAAGCTCCAGAGTTGGATTTCCCATTCAAGGGCACATTCCCTGGGGTTCTCAGCTGGAGAAGCCATGCTTTTAGGCTTGATACCTTGATACCCATCATGCCCCAAGATCCCAAGAGCTGCATCAAGGCCCCCTGCCCACCCAAGCTCTTCTCCCATGGAGCAAAGGGGCAAAGAGAACGAAGGGATATTGAGCTGGAGCCCTGGCTCACACAGCAGCGTTTGTAAAGCTCTTTCTGCATCCCAGGCCCTCAAAGCTCTTTACAGCGATTATCTTATGTGGTCCTCAACAACCCTGGGGGTGGGGGGTGTTATTATCGTTACCTCCTGCATTCCTGTTTTAAATGATCCTTTTTCCTACTGCTCTAATGTTGTGTCATATAATTGACCTGGCTACAGGCCAGGAGGAAGAAATCCACAGGGAATAAGGAATGGAGGCAGTAGAGCCCGATCCCTGCAGTCCTCGGGGGCTCCTCCTGAGACTGTGAGCTTGGGGGATCTTCTTGATGGCCCTGAGCACGACCTCTACACCCATTTGTCATTTACTATACGTTTGCTGGATGGAAAAGAAATAAAACGAGAAGTTACTCAGTCCTTCCTGCTTCAATGATGATGAGGATGAGGATGATGACAATGAATGATGCAGTGGAACTGTTTTCTCTCTAGTGATAGTGAGAGACCGTGAGCCAGAAGGACCTTCACTGGCTCTCCAAATCCCTTTCCCTCATTTAATAAAGGAAGAAGGGGAAAAAGCAAAGTACTGTGAGAAGACTGATGAAGTTGACAGCAGTGATCCTCACTCTGTGTGTGTGTGTGTGTGTGTGTGTGTGTGTGTGTGACCTTCAGTGAGTCAGATAATGTCCCCAAGCCTCAGTTTCCTCATCTGTAAAGTGATGAGCTTGGATTAGGAAGTCCTTGGTCTATGATCCTATGAATCAGAGAAGTGAGGAACTTATCCAGTGTTTTGTGACTCTGACTTGACCAGGGGCTCCAAGTGGGCTGGCATTTAGTGCAAGTGCCTAGGAGGTTGGTCTAGTTGGAAGCTGGAGGGAGGGCACAAGAAGTTTGGTTGGAATACTGTAGTCTAAGTGGTACAAGGAGGGAGGTGGAGCAGGAGAGGGAGAGAGAAAGGGGTGCAAGAGTTTATTTTTACTCTTCCTTTTCTCCTGGTCCTTGGGTGTGGAGCTGGTCCTGGATTCAATGGGAAAGTGACTCAACTGATAAAAAGTTAAGCCAGCTTGGCAGCGTGGGTGGAAACAATGACTGATGTCCAATCCAAACAGCAGCATGCTCACCTTCCTGCCTTGGGCCTCCCTGAAGGGCAAGGCTTGGGAGGCAGCCTCTCAGGAGACCCATTGCCAACAGAAAGCCTTGGACCCTAGAGTGAATGGTTCATCCACTGAACAGAGAAAACCAGCTTGTCCAGCTGGAGCTCAGTGGTTATGGCTTGGGATAAACATTTGTCCGCCAGGCTAGGTCATGAGATGTGAAGGGAGTGTAGCCTTTGGAGCTGGGAAGGACTGCAGAGGTTATCTGGTTTAACTCTCCCATTTTACAAATCAGGAAACAGGTCTAGACACATGAAATGCTTTTCCAAGGCCAAACAGGTGGTAAGTGGAAAAGTTAGGGCTCCAACCTCGGTTTTCTGACTACAGATCCTGTACTCTTTCCAAGGAGCCTGTAAAACCAAGGAGTGGGAAACCCTGACAGGACTACCGTACCTCCCGAACCCAATCGTCTCTGGTCCTTAATTCAGTTTACTCTTACCAACCAACTTGTGGTCATGAAGAAGCTCTTATTAAAGTTACTAAGTAAGTGCCAAGAAAGGGCCAGCTGGGTGGTGCAGTGGAAGAACTCCAGGTCTGGAATCAGCAAGTCCTGAGTTCAAATCTTAGCTGTGTGACCCCGGTCAAGTCACTTCACCCTGTGTGCCTCAGTCTCCTTATCTGTAAAATGAACTGGAGAAGGAAATGGCAAACCATGCCAGTATCTCTGCCAAGAAAATCCCAAATAGGGTCATGGAGAATCAGACATGAATGAACAATAACAACCACAAGTGCCAGGAGCCAGCGCTTTCCACTTCCCTGAATACTCAAGTTCAAGGTTTTTAACTCTTTAATTGTCTAGACCCTTTGGGTAGGAATTCTATGTTCCTTTTCACAGAATGAAGCATAACATAAAGCCCATGGGGTTATGAAAGAAGCCAGTAATATTGAAATGTAGCCAGCCAAGCATTTTTTCCAACTAGTTCATGGACCCAGCCTGAGAACCATGGACCTAGCAGAAAGGCCAAGGGCTTCCCCAAACAGCAAAGGAGGCCCCGTGCTCTTACTCCCCGGCTGACCTTGTATTGTAAATCACGTCTACTTGGGCTTCATCTTCTCCTCAGGAAAAGAAAGGCCCTGGGCTCCATGGCCTCCCAGGTCTCTCCATTTCTGAAGCCTAGGAGCTATAATGGGGCTCAAAGAGAATCAATCTGCTCCATGTTCCCTTCCCCTTGGGTCAGGTAGGATGGGATGGTTATGGCCTCCAGGGTTTTCAAAGCTTCGCAGTGAGCGTGTATAATGGCTGTTCCATCTCCATGATGGTCTTGAGTGGAAAATAAAAGCCACCGTTTCGGACGGGCTCCGGCCTGGTTGGTCTGCTACTCCCAGCCCTCTCGGAGCCCTGGAACCCAGGGCCCCAGCTCCTCCAGCTGAGCTCCCCAGGCTCAGGAAGAGGACTTTTCTATTTCCACAGCCCATTGAGGGGAGGGTGGCAAAGCTTCTCAGACCGGGGAATGGGCAGATATCTCTCACCTAGGGCAGAGTAGTATTTGTAAGGGAGAAGCAGGGCGGCCCAGGGGATAGAGAGCTGGCTTTGGAGACAAATGCTTGAGTTAAAATTCCTGCTTCTGATACATCTGGGCTCTATGACCCTCCAAAAAATCCAAGAACTCTAGGAAAGTCTGCAAGGCTATAAAATACTGAGCAGGTGCCAACCTACACCAGCAGAGGGAGCTTCCTCATCTGAGAGTTCCCTAGATCAATGAAATCACAGATCTAATCCAAAGGAAACAACTCAATCCCATATTGGGGCCCAGGATTCAGCCCCCCTTTCTCTCAGGCAATGCTACGAATGACCTGAAATGTTGCTCCAGACACAGAATAATAAGATCTAGAGCCAGAAACTGGCTGAGGGGTCAATTATACTCAAAGATGGCTAGTAAGTGACTATAATGTGTCTGGCACTTTGCTAGGCTAGGGATACAAATCAATCAACAAGCATTTATTAAGCACTTACTGTGTACAAAGCACTGTGCTAGGCAACAGATATACAAAAGCAAAAAACCCCACTGGATCCTGCCCTCAGGGAGCTTCTATTCTGCTGGCAAAAGAAAAGGGATCAGGGTGGAAATCCAAAGTAGACATCGATTAGCAAATACAAAATCATTCCAGAAGGGAGAGGGCAGTGTGGAATGGTGGATGGAGTGCTGTGGGTAAGAATAGGGAGCTGGGTTTGATTCTTGCTTCAGTTCTTGCTGTGTGACCTTGGGCAGGAGATTTACATCCCTTTGAGCTTCACTTATCTCAAAAGGGCAGGTGGACTCAATGACCTTCAAGTTCCCTTCCAGACCTGAATCTAGGATCCTGTGGTCTTTGGGAAGAATACCAGCAAGAGGAGAAGATAGCGGTGAGGGGAGGGAGGCGAGATCAAAAGAGCCTCCCAAAGAACATGACGCCTGAGCTGAGCTTCAAAGGAAGGTCTCCCTACAGGTGGATGGAGATGCAGAAGGAGTACTTCCTGGGCTTGGGGACAGGCCGTAGACCTGCATGGAGGCCGGAGATGGAAGTCAAGGTAGAAGAATCTCAAGCAGTCCAATTTGGCCTCACAACTTGTACATGAAAGGGAATAACATGAAAAAAGTCCAGGAAGTAGGAAGAAAGAAGTCAGCTTGAGAGAGGCTTTAACAGTCAGACTGAGGACTTTTAATCTTAACTAAGAGGCAAGAAGGAGCTATTGAAGGTTTTTGAGCAAGGCAGCAGCAGAGTCAGAACTGTATGTAAGAAGATTATTATGGAAGTTATGGGGAGGATAAATGGGAAGGGGAAGAGGCTGGAGACAGGGAGACCAATCAGGAGGTTATCATAAGAGTCCAGGAAAGTGGTGATGAATGCCTGAAATCAGTTGTTGGCCATGGGAGGAAGAGAAAGAAACGGCTACGACAGGTGTCACGGACATGGAATCAGTAGCATTTGATTGGCTAAGGGGGATGAAGAAGAGGAAAGAGTTAAGTGTGAATGAGTCTCGGATAATTCAAGAGAAATAATGGAGGTTGGAGGAGGGATGGATGAGGGGGCCGAGATGGGGATGGTGGGCTCCATTTTAGACTTGTTAGGTTGGAGAATGATGTTGGAACATCCGAGTGGGGATGTCTAGCAGGCCATCGGTGATGTAGAAGAGTTCAAGAGAGAGATTAAGACCAAAAGGTAACCCTGGGAGTCATTTGTGTGGAGATGATAATCAGGACTCTGGGCTAGAGGACCCAAAGAGGTATTTCGTTCAAGTCTTGTCATTTGACCGACAAGGACATTGGCCCAGAGCCTGTCCCTGGTCTTGAGGTCACAAAGTAAGATCCACAGAGTCGTGGTCCAGAGCTGGAAGAGACAGTATTTCCAGGCAAGCCTCAATCTTATAATTGCCCCCACTAAGCTCCATTCCTGAAAAAGAAGGGAAAAGTATATTTTCTCATCTCTTCTTCCTAGAATCTCGAATTTAGGGAGAGATGAGAGTCAGGGTATTCAGTCTGGCCCTCATATCTGAGAGTCGGGTTAGATGAGGAAACAGGCCCAGGGAGGTCCCAGGTCCCGCAGACATCAGGGCATTCAGGTTTTGGAAGGAAGGAAATAAGCATTTATGAAGCACCTACTGTAATGCCAGTCACTTTATGACTTTTTTCTTATCGGCTCCATTTACAGGTGGGGAAACTGAGGCAGGCAGCAGGTAAGTGGATTTCGGGAGGCTGGGTTGAACTCCGATCTTCCCAGGGCTCTGCCTACTGCACCAGCCAAGCGCCTCTTGGCCTGCTGCTTTCAAAGCCTCGCTCTTGCTAGTGGAAACTTAGTCCGTGTTTGATTGAATCTGGGCTGGCAGCAAAGGTCAGCAGGGCCTTGAGAACATGCTCATTCCCGGTTATTTCTTTTCCCGTCTTGTTTTTGGCTGTAGCTTTGACAGCCCTCACTCGGAGCTGGCCCGAACGGCCACTTTCCTGAGAAGTGGCAAAGGCCAGTCCTGGGGGGGGGGGCCCTCATTGTTCTCACTTCCCTGTGGGGCCCGGCTTTCTCCCAGGCCAAGGATAGTGAGAGTTTTCCTCTCCAGGCAGCCCCGCTTCCCTCCCCTGCCCAATGTTTATCTGTTCCGAACACCCTGGTGGGCGGGCGGGTGTGCCCTCCTCTTCCTACAGGAACGCCACCCATTGCCCCACTTGTCACGGGCACAGCATTAGTATGGCATGGAGGGGAGGGCACACTGGCCCACTTTCCTGGCAGCAGCGGGTGGGCAAAGGGCAGTGGGCCTGGAGACCAGGTAGGAGTCAGCAGCCAGTTAGCCGTGCTCTAGATGGGGCCCAGGGATCCAGGAATTCATGGGCGAGCAGCAGAAGCCTGGGAATGGTTAATGACCCAGCCAAGTACACAGAGGGCTGGGGGCCTCTGTGATCCTGGGCACCTTAATTCTGTTTCCTTATTTGTGAAATATGGGGGATCCACTAAGTGACCTCAACCTCCCAGCTTTAGAGCTGTGACCCCATGCAGAAGTAATGAGAAAACGTACCCCCCCATTATTTTGTAGAGGTGCAAAGGATCTATGGGGCTAAAGTATTGTATGTACTCTTAGCCATGGATGCAGTGCTAGGCCTGGAGTCAGGAGGATCTGAGCTCAACTTTGGCTTCAGACACTTGCCAGCTCCATAACCTGAGCCAGTCTCCGCACTCTGGTGCCTCAGTTTCCTCATCTGTAAAATGAGCCAGAGAAGGAAATGGAAAAACACTCCAGTATATCTGCTAAGACAATTTCAAATGAGGTCAGGAAGAATCAGACGCGACTGAACAACAGCAATATGTACTGGTAGATGTGGTTGCTATACGTCATTGTTGGCTCTTCTGAATTTCCTTCCCCTTTTCTATGATTTATCTTCTGTTACAAGGGGAAGTGGAGACATAAAAACAAGATATATCAAAAATTAAAGAGAAAGGGCAGTAAGCAGTCAGAAAAGTCACCTGATCGGCTTAAGAGCACCCTTTCATCATGTGGCTTTATTGGATGAGGGAATGCACGGCTAATGGGGATAGGTTTTTGTTTTTTTTTTTTTAAATAGTATCTAGCAAGTTGATATCACTTTAGGGACTGCAAAGAGCTTTACAAATGTGATTTCATTGACAATGACTCTGGGAAGTAAGTACTGCTACAATCTGCACTTTACAGATGAAAAATTGAGACAGATGGAGACTAGTAACTTGTTCAGGAGCACACAGGAAGTGTCCAGTTCTAGATCTGAACTCAGCTTTCTCAGGCTCTAAGCCCAAGGCATTAACCATTAAGCAGCTTCTCTGCCTTTTTTTTGGGGGGGGGGTGGATATGTTTATTTCATCTGTTTCCTTCTGAGGAAACACCAGCCACTAATGCCTGTCAACACCTGCTCTACCCCTTTGAATTTTAGAGAGTTAAATGACATCATCATCATCTTCATCACCAATGTCATCATCCTCATCCTCATTATCATCATCATCATCATCATCATCATCACAACTGGCACCTTGGAGGCCTTAAGGTTTGCAGAGCGCCCCACCTGTGCGCTCTCCTTGTGTGCTCCCACCAGCCCTGAGAGGAAGTGCTGCTCTCATCCCTGCCTTACACCTGAGAGATTTAAATGCGCCCTTCCCCTGAATTCCTCTGAAAGGCTGCTCCACATGGAGAACCCCTTCTCTCTATTTTAAAAAACAGATATTGATTTTCTTTTCTTTCCACCCTCCATGCTATTGACAAAAACAAACAAACAAACAATTTTTTGTAACTTGCTTTTAAAGGCTCCCATGTCCCACAGGGAGAGAATCCTCCTTGGCTTTCCTGAATCTGAAGTTGGACATTTGTCCCGACACAAGTGAATATTGGGAAATGTGGATAGAGCTGAGGGAAGGGGAAGGAAGGGACATCTCTCAAGGGACTGCCTTGTCTGAATCCTATCTCTCTTCCACCAGAAGCTCAGACTTAACCCAGTACCCCATCTCGGATAGATGAGTTTTTCCTTATTTTGTTAGGGCCCAGGCCCCACCTTATTTCCCCACTGACTGTTCACTATGTACCACATCCTGATTTCTGGCTCTCCCCTTTTGAATTATCTTACCCTATTAGAATACAACTTACTTGAGGGCATAGACTGTCTTATTTGTGAAACCTGCCTGCTAGTGCTTGTATTTGTATGTCTAGCACTTAGCAGATTGCCTGGAGTACAGTTTAAGTGCTTAATAAACACTCTACTCTTTTTTGTCTCTTTGTGTCTCTCTGGTTTTTTGTCTCTGTCCTTTATCTCTCTCTGCCTGTTTGTCTTTCTGTCTCTGTCTTGGTCTCTGTGTCTGTCTCTTTCTGTCTCCGTGTTTGTCTTTCTCTCTATCTCTGTCTTGGTCTCTGTTTATCTTTGTCTTTGTCTCTGTGCCTCCATCTCTTTCTCCCTCCATGTCTCTGTCTGTCTGTCTGTCTCTGTTTATCTCTGTCTTTGTCTCTGTGTCTCTATCTCTTTCTGTCTCCGTGTCTCTGTCTGTCTGTCTATCTCTCTCTCTCTGTCTCTCTCTCATTGTATCACCCTGGAGAAAACAATAGCAACTATCTCCAAGGTTGCTATGAGGATAAAATGATATAATAATATTTGTAAAGCAATATAGTAGTGCTAGTGATTATTATTATCATTAATAAGTCTTGTCACTTATTACTGGGGTAAGTCACATAATTTCTCTTACCCTCAATTTCTCCATCTGTAAAATCAGATCCTTTCTTGGTCGGGACTTGTGATTCTAGGGCAGGAATGACTTTTCCTTTTTCCTGACATCTCATCCCCTTGTGCGATTCCCAGCATGGAGTGGACACATCCTAAGTTCCTGTTCCTTTGGCTTGGGTCGGTTGGCCTCCAGGGCACCTCCTTAGTCTGCTGTCCTGTCTCTGGCCACAGGGGCGGGAAGCTAAGCTCTCTGGAGATACTCAGAGTCACTTGGGCAACTGGAAGGGTGGGGAGACCCTTCAGCAAGTAAGGAGGAAGCTCAGGTTTAAGGGGGAAGATAATGTTCACAGACACGTTCTATTTGGAATTTTTGCGGAACATTGGGTAGAGAGGTGGGACAGTTAGCGAAGAGGGCTTGGAGCTCAGGGGAGAGCTGACGAGGGAGGCAATAGGTAACCCCCTTTCAAGGCTCTTTTCACTATTTCTGGCCATGTCTTTCCCTTTAGCTTTCTGCTTGCAAGGAATTAACCATGGAAGCCTCTTTTAGCTTGAGCTTTGGCTTCCTGTACTGATAGTGGCAGTTACCTACTACACCCTTCTGGGGGGCTATAGGTTCTGGCTCTTTTTCTTTTGACTTGTCCTTGTTAATTTTCCTAAAGGAAATTTACCTCCTGTGACACTTCCCTTCTCTTAGTCTCAGTTTCCTCATCTGTAAAAGGGGTTTGCCAGATAATCTCGGGGTTCTTTTCAGATCTAAGTCCTGTGATAGGTAAAAGACAAAAGGATGAATGGATACATAGATGGAATAATAGATAGATAGATGATAGATAACTGATAGATGGATGATGGATAGACAGATATTAGCTGGATAAGTCGATAATAGATTAATAGATACATAGATGAGAGATGAGAAGCTAGCTGGGTAAATAGATGATAGGTAAATGGTACGTAGATGATAGAAAGATAGATGAATGATAGGGAGATAGATGGATAGGACAGCTGGGTAGATAAATGGATAATAGGGCATTGATTAAGCTCTTACTGTCAGGCACTTTGCTAAGCCTTAGGGACACCCACAGAAGCAGACATTCTCCTGCAGGAGGACAAAGGCAGAGGAGGCGGTTGTGGGGAGAATGGGGTCCCTGCCTGGGTCCCGGGAGCCCCGAGAGTGACACAGCTAGGGATGAAGGGAGCTTGGCTGTGGTGGTCTGGGCTAAGGACTCGCCAATCAGGGGAGCAGGCCCCCAGATGGAGGCTGATGAGTAGAGTGAGTAAAACCAGGAAAATAAACTAAGTTCAGGCCTCTTTCCACTGTATCCAGCTCCATCTCTGTTGCTCACTAGCCCAGGGACTGTCGAGCCCTCACTTTCCCTCTCTCTGTGACTCAGTTTCTCCTCTCTGATAGAAAAAGGCTTGGGCCCCAAGTCCTACGATCCACACTAGTGACCAGTCCAGACTTTCCTGGCCATTCTGCCGTCTTGGGGCATCCTTGCTGGAACCTGCTGGCCTTGGAGACCCTGAGGTCTGAACCCAGCTCGTCCTCCACGTGCCTGAGTCGCTCCATCTTGCTCAAGCCCATGTCCCCAGTGGAGGTCTGTTTCCAGGACTTCACAGCTCCCAGCTCATTGGCAGAGCTGAGATAACACCACATTGGGAGGCCAATAAACAGTGGACACTTTTCCGGGCCTGGCTCCTCGCTCCACCCCCCTCCCTGAGTAGAGATTGCTGACTCATCCTTAAGTGCTCCCTCTTCTTCCCTGGGGGACAAGGGGGATGACCTTGACTTCAAAATGAATAATACAAAATAAAAGAAAGTCCCTTGTACACAGCCTAAGGCATTAAAGAATCAGAGAGAATAAGAGCTGGAGCCCAGAAGCCCTCGGGGCAGTCCCATGTCCAGGCCAGTGACCAGCAAGTGCTGCTTGAAGACCACCAGGGACAGGGGGATCACTCCCTCCAAAGCCAGACCATCGACTTTCGGACAGATCTATGTGTCAGGCAGTGTGGGGCAGTGGGTAGAAGCCCTCGATTTAATCACTCAACAAGCATTTATGAAGCTCCTACTGCGTGCTCTGGAAATAAAACAGGTCCCTGCTCTTGAGAAACTTAGAATTTAGTGGGGATGGGGAATAAGGCACAAACTACCACATACGAGTAAGATTTCTACAGAAATTGGGGGAGAATCAATAGAGACAAAGCCTTAAAATTAAGGGGGATTGGGAAAGGTTCTTCCTGGGAGATTTTATCTGGGACTTGGTGGGAGTCCAGGAAATGGGGACAGAGATGAGGAAGGGAGCGCCCCATGCCAGAGGGACGGCCAGAGGAAATGCCCAACCCGGACATGGGATACTCTGGTGTTATCTCTGGGTTGCAGAGGGTGTGTGTTCATATTTCTGTGTGTACCTGTGTGGGGACACATGTATATGTGCACGTTTGTGTGTGAGAGGAGGAAGGCAGAAGGGCAGGGCAGGAGCTCAGGTTGTAAAGGCTTTGAATGACAAAGATTTTATTTTATTATATTTTATTTTTATTTATATATTTATTTATTATGTTTTATCCTGGAGGTGACAGGAAGTCAATCCAGTAGGGCGAGTCATCTGGTCAGAGCTTAATTTCATAGCTGAATGGAGGAGGGGTTGGAGGAAGGGTGGGATCTGAGGCAGGCAGTCCCCACTCCCCCCCACTCCCACCCCAGCAGCTAATGCAATCGTGCATGCAGCTGAGTCACAGGAAAGAAGGGGTGCATTCAAGACATGTTCCTAAGGAAACCAAGAATGATTACGGGGTGTGAAGAGGGAAAAGTCAAAGATGGCACTTTGTGTTCAAACCTGGGGGACTAGGAGCGTGGTGATGTCCTCAACAGTAATGACAAAGTTACTTACTACAGAGTGACCTTGGACAAAGGCCTGGACCTCTCCAAGTTTCTGGAGTGGATGACCTTGAAGGTCTTGTTTAATTCAAACCCTGCAATCCACCAAAAATTAGGGGCAGCTAGGTGGCTCAGTGGATAGAGCACCAGTCCTGAAGTCAGGAAGCCTGGAGTTCAAATCTGGCCTCAGATACTTAACATTGCTTAACTGTGTGACCCTGGGCAAGTCACTTAACCCCAGTTGCCTCACAAACCCAAAAAACCCTGTGATCCTGTGCAGATTTCCCCCATATTGAGCCCAAATATGCCTTTTTTTCCAGCCTCCCTTCATTGCTCCCCAGTTTTTTTCTCTAGGGCTGGGCAGGAGCTTTGTTTATTTATCTTGCCACAGAATATCACAACTCTAGTATCAGTCATGGGCAGGGCAGCTAGAGAAGAGCAGACTTTCGGGGCAATGTGTCCAGTTGGGGGGGTGCCCTGTTTGCTCAGCTGGGGTCTTCTGACTGCATTGGGAGTACTTATCTTACATTCTAGGTACCACTTTTTTAGCCAAAAAATGAACAAGCTGCTAAGTGTCCAAAGAAGACTAAACAGGACGATGAAGGACCTTAAGTTTCCAATGGAAAAAGTCTGGCAGAGCTTGAAACAGAGACTTGGGGGACACGACCAATCTTCATATATTTGAAAGCCCATCAAGTAGAAAATGGATTAACCTTCCTCTGCTCCATCCCAGAGTTCAGAACTAGGGACAATAAAGAAGAGAAAACTGAGGCTTGATTGAGGGAGAACTTAGTGACAATTGGAGCTGCCCAAAAGGAGACCGAGAGACCTCAAGATTGGAGTGGACCCTTTGCTAGAAGTCTCCCGGCTCAGGCTGGATAACACATTGGTTCTGTTACAACAATAACCACTAGCTAATGCTCTAAGATACACAAAACACTTCGCAAAGATCTCATTTTATCCTTACAACAACCCTGGGAAGTAGAGGCTGATTTTCCATTTTGTAGATGAGGAAACTGAGGCAGACTGAGAATTTAATGACTTGCCTAAGATCACCCAGCTAGTAAGTGTCTGGGATCAGATTTTAACTTGTTGATTTCAGACTCAATTCTCCATCCCCTGGGTCCCCGGAGAAGATCCTTGTTGGGTTATGGTTGGACGAGAGCTTCTGAAATCTCTTTTAGTTGGGTGATCAATAACGGACTGGTCAATGAGCTCCAAATAAATACCTCAGGGCAAGGAAGAAGGGTTCGGGAACAGGCGCAAGAGGAACTAGTCTGAGTGCCATCTTTGCCTTTTATTTGCTGGTGAGCCACTTCCTTCTCTCACTTTTGGTTTTCTCATTTGAAAAATGTAGGTGCTTTAGCGATAGCTAACTTTTATTTAGCCCTTTAAGGCTAGCAACACCCTTTGAAAACTTATTTCACTTCCCACTTCCCATCATCCCTATGGAATAAAAGCTCCCAGATTGCAGGCTCTGGCTCTTTGCTGTTTTTGGAGCTCCACAGTATTTGGCACATGGTGGGTATCTGAGGAATGGTTACATGCTTGATTAAAAGGACCGGCTAATTCAGCCCCCTCATTGCAGAAGACATCTGCCCTGTGTGGGCAGTGGGAAGAACTACTCTAAGGTCACATGTTTTCTTCCCTTCTGGTCAGTCATGGCCCCAGACCAGAGGAATGACATCCCTCCTTTTTACCTTTTTTTTTGCATCTTTTTAAAAAAGCTTTTTATTTTCAAAACATATGCATAAGCAAGATTATTATATAAATATGTATTCATATATTAGATTTAACCTACATTTTTACCATGTTTAACATATATTGGATTACTTGCCTCAAGGGGAGGAAGTGGAGCAAAACTGGAACACAAAATTTGCAAGGGTCAGTGTTGAAAAACTATCCATGCATATGTTGTTGTTGTTGTTGTTTTTCCTGAGGCAATTGGGATTAAGTGACTTGCCCAAGGTCATATAGCTAGGACATGTTAAGTGTCTGAGGTCACATTTGAACTCAGAGCCTCCTGACTTCAGGGCTAGTGCTCAATCCACTGCACCACTTAGCTGTCCCCATGCATATGTTTTGAAAATAAAAAGCTTCAATAAAGCATCTGCATAATTTTCAGCATTCACCCTTGCAAAAACTTGTGTTCCTCCCTTCCCTTCCTCCTTTTCCTCTCCCCTCAATGGCAAGTAATCCAATATGTATTAAACATGTTCAATTCCTCTATACATATTTCCACATTTATCATGCTGCACAAGAAAAATCAGATCAAAAAGAAAAAAAAAAACAAGAAAGAAAAAAAGTAAGCAAACAAAAAAAGTGAAAATCCTATGTTGTGATCCATACTCGGTTCTCATAGTTCTCTCTCTCTGGGTCCTACCTTTTACCTTTTAAGGGAAGCCGAGGAAGCAATCAAAGCAGAAGGAAGTAAGGAGGCTTCCTTCCTTTCTCACGCCAACCCGAGTGAGTCACAGGATGATAGATGGAGAAGTGGACGGGTCATCTAGTTCAATCCCTTAATTTCAGTGAGAAGGAAACTGAGTCCCAGAGACATTAAATGAATTTCTTAAGGTGGGTAATTGGTTGATGGAGCCTCAAAGCTGCTGCTTCATTTTAACTCCAGCCCTACTGGGCTTTTCCAGAACCAGGATCAGGTAACTCAGAGCTGGACATTCATTAATAACAGTGCAGCTGATGCTCTGGACTTTTGAGCCCCCATGGGCCAAGTTTATGTGGCCTAAAGTTGGGGGGCACAGGCTTACTTTGGGACTGCCTGGACTGGGAAAACGGGCTGTGAAGGAGCAAACCTTGGGCCTTATTAAAGTGGACGGACCAGAATTCTGGACAAATCCAATTGAAAAGGATTCAGAGGAATCTATGATTTTGATCTTAGGACTGTCAGAATCCACATATTTTGACTCTCCCTGACCTTGACCGGGAACCTCCCAGTCTCCCTGCTTTGAAACAATGACTCAGAGGAATCTATTCAGCTGCCAGGACTCTGGGATTGGCTACATCTGCCCTCGCCCCACGGCATCCCCAGGTTCCTTTCCCCTTCTCCTGCTATTTGTCCCACGGTTGGCTGAGGGAGGAGGATCCCAGCAGCCTCCTTTCCCTCCATCTCGCCTTGGCCTGCCACATATTCCAGATGCACAGAGTGGATATCCTTAGAATTATCCATATATAATTATTAACCTTCTTGTACAGTGGATAGAGTACTGAACTTGGACATAGGGAGTTGGGTTTAAGACACTTATTAGCTGAGTGTAAATAGACCTGGGTAAGTGGAACTCAGTTTCCTCATTTGTAAAAAGGGGATAATAATATCATCTGCTTCCTGAGGTTATGGTGAGCACTGAAAAATGTAACATTTACAAATCTAATAATCATATAAAGGCTAGTTATTATTACATAATTATATAATATATAATAATATAATATGAATATATTATATTATTATATATTATAATATAACAAATATAAAATATATATAAGTGAAATTTTTTATTATGATATTACATAATCACATTATAATATAATGTTATATTATACAGAGCCAGGAAATTATTGTTCACTCATTTCAATTGTGTCCTACGCTTTGTGACCCCATTTGGATTTTTTTTAGCAGAGACACTGCAGTGATTAGCCATTTTCTTCTCCAGCTCATTTTATGGATAAGGAAACTACTTCAAACAGAAATAAGCGCCTTGCCCAGGGTCCCACAGTAATAAGTGTCTGAAGCTGGATTTGAATTCAGGTTTTCCTCACTCCAGGCCCAGCACTCTATCCACTGTGCCACTTAGGAGCCAAGTTCAAATTTGTTCTCAGACACTGTTAGACCTGTCTGCCTCAGTTTCTTTAACTGCAAAATGCAAATCATAATATCCCCTACCTCCCAGAGTTGTGATAGAATCCAATGAGATAATATTTATAAAGTATTTAGCATAGCACCTGGCACATAGTAGGTGTTTTCAAAATGTTTGTTTCTTTCCATCTTTATCATGATGATGATACTGATGCTGTCTCACTCTGGTACAGAGTGGTTTTTTAATATTTTATTTAAATTAGGAGAATTCATTCTTGTGGAAAGAACTAATACAATCACATATTTGAAATGAAAAATAATAGGTATTGAAACAGAGAGAAAGGGTGAGATAGTGGCCTGGTAATTCCATGATTCCAGTTTTCCATCCAAGTTAAAATAGTATTCAAAAAAATCACATATAAATAGATTGTATACTTTTGTCCATCATCCGCTCTTCCAAATATCTCCTCTACCAGAAAGGAAAGGCAAAAAAATCTCTCCAAACAAAATCTTTTACAAAAAGGGCATGAGACTCCTGAAGGATTTTCTGTAGAACCTGAGGAACTCGTGGACCTGCTTCCTGAGCCGTCGGTAACTGTGGGATATTATTCTTCAAGAATAGTTCAAGAATAGAGCAAGAATATGGTCTTCAAGACCATAGTTGAGGGAGTAGGATTGCAACCTGTGTCAAGGGACTGGGTATCCATCTCAAGGAATTCATGGAACCGTTGATTCATGGAGGTGCTGAAGGATTTACAAGGGTCATAGAAATAGATTTGGAATCAGAACTGGTGAAAGCTTTGAATGCTTGACTGAGACTATTTTTCCTTGAGTAAAAGACCAATGCACCTGTTTCTAGGAGAGTGGTGGGGCTATCTAGTGGAGAGGCCTTGGAGCATCCATAACTATTCTGTAATTGGTTCAGGTTGGCTAACCACATGGAGAAGGGGATGCTTTTGTCCTGGCTACAGAGGCGCCCAGAAGACCTGAGTCAGCCTCATACGTTTTAGCATCCTGTAAGATTGCTTGCTTATTTCACTTATGGAATCCCGGAGGAGACAAATCTTTCCTGTTTTGGGCCTTCCCTACTTTGTGACCTTGTGAATATAGGTCTGGGTTCCTTCCTGCCTCATCACCTATTTTTTTTCCATTTTAGATAAAGGAAAAGCAGCATCCCGACATTATCACCCAGCTTTTACAGGCTGCTTAGCATTGAGGAGAAAGCCCTGAAATAGATAAGACCAGGATGCATCTGGTATTGATGCTGAATTTGGATGTGAACTCAGTGGCCCTAATGAAATGTAGAAACTGAGCTATGTTCAAGACTGAGCTGGGAGAGGAGAGAGTATATTCCAGAGATATTGGGGGGGGGGGAATATTTATTCTTTTGTTTTTGTTAAGTCTTTTAAGTGAATGTTCTTTTGAAAAAATCCCTTAATTAAGGGATTAAATGAAACTTAAAAAGTGTGTAAAAAGGACCCGGCTTGATCCTGTGGCATGAGAGAGTAAATACCCCAGAGTTCTTCAGGATACCCCTAAAGTCTCAAGAGGGCAAATGTGGCTGACCTGGCTCTGGAATTGTAGATCCAGGACATACTTGCTACAGAGACAGAAATACTGTGTCAGGGGAAGGTCATGAGAGATTGTACAAAATAACATCACCTAGTCCCAGACTGTGTGTATATGTTTGATGGGAGGGTAGAGGCAATAACTAATTCCTTTAAGGGATTCTATCTAACTTGGTCCATGATCTTATAGGCTCACAGCAGATTTGGAAGGTTACTTTGAAACTAACTGATCCAACTCCCTCATTTTCAAGATGAGGAAACTCAGTTAATGACCTACTCAAGTTCTAAGTGGGAACATGGGTAATTGTGATTCCACATTCCTTGTTCTTTCTATCATAACATAAAGATGTTCACTGAGGGCAGAAGAGCCAATTCTCATGCCTCCAAGAGAAGACTGACAGCCGGGACGCTCCCACGCTGATTTTGGATGTGCCCAGGGGTTCTCCAGATTAAGCAAAGTCTACTCACCTGTTCTATAACCCCCGAGCTCACTGTCATTCAGTGGGAATCTCCCAATAGCTTGTAGCTTCATTGCTTTTGCCCAAGTTTCATGCAATCACTTAGGTAATTGGATGCTTCCTCTCCCTTAGGTAATTGGATGCTTCCTCTCCCTCCACCCAAAGGGAATGGGAGAGAGAGGAAATTCCAGTTAACTTAATGACGTGACCAAGGACAATTCCTGGACAAGCTCAACAAAGTGGCCAATTTTTTGAATAACCAGTGCCAGACTGGTAACTGGCAAAGTCTTCACCCTCACACTGCTCTTAGCTAGGTGGTATGATAGACTGAGTGCGGTATTAGGGGCCTGGAAAAGCCGAGTTCAAGTCCTGCCATAGCCATTTGAAAGCTGTGTGACCCTGGGCAAGTTATTGAATCTCAGCCTCAGTTTCCTTCTCTGCAAAATGGGATTATAGCACCTGCCCTGCTTTTTATTATTTTTTTGAGTAACAACAATGAGATAACATCTGTAAAGTGCTTTGCAAATTTTAAAATATTATAACTATAATACTAACTATAATTATTATAATTAATAATACTATACATAATACTATTATAATTATAATACTAATACTATATACTAATATACATACTATATTTTAGTATGCACATACTAATATATATAATACTAACTATAATTCTTCTTCTTCTTACTCCCAAGAAGGGCCTCCATCACCCAAAGACTGTTACTGTCTTCCCACTCCCTTTCCAGCATGGAAATCCTTTCTGCCTGCACTTCCAAGGGCATCTCACCCTGTCATTCTGGTTCTCTCTTTTCTAGTCGTTCTCTTACTTCATCAGACGGTCCGGCCTTCTGCAGCATTGTCATGTCAATTAAGTTTCAGTCAGGTTTCTCTCCTATCGTGGACCCTTTGCCCGTGGGATTAGTTTTATCGCTGCACTGCTTAGTTCTTATTATGAGTCTCTTTTGTCTGGTGAGGAGAATAGGCTTTATATTGGAAGATGCTTAACAAGGAATGGCTAATTGGAAGCCGAGGTCCAGGAGACGTAAAGGATGGTCAGGGAATCCCTAGCTCCCAAGTCACTAGACCTGTATGAACTTCTAAAAGAACAGTCAGGACTGATTAATGAGCCAAAGCCAGTGACTTTTACAAGAGCATGGAAAACAGGAAAGATTCTATAGGGCTGGAGAAAGGTAAATGTGTCCTACCTTTTGTTAAAAACTAAAAAAGAGAAGAGAATGGGTTCAGCAAGCTAGACAATGATGAGTTTGAAGTTAGCAAAGATATAATAATATTCACTGATGTTTATAATTATACTTTGAAGCACTTTGAAGTTTTTGAAGCACTTTATGTAGAGTATCTTTTTTGATCTACACAACAATCCTGGGAGGTAAGTGCAATTATGTCTATTGAAAAGGTAAGGAAAATGAGATTGAAAGAAATAAAGTGATTTGTCTATTGTCACACAATTAATAAGTATCTGAGGCAGAATTTGAACTCAGATTTTCCCGATTCAGAATCTGATGATCTGTATACTCTGCCACCTAGAATAGCAAGGGGATGAGCATGGACCCATCAACAAAATTTATACTTAGAATCATTTCTTTTGTAGATGAAGTTATTAAGTCGGGAGTTCAGAGGAAGGATGAGGATAGAGTTTTCTAAGATTTCATAGAGTATCTAATTCTTGTAGAAAAGAGGAAAGATGTTACTTAAGTGATAATATAATTATATAGATTTGGAAGTGGTTCAACGGTTAGATTTAAAGAATGGTCATTAATGGTGGTTCAGGGTCAACTCAGAAGGACGTCTCTAGTAGAGTGCCAAAGGGATCTGTGCGGGGCCCTCTGTATTTAATAGTTTCAGCAGTCACTTGACAAAAGGCAAAATCAGCATTCTCATTAAATCCACAGATGACAGACACAAGGTTTGGAGGGATCATTAATGCATTGGATGTCACAATCCAAAATGTTCTGGAAAAGTGAAAGCACTAGGCTGAAATTTTAGATATGAGAACCTCTCAGCTGCGGAAATGTCTTTCATACCTCTTCCCTGTCACTTGGAGTGTTTCCCAGAGTGATCAAAAAGTCCAACAATTTGTCCAAGATCACACAGCCAGTTATGTTAGAGGAATCCATGTGTTCTGGGCTCTCGATTACCTTGTTTCTCCCCTTCTAAGATGAAATTTAATTAGGGGGAAATGTGATGATTTACATTTTAGTCTAAGATATGTCAGCAGAAAAAGCTTCTTAATGTCTAGAGCTGCCCTATGGAATGGCCCCTTTTCCCTGGAGGTCTGCAAGCCAAGACCAGAGGACCCCTTGTTGGGGATTTGTAGGGAGGCTGCTAAAGTTCCTTTTACCTCTGAAATTCTGTGATTCTGTTATAGTTTCCAAACTTGAAATCAAAGATTTTTGTAAAATGTATTTTATGTTCTTGAAATCAGAACTTCTCTGGGGAAAAATATCTGTGATGAATAATGACTGTATTTCCAGAGGAGCCCAGGGCCCTTGAGGGCAGACACTTACTCCCTTCCTCTTCAGTCTCTCAATTTCTGGTCTCTGGCCACCGAATCACTTTTGGTTCAGGACTGAGGAAATTTAGCTGAAGTCTTTTCTAATCCCTAGTTGCAAAGCAGATCTGTTCTAGAGATGCTACTTTCACAGTCATCCCTTCCATCTTCCTTCTGTCCCTTAGCTGTTGTCCTTAGGATCCAAACAGAATAATGTTTTAGGCAGCCTTGCTGCCCAAATGAATAGAGCACTAGCTTAGAATCAGGAAGATCTCAGTTTTACTCCAACCTTAGAAATTTACTACCAGTACCGACCTGGGTCTGCCTCAGTTTTTTCAATTGCAAAATGGGAATAATAATAGCACCTATCCTTCAGGATTGTTTTAGAGATTAAATGAGAAAATAAAAGCTCTTAATAATGCTTAATAAACACTTATTTCTTCCTATCCATTCCTTATCCATCCAATTTTGACAATGCTATTCCCTTGAGTGATTGCCCATTTCTCAGAGGATAATATACAGCCTATCCTTTCAAACCTTCCATAATCGGCCTCAAGGCTAACTTTCTAGCCAGATCCCTTGAGAATCTCCTTCATAGCCTCTGCTCTAGACAATCTATCTATCGGAATGTATTCTGACTTATTCTGCCTCGCTGCATTCAAGTAGCTGGAATACTCCATCCCTAGCTGTCAAGAGCCTTTCCTGCCTTAAAAGCCCATCCTAGGGGCTCCTCCATGAAACTTTCCCCATTCTTCCTTTTCAAATTTCCTGTGGAACATTTTGTGGATTCCTTCTTTGTCCTTGTCATATTCAGTCATATCTTAATTATATGAGTAAGACTCATCTCCCCTCTTGGATGGCAAGCTCCTTGAGGGCAGGGACTGTGGATTTCTTTCTTTCTTTCTTTCTTTCTTTCTTTTTTAAACCCTTTTATTCTTAATTCCAAGCTTAGGCCTTTGTGTTTAATAAATGGTGGCTGAGTTGAACTGGATGGTTGAAACAAGATGGGATGGGAACTCAGCCCCAGAGTTACCTTGTTTTGCAAAGCTACAGCTAAAGGCTTCTGTTTCACATTCAGGCCAAATCCTTTCCCCTGCTCCCTCCCCCACTTTCTTGGCTTGAGTTGGTCTTTCAGAATTGATTTCCTTCAAGGAAAAACTCTCAAGCTCTTAGGAACTGACCTGGGTCACAACCGCCATCCCTCTTTGATTATTAATAGAAGGTTTCCATCCTTGCCCACTCCAGCCCCAAACAGTGCTCAGGACAGGTGGGGAGCCTGGGACCTCTGGGGTTCTCTTGGCTCCCCTCCCTTGGGAGGATGTTGTCTTCCCTGTATCTCACCCCCTACAGGATCTGGATTTGGAGTTGGGAGGGTCTCAGAGGCCCTGATCCTTTCCCATAGAGGATGGTCTTTTGCCTCTCTTTGCAATCCTGGCCCTTAGCACACTGCCTGCTACTTAGTAGATAATTAATACAATGTTTGTTGACTGCCTGAACTTACCCTATCTAGCCAGTGGGCAACTTCTCTGCTTCTATGGACAGCTCCCATCTTCAGCTGGAGCAGGGTGAGGGTGGGGTGCCTCAAGTTCCCAGAAAACAGAGGAGCAAAGTAGAACAGGAAAAGCTTTGGACCTGGATCCAGATCCTGACTGCCACGCCTTGAGCATATCTGTGAGCCTCAGTTTCCTCACTTGTTAAATGAAGAGATTAGACTAGATATCCTCCAAGATCTCTCGTGAGCTTGAAATCTATGATCCTCCGATCTAGTAGATTTGTTGCTCTGTAAAACCTTTTACATAATAAATAATTTTATCCTTAAAAGGCATCCCTATCTTATGGATGAAGAAAGTGAGCCTTGGAAATAATGTGACCTTCCCATAGCCACACCATGATGAACAGAGATTCTAAACTAAACTAATTTTCCTGATTCGTAGAATCTCCATTTTGGATGGGACCCAACCCGATTTCTAGCCTGCGATTCCGATGATTATAGTCCTTCTCCCCCTGAATCCCACAGTCCAGTTAGCCCAAGTGAGGCTGGGGCAAGGTAGAGGAGAGGAAATAGCCACCTTACCTTCTCCAGGGATCCTTAGGTCCATCTTCAGCCTGCTGGGGAGGAATCAGAGGCAAGGGAGAAGGGACCCCAGCCTCCTGCTCCAGAGGCATGGGGCTCCTGTATGGGTAGGGGCTGGTGCTATAGTCCCCCTGTGGGGAGCCCCCAAGGTGCCTGGGATCTGCAGCCCAAGCTGCCCCTGCTCCCCTCCCAAGGAGCCCCCAGAGGCACAAGAGGAGTGGTCCCATCATGTCTTGTTCCTTGCTGTGAAGCACCTGCCTTCAGACTCCCGCTTAGCAGGATTTTCAAGTTAAATCTCAGAAGAAAAAAAAAATAAAACCCCTGAATTCTTGCAACAAAGGGCGGAAGAGGCTGTCCCTGGCCCAGCCGCCTGGAAATGTCAGAGGCCACCTAACAATGCCTGGGGAGTTCCTGTGAAGGGGCTCCGAGAGGCAGTCTGGGGGGCTGGGACTTAGCGAGAGGGAGGAAGAAAGCAGTCCTGGACTTGGGTCACAGTTTATTCAGGGCTGCCTCTGTCCCTGGATGGGCCCTTTAAAATGATCTGTCAACAGGAACTGGGGGCTCTAGCCCCTTCTCCCTAGGAGACAGGAAGAGGATGTTAACTTTACAGTGGCTCCTTGAGCCACCTCTGGAGCTGTCACTTCCCCGAGAGGAGATCTGGGGCTGGGATCGGATGGGACCTGCAGAGAGACACGGTGCATCTGCAGGGAGAGGACCTGAGTTTGAATCTAGCAAAGGTTCTGGGGCGGGGCTGGAATGTCCCGGATGGAGATGGCAAAGAGAACTGGTTTGACTGGAATGTAGGATGTGTGAACAGAGGGGGGATGAAAAATAACCCAAAGCCAGATGCTGAAAGATCTTAAGTGTCACAGAGTTTGGGTTTAATCTTGGAGATAAGAAGGCACACAGAAACTTCTGAGGCAGAGGGTGCTCTGGGTAGATTTGGGCTTTGAGAATATCAGCACAGATATAACCTAAATCAAATTGCCTACCGTCTAAAGGAGGGGGAGAATTTGGAATTCAAATTTCTTTTTAAAAGAATGTTTTTACATGCAATTGGGAAAAATAAAATATTATTGAGTATTTAAAAAAAGAATATCACCAGATTGGTTAAAATGATATAGGGGAGAGGGAAAAATGTTGGAAGGGATGGGGAAAAATTGGAACATGGATTCATTGTTGGTGGAATTTTGAGCTGATCCAACCATTTTGGAGAGCAATCTGAATGATACTCGGTTATTAACTCTCTGTACCCTTTGGCCCAGCAACACGACCACTTGATCTATTTCTGAAAGCTAATTAGGGGGAAAGGAACCTATATCTAAAATGTTAATAGCAGCTCTCTTTGTGGTAGCAAAGAATTGGACATTGCAGAGCTGTCCATCACTTGGAGAATGACTGAATAAGTTGTAATATATGATTGTGATGGAATACTACTGTGCTGTAAGAAATGATGAACTCAATGATTTTAGAAAAACATGGAAAGACTTGCATGAAATAATAAAGAGCAAAACGAGCAGTATTAAGAGAACATTGTATATGGTAACAGCAATGTTTTTTTTTTCTTTTTTAAATTTTCAATAATATTTTATTTTTTCAAATATATGTAAAGATAGTTTTCAACATTCAACATTTCAACATTTTTGTAAGACTTTGTGTTCCAAATTTTCCTCCTTCCCTTTCTTATCACTCCTCTTCCCAAGACATCAGGTAATCTGAGATAGGTTAAAATATATGCAATTCTTTTAAGCATATTTCTATATTTGCATATTGTGCAAAAAAAAAAACAAATTAAAAGAGAAAAAACATGAGAAAGAAAACAAACAAAACAAAATAAAACAAAAAAGGTGCAAATACTATGCTTCAATCCATATTCAGTCTCCATAGTTCTCTCTTTGGATGTGAATGTTATTTTCCATCCCAAGTTTATTGAAATTGCCTTGAATCATCACATTGTTGAGAAGAGCCAAGCCCCTCACATTGATCACCACATAATCTTGTTTTTACTGTGTACAATGTTCTCTTGGATCTGCTTACTTCTCTCAGCATTAGTTCATATGAGTTTTTCTGAAATCAGCTCACTTATCATTTCTTACAGAACAATAATATTCCATTACATTCATATACCACAACTTATTCAGTCCTTCTCCCACTGATGGGCATCCACTCAGTTTCCAGTTCCTTGCCACTACAAAAAGGGCTGCTATAAACATTTTTTGTACATACAGGTCCTTTTCGCTTTTTTTTGAAATGTGAGACTGCTGGATCAAAGGATATGTGCAGTTAGCAATATTGTTTTAAGAACAACTTTGATGAATAAATTATTTTGACTATTATAAATAACCAAATTAATTATAAAGGCCATTTGAAGAAAGAAACTGTCTGCATCCAGAGAAAGAACTGATAATTATAAATATGTATAGAATAATTTAAAATATATAATATTTTATGGATATATATATATGTATATACATATGTATATACTTATCTATGCCAAATGGAGGGCATTTCTAAGGTCTGGATTTGGGGAAAGAATGGAGAGAAGAAAAAAAGAAATTTACATGATAATTTTGCTGCATATTTGAAAGAAATAGCATATTTTGCACACTAGACTTGTAGTTTCATGGGCAATCATCTTTTTTTTATTGTATTATGTTGTGGAAATGTTTATTTTATTCCATGAATTAAAAATCAAATTTTAGAAGAAAAGGAATATCAGTTTGGAAGATGTAAGCATGAATTGTAATGGAGAAAGATGAGAAAGGAAGACCAGTTAGGGAGTTGCTGCAATTGTCCAGGAGAAGGGGGATGAGGGCCTATACCCAAGTCATGGCTTTGTGAGCAGAGATAAGGGAATTTTCACAAGGAGTCAGTTGATAGAATCATTAATATTTAGTAATCTATTGGCTATAAAGAGTGAGGGAGAGTGTGAAGTAGACAATTATAAGGCAGCCAGTAGGGGTGAGGACAAAGATGGCGGTGTTCTCAACAGAGGTAGGGAAATTCTAGAGGGATGGATTTCAGGGGGAAGCTAATGGGTTCTATTTTGGACGTGTTGGGTTTGAGAGGCCTACAGGACATCTGTGTATAGATATCCAACACGCAATCGATAGTATATTATTATTATTATAATGGAGCTAAGGAGAGAGACGAGGTTCGGACATGTAGATTTGGGAAGCATGTGCTTAGCAATGATAGCTGAATCCTTGCTGGGAGATGAGATCAGAGAGGTGAGGAGAAGGCATAATTTACAGCTGGACACATCTGCTCTTAGAGGGAAGGGTTGTTTGTCTAGCCCTCGTTAATATTCAAGACCAGGAGATACCATCAACTGGTAATACAAGTGGGGGAAGGATCCTCCTCTCCAATACTACCCTTGTACCTACACCTGAGATGGATGGCTCTAGGAGCCCTGAATATCAGGCTAAAGACTTAAGGAAGAGAGAATCTTGCTGTCTTGGATGCAGTGTGGTGGATTCCATCTGGCCTTTGTTCAAACTTTTTTTCTCTGACTCATCACAGGGCCTTGGAAAAGAACGTTACTTTGTGTCTCAGCCTTTTTAGCTGCAGAATCGGTCCACTACCCTGTATTATCTCACAGCATTTTCTGGGAGAGGGCCAACTGAATCTGGACGGGTAGTTCATGCCTTTGATGGGACAGACTGTGGGACCCAAGTGTGGGGCCCCTTGCTGGCAGCTGTGGAGGAGTTAGCTAGAAGCCTTCCTTTCCATACCATCAGAAGTGGATAGACAGAAGTGGGTGAGGGAGACCTTGTCTCTCTCCTCCCCAACCCCAAGAGCTGATCGGATGCACTCCCCCCAAGAGCAGGCTAGAGACCATTCACTGAGGACAGAGGACAGTCGCTGGACCACTTGGATTCGAACTTTGTCTCTGTGAATCATCACCTCGCTTTCCTGTTCTGTAAATTGATGAGGCCAAACGGACTCTGAGTTTTCTTCCAGCCCTAGGCTGATGATCCCAGACAAACCTTCTCAGTAAGGTTCCCATTCTGTTGAATCTCTGGCATCCAATCCCACAAATAGAATCTGGTCATAAATCATCAATCGATGCTCAAGGGGGTCATTTGAGAAAGTCCGAGTGTGTACATGTGTTTGAGGGGGCGATGCTGGGCAGGGAACATCACAGGCCGTTTCCAGACAGTGGTTGGAGGACCATTTGTCAGGGGTCCTGCATGGGGACAGGTTGGGCTGAGTGATCCCCCAGGTCCTTTCCCTTGAGCTCAAGGACAAGTCAGGCTCTTCTGAGGTGGCTCAGAACAGAGTGGAGCCCTGGGAAGGAATGGAGGCCGGGGTCTGGGCCCCTCTTGGCAGTGGAAGCAGGATCCTTGGGCTCTGGGGTGCAGGAGGGAGCATCTCCAGTCTTAAGGTGGGGCAGGGGGACATCAAAGAGTGGGACCCGGGACCCCGGAACACCGAAGGCCGGGCTGGCTTGCGGCAGGGTCCTGGAGAGCCCGGCGGCTGCTCCCAGGGGCCCTTTCTCCTTCCAGGAGGAGCTTGCCCTTGGAGGAGTTAATGAGAGCACTGCAGCTTCCCGGGGCTGGCTGGGGGCCAGCCGCGCTCCTTTCTTCCCCGCTCTGCGCCGCTGCCCGCCACGCCACAGCATTAATATTTCAGCACCGCCCGGCTGCTGGCATTGGCTCCTCCGCAGTCACTTTATCAATAAGAGACAGGCGGGCAGGGAGGGAGCGAAGCGGCCATCAGCGGGGGACCGACGGCGGCGGCGGCGGCGGCAATCGCTCTCCCTCGAGCTGCACTGACTGAGCAGGGGCCGCGTTCTGTCCGACTGCAGCCCAGCCCGCCCGGGAGCCACCGCGCGCTCAGCTGCCATGGACGTCTTTAAGAAAGGGTTCTCCATCGCCAAGGAGGGCGTGGTAGGGGCCGTGGAGAAGACCAAGCAGGGAGTCACCGAGGCCGCTGAGAAGACCAAGGAGGGGGTCATGTATGTGGGTGAGTTGGGAGTCAGGGGGAGGAAGTAACCCCGCGGGGGAGGGGCACTCAGCATCCTCATCCAGCCCAGGAGAGGGGGGCCCCAGACAAGTGGAAAGCCTGGGAAGCCCCCCAAGTTCAGGCAGGTCCCCATCATCACCGTGGGGTTCTTAAGTATACTCCTGGGGGGCAGTTCCACAGCTGCTGGGGGTTCTGTAGTGCTGTCCATGTAAGTCCAAATAAGTGCTAATTTTTCACGTCCAAATGTGTTCTTCCAGGCTGGGTTACCAGAGGTCCATGAAAGACCCCCATGCTGGGTAATTAATAAGGAGGTAGGGCTGATGCTGCTGAACCCCGAACTCATCAGCCTGGAAGCCTGTGCCTGTCTGGGAGGCCAGCGGTCCTTCCCTGGGCATCATAATTGGGGGTCCCTCCCCACCCTAACTTTTGCTACAATCGAGGCTTCTGTACCCTGTGTGGATTTCCCTGTAGGTCAGACGTTCCGTGGGGAAGGAATAGAGAAACTGGGGCAGGTTGGAGAGGGGGGGATGTGTGCGGGCTACAGAGAGATCAGGAGAAAACTGGGCCTTTTGCCATCAGGACCACGCCCTAGGGCCGCTCTGGCTGCAGAGCGTCTCTGAATGGAGGCCGATGGATGTCAAGGTCGCCCCCTTGCCCAGAGCCCAGCAGGCAGCCCACCAGCCCCAAACGTGGATGCTTGTGCGCAGGGTCCACAAATGTCCCAGGCGGGGAGGAAGGGGGAGAAGCTGGGAGTGGGGGGGGCTCTTGTGACAAACCCAACTGCCCAGTGACAAAGTCCTTGCAAACTCTCTGTTCCCTCCCTAGGTGAGGTCTCCCTCGGCTTTGCCTTTGCTGGGGGTCCCTCGGCTCAATGGTTAGAGGAGGGAGAAGTGGGGGGAGTAAAGAGACCACAAAGGGCAGAACTTTGGGACGCAGAATCCCAATTTCCTCACCTATAAAACGGAGCTATTGATTCTGACTCTCTCCCTCCCTGCTTGTTGTTCTCATGATCATTGCTGCACCTTTTCCTTGAAGCTCTCCTTGGGGGCAGCCACTTTGTGCCTGGCTTTGTCTGGAGGAACGAGACACTGCTGTGTCCTAGCAGACTGGCCCGTGACTCAGGGGGCCTCGAAAGGCTGAGACTGATGCAGACACGTGCAGACGAGCCCTCCCCCACATCCTGCCTCACAACAGGCACCTGCTGCTTCCCCTGGGGAAGCAAACCTAGTTTTCCGGTACTCGTCTGCAGCTTTGGGAGCCTGGGAGGCCTGCAGGAGCGGGGAATGGTCATCAGGAATGGTCAGAGCTGGAGGCGAAGAAGAGACAGGGGAGGGAAAGGCTGCCCCTAATCCCACCATCCCCCTCCCTTAATTATCCAGTTCCAAGGTGTCTTCTCCAGCCCGCCACAGAAATCTCAACTTCCCATGCCTCTGAGATGAAAACTGACTTTATGACTCAGCTCTTCTTTTATTCTCTAGTTCTGTTTAGCCCAGAAGTCTTCAGAAACGGGTTTCTTCATGTCTATTCGCTCTATCCAGAGTTCATTTAGTCCAGGGCTGTTTCAAGCCATGCTATTGAGCACGATCTGGAAGACCCTTTAGTCAGAGATAAACTTGTAGATTCAGATGATCAGACCTGGTGAAGTACCCCCTTTAGGACCTCAGACTCACAATGGGCAAATGATCTTCCCCAAACTGCACAGTTTGTGAATGAGAGAGGTAGCACTCGAAGTCAGACTGAGCTCCCCATCGTTCCACTTTGCTGATGCTCTCTGGTGGCTCCAAGAAGTAGGAGGAGAAGACAGGGCTTCTGAGCTCAGGGGACCAGACTGTGACAGGTAGCAGATCCCAAGGCAGAGCCCAGGACGATCATGGGGAGGGGGACATGGACTTCTAAGCAGGCAGCTGGGGGGCGATGGAGGAAGTTCTGCCTTGAACCGGTTATCCTGCCCTTCTCCTCTGTATTCAGACCCTTCCATCCTGCCCATCCTCTCCTATTGGGTTCTCCCAGACACGGAAGGAAAGAGCCCTTTGATGTGGACTGTACTTCCCCTAACGAATGGATATGAATATACCACTTATAATAACACATCAGACCCTAGGAGAGAGCTAGACTTGGTCATTCCCTCCCTGAATGATCTCTGGGGGGCAAATGAGGAAGGGCCAGACTTGGGGTGGAAGGATCCTCCCTCTATAGCTCCGCCATCTCCTTTCATTACGGATGTCTTCCATCTTGGTCACTCCATTCACTGTCCCCACCCCATCCCCCCATCTCTTGTTCTTTTCCTCTTCCATCTTCTGCTCACTTCCATTTTCCATTTCTCTCCCCTTTAGATTCTTCCCCAATTTGTTGTTTTATTTTTCCATTCTCATCCATCGTTCACCTCTCTATTACTTGCTCCTTTATTCCATTGATTCTGTGCCCTTCTCACCCCTATCTCTGCCCTTTTCCACTATTTTGTCACGGCCCATCTCTTTAGGTTCCATTTCCCAATTCCTCTAATCTCTGCCCTGAATTTCTCTAATCTGTTTCCATCTTGCCTATTTTCCCACCTATCTCTTTGTGAGTCTTTCCTTCCCTTTACTGCCTAAACCCAGCAAGAGGCTCATTCCTTCCATCAGAAGACCCTCCATTCTCCTGTATTATATTTTCTTTTCCTATCCTGTGGACACAGAACATGCTTTGGAGTAATGGGAGGAAGAATCCAAGCCAAGGGCTCATTGTATGGCTGAGCTGTTCAGGGAATTGATCTGGTCTTTGTTTCCTTCACAGGGACGAAAACTAAAGAGAACGTGGTACAGAGTGTGACCTCAGGTAAGGATGTGGGACCCTCTGTGATACTAGCTAGGGGTGGACAGTCACTGGAACTCTCTCTACAAAAATGTTTCCCTAGAATCCCAATTCCCCAGAATCCCCCAGATAACAGGTGCCCAAACGAGGGTCTGATGTGCCTTTCTGCACTCTTCTTCCCATTACATTCACTGTCATTCTGACTTGACTGTGACCACTCCCCATGATTTTATTGTTTTTTTGAAGGTTTTATTGTTTTTTGGAACTCTCCCCTTAAAAATCATTCCTGTTGTCTGGGGTTGTGTAAAGCATAGCCCCATTTGTGTGAGCTCTTCCCCCACAAATGGAATGAAAAATGCTGAAAATCAGCATTTTCCTCCCTCCCTCCTTCCCTCTTTCCCCTTCTTCCTTTTTCCCCCTCTTCCCCTTTCCTTCTCTCTCTCCTTCTCCCTCTCCTTCCCCTTATCCCTTTCCCTCTTTCTCTCCTTCTCCTTCTCCCTCTCCCTGTGCCTCTTCCTCTCCCTCTCTGACTCCCTCCCTCCTCCCCCCTCTCTCCCTCCCTCTCTTTCCTCCTCTCTGTCTCTCTGGCTTCTATCTAAATCTCTCTTTGTGTGCCTGTCTGTCTCTTTAGCCCCATTTCAAATGGCTCCCTTACTCCTGGGAATACCTTGGGGAGGGGGACCCTGAATTATTAGAGCCTGTGATCAGGGAAAAAGACGTGTAAATGAATAGGGGAAGATCATATTTGCGGATCTGAATCCTGGAATCTCCCTCTCCACTTTCCTCCCTGGAGGACTGAGCTCAAAATTCAGCGTCGGAGTGACCAGAACAAAGCATACTTACTGTGTGTGGGAAGGGACCTTTGGGAGGCACAGAACAATCCCACTCTGAAGGAGGGAGGGGTCAGACAGGAAAAACCGAAGCCAGAGAAAAAATGCTTTCTGTTCTTCCCCAACAAGTTGCGGAAAAGACTAAAGAACAGGCCAACATGGTGAGCGATGCCATGGTGGCCAGCGTGAATACCGTGGCCAGCAAGACAGTGGAGGAAGCTGAAAATATTGTGGTGACTACCGGCATTGTTCGGAAGGTGAGTTGTCTCTGCTCAGAATTCCAGGGAAATCCTCAGCCCCCGAGGCACCAAGCCAACTCCAAGGGGCTCTGGCCAGCAGCTGGGGGTGGTCCCATCTCATATGGCACTCAAGGATGATGGAAACACCTTCCATCTGTTCACTGCTCTCAAGCCCACAAAGTCCTTTTCTTCACATCAGCCCTGCTAAGTAGGTAACATAAGGAGGCTTCATCCCCATTTTACAGATGAGGAAACCAAGCTTCAGAGAGGGGAAGTAGTTTTGCCCTGGGCTACATGGCTGAGCGATTCAGGAATGTATTGCCTTTTTAAAAGTCCTTTCCAAAAGTCCCAACCCAACATAACTGTGTGACCCAGGACTATAGATCTCAGATCCTTTTGAGTCTCTCAACCGATCTCCTTGGGAGAAAGGATGGTAATCATCCTCCTCTTTGTGGTTCTGGGGAAACTGAGGCAGTTTGTCGATTTTGAGGCAGGACCAGAATCCAGGTATACTAAATCTCAGTCACAGGATCATAAATTTGGAGTTGGAAGGGACCTCTAAGGTCATTGAGTCCAATCTCTTTGAGTCTCAAGGACATTAAATGGTACCATGATTAGTGAGTGGTAGAGTCTAGATTCATAGCCCGGGAAACAGTGGGTTAACTCTCTTAATCCTTAAGAGCAAAGATCATTATATATTTTTTCATTTTTGGACTTTTATTTTCATAATACATGCAAAGATAGTTTTCAACATTCACTCTTGAGAAACCTTGTGTTCCAAATTTTTTCTCTCTCCCTTCTCTCCCCCTTCTCCTAGGCAGCAAGTAATCCAATATAAGTTAAACACGATCACTATATTTATTAGGCTATAAAAATAAAATCTTGGAAAGAATTTTTCACAGAAAATTGGAGCAGAAGGGACCTCTTGCAGCAGGAATCCTTTCTACGATATCCCAACAAGTGGCTACTCCATTGCAGATTCTAGAGATGGGCAACCTCACTGAGCATGGCTTCTTTTTCTCTAGCCTAATCATTCAACCAATATTTCTATGACTCTTCCCTCCATTCTGGTCCCCCTCTCTCTCTGAAGGGTTCTAGCTCACCAGTGTTCCTTCAAAAATGGGGGATCCAAGACTGAACCTAATTCCCTAGGAGTGGTCTGATCAAATTAAAATATTCTATGACTATTATCTCCCTCCTGAGCACCGTGCTTGTGTAATACACCCTAAGATTTCATTAGAGAGGAGTTTGTTATTGGGGATAGTTTGTTGGGCTTAGAATCAGGAGACCCCAGTACAAATCTCACCCCAAACACTTATCAGCTGTGTAACGGTAGGAAAACCACTTATCCTCTCTGTACCTCAATATCCTCATCTGAAAAAGGATGGGGTTGGCCATTATGGCCTTGAAGATCCCTTCCACCTCTAAACCTATGGTCCTGTGTATGAATCCCTCTGAGCTTCAAACTTAAAATGATGTTATAGATACTGTAGTATGTGACAGACAGGAGCTGCTTAATAAATGCATATTCCCTTCCTTTCCCTCCCACACCCAAAGAAGGGAGAGACTATCAGATGCTTTGCTGAAGTCTTTGATCTAATTAATAATCCATTTGATGTATTTTGGGAGGAAAATCAAATAGTATTTAGTTCTAGCAACAGGCCCTTTTTCATAAGATATTTTAGAGGCAATTTTCCCTTGGGAAAAGGATCTTAGGGTCAGATAAAGCAGTTATGAGCTCCCATTTCTACAGGTTGTAAGCATTTTAAGTACTTTCCCTAACACAACTCATTGAGGTAGCAAGTGAATATATTTTTACCCCCATTTTACTGATGGGTAACCTGAAACTCATGGAAGTTGATTTGAGTGGGGTCTCTTCAGCTAGTGAGTGCCCCTCTGGGTTGGGACTGGGGTCCTTGTAAGTGTTTTCTTCCCAATGCCTCTGTCCCCACACATCCAATGTGTTTACCCATGATTGTTCTCTTGTCGCTGGGATGGGATGGGGCTGATTCAAGAGCTAAGACCTTGTGACTCTCTACCCACACCCATCTATTACACTAGCCTGCTGTTTGGATCCTATGCAGGCTGTGGGAGCCTGGGGAAGTTTTGATCGATCTCAATCTCAGTTTCTTCATCTATAAAATGGATTCTATAAGGCATGAAGGACAAAATGTAGGAAAATCTCTCCGTTAGTTTTAGAGTATGATGGAAATGTTGACACTTGTTGACACCATTCATCTGTGCCTTAAATGCCTTTTTTATTTCAATTTTCTCTGACTGTGGCCCTTCCGTCTGTTACAAACCCACATGAGCAGGTGGCTGGAGTAAGGGAAGCCCTTGGGCTGGGAATCAGGGGCTCCAGGACCAGTGAGGAAGGCTGGGGTTATGGGGCAGAGGAGCAGGAGAGAGCTCTTTGTGCCCAGTCTCCCTCGGCTCCGTGTCTGAGCATCCGGGAGCCGCCAAGGACATGGAGAGTGTCCCATTCCGAGATATCAGTGCCCCAGTTATAGATGCAGACGGTCCTGCCCAAGGGAAACCCTCCTGGCCATGCTACCCGGCTGGAGACGCTGCCAGGCTAAGAGCCAGTCTCAGGTGGGACTCCTGGGCAAGAGCCTGGACTAATGAACATCCCTTTTGTAGGAATAAATAACCTTCACTGTTTGCCTGAAGACATAACTTGGGTTGGGAGGAGGTCAGGGTCAGGGGCTGCCCTCTTCCTTCTCACCTGTAGGACCAGTAATGGGCCCAGCAGCTACAGAGAATCATTTAAGAGTTACAGGAACTCAGACTTCCAAGCTTGCCAGGTCCTTTAGAAATATTATCTCGATTGATCAGACATCAATTCTGGGAGGCAGGTGTTGTTATTAGCTCCATTTTTCAGGGTAAACTGTGCCTGGGGGAGCTGAAATAATTTGCCCTGTGGCTAGTAAGTGTCTGAAGCAGGACTGGGATGTGGGTTTTGCTGGATCCCAAATCCAACACTATTCATTGGGCCGCTTAGTTGGCTGTCTCCAAACCACCAGTTCATTTGCATTACATTTTCTGCAGTTGTCCCAAGTCCTCCTAAGGTTTGCTGCTCCCCTTGCCTTAGTTTCCTTATCTGGAAAATGGGTCTGATGCCAGGACAATCCGTCCTAGGATCTCAGATGTGTCCATTCAAATAGGGAGACTGCAAGTATGAAACAGAAAGTTCAGGACTTGGAAGAACAAAGAGTTTTAGTTCTAGAGAACAAAGGATTCCAAGGAGTCATTTCCCACTCTTCCTTCACACATCTCATGCAGCAACACTCAGGAGATACAAATACTATCTGGAGCTAGCTAACCCCAGTCTTCCTGTGGATTTAGGAGAATTGTTGGGTGGTAATTTTAGGGAGAAGGTTTAGACTCGATCTCAGGGAAGCTTGCTGAAAAACAGTGTTCCAAAATGCCACCGGCTCCATTGGGTGGGTTGGCCATCACTGGACATCTTCATAAGTGGGGGGTCCATTTGTCAGGGATGCTGCAGAGGACTTGCCTAATGAGGGTTCTTGGATTAGCCCTTGGCAGGTCTACATTCTCATGGGTGCAGAAAGACCAGGCTGGTTGCTTCAGGGATATGTGAGCTGGCGAGATTCCATTCAATTTAATTTTATTTGCATTTAAGACAGGAATGCCTCAAGTGGCAGGTTGGGAATCATCTGTCCCAGAGATAAATCTATATGCCTCTCTGCCCCTCTTTCCTTATTTCCCTTTCTCCCTCTCTTATTTCTTCATTCCTCATTTTCTCCCTTCCTCTCTACCTTCCTTCCTCTTTCCTTCCCTCTCTCCTATCTGTCTCCCTCCTTCTCTCCCTGCCTATCTTCATCTTTTCTCCTTGCCCTATCCTTCTGCCTTCCTTTCTTTCTCTTTCCCTCCCTTTCTCTCTCCTTGTCTCCCTTTTCCTGTCTTCCTTTCTTCTTTCCCTCCCTTCCTCTCCTCTTCTGTCTCCCTCCTTCTCTTCTTACTCCCCTGTCTTCCTCCCTCCCTTTCCCCTCCCTTCCTTTCTCGTTGTCTTTCTCCTTCTCTCCCTGCTCCCCCACCTTTCTCCCTTCCTTTTTCTTTCTCTTTCTCTCTCCCTCTCCCTTCTTCTCTCCCTGTTCCTCTGTCTTCCTTCCTTCCTTTTCCCCTCCCTTCCTCTCTCCCTGTCTCTTTCCTCTCCCTGTCCCGTTCCCTTCCTCTTTCCTCTTCTCCTTGTCTCTGCTTCTGCCTGCTTCCCTTCTTCCCTCTAGCCCTTCCCTTCTGTGTCCCTTTCTCCTTCCCTCTCATCCTCCCCCATGTCCCTCTCTCTTACTCTTTGTCATGCTTACAAACCCCTCAGTGTCCTTCAGTTTCTGCCCTAAGCCCTCCAACCAACCAGTGTTTTTCTGCTTTCTTAGGAGGATTTGGTGCACCCAGCCCACCCTGAGCACGCAGGCCCAGAAGACCAGCCAGCAGAGGCTGCAGAAGTTACCGAGGAGGTAGAGTACAGATGCTCCCTTCCCCTCTCCTGGGGGCTCCAAGGTTTTCTGCCTGGAGCCCTCCAGGATTTTCCAATTTTCAGTTTCCTGAACTTGGGGAAAACCTATTTAATGACAGCAGCCACCAGAGGACTTTCTGTCTGTGGACCTGCCCACCCTACTCCCCAGCCTTTCTCCAGCTCGTTCTCCTGCTACATGCTCCCTTACCCCCAGAGCATCTTTCTCTAGGAGGATTCTGCTGTTATCGTTGCTCATTCCCTTCAGCCGTGATGGACTCTTTGTGATCCCATTTGCAGTTTTCTTGGTGAAGATGCTGGAGTGTTTGGCCATTTCTTTCTCCCACTCATTTTACAGATGAGGAAACTGAGGCAGACAGGTTTGAGTGACTTGTCCAGGCTTTCATAACTAGCTATGAAGCCAGATTTGAACTCAGGAGGATGAGTCTACCTGACTTGAGACCCAGTGCTCAATGCGCTGTGCCTCCATCTCCTTTTCTACCCCCAATTGTCCTACAACTGCCACAATTGTCCTCTAAAGTCTCCCCATCATAGGGCTGGGATGATGACCTTCAGAGGCTCTTGCACAAACAGAATAAAGACTGACCCCAAACTGGTCATTTATTGACCTCTTGACCTCATACTCAGAATGAGCCTTAATAATAGTGACATAATGAGCCCCAATGCCAATCATCCTGGCCACAATCTGACCCTCTAATCCTGGCTGATGGCTGAGCCTTTTTTCCCATACTGCACTTTTGCCCCATACTGCAGCCCAGCACTAGCCACAGACCAACTCCTAAGGTTACCAGTTACCTCTAAAACAACCTGGGCCTTGAGTCCCAGGGAAAACGGGCAAGAGGAACGATTTGGGCCCATCCCTATCGCAGGAGACGATCAGAGGGTGTCCTACCAGTGGCAGACCTGCCACCCTGCCGTGTTTGCACAGGAGTCCGTACTTGGCATTATGTCCGGGGCAGTGAGCCGGGCGGGTTATTACATCGGGCTTGTGTGTTTACTTTGTGTTTTAATTGTTGTCTCTTTGAGGTTGAGGGCAGTGGAAAGTAGCCAGAGAATCCTGGACCAAGCCGAGGATCGTGGAGCCGTTAGCTGACACTCCCCATCACCTCCCTGTCCCAGAGCAGACGCTTTCTTGGACCCAAATCCCTCCCTTCTCCCCTATCCCTGACTAGATGAACACCTCATGCTGCATGTGAATATCAGGTTCTGGAGCATACGTGTTGAGTAGCCATGTGTGGGTATCTTCCTTTCCCTCCTAATTGTGGCTTAAGCCTCCCCCACCCCCCAGTCCATCTGTCCTTCCATTTGAGAACCCTTGTTGTCCCCTCTCTCACTCCTTCTTGTTTCCCTCTGTTCAAGTGGACTCCGTAGATGCTGAATGTGCTTTATTTATTTATTTATTTACAAATGATACCAAATAAAACTGTGTTTGAACTATGCTTCCCTGCTGGCTCTCTGTGGTTCTTTCCATTTCCTTTGAAAAAAGCATAACTACCCCGAGATAGCACCAGGGAAAGGAGGAAGGGACTCCTTCAATGAATGAGGAATTTGGGTGGGCTATTATTCCTTCCCGACTGGTGTAAAACCCACAGACTGACCCCCAATGTGGCCATAGACTGACCCCCCAATGTGGCCACCAACTGACCCCTAATGTGGCTACCGACTGACCCCCAATGTGACCGCAGACTGACCCCCAATGTGGCCACAGACTGACTCCCCAATGTGGCCACCAACTGACCCCTAAGGTGGCCACAGACTGACCCCTAAGGTGGCCACAGACTGACCCCCAATGTGGCCACCAACTGACCCTCAATGTGGCCACTGACTGACACCCAATGTGGCCACAGACTGACTCCCCCAATGTGGCCACCAACTAACCCCCAATGTGGCCACCGACTGACCCCCAATGTGGCCACCGACTGACTCCCCAATGTAGCCACCAACTGACCCCCAATGTGGCCACAGATGGACCCCCAGTGTGGTCACCAACTGACCCCCAATGTGGCCACAGATTGATACTGATACTGGTCTCTAACCTGTCCACAGATTATTTTTTTTTCCTGAGGCAATTAGGGTAAAGTGACTTGCCCAGGGTCACATAGTTAAGAAGTGTTGAGTGTCTGAGACCAGATTTGAACTCAAGTCCTCCTGACTTCAGGACTGGTGCTCTACCCACTGTGAGCTGCCCCCACTGCCTCCTAATGAGGCTAGTGCTGCAGTGTGTGGGCTGGGAAGATGGATCTGAGAGTCAGAGACAGAATAGGAGGTGACAATCATTTGCATCTTTGCTCTTTTGCTCCTCATTACAGCTTTGTGTATGGGTAACAAACATATTATCTCTTTTCTTTTTAGAGAACAGGGAGAAGTCCGATGCTCTGCCTCCAAAGCTAGTATTCTTCACAATGTAGCTAACAGGTCTTTTCCATTCCAAGAAAAAGAAGCTTCTCAAAAAAGTCCAGTGACTTGCTTGTGATTCCTTAGCAATTAAGTGTCAAAGCTGGGATCTGACATTGTCTTCTTGCCTCCCACTCTAACACTCTGTCCTCGCCCTTCTACTCTTTTTAATCCTTGAACAGCCATTTCACAGAATTGTAAGAAAAGTACTTTATAAACATGTCACCTTAGTCTCTTGGTCTCTCTGACCCAGGTTTTCCATCTTCCAAAAGATGAATTAAGTCAGAAATTAGCTCTGGGCTCTTTAACCCTAAATCTATGGCAGTCTTTTTTATGGAAGATGGCATCCTGGGCTGCAGACAAACCTGGAGGTCATCGAGTTCCATCCCATATTTTACAAATGGCGGAATCAGCAACATGCTCAAGGTCATACAGGCAGTGTTCAGAATGGGATCTGAACCCATATTATCAGCTTTAGAGAAAAGGCTGTCTCGACTGTGTCTTGGGAGTCCTCACTTCTAAATAGGATCATAGAGTCTCAGAAGAAGTAAAGGTTGAGGTGAGCGTCCAGTCCATCCAGTACCTGATATCACTTTCCTGTTGCCATGGAACTCTTCCAAACTCAGGACAAACAACAACCCAGCCTTAAGCATTGCATGGTGTGGCTTCAGTCCCCTCGAGATCTGGCTCAAAAAGGCCAAAGTCTTCCATCGAATCGAGTCCTCCTGATCTCTCTGGCCCCTGGACCCAGATGGCTCTGGGAGGTAAAGTGAGGCAGGTGACCCTGCCCAGCCCTCCCTCCCTTAAATCCAATTTACTTCCACTTTATGGCATCACCTCCCATATGTCATGGTCCTCTTCGAGAACAAAGAACCAATGACAACCAGCTGAACGGGAGTTTTCTCATTAGCCCAGACTGGTGGTCTCCCAACTTTCTAGCTACAAGTGGAGAGGCTCACCACCAGTAGGTCAGCTCCCTAGATGGTGAGTGTCTATGGTAACCCATGATCATGTCCATATTCTATTCCTTAAGTCTTTGGTAGCCACCTCGTTCCTAAAGTGTAAACTCCTTTTCTTGACAGTTGAGGTCCTCTGTGATCCAGCCCCCCAACTCTAGATTACTTTTATCTTGTACTATTGTCTCGAGATAATGGCACTCTATTATCTCTGGAGTACTATAGATGGCCTCTGCTATTAGCTAAAATGCAAATCCCAGCTGCTAAGTAAATATAAACTATTATAAGTGTTAGAGGAAACTACAAGACTAGGCTTAGAGTATAGATGATCTGGGTTCAAGTCTCCCTCCCTCTCCCACTGGGTCAGTCACTTAACCCTGTGAATTTCTGTTTCCTCATCTATAAGCTTCTAATCTACCTCACAGGAAGATTCAAGGAGATATTGTAGATAAAGCATTTTACAAATCTTAAAGTGACATAAAAATGTCAGGTATTAATAACTATTTATTGTGATCCATTTTGGTGGACGGTACTCTCCACACAGATGAAACCACAAGTCACTTCCATACTATTAGTGTGAATTATAATTTTAGTATTTTTTTGATCCTGTTACTATTCAATCTACTCAATGAAATTGTGAAATCCTTTGCATATCAAGGGAGGAGGATCTTAGACAATAGATTTTGAAATAGAAGGAAGTTGAGAAGTGATTTTTTGTTATATAATGCTCCCATCGTATCCAAACCTAGAATTAATTAAGCCTCAATATCCAGGTCACTGCCAGAGATCTTAGAAAGTTCTGCTTTTCCTGCCCATTCTTATTCATGGTCCTAGACAGCCCAGAATCCCACTATTATAACCGTCCTGATGTGAGGCAGTCTGTTCAGGAGAGTACTTACTGTACATCAAGACAAGATGCAACTGGGTTCAAGGGATGCCCTCTGAGTCCTGATTTGCCTCAGTCCCAAACTAAAGTTGCCTTTATCTGTTTTAATGAGGAAGAAAGCTGAGCTTGTAATACAGTGGGAGATGGAGAACTCCCAACAGCAAGAGGGGTACGGGCAATTTCCTTTGGATCCATAAGAGCCTTAAGGTGGGTCAAAAATAGCATTAACTCCCCCTGAGCCAGGTCTTCTCCCAAGTAGCTCTTGAGAGGAGTCAAGATTATGCTTAGAGATCTACTCTGGATAGAAGCGATATATGTGGCTTGGTTCAGGTTCTTTCCTCCTGTGATTTTCTCCTCCATATGTGTTATAGGTCTACTCCTTCCTATGCTTGGGGAGATAGGACAGGGAGGGAGCTGGGGTATGGAGGGAGTCTAGATTCTCCTGGTCTCTTGAACTTTCTCTCTGAAGCACTTCTGAACTCATGTGACACTGTGTGCCTCAGTTTCCTCAAATGTAAAATGGGGACTGTAATAGCACCTATCTTCTAGGACTGTTACAATAGCCCTGCCTGGTACGTTGTAAATACTATATAAACATTAGCCATTAGCTCTCTCTCTCTCAGAGTATTATGATTGTATAATACAATAATGATTACATAACTGTTTAGACTTTTTGACCCACGGATCCATTTCTGGAACCATACACTAAGGATGTTATTGACAGGGGGGGAAGAAGAATTATCTGTACAAAATTAGCCATAGTAGTATCATGAATGAAAGCGAAAAACCTGGACACAATCCATGCATCCAGCGATTGGTGAATGACTAAACAAATTGTAGCACGTGAACTTAATGGGACTATTATGGGCCCATGAGAAATGTATATTAGGAGGCTAGTATACAATTTACATTTATTACTTCCTTTAATTCTCATAACAATGGCGTGAGCCAGTAACATGAGTTCCTATCCCAATTCTATAAAAGAGATTGAAGGCACAGAAAGGCTAACCCTAGTTCCTACTGTGCGCACTCAGGTAGTGAGTTTAGGGTTGAACCCAGTCCCTCCGGTCTGGGAGTTCAGCCAACTCCTCAGGGCTAGAGAGGATTGTTAAAGCCTTGGTGTGAGGATTTAAAATGGGAAAACTGTCAAATGTTGTGGATCAAAGTTTGATGTATTGTGTATTATGATGTATTATAATATATTATTCTGTTGATTGTTTACCAGGAGTCCTCAAACTTTTTAAATAGGGGGCCAGTTCACTGTCCCTCAGACTGTTGGAGAGCTGGACTGTAGCAAAAACAAAACTTTGTTTTGTGTGCCTTTAAATAAAGAAACTTCATAGCCTTGGGTGAGGCGGATAAAGTCCTTGGCTGCTGCATCTGGCCCGTGGGCCATAGTTAGAGGACCCCTTAAGCAAGCTATGAAGATGCTAATAATATGGATTAAATTTAAAAATATATCTCATGTGCATTCCAAGATCTGGTTGTTAAACTACAAGACTAGGCTTAGAGTTCAGATGATCTGAGTTCAAGTCCTCCCTCCCTCTCCCACTTAAGAGCTATATGATCCTGGGTCAGTCACTTAACCTCTGTTTCCTCATCTATAAGCTTCTAATCTAGCTCACAGGAAGATTCAAGGAGATATTGTAGATAAAGCATTTTACAAATCTTAAAGTGACATATAAATGTCAGGTATTATTATCTTACCAGCACACTCCTATCTCCACCATGCTAGCTCCAGTCATCATATACAAAGTAATTTAAAGTGAAAAAAAACCATAATTAGAGAATAAACATACCAACTACAATCATGAAATAATAATAATGACAATAATAACAACAACAACAAAATTTGTTTTGAGAAATGTATTTGGGAAACACATAGAAAAGAAAATGTTTTAAGGGGAATACTGAGGCAAACAGGATGCACACATCATTATCTTATTAAAGTGAATATACACAAATTTAAGACAAACTAGAGCTAGCGGAAGTCTCTGGTGGTTTTTAGGGGAAAACCTTTTATACATATGTGCATTTCAATGTTTGTGTTGCTGGTTGCTAAGTTTATGAAAAGAAATAGAGGAAGACACCATGGTGTGTAGACAGTCTATTTACGGAAAGGCAAGGGCCGTCGGAGCACCTGCACTGATGAGGTTATGGAGCAATTAATGTATAACTGTGATATGGATTATTTACACCATGACCTCGTTCTGCCGATTCTCTGCTCAAAAATTCAATTGCTCCCTATTGGTAACCGAGTGAATTTTAAGTTCTTCTGCCTGTCACTTAAGACTTTCAAAAATCTGGTGAATTCTGGGAACAAGGGTCATCTTTTTAGTTTTTCACTACTCTAGACTTCAGATTCCTCCCCACCTTCTCTGCCAAACTTGCCCTTTTTTTGCCCCTGTAAGTGCAAAAATCAGTGGGAAAGGCCCATGCTCTTGAGTTGGAGGACTTAGGTGGATTCCAGTCTTCCTCTTGATGCTAATACTCATGTGGCTTTGAACAAATCACCAATCCTTCTTGGGTCTCGGTTCCTTTAGTAAAATGAGGTGGTTGAAGATGATGATGATGTCAGGGGTCTCTAGGATCTCTAGATCTATGGTCCTGTGAGCCTTAAGAGACAAGGAACTCACAACTGGTCAGGGAGTGGAGCCTAAATTGACCAACTCTTTGCTGAGAAAGTGCTCAGAAAGCTGAGACTGTTCTGTTAAGGAAGCAGTCAATGTGGCCTCCAAGGTTGGCAGGGCCCAACATTTCTTGAGGATCCTGTACTGTGCTCAAGATGAACTGTTTAATTTGATGACAAATTTTTTTTTATCAAACTCTTTCATTCTTCAGAAATATACCTCATGAATGACTGAAAAGAAATATAGAACTGAAAAAGAAAAACATAAATAAAAGAGAAAAAAATAAATGAAAGAGAAAAAATGTCTCTCCCAAAAGAGATTAACAAAGAGAAGACCACTAGCCCTTCACACTTCTGGTTTCCTTTCTTTGGATCCTCTCCGGATTTTTAGCATCATAAAGTTTTACCAAAACACTTATTTTCTTATTTTTTCATCTAACAAGTATTTCTTTTCTCTCCTTCCCACCTCCTCCACTGGGAATAAAAGGACAAGTAAGACCTTTATAATAAATGATGTTTATTTAAAATGTCAGAAAATCACACGTTCTTCAAAGCCTGCAGGAACTTATTCTGTGCTCATTAAAGTTTCAGATATTCCAGTGAAAGCTTAAAGTCCTTTTAGCAGACTAATGCATTGTAGCAAGGAAGCAACATGGGCCTTATTGTGGATGCTCATTATGTTTCCATCCTCCTTGTATCGCATTCCATTTATGAGATTCTGGACAAATCACTCGCCTTTTATGGGATTATGTTTTCTCACTCACAAAATGAGGAATTGCTCTTTGAGATTCCTTCTATTTCCAGATCTCTGGTCTTATGAAATTTTTATTTGCAGTGAGTTGTCCCTGGTTCAGAGAAGAGAACGTTGATCTGCTCATCTCCTCCTGGATGTTCTGCCCTAGATCCATTTGCCATACAATAACTTGACTTTGCTTCCTAAGTCCAGTCATTTCATAATATTCTCCTGTTTGAAGTTTCATTTTAGTCAGACATGCTGGCTGTTCTTTGTCTCAACCTTCTGTCATCTCACTTTTGACTTTGCACAGTGGTCCCCCATAGGCTACTCTATTCTCATCTCTGTCTCTTAGAGTCCCTTACAAACTTCTAGGTATCGCTCAGGAGGTATCGCTCTCCAGTGCTTAGCACCCTCTCCTTCTTGAAATGATTCTGTATCGTTTGGTACCTATGTTGTAGTTACTCATTTGGGCTGGTCTTGTTTCTGGCTCTCCCTCCCAGAATGTAAGCACCTCGAGGAATAAGGACTGTATCACTTTTGTTTCTGTATCCCCAACAGCCGGATCTTAGAGCCTAGTACCTTGTAAATGTTTGAGAAATGTTGAATTGATCAAACTTGCACAGGTTCTTTGATGTCCAACTACAGAACCACCATCTAGATTTGGAAAAAAATGATTCTGAGACTCTCCTAGGCAGATGAAAAGGAGATTGTCTGTTACTCAGAGGAAAATGGACTCTCTGATTTTTTTTTGGCCATATTTCTTGACTTCAGAGCTAATTTATTTTGTAATGGATTTGAATTAGCAAAATTCTTTTAGGTACTTTTGTTAGCCACAGGAGGGCAGCAGACACTGTTCTGCTATAGATCCTCCTGAGAGTGATCAGTATCTTATGGAATCATAAGTCTTAATATTCAAAGGGACCTTAGGAATCTTCTAATCTGAACTCTTATCCAATATAGGTAGACCCCTCTATAGCATCCCCTATAGGGAGTCTTCAGCAACTTCTTGTCATGGGTACCAGGGATGCTATAGCTTAAAATCTTAGTCAAGTTGTGCCTTCTTCTCATCCTTAGCTACCAACATCTGGTCTTTCAAGTCTGGATCTCCCAGCATCCCATCTGGCTCAAAGGTAAATTCATAGGCTTATCTCTTCCCCATCACATTGGTGTCATTAGGGATTTTATTAATATATTCTATGGGAAAAAATTCACAGAGGTTATAACAACAGTGAAAGGGGAGGGAATGTTAGAGAATTTTCAGAAGTCATCCTTTGGTCATGGTTCTGCACACCTACTTGCAGGAGACAAAGTTTTTTGTTTTTTTTTTTGCTGAGGCAATTGGGGTTAAGTGACTTGCCCAGGGTCACACAGCTAGGAAGTATTAAGTGTCTGAAACCAGATTTGAACCCAGATCCTCCTGACTTCAGGGCTGGTGCTCTGTCTACTGCACCACCTGGCTGGTCCAGGAGACAAAATATTAACATATTTCCGTTCTTCCTCTTATTTTTTCAGGATGACTTTGTATTTATATTCAGTCTTGCTCTTTGAATCAATCAGCTCAATCCTTTTGAGATTTATCCCAAACTAGACCACACTGATATCCTTCAAGGATGCGGATGACCTCAGAGAGCAATCATTCGATACACAACTTCCATTGAGATTGAGCACACAGATTCATCAATTCCCTTATAGGCATGGCTATGCTTGGGATCTCATGGCAGTTTAGCAAATGCAATCAGTCATATGAAATGAAATATCCATATATATATATATATATTTATATATCTAGGGAAAGAATGAATGCTTCTGCATGTTTTCTGGGAATGAGCTGTATACTCAAAAACAAATGGGTGTCCAGGGGAGGGAAAGTATGCAGGAAATCCAAATCACCATATGGTACTAACTCATCAAAATAAAGAATCCAACCTGGCTCCTTTCCCCGTATTTATGGTCTTCACCATGAAAAGAAACTAAAATGAATAACAAAATATGAAAGTAATAAATGGTTTCTTCACCTTTTCTGGTTACCAAAATATAGTGGCTAAGTATCTTAGCCTCAACACAGGTAAAATGCTGATTTTCATTTTTAAGAAGACTGAGTCTCTTCCTCTCACCCAGGTGGAAAGTGCTCTGTTTCTAACATGGATCAGTCCAACCTTTCTTTAGGCTATTCAGGGCCCTACTACCATATCTGATGCTAAACTTAGTATGGATTCCCTTTCAAAATTACCCACTGCAAGTCAGAAATCCTGGGCCTCAAGAGATCAGCCTGCCTCAGACTCCATCTTCTCTCCCTCACCTCCTGCCCACCACCCAGAATTGCAGATGCCTGATCCTGTGTACTTTTCCACTACCAGGTCATATCTGCTTCTTTCTTGGTCAGGTTCAGGAACCACACACCATTTTCTCATTGTGATAAAAGACTTGATGGGTGTTAGTTCTTGATTATCAGTCTGTGAATTCAGTTTCAAAAATTCAAATATTTTTTGCCCTTGTTTAAAATATGTCTTTAATTTTGGCTATGAGTGTTATGTGCTACCATGATCAGGGAGGCAGGGAAGAAGAAGAAGGAAAAAGAAGAATCACAAGAAGAGCAACAGCAACAGGGGGAAGAAGAAGAAAAAGAAGACAAAGAACAAGAACAAAAACTAGAACAAGTAGAACAAGAATGAGAACAAAAAGAAGAAGAGCAAGAACAAGAAGAACAAGAACAAGGAGAACAACAACAACAAGAGCAAGAACAAGAAGGAGATGAAAGAAAAGAACAAGAACAAGAAGAACAAAAATGAGAACAAGAAAAGCAAGAACAAAAACTCCAAAAGAATAACAAGAACAACAAGAAGAGTAAGAACAAGAAGGAAAAGGACAAGAATGAGAACAAGAAGAGCAAGAAGAAGAATGAGAACAAGAAAGAAAAAAACAAGAATAAGAATAACAAGAACAACAAGAAGAGCAAGAGTAAGAATGAAGAGTGATGGGAAGATGGTCACATTCTAGAGGAAAGAAATTCCAGGGGGACTCAGTTGTCATCATTAATATCCTTGGGATGCCAGTCTCAAGAACCTCCAATTAGTTCCTATTGTCTCTAGGACAATGTGCACTGGCATGTCTATCTTTTAGGTCTCTGGCTCCACTCAGCCATTCCAGACTGATACAACATTATTGTCTCTATCATGCATGGCCTTGCGGTTCCAGGCAAACTGAACCAATTGCTGTTCTCCATCTTTGATGTCCCTTTCTGAGCTTTGTGCCTTTATAATAGAAATTCTAATATTATTCATATATAATAGGGAGCAAATCTTATGTCTTATAACTGAAAAAATTGCTCATTTTAATATGTTAGAAATCCTTGCTTCCTTCAAATTTCCACTTCGATATTACACAGGGAGCCTTGGATAAAGCCCCAAATTCTTTGTGCTCCCCACTGTCTCAATTCCTCAGTCTACACTTACCATGCTACCTATGTGACCCTCGGCAGGACACAACCCTACCCAGTGCCCCAGGCAACTCCCAAAAGACTCTAAGGAGAGACCAGCAATACACATACATCGATAGAGGGAGTTTCCTCACCAAGAAATCAGTATGCTGATCAAATCACAGTTCTGGTTCAAAGTTAAAAAATAATGCCATGGATGAACTTTTCTGGCTCCAAGAACATGCAAAGTTCTGAAAGCTGAAGTCTTCTTCTTTTCTTACTCTGTGTAGACAGCACTTGATCCAGCAGTTTTCTCATAGTAGACCTTAATGAAGCTTTTTTTGATTTGAATTGAACGATGTACTGAATGGTACGCCTTAAATATCATGAAGCATTAGACTAGATTCTCCCTTTCTTGTTCTTTGGAGAGCAGTTTTACTGAGGCTTCTAGACTTCAATTCTATTCCATTCCACTCATTAAATACCTTTGGAAATTAGCACTTCAGAGTTTGAGAATCGAGGATTCAGTCCCATCTCCACCATTTTTACTTAAATCATTTTGAACCAGTCATTTGACCTTTCTGAGATTCAATGTTTCCATCTGTACAATGGAACAGACAATCAGATTTACACTATACACTTCAATGACTAATAAGAGGAAATAATATAACAAAAAAGTTAATTGTATAGTTTCACTCTGCTATTTTCCCTGTATATATTCTTTCTAAAAAGGTGCTGTGGTGAATGAGAGGCAGGTAGAATAGAGAGAAGTATATACTTACTTCTCACTCTTCCTTCAGCACCACATCCAAGTTAAATGTATGTGACAGACGACTGCTTTAAGGAAGTCTTGATGTAAGATCGTGACAATGGGAATCAATTTTCTTAGCTTGAAAATGAGATCACTAGAGCAGATGATACTTAAGATCTCTTCCATACTAAATCCCATGCCCCATAACTGCTGACTTTGGGGAGGACAAATTCTTGAAACTGGATGTCCCAGGTTACTGTATGGGGCTGAGAAATGAGAAATTCATGAATCTTTGTTCCTCATATACTATAGTATCCATACAGAGCATGGTCTATCTGTCCTCACTGAAAGGAACTCAGTTTTGTCCAACCAATCAATTTCTTTGTGAATTTTTGCTAGAGGGACGATAAGGATAACCGCTGAACTTCCTGTTGTCCTCAGGATACCAATAGAGCTTGTGTGGAGAATCTGTCCAATGATACAGTCTAAGATCATTCTCAGATGGGCTCATTGTTCTCCTACTTAATCAAGGATGCAAAGGTTTTTGCAGCAGAAATGGGATAACTTTTTGTGGCTTAGTAATAAGGAATCAGGAAGAACTGTGTCCACGTCCTATTTTGGACATAATTTATGAACTTAAACAAATCTTTTAACCTTTATAAATTTCAGTTTTCTCAACTGTAAAATGAGGATCTTTAAACTAGACATTTCCCTTTAATTTTTAAATTTATTATCCTTTGGTTTGTAAAGTGGAGATAATAACTGATCCTTCTTTAAAGGACTCCAAATGAAATAATATGTGAAGTGATTTGCAAATCCTACATTCTTTATTTTTGTGTTAGTTATCTATTGTCAAAGAAAAATTTCTTCATTTGAATTTGAAATCACCAGTGGTGACATTATCATGTTACTGTAAATAATTCATCAGGAATATATGTCAATTCCTGCCTCAATATCCCTAAGTTGCTGAGGCACAGGATCTCAGAATTAGAAACGACCACTGTTTTCACAGAGAGCCATCTATACTTGTACAAGAATCCTGTTTCCAACATGCTAAACAAACAGTCATCCAGCCATTAGTTGAGAACCTCCAGTAAGGAAGAGCCCACCTTTACCTGGAACTATCTTTGATAAGAAGGTTAGAGACAAATTTTAGGTAGAAGTTCTTCTTTTACTGGAACCAACTGTCAGGTAAACTTAAGAAGAGAAAAAAAATTGTAAATAATCTCAAACAGGATACAATAAATGAATAGGTTGTTATTGTTTAGTCATTTTTTCCAATTTTATTCAACACTTCATGATCCCATTTTTGAGCGTTTCTAGGCAGATACCGGAGTGTATTCCTTCTCTGGATTATTTTACAAATGAGGAAACTGAGGCAAATAGGATTAAGAGACTTGTCTATGGTCACATAACTAGCAAGTGTCTGGGACCAGATTTAAATTCAGAAAAAGGAGTTTTTTCTGACTCTAGACCCAGCCCTCTATGCACTCTGGTACCACCTAACAGTCACAGAATGAATATAGAACTCATGTTTGAAAAGCTGTTAATATACAAGAGAGAACTGCCATGTGAGTGAGAGCGGATGGACTAACGTACAAAATCTGTCCATCGCCTCTCTGTCTAAAGATGGGTAGCATATTTCCACAGGGCCCTTAGGAATCAACATTGGTCACTGCATTGATATAATTAAGATTAATTAAGGCTTTCAAAGATTTTTGTTTTTGTTTTTACCATGTTGCTATTTTTATATAATTAATTTTTTTTATCTTCTTCATTTCACTTGGAATCAATCATTACAATTCTTCCCATTCCTCTGAATACATTTCTTTCCTCATTTCTTTCAGCAAATTAGTATTCCATTATATTTCTATAGCATTTTGAAGCCATCCCCAAATAGATAGATGTTCCCTCCTTTTCCAGTTCTTTGCTATTGGAAAAAAAAAGCTATGATAAAATATTTTTTTTACATGAATGTTTTCCCTTTAGCTTTGATTTCTTGGGGGCTAAGATTGAGAGAGAAATTGAAAGGATACGCACTATTTAATGACTCTTGAGATAGTTCCAAATGACTTTCCACAATGATTCCACTAACATTATATTAATGTGCCAGTTTTTATGAAGCTCCACTAATACTTGCCATTTCCATTTTAAAATCATTTTTGTCAGTCTAATAAAAATGAGATGTTTTTAGATGTTCACTTTTCGAATTATTAGTGCTTTACAACAATTTTTCATACTGTTGTTTGTAACTTGGATCTTTTCCTTTGAGAAATGCTCGCTCATATCTTTTGTCCATTTAGAAGTTGGTAAATGACTCTCAGAAATTTCAATCAATTCCTTATAAATCTTGTTGATCTTTACCAGAGAAGCATTTTTTCACACCCCATTAAGTCTTTTCCTTTTAATTGTAGTTTCAATTTTGTATAATTAAAATTTTTTCTTTTATCTTCTGTGATTGTCTCAATTCTTTTCTCATGAATTCTATTTATATATCTAAAAGTACATTTCTACTTGATATCTCCAAAGTATATTATTTGACCTTTTATATCTGTCATATATCAATTTGAAACTAATATTATTTGACCTTTTATATCTGTCATATATCAATTTAAAGCTAATCATGTGAGATGCTTGTTAATTGAATTTTTGCCAAAGTACTTTCTAGTTTTCCCAGCACTTTTTAATCAAATAGTGGATTCTTATCCTGGTAACTGATGTTTTTATGTTTACTGGGCATTTGACTACTAGATTAGCTTATGACTTGTATTTTTAAAATTTATTTGTTTAAATGAGGTGATTCAAGCCAACTCCAATAGACCTGTGAAGGAGAGAGCCATCTGCATCCAGAAAGAGGATTAGGGGACTGACTGGGCATCATAACATAGTATTTTCACTTTTATGTTGTTGTTGCTTGCTTGCCTTTTTTTTTCCTTTCTCATTTCTTCTTCTTGTTCTTCTTGTTGTTGTTGTTGTTGTTGTTGTTGTTGTTGTTGTTGTTCTTCTTCTTCTTCTTCTTATTGTTCTTCTTTCTTCTTCTTCTTCCTTCTTCTTCTTGTTCTTCTTCTTCCTTCTTCTTCTTGTTCTTCTTCTTCCTTCTTCTTGTTCTTGTGGTTTTTCTTGTTCTTGTTCTTGTTCTTGTTCTTCTTGTTCTTGTTCTTGTTCTTGTTCTTGTTCTTGTTCTTGTTCTTTACCTTTTCTTTCTTCTCCTACCCCTCCTTCTTTTCTCTTCCCCTTCTTTTTCTTCTTCTTCTTTTCTCTCTCTTTCATCATGTTAGTTGTCATTAAACTTATTTTATTGAAGTATAAATATTATATAAACACTATTTAACCTTGGAATTTGAGATTGAATTAATTAAGAAACATTTTCAAGTGTGCAACAAAAGCTAAGTCTTGGTAAGCTAGAGCAAGAGTCAATTTTTTCTTTGCTTTTATTTTTAATTTTTTTCTCAGCAGCACTTTATTTTTCCAAATAATGAAGAGATAGTTCTCAACATTCATTTTGTGAGACTTTGTGTTCCAAATTTTTCTTTATCCCTCTCTTGCCTCCCTGCAAGTAATCTTATATAGGTTAAATATATGTAATTTAAAAGAATTACATATTTTCATATTTATCATGTTATACAAAATAAAAATATATAAAATAAAAAGAGAAATAAATGAGAAATAAACAAACAAAAAGGTGAAAATTTTATGCTTTGATTCACATTCAATCTCTATAGTTCTCTTTTTGGATGTGGATGACATTTTGCATCCCAAGTCTATTGGAATTGCCTTGAATCATCATATCAGTAAACTTTTTACATAAAGAACAAGATCTAATTATTTTAGGCTTTGCAGGTCAAAAGACAAAATCAGGACATCATGTAATAGGTAAAAAATTGCACATACTTTTATTGATGAATTTCAAAATACAATAAGGATAATTGAGTACAATTATTTTTGTGATAGCATAGAAGAGCCCACAAAAGTATATTGTGACATTAAATTGAAACTACTCATCAAAACCACCCATTTTTTAATAACAGAAGATCACATTTTCTTATACTGTTCTCATGTCTGTTCTTTCATAATTGTCTCCCATGCTCTGAACTATTTCATCTCCTACTTACCCTAGCAGACCAGTTCTCCAAGGCTTGCCAAGCCTCTTATTTCCACACATTCAAGCTATAGCCCAAAGGAGTTTTTCTCGTACTAATCACTCATAGGTCCCTACCATTGTGTTTGTTCCATGATTATTAGTTAATATCAATAGTCAGACAGACTTCATTTGCTTTTAGGAAAGAATAGTATAATAGGAGCTGTCCATATAAAACACCTCCTCCCCCATACTTTCCTACAAGGAAAGTCCACAGGAAAATGGGCTCAAGAATACACATCTGGCAAAGGGGAAACTCACATTCTTGAAAGGCCTTCTTATGGAGTCTTTAAGATTTTCTCCTCAAGTATTGTGCAGCTTTTCTGCTGGGCTCCTTGTAGAGTCTTGAAGATGCCTTTCTTTATCAAGTCAGGTCCTTGAGTCAAGAGGTAGACACTGCCATCACTATTCCAATAATGCTGCTAGGATGCTTATGGGAATCTCTTTTATATCTTTAGAAGTTCGAGAGGTCATCTTCTGACCAAGAGAGTAAAGGAAGGAAACTATAACCAAGGCTTGGGGAAGATGAGGTTTTATCTTCTCCCTCCTAACTCCAAGGAAATACTTTGCAAGTCTTTCACCATTAAACTGATGTTCAAATTAAACATAAGTTCAAATCTTCAAATTCTTGATTGACTTTCAAATTTATGCAAAACTTACAGAGTTTTGCACTAAAATGGTTGAAAGAAATAGAAGCATTGTGTGTTCACAGATTTTTTTTTGTCTGGCTTGTATTAAATATTGTGGAAGGCTGTATAGTACAGTAAATGGAACACTGGTCTAGTGTCAGAAGGCCTCTTTGCTACTTTTGGGATTTGGTCTCATCCCTTTATATTCCTGAACCCTAGTTTCTCCATCTGTGAAATAAAATGACTTCTAAGGTTCCTGTTTCTCTTTAGATCTATGTTCCTATGGTTTAGGCTATCCAGGCCTCTAATTTCTCTTGCATCTGTTTGTTAATAATGGCCTCTACCCCAATTTTCCCTACATAAAAGGGATATAATTTTTGAGTCTTTGATTCTATTTTCAATAAATTTTCCTACTGTTAATGTCTTCACATGGAAAAAATCAATGCTAGCTCATCATTTCACAATTTCCCCCTTTGTGACTCACCATTTTATAACCCAAACCCCACTGTTGGAAATACACTCTTGACACTGAAAATCAGATATTGAGGAAATTTTACTAAAGAAGAATCTTTTTTTGTCCTTTCTACTCTTTTTATTTATTTATTTTTATTATAGCTTTTTATTTACAAGATATATGGGTGGGTAATTTTTCAGCATTGACAATACTAAAGAAGAATCTTAAGGAATTATATAGTTAGGAACCAGGAAGTGTGTGTGTGGGGGTACTGTGTCAAACTAGCAAATATAAAGGTTCTCCCATTTCTGACTTGGAGCTCCCTCTTCCCAAAAAGGAGTGGGGTCTGCTTCTGAACAGAAACATTAAGATTCTTCCAAGAACAGATTTATTCATTTTTTCTTTCTGATATGCTCACTACATGTTTCCCCTAAATATGTATAGACATGTTTCCCCTCCCTCTCTCATCATATATTCCATGTTCAAAATGGTGGAAAGCTTCTCTTCTGGGGTGTGTTGTTTAATATTCAGTTAGCCTTTTAAGCCAAATAGTGATTTGGTCAAGTCAGGTCATTGATCCCAACTATTTTGGGCTTGATCAGCTATTACTTAAGTTTGTGGTTTTCTCAAAACTGAGAATTAGCTGATTCCACCTGTGTGAACTCACTTAGCTCCCCAGTTCCTTATTTGTTCAAGGCTTCTATTGATCTCTTAATTGTTCTGTAGGATCTTAACCTTTCTTAATCTCTCACATTTTGAAAACCTCATAGTCAGTGATACCTACTATCTCACAAGTATAATCACTACCTGGAAGTTTGCAACACTGTGGAAACCCAACTTTTCAGCATTTCCCACACCACCTTAACTGTTCTCCTGGTTTTTTTCTGTAGGATCAATCAGGCTAACATTTTTATTGGAGTTAATTTAGTTTTTGTAGAGAAAGGGATTTGTTTTTTAAGAGATATAGTCATCTTATCCCATCATATTCCAGATGTAGCATGTCATAGGGAAATCCCTTCTTTCTATCATCTTCTTCTGTAACTATCTGAATTTACTACAATATGGGATTCTAGACTTGTGGACTAACCTTTTGATCATGGGTCTTAGGAAACCCTTTATTGATCTTTAAACCTGTGAACGAAGACACTTTAAGGATTCCTAGGTGCTACAGAGGGTATCAAGAATGTTAGAGTTAGAAAAGCCTGGACATGATTACATGAACTGATATTGAGTAAAGTGAGCAGAACCAAGAGAACATTGTACATAGTAACAATAAGATTATATGAAAATTGACTGTGATAGACTTTACTCTTTTCAACAATGAGGTGATTCAAAGTGATTCCAATAGACTTGGAATGATAAATGTCATCCACCTCTAGAGAGAGAACTATGGAGACTGAATACGGATCAAAGCATAGTAATTTTATCTTTTTGTTGTTTGTTTGCTGTTTTTTCTTTCTTATGGTTTTTCCCCCTTTGATCTGATTTTTCTTGCACAGCATGATAAATATGGAAATATGTGCAAAAGAATTACAGATATTTAACCTATATCAGATTGCTTGATGTCTTAGGGAAGGGGGAGAGGTAGAAAAATTTGGAGAATAAGATTTTGCAAAGGTTGACAACTATTTGGAAAAATGAAACACTATTTAAATAAAGAATGTTGGAGTCATTTCTTCAGCAACTATCCTCTTAGATAAAGATATCTGATTTACACATAACCTCAAAAATGCACTGGGTAGTTATAACACATAGATTTTCTTCTGTGTGGTCAGTTTGGCTTCCTTATCCTAGGGTCCTAGGATCAATTTGAAATCCTTTCTTACCTAAAGACCTTGTAGCCACAAGACTTAAATATTTAGGCTACTTTGATTCTTTTCCCTGACCCTAAAACATTCATGTTACATAGCATCCACCTCCTCCAGTCTCTGTTTTAACTCTAGCCTTCTGACTTTTCCTTTGTCCCCAATTTTTGTTTTTAATGGGTTTTTTGCTCTCAAATCCACCCACAGAATGGTAATGCCTTATATATCAAGGAGGCCATTATACAAAGGACACATTTTTTTCATTTAAAAAAATTTAATAGTATTTTATTTTTTTCAAATACATGTAAAGAAAGTTTTCCACATTCATTTTTATAAGATTTTATGTTCCAAATTTCTCTACCTCTTTCCCTTATCTCCCCAAGACAGCAAATATTCTGATATGAATTAAAATGTACTATTCTTTTAAACATACTTCCGTATTTATCATGTTGTGCAAAAAACACCAGACCAAAAATCAGAACATGGGAAAAAAACGGGAGAAACAAACAAACAAAAAAGGTTAAAATGCTATGCTTCAATCCATATTCAATACCCACACTTTTTTCTCTGGATGTAATTGGCATTTATCACCCCAAGTCTATTGGAATCACCTGAATTACTGTATTGTAGAAAAGAGCCAAGTTCTTCACAGTAGATTATCACATAATCTTGTTGTGGTGGTGAACAATGTTCCCTTGGCTCTACTCCACTCAGCATCAGTTCATTCAAGTCTTTTCAGGCTTTTCTGAAGTCACTTGGCTCATCATTTCTTATAGAACAATAATATTCAATTACATTCATATACTGTAACTTATTCAGCTATTCTCCAGTTGATGGACATCCACTCACTTTCCAGTTCCTTGTCTGAAAACATTTTTACATATGTAGTAGGTCCTTTTCCCTTTTTTATGATCTCTTTAGGATACAGATCCAATAGTGACATTGCTGGATCAAAGGATATGCACAGTTTTATAGCTCACAAAGGACACAGAAATTCTGGCTCTTCTCATTCCACCATAATTCCTTAGTTCAATATTTCTGAGTCATTTCTCATGCATTATCATCATATGAAAACATATATTTATATATGTATGGATGTATTTTCCTCTTCTCTCCCTACTTTCCATGCTCTTATCAATGAGTCAAATGACACTAGCAGTTTCCTTGATGACCTTTAAAATTTCCCACCACGAGGATGTTGGTCATACATTTCCATCTGCTTCAAATGCCCTTCTTTCTTCAAAATCTTCCCAGAGAAATCTTCCTTCAAAACTTCTGGTACTTTGGTGAATATTTAATTGGAATTTCAATAAATTAATCAAAAAGTATTGATTAGGTACCTATTACATGCCAGGCATTATTCTGGTGAAGCTGATGCAAACATACAAATGAAATGGTCTCTGCTCTTTTGATTATTTTGTTGTTTAAAAGGGGTAAAAACACATGTAATATGCATAAAGGAAACACTAGCTAGTTACTAGTTAGTATAGAGATAATACACTTGTGTGGGGCAAAATCTATCTCAATGCCTTCTTTCCCAGTGTTTCATTTGTACCAAAAGTAGACCTTTGGAATTAATATCTGGGAAAACCTGAGATCAAAAACTCTTTTATGATTATTTGACAAATGTACATGGCCATGTTATTGCTTAGCTCATAGACATAAAAATTTAAGAAAATTTAAGAAATTGCTCATTAATCATGTTACCCTCTAGTGAGGTCTTTAAGTGAAAAAGCTGGTTTAAGAAAAGAACTCAGATCCTAGAATGAATATATCTCTCTGAACCGATACATGGTGCTTGACAGAGTTGGCTAATCAGAGACTATATAGTTCTCTATAGCTCCTTGTAATTATATTTGTTGACTGTAAAGCAGAAAACCCTCAGACTCTAGAAATGGGAGAACTGAAGAAGCTTCCATAAATTCAATAGCTCCCTCCAACTCAACCCATTTGTGAATCTTGGTGATAGCAGACCCCACATGATTACAGAGTTGTGAGTTGTCCTAATTACAGATCTCTTTCTATCTGTGCCTCACAGTAATGGTACAATCATTTTTGTGTTCACACTTGTTATAGAACTCTGAGAACGTTAGAAGTCATCCTTTTGAGGACCTAGTTTGGATTCAGATTGGATACAGATAAGAGAAATAAGGTAAAGAAGGAATGAGAAAACTGGTTAAATATATAAAAATGTTGAAAATAAATGTAAGGTAATATTTGGAGGGGAAGGTACTAACAGCTGGGGAAGAGGTCAAGAAAGACTTGGAGTTAAAACTGGCATTTGAGCTAGGTTTTGTGAAAATTAAGACTTCTAAGAGTCAGAGGCAAAGAAAAAGTGCATCCTGGGCATGGGCAGTACAAAAGCTTTGTAAAAGCAAAGTGATGGCAGATGGTGTAGTGAAAGAAACAACAAGAGGTCCAGTTTTTCTGATCCATGGAATAAGGGAAGAGGAATAATGACCCTAAACGGTTGGTTCTAGCAAGGTTGTGAAAGACTTTAAATGCTAAGAAGTTTATGTTTGATACCAGAGGTGAAATTTGTTGATCAAAGGAGTAAGATTTTAGCCGTAAATAATGAAGTTTGGGAGAGGATGACTTTTTAAGAGTAAAGATAATGAATTTTATTTTAATGTTCTTTGGTATAGGATTCTTATAGAGAGAATGACTTTAGATCAAGATGTATAGATCTGGGAGTTATCTCCATGGTGATTATAAAGTTACCAAGACTGAGAATGTAAAAAGAGAAGAGATTATGGACAAAACCATGGGGAAAACTCATAGATTTGTAGCTCAATGTGGACCATGATCCAGAAAAGGAAGTTGATAAGGAGCAATTAGACAAATAAAAGGGAGGGAGGAAAAGGGAGGAAAGACAGAGAGACAAAGAGAGATCGAAACACACACAAAGAGACAGAGAAACACAGAGAGAGACAGAGGGAGATGGGGGAGTGAGAGAGAAAGGTGAGGAAGAGAAGGGGAAGGAAGGAGAGAAAGAAGGAGGGGTAAGAGGGAGAGAAAAAAAAGGAGGGAGAGAAAAGGAAGAAGGGATGTAGGGAGAGAGAGATGGGGGAAGGGAAGAAGGGAGGAAGGGACAGAGAGAGGGAGGAAAAGAGAGAAAATAGGTAGGAACAAAGGGAAGAAGGAAGGGAGAGAGGGAGGGAAAGGAGGAAAAGGAAAAAAGGGAGGAAGGAAGGGAGAAAGAGAAAGAATAGGGAGGAAGGGAGAAAGGGAGGGAGGGAGAAAGAGAGAGAGAGTAGGTAGAAAAAAAGGTGGTTAACATTGTCAAATAATGTAAAAAGAGTTAGAGAATGTGGATTGAGATATGGCCATCAGATTTGACTATTCAGACACTATTAATAGAGAGATCAGTTGGAGATGCGTGCTGATGAATAAAGAATTACTGCAAATATTTCAGAAATGAGAGGAGAGGCAACAAGAGAGGCAATAAGAGTATTCAGCTTTTGTTAGATGACAATCCCTTCTTCATTCTGAGTAACTTTTATTTGTGTCCTTTTATGCACTTTCCATCAGTCATCTATCCAACATTGACCCCAGGCCCTTTTCACAAGCTCTTTACACTAGATAAGTACCAGTGGGGCACACTGAGAAACCACCTGAGAAAATTTCTATGCTGTATAATGCCAGATTCCCAAATAGCAATCTAAAAAGAAAGAGAACACAATTCTGTTATTCCCACAGCTTATGCCTCAGTATCCATTAACAATACATACATTATAGGTACATATATGTATGTATGCATATGGAACGTTATGAGGTAGTTGTAGGGGTAAATTCCAACTTTTTAAATGTTCACACTGAATATTTTCCTATTTCTTGGCATTCTTTTCACAGCTGGCTGAAAAATATAGCCCCACCTGTACTCTTTATTTTGGAAGTCAGCTTGTTGTGGTGCTACATGATTATAACATTTTGAAAGAAGTTCTAATTGATCAAGGAGATTGTTTTTACAGATAAGAGAGGTTATACCAATATTTGAAGATATAATCAAAGGACAAGGTAAGTTTAGTGTATTCAAAAGTGACTAAAAAACAAAAGGATATGGCATAGTATATCCAGTAGAATATAACACTCCACTCCTGAGCATAGTTATTGATTGTATTTTTATTATTCCATTCTCAGCACCTACAACAAGACCTTCTTGTGGTGGGAACCTGATATCTACTGTGCGGTATTGCATTTTGGTTTGAATGCAAACAATTTTTAATTCGCCAATGAATTAAGACAAAAATCCCATAGCTACCTCAGACATAGTGACTTCTATCACTTTCAGTGTTAGAATGACCAATGAGCCATTCTTTTCCTCTGTATAGAAGTTATTTTCAGTCATAAAGAGAGGTAGAAACAAATCCATAGATTTTTCCCTCATGACCCTAAGGAACTTTGGAATGGAGAAGAGAAGCTTTGAAGAATGAATTCAAGAAGAAGCCCAATGTCTAGTGGAAGAGCTCAGGAAAATAAAAGGTTGGTTTTCAGTACTTTCTTCCTGATCATGTATGGTCAAATTGTTTACCCATTCCCAGTCCTAAATGCTACTTGCTTTGCGAATCATTCTAAAAGTCTTTAATTTGGTTATTACTTGACCAAGTTATTACTGTGCTGGATCACCCTTCTCATATTTTGGTATTATAAGCTGAAAAGATCTGCCTTTTAAGTGCCCAGCATTAACTTAGCTGAGCCTTATAAAAGTTATGAATGGATAGTTTTGCCACAGGGAATGAAAAATAGCCCTACTATGTGTCAAATATATGTGGATGCTTTTCTTACTGGAGCTATATGCAATTTGTAGTTCCTTAGTGTTTCTATGGTCTTTTGTAGGCATGCTTCTAACAATAAGCCTCTCTAATTTTCTATAAGAGAAAAGGAAAATGTCCAGGAGAATAACAATCTATAGCCATAGAGAAATTAAACCACATGTCTAGGTATGAGCAGAAGAGGTGTCTAGTTCCTAGTGATTGGAAACATTTCTATTAAATTGTTTTTCCCTTTTGTTAACTTTTCTCTGCATTCAGTCAGTCCACTCATCTCACCTTCATCCTCATCTGTGCCCCATGCAATGTGATCAGCTCCATCCTCCTCCATTCTCTCTTCAAGTTACAATGATGAGAAATTTCTATATCTGATGAACTTGTTAAAGGATAACTTTCAACTGCTAAACTCACCATGGTCACAGGTAAGGCCAGAGCTGTCTTATCATTCTGTGGTTGTTTGCTGAGTTTCAGCAACAGGATCTGAGTTCCAGAGGCACTTATCTCTTAGCAAAAAGCTCCAACACACATGAATACGATAACATCATGTAATATCTTTGGTTCTCAAATAAACAATCTGTTCCTAGCAAGCTCCGAACAACTTCTAGGTTATACAAATATTTAAGTTATAGAAAAAAAAAGTCTCATTGGGTATTGATATTCCAAGTTGCACAGTGTTTATAGATGTGGACAAGTAAAAGAATTATGAACAAAGAGCCTGATCGGTCCATTCTAGAAGATTAGGGAGGACAGCTGGTCAGGGCTAAGGGAGCAAATCACTTAGGTCAATAGCCTGTGCAGATTTGGGGAGTGCTATGGTCTAGCCTCTAAAAGGAAGAACATGCAGGGTCAAGGCCTTCATTCACAGATCCAGCCAAAACCAAACTTTCTTTTCTTTTACCCATGTTCTGTTCCACTTAGGGTGGAACATATTCCTTCATTGCTGTCTATATCATCATAGACTAGTGCAGGATTTGGTTTATAGTGAGTACAGAATATATACTTGTTGGATTTTATTAAATTAATGTGAATTGAATTAATTGTTTACTGGGTATCTCTGTCTTTTAAAAAAGGGTTTTTTATGTTAATGGGTTTTCTAAGATAAGTAGATTTTTCTAAACTCAAATATCAGCTTCTTTTGAAGAAGAACATAATATTCCCCTTCTGGCCCTCCCAATGGATAGCACAGTACTGGGTGAATTAATTTTGAGGTATTTGCCTGTTTAGATTTAAATTTCAAAGGATTCACGAAACTCTTAGGCCGAAGAGTTTCCTATTCCTAAGTGCTCAGGAGAACTATTCCTTTACTTGAAGGATCATAAAATCATAGAATTTAGCGAAAGAAAGGAATTTAAGGAATAGAGGCCTAGACCTGGAATGAGGAAAATGAATCTGAAATCTCCTTCAGACACTTAATACTCATGTGGACCTTGGAAAGTCACTTTACTCCCCTCATTCTCAGTTTCCTTGTCCATAAAATGGGAATAATAACAGCACCTACTTAACTAAAGTTGTTGTGATATACAAATGAGATAACATATATAAAGTACTTTGGGCATTTATAAAATGCTATATAAATGTTAGCTATTGTTGCTATTATTGTTATTATTATTACTATAAAGAGGGGGAAACTGAAGTACAGAGAAGTGGCATGATTTATCTGAGGTGACCCTGTATGTCACAGGACAACACATGATGACTCAACTTTTCTAATTTCAAATTCAATCATCATTCCACTTGATCACTCTCCATTGAAGAACAGAATACCTCATATTGACAAAACAGATGTGAAGTAATTTAACAAGAAACATGAAACATGAAAGAAACATTTTTAAGTCCTTTTGTTGATATTACGAATCTCAGCACCATGGTCGGTCCAAGCCTCTTCACTCTTGGCAAGGATAGTGAGTGGTGATAATTTCATGAAATGATGGCCTTTTACACCTCTAATTTTGTAGAAGCTAGAGATTATCCTGCTTTTCACTCACCATCTCTTCCCTTTTAGCTGATAATCAATGTCACCTGGGGGCTGGAAATACTTTGATTTGGGGCTACAGAGATAGACAAATATAGACAAAATGTAGAAAGCCAATTTGCCATTCCAGACCCTTTAAATCTGGCTTGGTCCACATATTGGTCTTTTTCATGTCCTTTGTGACTGATTTAAGCTGGACTATTCTCTGACTCAAAGTAAAATCCTGTACTTCTCTGACACTGTGATTTTGTTTTCCCTGTCACCAATACCTAGAATGTCCTTCAGTTTCTCTTTTTATGTGTTGAATTTCTACCTCTGATTAAAGTCCCAACTCATATAAGTCCACTGCTTCATGAAACCTACATTATTCCCTGCAATCGGCAACGATCTTATGATTCAGGATCTTGAATACATGCTTCTGATGTACCAATTATGAATTATTTATTTTAAAGTAATCTATGTGTGTTTGATCTTATTCTCTTTCTAGAATAAGACTTCATATGAGTAGGGATTGTATCTTTTAGAAGCTTTGTATCTTCCTATATAATATTCTCTTCTACATTGATTAATTACTTTAGAAGTATTCATTGAATTGACCCAAATAGATTATTAATTGATTAGCACAAACTCATTTAGTTAAACTAATAGTGAGAAAGCTCATTATACAATATATGTTCTGACGCCCCTGCTCTCAAACACCCACAAAATACTAAGAACATGTGCTACTTTCTCTTGCAAGTCTTTCCACAGTAGTAAGGGTTTCCAGATTTTTTGCAAGATCACCTCCACACCAGGACTAGGCAAAATAGGAGAACTTTAATAGAGGAAACATCAATAATTGCTTAACCTGAAACTGGCTTTTCAGTTAGTAAATTTAACAGTCATTAATATTTCTGTATGTTATCAACAAAAGAGAAGAGGAAGTGATAGAGTACTTCCATAAAAATGTGTAGAATATATAAAATACTTGGGAATCAACCTACCAACACACACGCAAACACATACACAGAGGAACTGTTTGACTACATCTACAATACTCTCTTTGTGGAAATTAAGACTGATCTAAACAATTAAAGAAATCTTAATTGCTTATAGTTAGACTGAACTAATATAATAAAAATGCCAACACTTCCACAAATCATTGACTTATATAATACAATAGAAATCCAAAAATTAACTGATAGTGAAAAGAAAAATGATAATGAAATTCATCTAGAGGACAAAATATTGAAAATCTCAAGGAAAGTATGGTAAAATGGGAGTATGGAGTCTAGAATTAAAATTATTTATTACTAACTTAGAAATAGAGATGGAAATCAATGAAATAAATGAGACACAATACAATTAGAAACCAGCTAATCTGGTAGCTTAATGCTTGATATGTCAAAAAACAAACAAACAAAACCAGCTATTGAAATAAGTACTCACTATTTGAAAAAAAGTGCCAGCTAAAAACTATTCTGGCAAAAAAAATCTGAGACCAACACCTCATACTGTATGTGAAGATTAGTTTCAAATTCATACATGACAGATATAAAAGATCACATCAATACAACTTACATACAAGAGAGAGATTGCTTTTCAGATTTGTAAATATGCAGAGATCATTTAAAAATTGAATTAGAAAATTACCTAAGATCAAAAGGCAATTTTGATATATAAAATTGAAAATCATTGGCACAAACAAAATCAATGCAGCTACAATTAGAAGGGAAACAGTTACTTGGTGGGAAATGTTTGCAATAATTTTCTCTGATAGTGACATTAACGGCAAGATTTTTGAGGAATTGATTTAAATTCATAAGTTATTCAGTAAATGATAAATAGAAAAGGACTATGAACAAGCATTTATCAAGGAAAAAATGTAAAAGCTATGAACATCCATATGAAAAATTGTTACAAATCACTGATAATTAGAAAAGTGAAAGCCAAACCAAATCTCAATCTCACTTTCAAAGATGATAAAAAATAAAATAACAAATATTGGTAGAGTTTCAGAAAAACTGACACATTAATATGATGTTGTTGGCAGAGTCCTTCTGGAAAGCCTTTTGGAATTGTGCTTCAAAATCAGCAAACCATATACCCAGCAATTTGTCTCTTAGTTTTAGCCCCTATATATATCAGAGAAAAATAAAAAGGACTCATATTTACAAAAATATTCATAGTAGCTTTTTTGTTGTGGGAGAGAACTGGAAACTGAATGGAAAACCCTTCAATTTGGGAAGGGTTGAAAAATTATACTACATTACTTTAATAGAATACTATTTTATGGAAAAAAATAATGAAATGAATCAGTTCAGAGAGATTTGGAAAGAATTGTATAAATGTCCTGCACCAGAAAATCATTTTATACAATTATAAGGACAAAAATCTTTGAAAGTTAGAATTATTCTGACCAACACAATGAGCACTAGTAATTCCAGAAAACCTATGATGAAATACACTACTTTGACAATTTATATTTCAGCATTTTAAAATTGAAAAATTGTTAAATTTGAGAGGCAGGAAGAGAAAATGATTGTTAATTTAAAACAAAATAAAATAAAAGGAGCTGATTTTAGACTTTCTGATCCAAAGACAAATTTTCTCTTTCTCTCACTTCAAGTGCTGAGATTCCCTGATGCTTAGAACCTTCCTTTTTCTTCAGTCTCTAATTCATTGCCTTTCCTCCTACTAGAACTTGGTAGTATTATACTCTGCTGATGTCCCATCTCTGGAGGAGAAGAAATATTGTCTTCAACCGAAGTTACTCTCTGTTCCATGACCATTTCAGTCAGAGAAATGAGATTGTTACCAGTGTTGATCTTCACTCCAATGGCTTCCTCTTTGCTTTTCCCCTTTTTGGGAATTTCCTCACACACCCTTTCTCTCTCTCCCCTCCCTCTTACTTGTCTTTTATCTTTTCCCCTTTGAATATTATATACTCTTATTCTGCTCATGGATCTCATCCCTTGTCTTGCTGATTCCAAAAAGGTCAAATTTCCCTCCTTGCAAGAGAATCTGTAGTTTCCTTTGATTGGTTTTCATGCTTGGCCATGGGTCTTATTATGGGATCGTTCCATAAACTTGGCCTCCTGTTTTTTTGTTTTTGTTTTGTTTTGTTAAGTCAATTTGGTTAAGTGACTTGCCCAGTCACTTAAGTGACACAGATGGTAAATGTGAAGTGTCAGAGGCTGGATTTGAAGAATTCCACCTGACTCTAGGACTAGTATTCTATATACTGCGCCATCTAGCTGTCCCTTTTCTGTCTACTTCAAGATAATTTTTTTGCTACTATTCTTCCCACATACATTCTGTGATAAAGATATATAATGCCCCCCCCAAAAAAAAACTCTATAGGTAGTTTTCTTTCCCCTATTTCTTTTTCAAGTTAAAGGCCTTTTAGTGATAATTCAAAGCCTCTAGGCAGCCTAATCTTGCCAACTTAATTTCTAGTTCTTGCCTTATTCATTGTCAGTGTGCTAAATTTGCAACATTTGGCTTGGAAAAAAATGACTTATTGTAGTTTCTTCTTGGGTTTTCTTCTTCACTTTTCAATCTGGTTGTTGTTGTAAATCATGTTAAAGTTGTTGTGGAAGATAGTTTGGCTCTATAACTTTTTGCAACTCCACCATTTATAGCTATTTCTGATGCTTTTAACTCTCTAAAAAGAAAGATACTTGGATCACAACAATTCTTAACTATTACAAATTGTTTCTAGCAAGTTCACTCCTAAAATGAAAAGTAAAGAATTTTCTTCCAGTAATATTGTATGATATCCCATGAAACATGTTACAATAAAAATTAATTTTGTTTAATTTAATAATAATGATGATATACTTACATGGCAAATTAAGATGTGCAAAATACTTTACAAACATTGCCCTTTGGAGCTAGGTAAGACATATTATTATCCTCACTTTGCAGATGAGTAAAGGAAGTGTATGCAAAGGAAAAGTGTACTCCCACTCTGTGAAGATATTTCTGAAACAAATGTCTTCACTCTACTTGATAGCAAATACTCTTTTTAAAAAACTAAATGAGGTTACTGGCTAACAATCTTTGATAAGCATACTAGTAGGGGTTCTTAAGAAACAATACCATTTCACTTAGGAAAAGTTGTCAATCATCTTTTAGAGAGTTGACTTACCAGTATTTACAGGATTTGGAAAATCAAGTCCTACACATAGTTCCATATTATATTATCTAAGCTGAAGTATGATTTATAAAGTTTAGAATACAGTCAAATAATACCTTGTACACAAATTTCTGGAAAGACTCAAGTCTCAATGCAACTTATAAATATATAAATACTTGGATAACCCGCAAATAGGAAGAATTCCTTTTGGCTCTCTTCCATGAAAGATTTAAATTCTTTTGGTGTGTATTCATATCCCCTAAAAATTATTTCTGTTGCTATGTATTTCAAATAATCTGACATAACTTGGAAGATGTATATACAGGATACACTATATTGGGAATGACATACTGTTTGTGAGTGAGCCTTTAGGGCAACATTTTGTGCTACTAATTCAAAAGCTTTCTTATTCTCAACAAACACTTATTAAGCATCAACTAAGTTTCAGGAATTATAGGAGGCAATGGAGATTTTGAGCAAGGCAAAAATATTATTACTGCCCTCACATCATGATGGCAATACCACTTTCAGATTTGGGCAAATAGGCTCAATCAACTGTTTGTCCTGGATCATGTAGTTTAAAGGTGATACCAAGGTGGAGGAAATATGGTGGGACCACTGGTCATGGAATACAGGAGATAGAAAAATCCCTTTTTGTTAGAGAAGCTCAGTGCAGCAGAAGTGGGTTTCTACTCCAAGTTCTGTCAAGAAAAGCAGTTGGGGTTTGCTTCTTGGAGCTTAATCTATTCCCTCCTGTTGTCGCTATCTTGCTCCACAGTAGCTATGTATAAGGATGCATGGGAAGACAAAATCTTTATTTTGCTCTGGACTTATAGCATTGAGTGGCACTAGGACAAAGGATCGAGCCTAGGGGAGGGAACACCCAAAAGTGGAGTGTGGGTCATGAGCCTACTGCCTAGTCATGATTTTCTGGTCTCAGGAGTCTTTCATGCAGTCTGAGGGTAGCTATAATGACATTCCCATTCTGAGTAATTCCTTTCAACATAGAAACCGAACTTGTGAGTTCATTGGTATAAGGAGCTTCAAGGACAGCAAATTTCCTTTATCAATCAATGTAGACCTGACTCTGCTCTGCAGTTTATAGACTTAGGATATATCAGAATATATCAGAGAAAGGACCTGAACCTCTGGTCCTCCTGACTCCAAAACTAGCTTTCTATTTACTATGCTACCTTGCCTCATAATTTTTACTGCTTTTCATTTGGTTTCTTTGGTGATGTTATTTCATTTTACACTTTATTTGAAATTGTATATTGCTGTTTTATTTGGATGCCTAGTTTAATACAATTATATTCTAGCTGTACAGAACTAGAACCTCTTTCCCAAACTCTTATCTGCTATCTCCTGCCTCTGGGCATTTGGATCTTCTGTTCCTAAGACCTGGAATGCTCTTCTTTAAAATCTCAAGCTTGTGAAAAGCTTTTTTCCCTTCAAGGTTTAATTTAGACATTACCTGTTCCCTGAGCCTTCTAGTTACAAATTCTCTTCTGCCCAAATTTTTCTTGATCTCTTTGTATCTCAACCTTGCCTTAATCATAACTTACTCAGCATTATGTTTATTTGTGTTTATGTCACAATTTGTAAGTTGTATGAGGGCAGGGATTATATATTTATCTTTGTAGTAAATCAATAAGCCTATATTAAGAGTCTGCTATGTATCAGGTGCTGTCCTTGGTGCTGTCAACATTGATAACAAAAGTGATACAATTCTGTATTCAAGGAGTTCATATTTCACCGGGGGAAACAATGTATTCACTGATGAGTGAATATATACACAATAAATATACAGTGATTTGGTGTGGGACTATCAATTATAGGAAGCAGGAAAGACCACTTGAACAAGGAGGCTCCTCAACGGAGACTTGAAGCATCATATGGACTCAAGATATAGAGGTAAGGAGAGGGAATTACAAGCACAAAGGACAATCTGTGCAAAGACCCATAGAAAGAAGATGGGATGTTATGAATAAAATTTTCATTTAAGAATATTGATCTTTAAATATTGATATTAGCAGCATGCTCTCTATATTCTGAGCAATTAATTGATTTTGATGTCCTCTATTTGCTTCTTAGAATTGCTAATATATTACACATTGGATGCTTAAAAATTCTGGGTCATTTACCTAAATTCTTAGGAAATCACAAAAAATTATCATTTATTTAAATGCATTTTTAATATCCTAATCACTGTTATGACTGTAACCACAATGAATTTAAATTTAAAAAATTCTTCTATCTAAGGAACGGACAGATTGACAACCATCAAAATGTGTGTCTGTGTGATTGTTCAACATATTATGTAAAAAATAGTGTCTTCTGATACATAACTTTAACATAACAGGCTGCATAGTTTGTGTGCAGTCTGGAATAGTTTAATTTTGTATTTTCTCTTTTTGGGTAAATTTAAACTATTATAAAAATTGTAACACTTGTAGTAATTATACCTATCATCTGTATAGCACTTATAATGTGTCAGGCACGGTACTAAGTGCTCAATTGTTTACCTTTTTTGATTCTTCCAACTCTGGGAGGTAGATTTTATTATTATCCTAATTTTACAGAGGAGGAAACCAAGGTAAACTGAAAGTAAGTGATTTGCCCAGGATTACTAAGCTAATAAATGCCTTTGATGAAATTTGAACTCAGATCTTCCAGACTCCAGAGTCAGTTCTTAACAGCAGAAAAAAGCAAGATATACTGCCATTTTTAATTTGGATTTTTTTTTTACAATTGAAATGTATGCCCACCTGCATTTTGGATTTCCTTCACAGGCTAATTGTACAATATTCCAGAGTCCAATTCTTTTTGTACAGCAAAATAACGGTTTGGTCATGTATACTTATTGTGTATCTATTTTAATATATTTAACACCTACTGGTTATCCTGCCATCTGGGGAAGGAGTGGGGGGAAGGAGGGGAAAAATTGGACAAGAGTTATGCAATTGTCAATGCTGTAAAGTTGGAAAAAAAAACCATACATATAACTTGTAAATAAAAGGCTATTTAAAAAAAAGAAACGTAAAGGTCCTTAAAAATCCAAATAGAGAATTTGATATTTGATCCTGGGAGTGAATAGAGCAGTTATGTGGCACAGTGGATAGAGCACTGGACCTGGAGTCAGGAAGACTCATCTTCAGGGGTTCACATCTGGCCTCATATATTTACTGCTTATGTGATCCTGAGCAAATCACTAAACCCTTTTGCCTCAGTTTTCTCATCTATAAAATGATCTGGAGAAGGAAATAGCAAACCACTTCAGAATCTTTGCCAAAAAACCCTACCCCAAACATGAGTGGAGTCATGAAGACTCTGGCACAAATGAAATGGCTTAACCACAACAATAACAACAAGGGGGTGAATATAAGGAATACATGATGAGATAGAATTAGGAAAACCTCTGTGGCAGTTGAATACAACTTGGACTGAAATGGGGAGAATGGTGAGGCAGGGAATCTAACTAGAAAGCTGTTCCATTATGTCAGTCATAAGATAATGAAGATCTCAACTAAAGTAATGGCCATTTGAATGGAAAGAAGGGGTTGTACATCACAAACTTTATGAAGATAGAAAGTATTTAAGTCAGCAAGAAAGATTAGATATGAGGAATTGAGGATGATGCTGAGATGGAAAATCTGGGTAACTGGAAGGATCATGGCACCACAACAGTAATAAAAGAAGTTCAGAAGAAGGCGATGTTTGAGGAGAAGATAATGATTTCTATTTTGGACATATCGAATTTGAGATGTATGTGCAACATCAAGCTTTGTACATGTCCAATGAAAAGTTAGGGCTATAGGATTGAAATTCAGTAAAGAGACTAGACTATATCTATAGATGTGAGAATTAACTTTGAAGAAATTATAATGTGACTCAAGGGAGCTAATGAGATCTTTAGGTGACAAAATAAAGTAATCATGGAGATCAGGCCTTTGTAAATCTTTTTTTTTTTTTTTTTGCATTATAAGACTTTTTGATAATCTGGTAAAGCTTTTAAAGACTTAAAACCTAAAAATTTAAAATACATAGCATTAGAAATGAAATCAATTATAGTGAAATTCAATTATCAAAGCCCCAAGTGCTCAGATACCCTGAAATTAGACCCCTCAGTGGCCAATTGACTAAAGTTAAAGAACCCCTTGTGTAGAGGAAAAATAGAAGATGACCTAGGACAGAGTCTTGAGGCATACTTATGGTTGATAGGTATGACCCAAATGAAGATCTAGTAAAGGAAACTGAGGAAAAATCAGATAGGTAAGATAACATCACTGCAAGCAGCTCAATATAGTAGAGTCTGGAAAGAATTGGATTTCAAGTCTTGATTCTGATGCATATTTCTCCTGTGACCCTGGACAAATCACTTAGTTTCTTTGTGTCCCAAGCAACTTGGCCTATAGCTATAAGAAGCAATGAAAGATTTTAACTTTTTGAATAATATTTTATTTGTTCCAATTACATTTAATGATTATTTTTTAAAAAGTTGAATTATAACTTTTCTCCCCTCCTTCTGAGATGGAAAGCAATTTGATATAGGTTATGCATGTGTAAATTATGTAAAACATATTTCCATATTAATTATGTTGTGAATGAAAACACAGACCAAAAAAAGAGCAACCCAAGAAAAAGAATTAAAGTTTTAAAAAGTTTCCTTTGATCTGCATTCATAGTCCATCAGTTCTTCTCTGGAGATTGATAGCATTTTTTATTATGAGTCCTTTCTAATTGTCTTGGATCATTGGTGCTGAGAATAGATAAGTCAGTCATAGTTTATCATCATAAAATACAACTGTTACTATGTACAATATTTTCCTTGTTCTGGTCATTCCACTTCAAAATCAGTTCATGTAACCATTTCCAGGTTTTTGTTAAGAGCATCAATACAATAGTGTCCCATCACAATCACAAATCATAACTTATTTAGTCTTTTCCCAGTTGATGGGCATTCCTTTAATTTCCAATTCTTTGCCACCACAACCTGAGTAATAAGCTTTCTGAATAGGCACAAAAAGGGGCTTTTTTTTTTAGCCCTTTGGGTATATTGTGAAATTGCTCTTTTAAATAATTGGGTCAATTATCAACTCGACCAACAATTCATTAACGTCCCTATTTTCCTACATCCCCTCCAACATTTATCAAATTTCTTTTCCTATCATATTAGATTTTCTGATAGGTAAGAGGTGGTACCTCAGAGTTGTTTTAATTTGCATTTTAATTGATAGTAACAGAGCGTTTTAATATGACTATTAAAGACTTTTTTCCCCTGAGGCAATTGGGGTTAAGTGATTTGCCAACTAAGCCGTATTAAGTGTCTGAGGTTGGATTTGAACTCAGGTCCTCCTGAATTCAGGGTCAGTGCTCTCTATCCACTGTGTCATTTATCTGCCCCTGACTATAGAAAACTTTGATTTCTTTATATAAAAATTCACTATTCATATTTAACAATTTATCCATTAAAGATTGGCTTGTATGCTTGTAAATTTGACTCCATTTTCTATATATTTGAGAAATGAGGCCTTTTTCAGAAATATTTACTATTAAAATATCTTCCAATTTTCTGCTCTCCTCATTTTGGTTGTATTGGTTTTGTTTGTGTAAAACTTAAAAAAAATCTAATATGATCAAAACCATGCATTTGCAATCTTGTGAAGCTCTCTTGTTTAGTCATGAGTGCTTCCATTAGGTATGACAGGTAAGTTATTCCATGATTTTGCTTATGTTATCATCTTTAATTCTAAATCATGTACCCATTTTGATCTGATCTTGGTATATGATATTAAATGCATATCCATTCAGCCAAACAATTTTCCAGTTTTCCTAAAAGTTTCTTTTTTTTTTTTAAATCATATTACAAGTTTTTATCTCCAAGGTTTGGATCTTTGTATCTATCAAACACATTGCCATGGTTATTTACCACTGTATATTGTGTACCTAATCTATTCCACTGATCCACCACGCTGTTTTTTTTTTGTTTTTGTTTTTTTTTTTTTTAGCAAATACCAGACTATTTTTATGATTGCCCCTCTGTAGTACAGTTTGAGATCGGGTATGACTTAGATCCCTTTTCTTCACATTCTTTTTTCACCAATTCTCTTGATATTCTTGAACTTTTATTTGGTCCAGATGAATTGGTTTTTTCCCCAAACAAATCCAATGTTTAGATGAGACAGAGACTTAATGGACATGCATTTGCCCATTCATGGTTTTTATAAAAAAAAAAAACTACCCAAGCCCTATAAATTTATAAATAATTTAATTGGTATGGCACTGAACAAGTAAATTAATTTAGGTAGAATTGTGATTTTATTTATTTATTTATTTTTTAAATAACTTTTTATTGACAGAACCCATGCCAGGGTAATTTTTTACAACATTATCCCTTGCACTCACTTCTGTTCCGATTTTTCCCCTCCCTCCCCTCCACCCCTCCCCCAGATGGAAGCAGTCCTATACATTTAAATAGATTACAGTAGATCTTGGATACAATATATGTGTCAGAAGAAAGTTTTCTTGTTGCTCAGGGAGAATTGGTTTAGAAGGTATAAATAACCTGGGAAGAAAACAACAATGCAAGAGTTTACATTCATTTCCTAGTGTTCTTTCTTTGAGTTGCTGCTTCTGTCCATCCTTGATCAATTGAAACTAAGTTAGATCTTGTCTTTTTAAGAAATCCACTTCCATAGAATACATCCTTACAGTATGTTGTTGGGTTATAATGATTTCCTGGTTTCTGCTCATTTCGCCAGCATCGTTCTTAAAAGTCTCACCAATCCTCTTGTATTCATCCTGCTGCTCATTTCTTACGAACAATAATATTCCATAACATTCTATACAAATTTATTCAACCATTCCCCACCCATGGGCATCCATTCATTTTCCAGCTTCTGGCCACTAAAACAGAGCTGCCACAAACTTTTTGACAATACAGGTCCTTTCCCTTTTTAGTTCTCTTTGGGTATAAGCCGTAGGACACTGTGGATCAAAGGGTATGCAAGTTTATAACTTTTTTGGGCATGTTCAAATTGTTCAGAATGGCTGGACGTGTTCCAAATTCCACCAACAATGTATCAGTGTCCCTGTTTTCCCAATCCTCAAATTCTGATTATCTTTCCCTGGATTCTGGCCAATCTGACGGGTGTATTGGTTTCCAGAGTTGTCTTAATTTGCATTTCTCTGATCAATAGTGATTTGGAACACTCTTTCATATGAGTAGTAATAGTTTTAATTTCATCTTGTTGTCTGTTCATATCCTTTGACCATTTATCAATTGGAGAATGGCTTGATTTCTTATAAATTAAGTCAATTTCATATATTTTAAATGAGGCCTTTATCAGAACCTTTGACTGTAAAATGTTTTTCCCAGTTTATTTTTCCCTTCAATCTTGCCTGCATTAGTTTTGTTTGTAAAAACTTTCAATTTGATATAGTAAAATTTTCAATTTTGTAATCAGTAGTGATCTTAGTTCTTCTTTGGTTAAATTCCTTCCTTCTTCCACAGGTCCGAGGTAAACTATCCATGTCTTCCAATTTATTTATGATCTCATTCTTTTGCCAGATCATAAACCCATTTTATTATCTTGGGGTACGGAAAAAATGGGTCAATGCCAGTTTCCCATACAATTTCCAATTTTCCCACAATTTTGTCAAATTGCATTCTTATCCCCAAAACTGGGGTCTTTGGGTTTTCAAACACAGATAAAAAGTTATTGGCTGTTTTGTCCTTTGAACCCAACCCTATTCCATTGATCAACTAGTTATTTCTTAGCCAAACCAGATGTTTTTAACCCTGCCTTATAATTTTAGATCTGGACACTAGGCCACCTTCATCTGATTTTTTTTTGATTAATTCCCTTGAAATTCTTGACCTTTTTGTTTTTCCATATGAACTTTGTTGTTATTTTTTCTAGGTCATCAAAATAGTTTTTGGGAAGTCTGATTGGTATGGTTAAATAAATAGATTAGTTTGGTACTATTGTCATCTTTATTATATTTGCTTGCCCAATCCAAGAGCATTTAATATTTTTTCCAGTTGGTTAGATCAGACTTAATTTTGGGGAAAGTGTTTTGTGTTTTTGCTTTAAAAGTTTCTGGTTTTCCCTTGGCAAATAGATTCCTAAATATTTTTATACTATCAGTAGTTACTTTAAAATGGGATTTCTTTTGTAATCGACTGTTGGATTTTGTTAGTGATATATAAGAATGAATTTTATGGGGTTTATTTTATAAAACAACTTTTGCTAAAATTGTGGATTATTTCCAATAACTTTTTAGTAGAATCTCTGGGGGTTCTCTGCCATCATATCATCCAAAAAAGAGTGATAATTTAGTTTCCCATTGCCTATTCTTATTCTTTAATATCTTTCTCAGCTCTTTTGCCAATACATTTCTAATACAATATTAAATGTAACGATGATAGTGCAACCTTGTTTCCCAATCTTATTGGGAATGTTTAGTTTGTTCCATTTCCATAAAGTGCTTACTGCTGGTTTAAATAGATGCTCTGATTATTTTAAGGAAAAGTCCATTTTTCCTTATTTCCAAGTGTTTTTTTAGGAATGGTGTTGGATTTTATCAAATGCTTTTTCTGCATCTAGAGATAATCAATGTTTTTTTGTTTTTGGTTATTAATATGGCCAATTTGCTGATAGTTTTCAATATTAACCACCCCATTCTGGTATAAAACCTACTTGATCATGTAATTATCCTGGGGATGATTTTTTGAGTCTTTTGCTAATTTTTATTTAAGATTTTAGCATCAATATTCATTAGGGAGATTTTTAATTTTCTTTCTCTGTTTTTCAACCACCTGGTTTAGGTATCAGTACCGTCTGTGTCTTTTGGTGGATTTTCATTTATTTTAAATATTTTGATTTAATTTTTAATTTTCTAAATTCATTGAAAATTCTCCTTTTTTTTGGGATTATTTGTTTTTTCTTTTCTAAATGGGATTTTAAGTTTTCCTTTTAATTGGGGTTTTTTGGGTAATAAATTTATTTATTATCAATATTTTAAAGTTCAAAAATTTATTATTTTTAATTTTCTTCATGGGAAATTTCCCTTTTCATTTTTTTAATTTGATTTTTCTCCCTTTTAATCCAAGCCAATTTATAATTTTTTTTTTTTTAAAACCCTCTTGGTTATTGTTCTTTTTATTTATGTTTTCTCCAATTTTGGAATTTCAATTTGTAATATTTGGGGTTTTAAGTTTTTAATTTGTGCCCAATTATTGCCTTCTTTTCCCTATTTTTAAGAATTAAGGATTAAAAGTTTCCCTCTTTTGTTTGGTCACCCAAAATTTTTGTTGATGTTAATTTTTATTTGAAGTTAAAAGGGAAAGCATTTTACCCAATTTCTTTGATTTATTTGTTTAATTTTTATTTGTTTCAAAGTTTTTGTTGGTAGTTTTATTGAATTTGCTGAAAAAGAAAGTTCTTTTTTTCCCATTTAATTTTTAGGTCTTTATGTCCCTAATTTCAATTTTTTGGGTTCCTTTAAAAATTTCCCTTTTTTTTGTTTTTGGTTATCAAATTTCTTTCTTTTCTATTTATTTTTTTCTTTCTTATTTTTTTTTTTATTTATTTTCTAAACTTCCCCTTTAGGGAGTTTTTTTTTAGATGCTATACCATTGGTGCAAATGTTTAATCTGTTTGCTTCATTGTCATAGAACCATTTAGCAAGATAAGTTTTTTTATCTCTTTTAATTAGATCAATTTTTTGCTTTTTTCTTGATCGGATGGATGGTTTCCCCCTCTTTTTGACTTCACCTGAAGCATAATAATTCTGCCCAGCCTTTTACCTTCTCTGTATGTATCTCCTGTTTTAAAATGTGTTTCCTTAAACAACATATTATAGGGTTCTGATTTTATCCAGTCCTTATCCACCCCTCTTTATGGGGGAGTTCATCCCATTCACATTCGTTAAATTCAATTTGTTTCTCATCCTATTCCAGATTATGCTTTTCTTTTTTCCCTTTCCCCACTTCCTTAATATTAAACTTTTTGGTCCCCTTGTGTCACCCAGCCCCCTCTTTGTATCCCTTCCTCCCTCCCTTTGAATCCCCTCCTTTTTGTACCCTTCCCTTATCTTTTCCTTTTCCTTTTCCTCCCACTTTTTAGTGAGGTGGGAGAAGATTTCTTAAAACAAATTGTCAATTTTTCCTCTTTGAAACTCTGATGAGGTAAGATTCCCTGTTCCCCCCCCCTCTAGGTTCCCTCAGATTGTGGTTTCCTTTGCCTACGGCCTGAAGTTTCCCCTTTTTTCTCCCCTTTCCCCTTTTTCTGACACTATCCCCTTTCCATTTCTACTTCCCTTTTATGCTAAAAGTAAAATCAAATTATACATGTGATTTTTATTATATCCACAACAGAAATACAGTTCTCAAGGTTCCCTTTTCCTTTTCTAATTTCTTGGTCCTATTGTTAGTCAAATTTTTGTTTAAGTCTGGTTTTTCTTTAGAAAAGATGGAAATCTCTGTTTCATTAAATGTCCATCTTCTTCCATGGAAAAATGCTCACAGCTGGAAGTTTATTCTTGGCTGCATTCCCAAGTTCTTTTGTCTTTCAGAATTCAAATTCCAGGCCCCTTCGTCCTTTAATGTTAGGGCAAGATCTTCTGTGCCCCTTATTGTGGCACCTTGGTATTTGAACGTTTTTCCTGGATTTGTAGAATTTTTCTTTAATCTGAAATTCTGAAGTTTGGCCTCATATTCCTCAAGTCTTTATTTTTGGGTCTTTTCAGAAGGTGTTCGGGATTCTTTCCACACCTATTTTACCTTTGGCCCATTACCCTAAGTTCTTTTAATAATTTCCTGTAAAAATAGTATCAGGTCTTTTCATCATAATTTTTGGGTAGTCCGATGATCCTTAGATTTTCTCTCCTTGATCTATTTTCCAGGTCCGTTGTTTTTTCAAGTAAATATTTGATCTTTTTTCCCCAATCTTTCATTTTTTTGGTTTTGCTTGACTGATTCTTCCTGTCTCAATGAGTCAGTCATTTCTATTTGTTTAGTTATGATTTTTAGCATGTTATTTTCTTCATTAGCTTTTTTTTTTACTTCTTTTTGTATATGTCTGATTGAGTTTTTAAATGAGTCATTTTGTTCTATGGAATTTTTTTTTCATTTCACTAATTTTTTTTTTTAATGAGTGATTTTCTTTCTCCAATTCACAAATTCTGTTTCCCTGCACTTCTTGGGAGTTTTTTTACCTTTTCCAGTTCACATTTCAGGGAGTTGTTTTCTTTTTCCACTTTGTCAAATTTTTCTTTTAGTGAGTTATATGTCTTTTCTGTACTCTCTTGCATAGCTTCTCTTTCCTTTCCCCATTTTTCTTCTAGTTCTCTTTTAAGGTTTTTAATAGTCTCTTCTAGGAGAGCCTTTTGTATTGGGGACCAACAATTGTCTGGAGACTGTCTGCTATTAGTCTCTTCAGGGTTGAAAAGCTGTTCTCTTTCTGAGTAGAAACTATCAATTGTCCTTTTGATTTTCTTACTCATTTTGTTAAAGCCTTTAGGGTCTGCCTTCAGGGCCAGGAGGTTACCAGCTTCCTCTGCAGAGCAGTGAGAGGTGTATGGACGGGTAGCTGTCCTGCTAGCCGGCTGCAAAAAGCAGTGAGGTACTGGAGTGCTCTGGGAAAGAGTTCCCCACCTGGAAGTAACTCAGGCCTGCAGGGCAGAGCTGGGAAAGTGCCCTGCAAAGAACCCCTGCTGTGTGAGATAATGACTGCCCTGGGGCTAGATGCTGAGCAGTGAGAGTTTCACTATCCCAAGCCAAATCCCACCCTGGGGCTGTGGGTATTAGCAGTTGAGCAGTGAATGGATTTGCAGGGACCGGAAGTGTCTCTGCTCCGGGAAGCACAGTCCTGTTGGGGAAGTTCTATTGCCCCAGGCCGAGCCCCCCACTGTGCTGATTAGAGGCTGCCCAGGCTGTGCCCCCCTGCCATGTGGGTTTGTAACTGCCCCTGCAAAAGCCCCGAACTGCAGGATGTAGCTGCAGGGCTGTGTTTCAGTCTCCTGAGTCACTTCTGGGTTTGAGTAGCTACAGCCAGTGTTAGGTTCTGGCTTTTTTTAGAGTACCCTCTGTTCCAGGCTTTAATTTCTCTGCCAGTTTACTGCTTTGTAATCAAGGCAGAGCAGTTAGCCTATAGCAGAGTGGTCTCTATAACTTCTCTAGCCACAGAGATCACCCCCGCCCCTGGTCTGCTCAGGACGCTAGCCTCTCCCTGCCTGCGCTGGTCTGTTTCTGACCCCTCAGGACAAACCTTTCCTGACAATCTTCCAGATTGACTTCAGCAGGTAAGTTGTATGCTTCTGATCTTCATGAAGTTAAGCAGTGAAGAGCTATTTCTGAGGCTGGATAAAATACTTGGTTATGAGGGGAATGAGAGGAGCTTAGAAAGTCACATGTGCCTTCTCCGCCATCTTGGCTCCGCCCTTATTCAGAATTGTCATTTTAAAAAAATATTGACTCAACCTACGCATGAGCATTTCATACTTTTCAATTGTTCAGATCTGAGTTTATTTGGTGGAAAGTGTTTTATAATTGTGTTGTTATAATTCCTAGCTTGTCTTGTCAGATAGATTCCCAAGTATTTTATCTTATCTATAATTATTTTAAATGAAACTTTCGCTTCTATCTCTTGTTGCTATACTTTGTTGGTAATATATAGAAATGCTTATGATTTGTGTGATTTACTTTTGTTTTTACAACTTTGTTGGTTGTTAATTTGTATTTGTGCATGTTAATTTTGTAGGTTTGTGAAGAATGGATTGAAAGCATGGATGCAGGGAGAATTGATGAAAAAGAATTGTCATTGTCCATATGAAAAGTGATGAGGATTTGAATTATGAAATCTGTGGCATATGAATGGAGAGAAGTAAGAGATAAGTATTACTGCCAGGATGGAGTGGGAGGTGGAGAGAGAAAATATTTGCTCTCTCCTGGTTTCCCTTTCCCCACTAAGGAGTTATTTGGACAGTTCAACTCCAAATGTTGCCTGTTCAGCACTTCCAAAGCAATCTTTTTTCTGGGAAAAGTTTACCTTTTTTTTTTTTTTTTTTGACTTTTAAAAAGGAATTGATTGCTTCTGTTGGCTATTTGCCTTTTGCCATAATTTGTCATTTTGTTTGCTGGGTAGTTTTTTTTATTATAGCTTTTTATTTACAAAATATATGCATGGGTAATTTTACAGCATTGACAATTGCCAAACCTTTTGTTCCAATTTTTCCCCTCTTTACCCCCACTCCCTCCCCCAGATGGCAGGTTGACCAATAGGTGTTAAATATGTTAAAGTATAAATTAAATACAAGATAAGCATACATATCCAAACAGTTATTTTGCTGTACAAAAAGAATCGGATTTTGAAATAGTGTACAATTAGCCTGTGAAGGAAATCCAAAATACAGATGGACAAAAATAGAGGGATTGGGAATTCTATGTAGTGGTTCATAGTCATCTCTCAGAGTTCTTTTGCTGGCTGTAGCTGGTTCAGTTCATTACTACTCCATTGGAACTGATTTGGTTCATCTCATTGCTGAGGATGGCCACGTCCACCAGAATTGATCATCATATAGTATTGTTGTTGAAGTATATAATCTCCTGGTCCTGCTCATTTCACTCACTATCAGTTCATGTAAGTCTCTCCAGGCCTTTTTGAAATCATCCTGTTTGTCATTTCTTACAGAACAATAATATTCCATAACATTCATATACCATAATTTATTCAGCCATTCTCCAATTGATGGGCATCCACTCAGTTTCCAGTTTTTGGTCACTACAAAGAAAAGTTTAACCTTTAAAAATATGATTTGGAATGATACTCACAACATCCGTAATAAGGTACTATTATTATCCTCATTTTCCAGTTGAAGAAATGGAGGCAGAGATTAAGTGATTTGTCCAGGTTCAGAATGTGTAGAACCCACCATTATTGGTGGGTAGAGCCAAGATGGCATTTCTGCTATTATTCTCAAGTCACATGACAACCATTTGGTTCAGTTTCCACATCTATAAAATGGAGATAATAATAGCGCCTTATTTATTCAGGTTATTGTGAAGATTAAATGGGATAATACTTATAAAGCTTTTAGCACAGTTCCTGGGACCTACAAAATGTTATGTAAATGTTACTATTATTATTATTATTACATATACCCAGGACTCCGTGATTGTATCAATTATGAAACTCCCTCTAACAATGGAAAAGATAAGTAAGTCATATCTTTGCAGGATAGGCAGTTCTTATGTAAGCAATACAAAAATCCTTCACAGGTATATAATACATATAATCTCTCATACTTTTAAGTTTAATCTGAACTAATAACATTTCTTCCATCATTTTTAATTCTAGAAATAAAACAAAATATCAAGCCTCAATTTGTGGTATTTTTCAGATGTCCCAGGGGTCAATGTAGAATTTAACAACCAGATTTCTTGAGATAGATTGAGTTGGCTCTAGCATGCCCATGGGCAAGAATCTTATTTCTTAATTTTTAAAAAATCTTCTTTCTGAAACACTCAAAATCTGTTCCAACAGATCAAGAAGATTTGGTAGAATAGCACCTTTAGACACACTTTGCAAGTGATAGACTTTCTGTGAATGGAAGAAAGGATGATAAGTAAATGGTGACTAGCTGAGACTCTACACAAATGCATTCAGTCTTTCTTGAAGTGCTCTCCATGTGCTGACCATTGATGGCATATTATGTTATCTTTGGAACCTTAAATATGGCAAATCAAACACGGGGTAAAGCATACATTCAAAGGAGATGATCAGAGTCTTGCACCTGACATGAAAACAGGAGTTAAAATGAACAGAGAAATGTGTTCTATATCAATCCAAGGGGGAAGACCAAAAAGAATAAGAGTATTTATGGTTACAGGCTCAATCTAAGATTTGTTGTTATTCTCTAAGTTAGAATGGGGTCAAGTCTGAGGTCTGAGGTCTGAGAGAGACATAGATTATTTATACTCTGCTTGAGTTGTCATTAGTACACGATGATATATACCAAAGACGGTCAGAGAATGAGTGTTATCAGGGGCTCATCCTTGCATAGAAAAACCACTAATCTGAAAGATCATTAACAACAAGGATTAAAGCTCAGAAGAAATTTGGGGATGTAAAAATGTTGACACTTATTTTGTTGCCCCCTTCTTTCTCAGGAAGAATGTTATTCAAGGTATAGAAAGAACTATCAAGGTTAAGAAGTCAATTAAGCTTAATATAGTTTAGGAGATAAGAAAATAGTACCTAATCTTTTTAATGTGAGGTCAAGCCTGCAGCATCTTAGTATCTGGACTCCACAACCAACTCCTTTCAAGCTGGATTTGGATATTAGCTCTCTTCTTAGCTCAACACACCTCTATAGGCCAACTAAAATTTGATTATTAACAGCTCTGACTCTTCCCGGCCCCAATTTTCCCTATTCAATTTAGAGCCAAATTAGAGTCAAGAAGATACTCCAAAGTGACAAATCTGTAGACATTTTCTTAATCATTTTTTGCTTGCTTGTCTAATGAAAAACCAATTTGTTTGTCTCCAAGGACTAGCAAGTTATGGACTGGACATTCCCTTGTTCCCACCCCTTGTTTTTTTAAATCAATGATTAAGCAAGTCTGACAATTGATCTACTACCTCTGAGAGCTGTAGAACCATCTCTCAGGGCAATGGATTCTTCGGGATTGACCACTACTGTCCTCCTGGCTTTTGTCTTTTTCCTGATCTTATCTGTATGGATCCAAGGAACCAAAAGGGGAAGGCTCCCACCAGGTCCCACTCCTTTTCCCTTTATTGGCAACATCCTGCAAATAAATTTGAAGAACATGCTTGCATCATTCTTGCAGGTAAAGGACTGGGCTTGGGGTTTGAATCCTAGCTGCTTGGCTTGTGGGGGATTCTCAAAGGCTTCAAATGAATAATTTAATGAGGACTGATGGTGATTTATAATTCTAAGTCATGTGTGATAATTTAAGGACTCTATGAGTGATATCTCTATTAGTAATAATGTCAAGCATAGATTGTTTTGTCAAAAGTTTGGTAGCAACAGAAGAAATTCAACAATATGACCAAATATTTACTGTGTGTAATGTATCACATTCAGCTCTGGGGATATAAAGACAAAAAGAGATTATTCAATTAATGAAAACTTTTGTAGTATCTACTGTGTGCCAGGGATTGTGCCAGACATGAGAAAAATCTATGGGGAATAAAACAATTTCTCCCTAAAGGGAAATAGTTCCTCTCCTCCAGAAGCTTATGTTCTATCAAAGGGATACAACAAATTCATAGACAAATAAGTAGAAAGTAATTAGATGACTGAGAAAACACTTGTAATTGGAGCACCCCAAAAAAGTTTTAAGTAGGAGAGAACACCTGATCTGGATCTTGAAGAAAGTAACAGATTCTGATTGGAAGAGAGAATAGGAGTGAAGTCCAGGAATGGGAAACAGTCTGGGTACATACAAAGAAATGGGAGATAATATAGCTAACAGGGCAGCAATGTAATTTTTAGGATGAAGCAATGTAATGTAAAATTAATCTTCACAGGTTGGAGTCAGCTCTGGAGGCATTTAACTGCCAAGCTAGACAGGCCACTAGGGAGCTCCTGTAGACTTTTGAGTAGAGGAATGAAGTGGTCAGAATTATGCTATGGGAATATTAAGTTGCCGATTATTCACTTCAAAGAAAAATATTAGAAGCAGGGTATTGAATTTGGAGGCTTTTGAAAGAATTGATAAAGATATAATTTATTAAGTAGCTACTATGTTCTCAGTATTGTGGAGATAACACAGAGTAAGGGATTTCAATTGTATGTCATTTGGAAAGGCCTTGGGTTTCCAAGGGTAAATTAACAAAACAGATGCTAATATAGTACATTTTATGCCAATTCCACCAATAAAAATCATGTCTTTTCTGAAACCAAGCCATTGGAAGTACACTGGATTTCTTTGTCAGATTTTTCTTAGGTAGTCTTCAGTAGTTCTGGCTTCAACACTTAGAGAAGTTGCCAGAGAGTTGCTTTCAGGACTGATACTGGAGAAGGCTGGGAAAGCTGGGATGGAAGTGGAAACAATGATCTGCAGGGCTGGGCTGCTACTCCTAGGAATTTTGGGCTTACTTTCTGCTAGGATTAATTATTTAGTAACTGGTAGAGGTGGTGGGGAGGAAGATGGGTCGTTTCTCTACAAGGATTATTCCTCATTTTAAGGATGACTTTTTGGCTTGGGCTGAAGCAACCTCAGTGGTCTATTGGCAGGAGTCATTGACACGAAAAGATCAGTCACAAAGACTTGTGGGTAACAGTTCTCTATCAATTCCAAAGGAACTTAATGGTGGTTTGATTTGTCTTTCATGTTCCATGTTCTCTTTCCCTGTTATTGGGTTAATTAGTTCGAATACTGTCTCACAAGTTTATTATAGTAGTTTAAGCAAAGTTGGTAAGGGTGAAGGTCTTAATTAGGCCAGTTAGGAAGCAAAATGGAATAAATATGGAAGACATGAAGATAGAATCTACCAGACTTGAGCATATCTAACTCTAAGCACATGCAAAATATAGGTAAGAATGAAAAGTCAAATATAAATCCATAGCTATACGTCAGAGTTGATGGAGGTATGTTCAAGAGAAATCCACCTCTTGGGGACCCATACGAGTAATAGATAACTTTGGAGAAAGGGATAGTTTTAGGAGAAAATCAATGAGCTGTATTATGGACTTTGCAATGTCAATAGGACATCCAAGTTGAGAAATCCTTTCTAAGCAGTTGGCTACGTGGAGTAGAAAAGTAATAAAGTCTAGTCATATGAATATGGGAATTTTCTGCACAGAAATGATCATTAAAACCATGAACATTGAAAAACCCTAGTTAGAGAGTACAATAGCAGATCATGGAGTCTCCAAGAGAGTGGAGAAAAAAGAGAGTCCATAAAAGAACCTTAGTGGGCAACAGATGTAAGATGATCCAGCACTGAGGATTGAGAATAAGGAACAAGACATGTAGTAGAAGAACCAGAAGGGATCAGTATTATGGAAACCAAGAAAAGAAATGTCTCAAGAATTTTTTTTAATTGCTCAAATTCTTAGCTATTTTTCTCTTCATTTGGAGAAGAGGGATGGAGAAAGGGAAATTTTTACTTTGTTTTATTATTTCTTCACATATGATGAAACCAGCCATTAGCTTCAAGGCTTTCCAAAGCCAGATTTCGAAAGAAGAAAAAAATAAAGTTTGTAAAATAAAGACCAATTAGTTTTTGTCTCGATTCCTAGAAAATTTTGAGAACAGATCAGGAAAGAGATATTTGGTGAATTTCAAGAAATGGATATTATAATTACAAAGAATCATTATGTCTTCATCAAGAAGAGCTGTCAGGTTAAGTTCATGTCCTTTTTTGAATGAGATATGGAAGTGATAGATGATCAAAAGTCTTGGATTTAAACTTATTTGCAAAGAAAGCTACACACACTGGGAATATGCCATGTAGTAAAGAATGGGCCAAAAAGTAGAGTATATTTTTACAAAAAATGATATCATGAGTGTTAAGCTCAGAGTGATTTGAAGCTGGGTAATGACATTAAAAACTATTAAGAGAGTTGTTTTTTAATCTATTCTGGGGATGTGGGACTATGGGATAGAACACTTGCATGGGGTGGATGGGACAATAATGAGAACAACAGAGAGGGGGCAAATCTGATCATTTCAAATTTGAGTATAGTCTTCTCTATCAAGAAAAATGACCCATGCCCTGAAAGTGATAGGAAAAAACAACTAATTGAGAGATGATGCTCAAAAGAAGGAAGTAGAAAGAAAACAATTTACCTACTATTTAAATTCACACAATTGTTTTCAATGTAAAGAAATCCATTTTTTTCCCTCTTCCTCAAACTCCCACCTTCCTGTAGCGAACATGCAGACAAGAAAAAAAATCCCCACATTAACCATGTCTGAAGAAGTGTCTCCACCTGAACCCTGAGTCTATTTCATTTCTTTTAGGATGTGAATAGCATGTTTCATCATAAAACCCTAGGATGCTATCATGATTCTCAAGTTTTTCCAAGTTATTTATTTTTTAAAATGTTTTTTATTGCATAAGTTGTTCTTGATTTGGTCACTTGCTTCTACATCAGTTCATCCACATTTTCAAGTGTTTTTTCTGAGATTTTTCCTTTTTTCGTTCCTTATAGTGTAGTAAATTCCAATGTATTCATATACCATTATTGCTGCAATAAAATAGTCTATGTTTTCACCCAAATCACACCACTATCCAAATTTAGGCAATAAAACCCACAAAGTTTATGGGGGAAACAGGGTTAAGGTTTTGATATCTTTACCAAAGATATATATGACTTATGACAGAGAAAAACCTACTAAAAATGGTTAGCAGAGTTTTTTAAATGGTAAATAAAGAAATACATAGATACTATTCTGATTTTAGTGTATGGGGATATAAATATATCTTTACTTTCTCTTTCTTTTATCTTTGTGTTGTTTAATTTTTGATCTTTGTAGTGTTTATTGCTTGAGCAAATGATATGTAAAGTTTAATAACTTTTGCGGCATAGTTTCAAATTTCTTTCCAAAATTGTCTATTCCATCAATAATACATAAATGTCCCTTCTTCCCTCCATAGGCCCTTTTGTATGTGCATTGTCCTTTTTTATCAACTTTGTGAGTCTAATGGAAAATTTCAGAGATACTTTAATTTGTATTCCTCTGATTATTAATTATTTGGAACACATTTTAAATATGGCTATTGATAGTCTGGATTTCTTCCTCCAAGAATAACTTTATTTACAATATGTCTTTGCTCCAAAATCACCCATGAAATGGTAATATACCAAATGTACTCTCATTTAAAGGACTTATTGAGCCAAATTACACCAGCAGTTTCACTGATGTACTTTGATATTTCTCACCACAAGAGTATTGATCATACATTTCTACCTCCCTCAATTGCTATACTTTGCCTAAAAATCTTCCTAGAGAAATCTTTCTTCAAAACTTTTGTAGAGGCAGATAGATGGCATAGTGAATGGAGCATGACCCTCAGGTCAGGAGGACCTGAGTCCAGCCTCAATCATTTAACACTTAATTAACTCTGTGACCCTAGGCAAGTCACTCAACCTCAATTGCCTCACAAAAAAGCTTTTGCTCCTTGGATGAATGTTTAATTGGATTTCTAAACCAATCAATCAGTCAAAAAGCATTGAGTAGTTACCTACTACAGGTTACACACTATCCAACATTCTGATAATGCAAACACAAATAAAATAGTCTCTGCCCTTATGAAACTTTCATTCAATTGTAGCAGGTAAAATGTACACACATAAGTAAAAGAATTTGTCCCTTTGGTTGTTTTGCTGTTTGAAATGGGTCAAAACACCTATGAAATATTAATCTAGTATGTATGCTTACCTAGGGGAAAGTTGGTCTCAATGCCTTGTTTCCCATTGCTTTATTTGTACCAAAAGGAGAACTTTGCAATTAATACTTGAGAAAATGTGGGACCAAGAACTGTTTTATGATTATTTGACAAATGTACATTACAAAATTATTGCTTAGCCTGTAAACATGAGAATATACTAAATTGCTCATTAATAACCCATATTATACTGAGTTCTTTAAATGAAAAGATCTGTTTCTGAACTAGTAAAGTTGGTCTGGGAAAGGAACTCAGATTCTAGGGAAAAAATGACTTCATCTCTCTGCATTGACACCTGGTGCTTGAAAGAGTTTGGTTGATAAGAGAGAAGCTCTATATACCTCTCTATAGTTATATATGTTAGCACAAATACAGAAAACCCTTGGACTCCAGACATGGAAGAACTGAAAAAGCTTCCGTAAATTCCCAGATAAGGATCTGAAAGGTCCTCCTCACTGCCTCTGGTCAGCCCATGATTGAAGTGGCCCAGTAACAGAAATCCACTCAACTTAGTCCAGCAGATATGCACCTGACCAGCAGTGGGATGGGGCACTTAACAATGAGTTAGTCTTATGGCAGAAACTAGGTGCTGACCCACATTTAACATCGTATACCAAGATAAAGTCAAAATGGGTTCATGACCCAGCCATAAAGAATGAGATTATAAATAAATTGGAAGAGCATAGGATAGTTTACCTCTCAGATCTGTGGAAGAGGAAGGAATTTATGACCAAAGAAGAACTAGAGATCACTATTGACTACAAAATAGAAAATTTTGATTATATCAAATAAAAAAGTTTTTGTACAAACAAAACTAATGCAGGCAAGATTAGAAGGGAAACAATAAACTGGGAAAACATTTTTACAGTCAAAGGTTCTGATAAAGGCCTCGTTTCCAAAATATATAGAGAACTGACTCTAATTTATAAGAAATCAAGCCATTCTCCAATTGATAAATGGTCAAAGGATATGAACAGACAATTCTCAGACAAAGAAATTGAAACTATTTCTAGCCATATGATAATATGCTCCAAATCATTATTAATCAGAGAAATGCAAATTAAGACAACTCTGAGATACCACTACACGCCTGTCAGATTGGCTAGAATGACAGGGAAAGGTAACACGGAATGTTGGAGGGGATGTGGGAAAACAGGGACACTGATATATTGTTGGTGGAATTGTGAACACATCCAGCCATTCTGGAGAGCAATTTGGAACTATGCCCAAAAAGTTATCAAACTGTGCATACCCTTTGATCCAGCAGTGTTTCTACTGGGCTTATACCCCAAAGAGATACTAAATAAGGGAAAGGGACCTGTATGTGCCAAAAATGTTTGTGGCAGCCCTGTTTGTAGTGGCTAGAAGCTGGAAAATGAATGGATGCCCGTCAGTTGGAGAATGGTTGGGTAAATTGTGGTATATGAATGTTATGGAATATTATTATTCTGTAAGAAATGAGCAGCAGGATGAATACAGAGAGGATTGGTGAGACTTACATGAACTGATGCTGAGCGAAATGAGCAGAACCAGGAGATCATTATATACCTCAACAACGATACTGTATGAGGATGTATTCTGATGGAAGTGGATTTCTTCGACAAAGAGAAGATCTAACTCAGTTTCAATTGATCAAGGATGAACAGAAGCAGCTACACCCAAAGAAATAACACTAGGAAATGAATGTAAACTGCTTGCATTTTTGTTTTTCTTCCCAGGTTATTTATACCTTCTGAATCCAATTCTTCCTGTGCAACAAGAGAAGTGTTCGGTTCTGCACACATATATTGTATCTAAGATATACTGTAACCTCTTTAATATGTATAGGACTGCTTGCCATCTGGGGGAGGGGGTGGATGGAGGGAGGGGAAAAATCAGAAAAGAAGTGAGTGCAAGGGATAATGTTGTAAAAAATTACCCTGGCATGGGTTCTGTCAGTAAAAAGTTACTAAAAAAACAATGAATTAGTCTTATAGTAAATAGTCCAGGAGATTTTTCTGAGAAGCTCAGCTTATAAATAGATCCATTTTCACTTGTAAACCTTTGTGAGGGTAGACCCCACACAATTGCAGAAATGTGAGTTATCCTAAGCAATATAACCACATATAACTCTACGTATGTGCTTGACTACAATGGTACAATAATTTTGTACTCATAGAACTTTAGCAATTACCTCTTTGAGAACCCAAATTTCTAGTGTAGGGAAGTAAGACAAGTGGGAATGAGTATGCATGGTGATAATGAGAGCATAGAAAGAGAAGATGACCCAAGACAGAACTATGGGGAAAACTCACAGTTCAATGTGGATTATGATCAAGTAAAACAGATTTGTAAGGACCAATAAGACAGGTAAAAGGAAAAGAGAGACAGAGGCAGAGGAAGAAAGAGATATAGAGAGGAATAGAGAGTGATATGAGGGACCCAGAGAGAAGAGAGTAAATGGAAGAATGTAGCCAACAATGTTAAATGCTGTAAAAAGGTCCAGAAGAATGTGAATTGAGATAAGACCATCATATTTGGCCATCTAGAGACTATTAATAACTTTGGAGTGGTTCATTGGAGTTGCCCAGTTGGAGTTACTCAAGAAATACTGCAAGTATTTGAGAGAAGACAGGCAATAAGAGCAATAGTCTTTGTTAGGAGATCCCAGTCCCCTCTGAATTCTGTGTGGCTTTTTCATGTTCTCCTATAAATTTTTCCTGAATCAACCCACCAACATTGACCTCAGACTCGCTTTATAATATCTTTACACTAGATAGGTACCAATGAAGGATTCTTTATCTGGGAAAAATACTGTGTTTTAAAATGACAGGGATTCCCAAAGAGAAAACTAAAAGGAATGAGAACATTACTTTGTTATCCAACAGCCTATGCTTTTGTATACACAAAATTCATTAAAAACATCTGGTCTCATGCACACATGTAGACGTGCATATGACATATTATGAAGCAATTGTAGGTATAAATTCCAACTTTCTAAAGTTTCTCACTGAACTTCATTTTATTCTTTACATTCTTTTCATAGCTGGCTGAAAAATATGGCCCCATCTATACTATTTATATTGGAACTAAGCGTATAGTGGTGCTATATGGGTATACCATGGTCAAGGAAGCTCTAATTGATCAAGGAGATGTTTTTATGGAGAGAGGAGATATGCCAATATTTGAAGATTTATTCAAAGGATTAGGTAAGTTTAATTTACTCAGAAGAGTCACAGAAAAGCAAAATGTATGGCATTGAATATCCAATAGAATGTATCCTTCTATAGCATGGTTACTGGTCTCATTTTTATTGTTCTGTTCCCAGCACCTAGAATAAGTAATAAGAAAATGTGGTAAGTCCTTCATATCTACCATGTTGTATTGCATTTTGTTCTGAATTGAACAAAATAAAATTTGGCTAATGAACTAAACTAGAAATGTCTTCCTCAAATACCTCTGGTGCCCTACTCTCTTTTTTCTAGGAGTTATTTTCAGTCATGGAGAGAGGTGGAGAGAACTCCGCAGATTTTCTCTCATGACCCTGAGGAACTTTGGAATGGGGAAGAGAAGCATCGAAGAGAGAATTCAAGAAGAAGCCCAATGTCTGGTAGAAGAGCTCAGGAAAACAAAGGGTTGGCTTTCAGTTCAGTTCTTTCCTCCCGTGCATGTTCGGTCCAATTGTTCACCCATCACCCATTTAAATGTTACTTGCTTTGGGAATCTTTCTAAAAGTCTCTTCCTTGGTCCACTGAACAGTGGGCCAGAGAATTCCCTTCTTTTTTATTGCACTTGGGTATTATAAGCTTATCTAGTCTCCTTTTAAGCAATAAAATAATCACTAACTTTAAAGGAACTAAACACCATATCCTAGTAAGGACAGAAAAGATGTCCAGACTCTACCTGATTGGCAACATTTTTATTAAAGCTGCTCTTTTCCTCCTTTTGGTGATTTTTCTCCACATTAGGTCAGCCCACCGATCCCACCTTCATCCTTGGCTGTGCCCCATGCAATGTGATCTGTTCTATCCTCTTCCATGATCGATTCAAATACGATGATGAGAAATTTCTATATCTGATGAAATTGTTAAATGAAAACTTTCATCGGTTCAACAAACCATGGGCACAGGTAAGATAATAGATCTCTTCATATTCTGGGTTTTTTTGCTGAATTTCAGCAACATGATCATTATACCATAAGCTCTCATTTCTTAGCAAGATTCTCAACACCCACAAATACACACATACACACACATTTGTATACCATGCACTCCAGGACAATAACACCATGCAATATTTTTGATACTCAAATAAGATGCTAGCTAGCTAGGCATTTAAACTAGTTTTTAGTTATATGAAAATTTTAATTAAAGAGAGAAATGTCTGATTAGGGGCCTGGACTATCCCAAGTAGGAGAGTGTTCATAGATGTATCAAAGTAAGATAATTAGCAACAAGGAACCTGCCCAGACAATTTTGGAGGAATTAAGGAGGACCACTGGTCCAACCTAAGGGATCAAGTCAACTAGACCAAAAGGTTAAACTGATCTTGGGGGTGATTTTGGCTTAGTTCTACAATGGATGGACATGTGTCTTTTTCACAGTTATCAAAGCCCTCATTCTTTTAAGTCAGAACTAAGGATCCTCATGCAGCCAAAAAATAAGTTTTCTTTTCCTTTGCCCATGCTCTGTTTTACTTAAAGTCTAGAATACATAGTATAGCTAAGCCCTTCACTGGTAGAATGAAAGCATTTTGAGGACAACTGCTTCATTGTTATCTCTGTCACCATATGCTAAATGGCCTTGGCTTCCCCTTTATCTGCTGAATATCCTCCACACATTAAAGTCCAACTCAAATACCACCTGCTTCATGAAGCCTACTCTGTTCTTTGCAATCAGAAATAATCATGCTCTAAGAGCTCCCATGGGATTTTTATATGTATCCTTCTGATACACCAATCATGTATTATTTATTTAAGAGTTATCTATGTGTGTTATTCCTTATTCCTCTTCTAGAGTGTCAATTTATGTGAGCAGGATTTTATCTTGCATAATTAATGGATAAATGGATTAGTAATTGATTAGCACAAATTCATTTAGTTGAACTTGTAGTGAGAAACCTCATTAGACTGATTCTCTCCCCTCAACACATACGAAATAGTAAAGACATTCCCTGGCTTCTTTTAGAAGTCTTTGCACAGGGGTAAGTGCTTCCAGATCGTTTGACAGTCCAGAATCATGTTCATGTCAGGACTAAGCACAAAGGGAAACCTTTAGCAAAGGAAATGTATCAATTACTGCTTAACTCAAAGCTGACTCTTGAGTTAGTAACTTCAGGAAAGTCACTAGATATAAAATAAATTCATACAAATCATTAACACTTCTGTATGCTCTCAACAAAAGTAAACAGGTAGAGGTAGAAAAAGAAATTCTATTAAAAAGCATAAGATAGAAAAAATACTTAGAAATCTACTTACCTACATGCATATAGAAACTTTTTCAATAAAACAACTCCAGTATTATCTTGTGTGGAAACAAAGACTGACCTAAATAATAAAAGGAATCTTAGTTGCTCATTGTTTAGATGAAATAATATGATAAAATGATATATTACCTCAATTTATTTATTTATATATTGCCCTACCACTTCAAGGTTTACTTAATAATACTAGAAAAAATGACAAAATTTATCTGAAGGACAAAATATCAAGAACTTCAAGGAAAAATCATGAGAAAAATGGAGGAAGAAATGAGCCTAGTAGCACCAGATTTCAAAATGGTTTGTTTTTAGTTTAAAAATAGAGAAATACATCAGTGAAGAAGCCTGGGAAGAAGGTATAAACTTATGTAGAGTGAAATGAGTAAAAATTAGGAGATAATTTTATCTAAAGTCAATCTTCCTTGTAAGCAAAAAAACAAAAATACTTTAAAAGACTTAATTACTCTTATCAGTGCAATGCCCAATACTGATTACGGAAGATCTATGATGAAATATGTTCTTCTTTTCCTGACAGAGAGGTGCCAGATTGAGTATGCAGAATGAATCATCCATTTATAGACATAGACAATATGGGGATTTTGTTTTTCTGGACTATTTATATTTGTTACAGTAGTTTTGAAAATTTTCAATTAAAGGGACATAGAGAGATGCTATTTATTAACTGAAAAACAGAAGAAAATGCAAGGAAGTCAATTTTACACTTTCTGCTCTAAAGAGAATCTTTTTTTTTCTCTCTCAGTTCAAGTGTTGAGCTTCCTTGATGATCAGAGCGGTCCTTTTTCTGACATCTCTGATTAATTGTTCTCCCTCCCCCCTTATCCTTATCACCACTCACAGTAGAACTTGGTAGCACTGTGTCATACCAACATCTCCTCTCTGGAAGAGAAAGAAGCACTATTTTCTATCCAAATTTCAGTCAGAGAAATTAGATTGTTTTTCTCCAAACTTCATTGAGGCCAATGGATTCTGCCTTCCCTAGTTTTGTTGTATATAATCCTGAAATTTGCTCTGTCTACTTAGGCTAAGATATTGTGTCTACTGATGGCAGCTAGAAACTCCCCATCTTTCATAACTAACACCAGATCTTTCCTGAATAGATGCCTTTAAAATCCACTCTGCCAGTTTAGAGTACTTTAAAAGTTGTCACAAAAAATAGACCCAAATGGCTTTATTAAAAATGTGGAAAATTCCTGACCACCTTTCAAATGTCCCAAAATGCATTTAAACAAAAAACAAATAACAGATTTTGAAGGGACTGTGACAAAACCAGCACATTGACAGCTCTTGGTCTATCTGTGAATAGGTTCAGATAATCTGGAAAGCAATTTATATTTATTTCTTCGAAATAAACAAATTATGTATATCCTCTGAACTAACAATACCACTACATAGCCTGTGTCCAAAAAGAATCTTCAAAAAAGAAGAGGGGCAGCTACGTGGCACAGTAGATAGAGCACCAGCTCTCAAGTCAGGAGGACCTGAGTTAAAATCTGCCCTCAGACACTTAACACTTCCTGGCTGGGTGACCCTGGGCAAGTCACTTAACCCCAATTGCCTCAGCAAAATTAAAGAAGAAGAAAAATATGAACAGTTGAAAACTGTAGGTAAAATACTTAAAGCATATCTTTTTTTTTTTGGCTGTAAATCACTAGAAACTAAGGGACCTTTCAGCTGTTGGGAGGTGTAGCTAAACAAATTGTGGAATATGAATGTGATAAAATTTTACTATGTTGTAAAAAATTAGACCTAGAGAGATTTTATAAATAGATGCCAAGTAAAGTGGGCAACCAGGTAGCACAGTAGATAAAGTGCTAGTCAGGAAGACTCATTTTCCTGAGTTCAAATTTGGCCTTAGACACATATTAATTGTATGACCTTGGAAAAGTCACTTAACCCTGTTGACTCTGTAAAATGGACTTGAAGAGTAAATAACAAACAATTCAGTATCTTTGCCAGGAAAATGTCAGATGGGTCAGAAAAAGTCAGACATGACTGAAATAACTAAAGAATGACAACAAAGTAAGCAGACTCAATTTTTATAATAACAAAAACACCAGAAACACAAATACCCATGCAAAACTAAAGAACTCTCAGTACAAGGACCCACAAAGTTTCCAGAGGAAGCATGATGAATCATCCTTCCTCCCTCAGTATAGAGAAGAGAAAGATTCAAGATGTAGAATATGGCACAAATTTTTGCCTGTTGCCAACATGGGGATTTGTTTTACTTGACACTCTCTCATATCTGTATCTATATCTATATCTTTATCTATTTCTATATTTATATCTACATCTATATCTATCTATATCTACACACACACACACACGCACACACACACACACACACACACACACACACATATATATATATATATATATATATATATGTTCCAGGGATTTTGTTTTTTTCCCTAATCTGCAGTGAAGATTAGAGAGAAATATATATTGTTAATGAAAAATTTAATGCAATACCTTTGAATAAAATATAATGGTTTATAATTAGAGATTTGAAGTTGTTTTTCATGACAATAAACTCGTGTCTTTGGTTTGGGATTTGGGGGTTTGTAGCTCTACAACTTTCTACCAGCATTCAGAATTTACCTCCCTGGAGAACATAAAATAATTTTTAAAGGTGGTGAGGAAGTTAGAAAATTCATTTTGGAAAGAGTGAAGGAACATCAAAAGACACTGGACCCCAACAACCCTCGAGACTACATTGACTGCTACCTCTCTAAAATGCACCAGGTAGGATCCATGGGGTAAACAGCGTGTTTATTGAGTAAGGCTAATATTTCACGCATTCTTAGAGTCTACTCTCTGTGACATCAGAGAGAGTCTCAAGGTATTCATGTCCCCTAAGCATGCCACTGGCTTTCTAGTACCTGGGCTTTGTTTGGTCTGACCCTGTCCCTTACTTCAACTTTGTATGAGAAATGAGATTGGATTAATTCTGCTTTGTTGGGTGATGAACTGCTGATCTGGGCTTTCCTGTTTGGAGAAGGATGGTATTTTGAGAATGATGATAGCAATCAATTACTAAACATTTACCATGCACCTACTATGTGCCAGCCACTTTGCTAAATCCCAAAAGCCCGGAAAGAATAAAAAGAGATCCTGTCATCAAGGAGCTTACAATTTAATGGGGGGAGGGTGACATCTAAACAAATTTATACAAAGTTAAGCTTGAAACAGAACAGAAATGGGATGCAGAACAAGAGTTAGAATAAAAAAAACCCTTGAGTTTAAAGCCAATTTTATACTCTTTGCTGTATCCTGGGCAAGTCATATAATATCACTGTCTATCTCACTTTCATGATTTGTAAAAATAAGGATAATATTGAGAATAATAGTTATTGAGGATAACATTTATCTCCCAGGGTAGTTATCAAGATGAAATATTATGTTTCTAAAACAAGTTGTTAATGTTATGTAATGTTTCAAAACATTACATAAATATTAACTATTGTTATACATGTTAACTATAACTAGTTTCCATAAAAGCACTTCATATTAAGATTAATTAATTTCAGGAAGAGGGCAGCTTGAATTTTGCCCCACAGAAAACTGAAAAAGATACAGAAGCTTCCCAGAATCCCACAATCCAATTTAGAAAACAAATAAAGCACTCATAATATTCCATACTCTCCCTTGGTCATGAAAATTTACTCTGAATTGCCAGCAGGATATCAGTCCAACATACCAGTTAATCATTAACTACCTTTCAATCTTACATAGTGCCACTCAGACTGACAAAGAAAGCAGGTTGGTCTGGATTATATACTGAACCTGAAGTTAAAAAAAAACAAAACTTTTGTTCAAATCTGGAATCAGACTCTTTAGAGAACTCTAACTCTGAACAAGTTTTTTAAACTTTGTCTGCCTCCATTTATTCAACTGTAAAATGGGTGTAATACTAACATCTGGCCCTATGGTCACTGTAAAGATCAAAGACATAATATTTGTAAGTTGCTTAGAATCTAGTAGATATTTGATGAATGCTTATGTCCTTCCTTCCTTTATAGATTAACCCAAATGGATTAAAGAATAACTAGAAGGATAAGTATGACAATGACAATTCTCTCCTGATAATTCTTCAGCATCAAGACACTCAATCCATTTTTCAAAAATATGCAAAGTTGACAAAACAATGGTCCCATGATCAGGAAATTTCAGGGCTCCTAAAACAAAACACAAACTCATCTGTTTGACATTTAAAACCCTTCAAAGTCTGGCTCCAGCCTCCCTTTCTAGGCTGGTTACACTTTCTTCCTTCTCATACCCTCTATACTATAGGTAAACTGGCCTGATTGATGTCCTCTTTACACAATATTCCATTTTTTTTTGCCTCTTTGGTTTTATGCAGTCTAGGCCCCAGGCCTGGAATGCTCTTGTTCCTTTTCCTCAATTCTTAGCAGCCCTAATATCCTCCCATATTTAACTGTTACCTCCTTCAAGAAGCCTTTCCTTATTCCTCCTGTTGTTGGTATTCCACTCCCAAATCACTGTGTATATATTTTGTATTGATTCCATATGTACTTATGTTTAACTGTGTTGAATTCCTTCAGTAGAATGTAAACTCTTAGAAGGTAGAGAATGTTTTATTTATCCTATGCTTTTATATCACCACTACCTAGCACTTTGCTTGGCTCCTTCTCCTCCTCTTCCTCCTCCTCCTCCTCCTCCTCCTCCTCCTCCTCCTCCTCCTCCTCCTCCTCCTCTTCCTTCTCCTCCTTCTTTTCCTCCTCCTGTATCTTTCTTTCTTCCTTTCTTTAGTATAGATAGCTTCATTTCTATTTCTGGTAACATGTTATTAAATCTTTCCCCATTTGGACCATTTAACTATCCAACCTTTTCCATTTTCTCCTGTGTGGTCTTGAAAAAAATCACCTCATTTCTTTACACCTCAATTTCCTTTTTTTTTTTTTTTTTTTTTGTAAAATGAGTATGTTGGGTCAAGTGATCTCCAAGGTTCTTCCAAGCTGTAAATCCTATTATGTAGAAATTGTATATTTCATAGAAATTCACATTTTTGTGAGTTACAAGGAACCTCAGCAGCCACTTAATTTTAAAGGCTATTATACAAAGGAATTAGAATTCTTTTGCCTCTTTACTTCCAGAAGATAGAACTCATAATAGTGGTTTGAAATTACAGAGACACATTTCTTTTCCACCTGAAGGGATAATGTTCAAAATTGCTATGAAATTTTAAATTAAGTGATAAATTCTCAACCTATGGGACTATTCCAACTTAGGATGGATGATCGCTTAAGTGAGATTTTGAAAAGAAAAATTTTGATCAGTCACAGGTTGACTATAAAATTTGAAATTCTATATTCTCAACTACAAAAGTTTTCTCTCAATTCTCCAGTCTGAAAACCTGAAATTTCTTGTTGCTGTCCTGCTTTGTGGTGAAAATATCAGTTTAAGGATCACTTCCCAGATTATCATGGTTTTAAATGAATTACTTGTTCAAATCCCCACCATATAATATGTATCATAGAAAAGAAAGTATCCAACTCTAAGGATTGGATCCTTTCTATTTCTAAGGATTTCTAAGGAAATTAAGTGTCTTTCCTCTGGACACATACATTTTAGCTGAGACTTAAATTTAATCCAGGTCTTCACGATTCAAAATCTAGGGCTCTATCCACTACATCATATTGTTGATTGGGGAAAAGGTTGCCTGGAAAGGGCAAGACTATAGTTAGGCAGTGGAAGCCTAAGGGCCATTAGGAAGGTTCTATTCTCTTGGGGTAGGGAATGAAGTAAGGGGAGGGTTCCTAGGGCAAACACTTTGTACTTCATAGGGTTGCTATAAGTTTTGCTGATGTTCTCATTACTTCATCTATTTGCACCTCTTTTTTTTTTTTTAGGAAAAAGATAATCCTAAATCTGAATTTCACTTAGAGAATCTAACAGTGACTGGAGCAAACTTATTTTCTGCTGGAACAGAGACAACCAGCAACACTCTAAGATATGGTCTGTTGCTCATTCTGAAACATCCTGAGGTCCAAGGTAAAGTACAAGAATTGCCATGCTGTAGCTAAACCCTGTACCTTAGACAGTAGTTGGCCACTTTTTTAGGTTTGCATGACTACCACACAGAGCAGCAATAAGTCAGATAGAAGCATATTTTAAAAAAACACTTGGTAAGACCTGATAGTTATTTAAGTATGTGAAGTTCATCATGGGAAATTCAATTCTCTTTAGTAGACATGTATGAAGTTCTTGCTCTGAACCCTCGGTTCTATGCTTAGGACACAAAGACTCAAATTAAACACTGTATTTCCACAAACGGGTTTACAGTTTACCATGGTTAAACTATGAATTATGGAGAGAAGTCAGAAATTGAGAAATGGAGGGTTCATTTAAGGAAAGACTTGGCAACTATGAAAGTCCTTTCACTTGTCCTGTAGGTCATGTCATGAGCTTTCCCTTATTGGAGGTTCTCATGCAAAGGCTGGGTGACCCTTTGACATTCCATAAAGGATTCCTGTCCAAGGATGGATTGCCCTTGGTATAAATGGGTCATTTTGATTGCTGAGATTCTATTTCTCAGGAGCTTTCCGAGATAGGACCTGAGACTGTTTAAATCAATATGATAATATCATCATCAGTACTATTAAATTCAAATGAAGATATCTACTTTCTTTGAGAATAATAGTTGTTATCAAGATAAAGGACATAAGGTCTGCAAATCTCTTGACAAATTATTTTCTTTGATGCCCCAAGGGAGATTCAAATAATATCTTCATTTTACAAATCATAAAATAATAGCATTAGTGGTGTGGAAAACATTAGAAGACACATAATTTATGATTGCCATTTTTCAGATGAGAAAAATGACGCTTAGAAAGGCTTAATGACTTGGCTAAATTGGCACAGATGATGCATAAAGAGGAATATAAACAATTATTCTGACTCCTATCAACTGAGAAACAGAGAATTATTCATTGCTATTGTTAAAGTCTTTGCGTCCTTGACTGAGTAGAAAGAGGACACTGAGTCCATCTGAGAATCATCTTAGATCACATCATTAGGCAAATGCTCCACACAGCCTCTGTTGGGCATTTACAGGAGACCAGGTTGAGTGACTATTCCTATTTTTATTCCTACAGCAAAAATTTATGAGGAAATTGATCGTGTGATTGGAAATCGAGTTCCTTCCATCAAAGACAGACTGGATATGCCCTATATGGATGCTGTGGTGCATGAAATACAAAGATTCATTGACCTCGTACCTCTCAATGTGCCCCATGCATTAACCCAGGACACAGAATTCCGACAATATTTCCTCCCCAAGGTCAGTAATCATGGGGGAATGGAATCTAGTCCTGGAAGAGATCTCAAATATCTCAATGATCTCATTTTAGACATGGAAAAATCAAGTCCTATTATCATGATTTCATGTGAGGTTCTCCGTAAAGCAATCTTCCTTATTATACAGCCAACTTGGCTGCAGTGCTGAATGAAGAATGAGAGAAAAGTATATATTTATCTTGGTTCTCCCTGCTTCACCTTCACCACAGATACCCTTGGTGTTATATTCACCTCTAAAAATGTAATATTTTGTGGAAGCAGATTTCCTGGGGGGCTTCTGGAGGCACCTTTTGTTTCATTTCAGTAATCCCCCCAAATGCAGCCAGGAGTTAAAGTCCAAATACTTTATTTATCTCCTTCAAAGTCTTGTCTCTTTTCCTGGGATCTGGTTAGCTTTCTTAGAGGCCCATCTCTCTCCTTGGTTCCGAGAGCTCCTGCCACTAGTCCTTTGCCTCTGCCAGCTTCTGCCTCTAGTTCCTCCAAATGTCTCCAGATCCAAAGGTTTGTGCTTGAGCCTCCAGCCACAACAAAGGTAGATGATGGAATGAATCTGTCTCAGCCTCAGAAATCTTCTAATGGTCTTGTCCTTTCTGGCCCTGAGAGCTCCTCCTTATATGTTCCACACTGAGTATATACCAATCATTATATCACTAGGAAAGCATTATTTGTTGCAGGATTACATCAATGCTACTGTTTCCTCAATTCCACTGACTTAGCACCTTGTAAGAATCCTAACTCTTGGGGGCAAAGTACAGGTCAAATGAGAGAGTAAGAATACTGAAGTGAACATGTTTTTATTTTGTTTCCTCTTACAGTAGACTAAGGTGGTTGTGTAAATAGTATTATCTGTCCCACTGTGTAGATGGAAACACTGAGAATCAGGTCCGATGACTTGTCTAAGATCATTTAAAAGTGTTGGAGCTGACATTAGAATCTAGGTTTTTAGAATTCAAAACATTACTTTCCAGAATTACTTAAAAAAAAGATTGAATTAAATTGAATTTCGCTGAAGTTTCCTAGCATTGAATCAGCAGAATTATTCTCTTTCAAAGAAAGAAAGAAGAATTCCTTCTAATTTTACATTTAATATACTCCACTGAGTGCATTGCTCAGGTCCAGCTATCAATGCTTCAGGAAGAATCTACTATGTAAGAATTGCTGGGCCTAGTGCTTTTGACATGAGACAAGAACAGAAGAGTATTTGACTATTGAGGCCCTTGGCTTCTCCTAGAGGGAGCAAAACTTGGCACAGAAAAAGCCCACACAAAATATTTCTTTCTTTCAAACCCAAGTTGTGATTTGATTGGTAGAGGAGCTTCCCGATGAAAAAATTCCTCAGTAGGAATCCTGCTCTGCCTCAAGAGACTTTAAACACTGCCAGGGATTGTGACAATTCCCATGTCCTGCCCAGTAAAAGGGCAGTGTTTTTTACACAAAGGAGTGTGTACATTGTCCTAGAGCCATTTGGGGAGACACTGAAGTTTCTTGGGACTAGCTTAGCAAAGATATTCATGATGACAACTGACCCTTGCCTGGAATTTTTTTCCCTCTAGGGCACAACTATCTTCCCATTGCTGTCCCCAATCTTGTGGGATAGCAAAGAGTTTCCCAACCCTGGCCAGTTTGACCCCCAGCACTTCCTGGATGAGAATGGGAAATTCAAGAAAAGTGACTACTTCGTGCCCTTTTCCATTGGTAAAAAAGAACTCTTTCTATATCTAACTCTCATTCTATTGGGAGAATCCTGTTCCTCTTCCCTCTCTCCTTTGGCTAAGCCTCTTCCTTCTTCTGAAGACACACCACTGTGGCATATAAAACACTTTCCTTTCTAGTATTCTCATCAGACTCCTCAATAGATGAGCTGAGCCTCCTTATTTTAGTGGAACTATGCCTAGATTGTATCCATTGTAAAATTACTGTGGGAAGAATAATATGAAGAAGGAATTCCTTCCTGTTCCCTAATGATCATCATTTCCTGAAATACAACTCACAAAAATAGTTCTCACTATTTCTGCCCATGAACATCCTTCTCTTTGAATTTTTTATTCATTATTGTCTTGGTCCAATGAGTCTGTTTCACTTTGGCTGATACTGTGATATTCCATGAAGATTTCTAAGCACAATTTTTGTTTCTTTCCAGGAAAACGGTCTTGTCTTGGAGAAGGCCTGGCAAGGATGGAGTTGTTTTTGTTCTTTACCACAATTCTACAGAACTTCACTCTCAAATTAGTTGGAGATCCAAATGAAATTAACATCAAGACCAATTTTTCTGGGTTCAACAATATTACACCACATTACCAACTATGCTTTCTTCCTCGCTAAAGAAAGAGATAAAGTTGAATTAGAAAAGTTAATCGGCTAATTTTATCTTCTGCACTCAATACTCTCATGTTTTTGATTGGAATCTTTTTTTGGGGAAATAAAATTTCCCACCTTTTGATTAAAATTACTTCTAATTTTCAAAGACAAGACAGTTCTGCATGGTATTTTGTATGTCATTATATGAGGGGCTGCATTATACACATTCATGTACGACTCTCACTAATATCTCCTTTCAAATCTAGGGTGTTCAAGAAGATTAGCAACCCCCCCCAATGCATATTAGTTTGTATTTTCCTTTTAAAATTTCCTCAAGGATGATCTTATTTTGTATTGTAAACCTCTTATATGGGAATTTGAGATGCGATAAACAAAGCTATATTGCAAATAACTCTTTACAGCCAAATGTGTATTTATACTTCCATACACTGAGGATTCATGACTTCGGAGGCAACATGATAACATGGAAGGACTCCTGGTTTGGAGGGCAGGGACCTGAGATCAACCCTGCTTCTATTGCTAAGATCTTGTGTGGCCTTCACTATTTCTCATATCAGATTCTCCCTCATTCAATGAAAAGTTTGGACTACATGGGCTCAGAATTCCCTAATTAATTTTTATCTACAATCCTTCGACCAGTGGGGTTAGTCCATCTATTTACACCTTAGGACCTAATTCTATATCTCACTTTCCTCTTTTCAGCATCTTGACTCAATAGCAAACTGGTTCCATCTTAAACTGATCTCCACTTTTGAATCCTATGTCCCCTTGTCCAATGGGGACACACATTTCCTTACTGAATTATAAGGAAATATTGCTACCCCTCCCCTTCTCCATTCCTATAATCTTGCTACTGAACACAGATTTTTTTCCCTTAGCTACCCACTCCCTTCAGCATGTATTCTAAGATTTTTTCTTCTCTTCTAAAGTCTTTTCCATCATTTCACCTTCACTGAAAGACTGAACTTAATATATCACTGAAACAAATTGAGAACATATATTGATAATTTATTTTTTTCTACAAATCTTTATTCCAAATCACTTTTCCATCATCACATGAATTATCTTTCTTTTGTTCCAGTATAGCTGAGGATATAGAGGGAGTAGAGTGGGGGAAAAAGATAGATAGCATTTCTTCTTCCAACTACTTCAACTTGGGCCTTTGATTTCATCTCCTCCCCTTTCTGAGAGGTTGCATCTCTCCTCTTTTTTCCTAATTTTTCATTTCTCTATATTCACTGATTCCCTTCCTACTGCTTGCAATAAAATGCACTTCTCCCTCATCCCTAAAACAAAACAAAAATATCCATCCAATTCCCAGAGATTCCCTGACTGGCTTACTGTGTATCTTTTTCTCAGCACTACTATCACTTCCAAAGGACAAAGTATATCTTTTTGGATAACTGCTGAATTAAAAAACAGCTCACTGGACAAGGAGGAATTGCTTCAACTTCTGGAATGTGTAGGCCACCCTGCAAGACTGACTTTTCATCTCAAAGGTGCAAGGATACTAAGACACAAATTGCTAGTAAGAAAGCCACCTTGGAATCCCTCTACATACCCTGTTCAAGCCCAATTATAAGGCCTTTTTCCTCTTCCTTTTCATTGTCCAATTGTTAAAAAAATATGTAGCCATTGGCCTCTTTTCACCTCTTTTTGATCCCATTTGGGCTCTTCTTGGGAAAGTTATAACAGAAGTCTGCCATTTCCTTCTCTAGCTCTATTAACAGACAAGGAACTGAGACAAAAAGGGTCAAGTTACTGTCCAGCGTCACACAACTAGTACATTTCTGAGAACAAATTTGAATTAAAAAAGATGAATTTTCTTGATTCTAAGCCCAATGATACCTCCACTGCATCACCTAGGTAGAAAGATAAATAACAGTGAGTAATCAGACAGGACTATGCAATGACACACTAGTCACATCTCTCACCTGTAGCTCCAAAAAGCTGTAGCAAGTACAACAGCATCTGGCTGTTAAAACCATCTTGGCAGACCAATTAAATAAAGTTGAGCATTAACTGACAGGCCTCAACCATTTGTGACTTGGGGGATACCTGCTTGAATCAACTAAGATGTCCCCCAGTGGAAGGGTAGAAAAGAACAGTTTGTTCCAGTGGCCATGAAGGCAGCTGGACTTCAGTCCAACAGCAAAGATACCAAAGTCACCCTATGCATCCTGGGTTATAACTGGTCTTCCTGACTTTTGTTTTGCACTGAAGTTTGATGACTCTGAAAGAGAGAGTGAATTTTATGACTTCATTTAAATCCAATTCATGAACAAGTCAAGAGATCACACTTGGACAGCATTGGTCTTCTTCATCCCAAGATGTCATTGATCCTCTACAAAAAGGATGAACAACAATTTACATGCTAAAAAGGAGAGAGAAAAAAAGTCTCTCCTCAACTCTTAATGTCCACAATGATAATAGAGGCTGTTAAGCAAATAAAAGGTTTGAAAGTGTTTTTATTATGTATTGATGATCACCAAAGAAGAAAAGAAAAGAAAGAAAACAGAAATAATCCAGGGGAAAAAGGGAAAGTGATTGGGGGTACTTTATCTTATATAATTGAAGTGGGCAAATAGAAGGTTTGTTCAAATGAGGAAAGATTTTGGATATCTGAATTATGGTTTAATCTTGAAGAATGATAAGCTCCTGGTTTAAGGATAATATTGACCTTACATTGGCTGGTAAAGAATGAGAATGCCTAGAGTCTGAAATCTCTTTAAAAGGGCTTGAAAAAGAAGAATGGGAAAGGAAAATACTTATATAATTTCTATATATATCTTTATTATAGAGAGTAAATTCAGAGTGGGGAAAATTGCAACAAACACTTTCCTGGATAAGAATAGAAATTCAAAGAAAGTGATTAATTTGTGTCTTTTTCTATTTCTCACCAAAAAGAAACTGATTCCTGGGGTGGAAATGAAAGAACCAGTTGAGAGTTGACCATGGCATCTGAGGATATGTGATATAGGAGATAAGAGCTGATTGTAGGCTAACACAAAGCTGAGATTCAAAGGAGAATAGATTATAAAATAGATTATGAAAGTTCATTTTTCTGGTGTTTTAAAATTATTTTTCTCAGGACTATTTTTTCAACATTCATTCTTTAAAGATTTTGTGATCCAAGTTTTTTCCACTCTCTTCCTCACCTCCTCTCTTCCCAAGGCAGCAAACAATTTGATACAATTTATACAGATATAATACATGTATATATGTATAACATGTATATAAATTTTAAACATATTTCCGTATTTGTCTTGTTGTGCAAGAAAAATCAGACGAAAAGGGAAAAGAACATGAGAAAGAAAAAGTAACCAAAACCCATGAAAATATTATATTTCAATCCAAATTTAGTCTTCATAGTTCTCTCTATGTATGTGGATAACATTTTCCATCCTAATTTATTAGATTTGTCTTGAATCACTGTATTGTTGAGAAGAGCTAAATCTATCATAGTTGTTTCCTAATCTTCTTGTTTATAATGTGTATAATGTTTTTCAGGTTCTACTTACTTTACTCAGCATCAGTTCATGTAAATCTTTCCAGACTTTTCTGAAGTCATTTCTTATAGAACAATAATATTCCATTGCATTCATAAACCATAACTTAACTGTAACCCCAACCTTTTGGGGTCCTTTCCAACTTCAACATTTGGTGGCCCATATGGGCAGAGTCTGGGCTCCCCTGGCTTGATTCTCTCCTTGTCAAGGTAAACCCCCATTTTTTGTCCTGTAATCCTATTACCGGGTCACCCCAAACCACTGGAAGAAAGTTTGTCTGGGTCATCACAAGCTCCACACTCAGCAAATTTTTCTTGATTGGGAACACCCAGACTTGGAAATTCTTGCAATTTTCAACAAAGTTCCTAGGGTACCTTTGCCACTTTTTCACCTTCTCTGGAACACCAGAGGAGATGAAGTGCTATAGGATGGCTTTTGGCAAAATTTTATGGCAGTCCTCTTGCATGGCTGCTTTTGTCTGTGTCTGTGTCTGTGTGCAGAATGTCTGTGTCATGTTTGTTCTGTGTGCTAGATTTTGTTACCTGGAAAGATTTCAAACACAACTAGTAAGAAAAACCCCTATGCTGTAGTTGGAATGCTGAGAAAATTTCTTAAAGAAGCCTACCTTTTTTCTGTAGACTTTAGCTCTGGCTGAACTGGGGGCTACACAAAAAATTTACTAATTAAAATTAAAATAACATCTTAGAAGGTTCTCAAAGTTTTAAGAGCAATGATTAAGAAGTTTGGCATTTGGTCATTTTATGATGGCAAGAAAAATTCCTGAAACTTTGGGGATAATTCCAGGAATTTACCCCATTCTGAAAGAAAAGAAAAAGAAAAAAAACAAACTAGGTAGACAGCAACTTTTAGCTAACCCTTCATTAACGCCTATCTTGTCCAGAGTCCCTTTCTGCTCTTTGGGAAAGCATTCCCAAAGCTATTAAGGAATCCTCTCCACTTCACTCCCTGGAATGGTCCTGAGTGTATCTTAATTATGGGGATTGCTAATAAGATTGATATAACCCAAGTCCCTCTGTTTGCTAACTCTTCTCATTTCAGAACTGTAGGGAAACCAAATTCTGCTTCATCTATAGAAATAGAGGAAGCAGCAACACTGTAGGGAACCCATGCAACCTTGGTCAAACACCTCCCAGTTTTGGAGGAGATAACACTATTGAAAGAACACATTGGCTCTCTCCAAGTTAAAAAGATCTTGAAGATCAGACTTGAAAAACTTTAAGGATCTGCTATGTCTTAAAAATAGAGAATTAATTTTAAATTCTGTATATAATAAATAATGAAAATGCACAATTATTAAAATCTGAGGACAAAGTATATATTGAGAGAATTCAGAGGCTATCCAAAAGAAAGCAACATCAAGTTTAACACATCAAGGATTTTAATGCTCAATCTTTAAATATTTAACATTAAATAAGAATTTTTTGTAATAGAAAGTCCTTTACCAATCAAGTAAAATAAACTTGAATGGGTCAAGACTACTTCTAATCAATAAATCAAAGAGCAAAAAAATAAAAAATCAAAGAAGATTGGATTATATAACTAAATAAGTTATCCTGAAAATTTGAGTTTAATCGTGTATGAAATAAGTTGAATGATAGCTATCAACATTACAAAAATGAACATTTTTTTTTATCAATTCAGATACCTTCATGAGTGCAGAGGACCAGTGATGAAGAATGTAACCTGCCTTCTGAGAGAAAAAATTGATGGCCCAGTATGCAGAATGAGACATCTATTTTTGGATATGGTCAATATGGAAATTTATTTTTCTTGATTATGCTTATGTGTTAACAAGGATTTTGTTTATCTTTCTTCACTGAGTGGGAGGAAATAAATATTTGATAAAATAAGATAGACATAGAAAAAAGGTGTCTTTCAGGCATTTATTAAAAAGAATTTCAAAGTGAGTCAGAGTATTTGACCTGGAAATCTTCAAGCCAGAAAAGCATAATGTAAGTAAATTAATGAGAAAAGATTAAGTAATGGAATCAAGACTCCTGTGTTTTTATGTCAATTAAGCATTTATTTCAATGTATTTTTAAAACTCTTTGGCTTAGGGCCATCAAAGGTAAAAAATATAGAGGTAAAAAGATGAAAGTGATACCTCTTGGGAGGGAGTAAAAGAAGTTTTGGTATCAACCTGGAAGAACATTTCATTGACATATGTTTAGTTCTGTGATGTTTAACATTTTTATTAGTATGACTTAGACTTCATCAGCTAGTTTATTGTTAAAAACAAAAAGGAAGCTAGTTTCAGACTATCCTGTTTTTGTAGGATATAGAATAGAGGATATAGAGACCAAAATTTCTGTATTGGGTCCCTGTTGTGCTAAGGAAATGAGTCAATGACATTTCATCCATTTCCTTTGTCCCCATATTCTCTGAAGACTTAACTATTTAGTATCTCCATACAACCTTTGTATCTTAATCAGCTTCTCTGATCTCAATGCTACTTCTGTGTTCCAGGTTCCCAGGATGCTACTTAGCATCTTTGAGCAACACAGAATGCTTTGTTAAAAATACACATATTTTATTTTCCCAACTCTTCTCTGATATTTCTTCTTCTCCCATGGCCTATATAATCTCTCCTTTCCCTAATGCATATTGCAAAAATCATCCTTAGATTTTGCCAGTGGCCTTTTCTCATTAATAAAGATACTTTTTGGCAAGGAGAGCTCCTCATTGTGATTTTTTTTACAACTTTTGTGCCTCATCTTTGCTCTTCCAAACCTCATGGACCAACCCCATCAATTATATTAAATTATATTAAATCATATATTAAATCATCTAATCAACAAATATGTAAGATATATATATATATATATATATATATATATATATAATTTATACATATATATGCCAAACAGAGAACTAGGTGGTGATGTAAAGGCAAAGAATATAAATAAGACAACCTCTACCTTTCAGGAGTGTACATTCTACTGGGGGTAGAGAACTAAAGATAAGTATAAATGGGATATATACAAAATAAATAGAGATTTCTGTACTGGGATAGTAACAACAGGAAGAATAAGGAAAGATCACTTGAAGGAGGTAGCATCAGTATCATACTGATAAAAATGTTAAACATCACAGAACTAAACATAAGTCAATGAAATGTTCTTCCAGGTTGATATCAAAACTTCTTTACTTCTCCAAAGATATAATATCACTTTGTTCTTTTTGTCTCTCTCTATTTCTTTTTTGTTTTTTAACCTTTCTTTATATTGGAAAAATTGGTTATATTGATTGGAGCATAGAGATTGTGTGTGTGTGTGCGTAAATGCATAACCAATCTAGAAAGAGAAGCCCCCAGAGAGTAAAGATGAATAGCCAGATGAATTTGTGTTATTTCTGAGCAGCCAGAAAACTTTTTGCTCATGGGAAGAATTCAGTGGATCTCATACTACATATTAAATTTGCAGATGTGGGAAGAATGGACTGAGTCTTGATGCTTGGAGAGCTGTTAAAAGAGAATTGTCATTGTCCAGGTAAGAGATGATGTTGAAATGAAATAGGATGGCTATGGGGTGAATAGAGGAAGAAATAGAGTTAAGGATTACTGCCATGTAAGATTGGGGAAGGGGGAGGTGACATTTACTTTCTACTCTTTCCTGTTATGTTCCTCTTCTCCACTGATATGAGTTATTTGAACAGCTCATTTCCAGTGGGAAAGAACATTGCCAGCTCAGCATTCCCAAAATGACTATTCCTTCAAGAAGAAATTTAATTCACTGGATCAGGTTATGAAGGAATGAAGGAAATAAACATTTATCAATCATCTAATATGTGGCAGGCCCTATACTAAGCATCCTACAAATATTTCATTTGATCTTTACAATGACTGTGGGAGAGAGTAGGTAGTATTATCTTTATTTTACAGATAGAGGTAAATAGATATGAAGTGACTTGGCCAGGATTATATTGCTATAAACTGTTTGACTCCATATTTGAATACAAATCTCCTGATTTCAAGCTCAGTACTCTATCCATGATACCCCCTAGCTTCCTCTGTCAGTCTGAGTAGAACCATGTAGGATGGGAAGATAGTTAAGGATTAGCTGGAATGTTGAACTGATGGCTTGATGGCAACTCTGAGTAAATTTTCATTGTCAGTGGAGATTATGGGATACTATAAGTGCTGAATTGGTTTATGAGTTTCTGGGAAGCTTTTGTATCTTTTTCATTTTTCTGTGAAGCAAAATAAAGGCTACCTGTTCCTAAAAATTATTAATTCTGAGTGTTTTAATGAGTTAAAATGAGTGTTTAATGCTGGTTATAACTAGCATTTATAATAATGGCTAACATTTATATAATGCTTTCAGGTTGTTTTCTGTTGCATTTCTGTCATATATGGTCCTTCCTGAACCCATTTCATTTCTTCTAAATCTTTACTTCTCCAGTGAATTAATTTTCAGGCAATTGATTTATATGACTTGTACATGATCACTTGATTAAGAAGTGTCTGAGATTGGATTTAAACTCACATCTTCCTGAATATAAGCCCAATGCTCAATCCACTGAGTCATCTGCTACTACTTTAAAGTTAATAGCACCCTTTAAAAACATATCGTTTTATCCTCACCATCAACCTGGAAGATAAATGCTATTATCTCCACTTTACAAATGAGAAAACTAAGGCATTTGGTGGTGATATGACTTATCCAAGTTTACACAGCTAGGAAGTGTCTGAAGTTGATTTTGGACTCAAGATTTCCCAACTCCAAGTTTTGCTCTGCATCATATTTTTCCTGTTCAGAGCTTTCTTTATATGTAATTTTTGAATATTATGTTTTCCATTAAGATTGTAAGCTCCTTGAGGGCAGGGACTATCTTTTGTCAGTATGTATTGTATTTGTATGTATTCAGACTTAATAAAGTACCCAACATACAGTAGGCTCTTAGTAAATGTTTATTAATTGATTAAGCAGAACTCTTTGAATCTCATTTCCCATACTGAGTTCAGATAAGGAACAGGATAGGATCAAACAAAGCCTAGTTACTAGAAAGTTGATAGCATCCCTAGGGAACAGGAATATCTTTTTTTTTTTTTTTTTTTTTTTGTCTATGTCATTGGTTTTCTTTTTTTTTCTTTTCTTTTTTTTTTTTTTTTTTATTTAATAGCCTTTTATTTACAGGATTTATACATGGGTAACTTTACAGCATTAACAATTGCCAAACCTCTTGTTCCAATTTTTCACCTCTTACCCCCCCCCACCCCCTCCCCTAGATGGCAGGATGACCAGTAGATGTTAAATATATTAAAATATAACTTAGATACACAATAAGTATACATGACCAAAACATTATTTTGCTGTACAAAAAGAATCAGACTCTGAATTATTGTACAATTAGCTTGTGAAGGAAATCAAAAATGCATGTGTGCATAAATATAGGGATTGGGAATTTAATGTAATGGTTTTAGTCATCTCCCAGAGTTATTTTTCTGGGCATAGCTAGCTCAGTTCATTACTGCTCCATTAGAAATGATTTGGTTGATCTCGTTGCTGAGGATGGCCTGATCCATCAGAACTGGTCATCATCTAGTATTGTTGTTGAAGTATATAATGATCTCCTGGTCCTGCTCATTTCACTCAGCATCAGTTCGTGTAAGTCTCTCCAGGCCTTTCTGAAATCATCCTGTTGGTCATTTCTTACAGAACAGTAATATTCCATAATTTTCATATACCACAATTTATTCAGCCATTCTCCAACTGATGGACATCCATTCAGTTTCCAGTTTCTAGCCACTACAAAAAGGGCTGCCACAAACATTCGTGCACATACAGGTCCCTTTCCCTTCTTGATAATCTCTTTGGGATATAATCCCAGTAGTAACACTGCTGGATCAAAGGGTATGCACAGTTTGATAACTTTTTGAGCATAGTTCCAAACTACTCTCCAAAATGGTTGGACTCGTTCACAACTCCACCAACAATGCATCAATGTCCCAGTTTTCCCGCATCCCCTCCAACAATCATCATTATTTTTTCCTGTCATCTTAGCCAATCTGACAGGTGTGTAGTGGTATCTTAGAGTTGTCTTAATTTGCATTTCTCTGATTAATAATGACTTGGAGCATCTTTTCATATGACTAGAAATAGTTTCAATTTCTTCATCTGAGAATTGTCTGGAACAGGAATATCTTGAGACTCTTGATCTTGAGTGTGATCTGTAAGAATTCTTGGAATATCAGCTTTGTTCAATGAACAAGTGCTTTCTCCATTCATCCTATTTGCTGCATTTTGGGGAGGTAGCAGTCAGTGTAGTCTTGAGGATTAGTGGAGTCCAGTATCTTTTGATGCTTCTTTACTCTTTCCAAAATGAAATGTGTCATTTTCTTCAAATTTGAAAATTCTTTTATGCTTTCTAGAGAGGCATATTCTGAATGCTGGTAAAAAAAAGTTGTAGAGCTACACCTCCCAAAATCCAAACACATGAATTTACTTTCATAAAGAGACAATTTTAAATCTATTCTACTTTTAAAATTTAATTAAATTTTTATTAGTAGAAAATGTTTTTATTCTCATTTTCCCCAAACATTGGGGAAAAAAGAAAAACAAAGCCCTTGCTATATTTATACATAGTTAAGTAAAATAAATTCCCACTTTGGCAATAGTGGTAAATTAGAGACATCAGAGTGTTATGCTAGAGAAAGAGGCAAGACAGAGATTAGGTTTTTAATATTTTAATAGTGGCGAATTTGGGCTAGCAAAAATTAGCCAGCTGAATAAGACTCTTGTCTCAAAGCATCCAGGAGCGAGCAAGTAATTCCAGAGAATTTTATAGGGCTCTAGCTATCAGGGAAACAAAGGCAAGGTGGGGGGCAGACCACTGGGTAATTTATAATTTCAGGAAAGGATCACAACTTAGTCCTGACAGATTGGGGATCAAGATAAAGAGGTTGAGGGCAAGAGTCAGCAAGTCTGAGGCAAAAGATACCTGGGCATTTAAGATAAACCATATGGAGTTTTATGACTCACTGGAATGTGAGAATGACCAGAACTTAATGGGGTAAGAAAGGGGGGGCAGCCATCATATTTTATTCAGGGTATAACATAATAATTCAGGGAAACTGAAGCAGGAAAACTGAGATATAACAATTCAGGGAAACTGAGGTATTACATTTCACACTCTCAAGTGGGTATTCAAATCATTGAATCATCTTCCCCCAGATACCTGGAGGGTCTTAGGACCATGATTTTAACCGACTTTACTTGGGAGCAGACAAGGCGAACAAGATGAGAAGAGATGCAAGGACCTATAGTGAGGGCAAGGAGAAGGAGGGCCTCATAAGGGATGTAATAAAGGTGGTTATTCATGGTGAGGAATTAAACAGAGACTGGTACCAATTTGTTCCCTGACCCTGCTCCAGTTGTCTACACGCAAGATTCTTATGGAGAAGAGCCAGACTTTCCCTGATTATCACAGAGTTGTTAGCATAAAAGCAGGATTCCTCATTTAGGATGGCACAGAGGCCTCCCGTTGTAAGCAGGTCAGGTCCTCTGCAGTCTGGAGCACCATCTCAGCCAAGGAATCCAGTTTGAAATGGACGATTAATATGAGTTAGGTTTGCAGTCATTTGTGCACTTAACTCAGCTTCTGCTTGTAAAAGGAGCAGCAGTGCTCAAGCAGTTGTGCTGGCCCTTCTAGGAAGAGCACTGCACTGCTTTCCAAGGAATTTCAGAGGGAAAGGCGGGGCCTGGAATTGCTCCACCTGTCCCTGTCCAGAAGAACAGACAGGCACTGCTACTAGGATACAGAAAGGATATGGATTACTGAGCAGAGTGTGGGAGTATGCACACTTTAGTCAGACCATCAAGGCAGGCAAACCACAAACTTTCAGATACCTGATATCAAATTGCAACATTTGGCTGCATCCTGTGAGGATGCTGAAATACTTATTAAGGAACTGAGGTTACACTGGAGGAATGGATCATAAAGACTCATGGAAGCAGTCACAAGACAGGTGCCTATACCTTGGAGATTTCCAAGGGTGATTTCTGGTTGTTTCCAAGAACAGGTAATCAGAAAATTGTCCCAGAAACTGAATCTGCCAGGGCAATTACAACAAGATGAGGGATTCAAAGTCAAAGCAGAACTAGCAATCACAGCGCAGCTGTGGTTACAAATAAACGAAGCAAGAAATAAACATGAAAATAAGGACTGCTGAAAGGGCTTTTGAACTGGTGGGTTAGGAGGGGCAGTAGTACCTGGGGCAAAGTGAATAGGAATTAATGGCACTAGGGGTAGTATGGGCTGAGCAGGGATAGGCAGGAGTGAGGTTGTGGGAAGCATTACTATGTGACTAGAGAGATCGCTGTTATCTGCTACCTGAAGTTTTAACTTTTGTCAAATACACTTCTCACCTCTCTCTCAGCTGCTGTCCCTTCAATCTAATCCATAGGTGAGTTGTTTGATGAAGGCATTGTCCCCATTTTTTCAAGCGCTTTTGGGGAAAGCCATCGGCTTTCCTGGTCCCTTATCTCTTATCTTCTTTTGTTTTATTGAAAGAATCATCCAAAGGGGACTTCAATTGTTAATTGAATATGTCTCACTTATAAGTCCTGAAAGTGTATGTACATGGGTTTTCTACCCTGGAACTTGTCCAAAGATCCCTTCAAATAATTACATATTCTGAAGGGAACATTGTGTTCAATTAGATAATGTAGATACTTAGTATAAATATTCTTTACAGCAACAGTTACCCAAATTTAACCCAATACTTTTCACCCTAAAAACTAAATACATTGTAATAGGAGACGCAGTCAGAATTCGGCATTCATTCGTCAACCACTTTCAGTTCTCCTCAAATAAATGAGGCTCAATGTCCATTGTGGGCTGTGAAGACCATGTATTTTAAAATCAGCCGGAGTCAGGAATTCAGGTTAGGGGAAAATCGTCAGTCTTTATTCTCAGTGAAGAAAGATCGGAGGTGGAAGAGAATGGGCAATAGCAATGTGTGTAGCTGAATCAAGAAGCTAGCTAGACCAGCAGCCACACGACCAGCAGCTAGGAGCATAGAACCCAGGCCCAATCTCTCCCAGCTTCTCTTCCTGTCTCTCTGCCTTCACCCACCAAAATCGTCATTTCCTATACAACACATCAGGACTTGCACAGAGAGTGGGCGGGGGCCATTTTTTATCCAATCATGTATATTAATAGAGTATAGTCCAATTACTATTTAGCCTCACATGCTTGGGACCTCAGTGCATCAACTCAAGCCTCAGCCCATTACAGTGGGCAGAGCAATGGTCTCATTCTCTGCAACTGCTTCCTGCTGAGAAGGGATCTCGGTGAGGAAAGTGCAAGAGGTCAGCCACCAGGAGCCTGACCGAAGATGGAATTGACTCTGGCTGAGTTTGTCCCAGCTTATATACTCTATACTGAATATAAACCAATCATTGTATCACTCGGAAACCATTATTTGTTGTAAGATTAAATCAATCATATAGACCTTAGAGAACTATTAATCACCATGCTAAACCAGATAACCATTGTCTCATCAATTCCATTGACTCAACACCTTGTAAGAATCCTTTTTTAAGTACAGAGTTCTGGACCATAACAACCAGCCAGTGTATTTTCTTTTTCCAAATAAATGGCAAGTTCCTTCTATTAAAAGACTTGCCTCTTTTTTCTCCAACATAACTCTTCCCTTCTGCTACATACTTTCCCCCTTTCTGTAACAATCTATCAAATTAATAAACTTTAACATCAATTTTTTAGGTTACAATATTATGATAACCCTTACTTAATAGCCAAATAAACATAACATAAACTATCACAAAGTGGATAGGAATCTCATATAATTTATAGCCATTTCAAATTATAACATATACACCAACTAAAATTATCTAAACAAAATCAAGTTTCTATGTGATATTCTAACCAGATGTTTCAATGTCAATTGTTTCTTCAAATCAATCCTTATCCCATATATACAAAGTTATATCTTTTCTCCTTTCCTTTTTTTCCCTTTTCCTTCAAAACTCTTAAGATTCATAATATAGTTAACAACTAAATAATTTCATAAAGCTTATACACAGGTTCAAAAGAGCTGACAAAATTTATTTTTTTTATAACTTTTTATTGACAGAACATATGCATGGGTAATTTTTTTTACAACATTAACCCTTGCACTCACTTCTGTTCTGACTTTCCCCTTCTCTCCCTCCACCCCTTCCCCTAGATGGCAGGCAGTCTTATACATGTTAAATATGTTATAGTATATCCTAGATACAATATATGTTGCAGAACCATACAGTTCTCTTGTTGCACAAGAAGAATTGGATTCAGAAGATAAAAATAACCTGAGAAGAAAAACAAAAATGCAAGTAGTCCACATTCATTTCCCAGTGTTCCTTCTCTGGTGTAGCTGATTCTGTCCATTATTGATCAAGTGGAACTGAATTAGATCTTAGCTTTGTTGAAGATATCCACTTCCATCAGAATACATCCTTATACAGTATTGTTGAAGTGTATAATGATCTCCTGGTTCTGCTCATTTCACTCAGCATCAGTTTATGTAAGTCTTTCCAAGCCTCTCTGTATTGATCCTGCTGGTCATTTCTTAGTGAACAATAATATTCCATAACATTCATATACCACAATTTACCCAACCATTCTCCAAGTGATGGGCATCCATTCATTTTTCCAGTTTCTAGCCACTACTAAAAGGGCTGCCACAAACATTTTGGCAATACAGATCCCTTTCCCTTCTTTAGTATTTCTTTGGGATATAAGCCCAGTAGTAACACTGCTGGATCAAAGGGTATGCACAGTTTGGGGCATAACTTTTGGGGTATAATTCCTAATTGTTCTCCAGAATGGTTGGATTCATTCACAACTCTACCAACAGTGCATCAGTTTCCCAGTTTTCCCTCATCCCCTCCATCATTCATCATTATTTTTTCTTGTCATTTTAGTCAATCTGACAGATGTGTAGTGGTATCTCAGAGTTGTTTTAATTTGCATTTCTCTGATCAATAGTGATTTGGAACACTCTTTCATATGAGTGGAAATAGTTTCAATTTCATCATCTGAAAATTGTCTGTTCATATCCTTTGACCATTTATCAATTGGAGAATGGCTTGATTTCTTATAAATTAGTCAATTCTCTATATATTTTAGAAATGAGGCCTTTGTCAGAACCTTTAACTGTAAAAATGTTTTCCCAGTTTGTTGCTTCCCTTCTAATCTTGTTTGTATTAGTTTTGTTTGTACAAAGGCTTTTTAATTTGATGTAATCAAAATTTTCTGTTTTGTGATCAATAATGATCTCTAGTTCATCTTTGGTCACAAATTCCTTCCTCCTCCACAAGTCTAAGAGGTAAACTATCCTATGTTCCTCTAATTTATTCATAATCTCGTTCTTTATGCCCAAATCATGGACCCATTTTGATCTTATCTTGGTGTACAGTGTTAAGTGTAGATCCATGTCTAATTTCTGCCATACTAATTTCCAGTTTTCCCAGCAGTTTTTGTCAAATAATGAATTCTTATCCCAAAAGTTGGGATCTTTGGGTTTGTCAAACATTAGATTGCTAAAATTATTGACTATTTTGTCCTATGAACCTAACATATTCCACTGATCAACTAATCTATTTCTTAGCCAATACCAAATGATTTTGGTGACTGCTGCTTTATAATATAGTTTTAGATCAAAATTTAAAAACCTAAATTTGATTTTTTTCATTAATTCCTTGAAATTTCAACCTTTTGTTCTTCCATTAATTTTGTTGTTATTTTCTCGGTCATTTAAATAATTTCTTAGGGTCTGATTGGAAGCACTAAATAAATAGATTAGTTTAGGGGTATTTATTTTTATTATATACCTTCAATATCCAAGAGCATTAATATTTTTCCAATTATTTAAATCTGACTTTTGTGTGGAAAGTGTTTGTAATTTGCTCATAAATTCCTGTCTTTTCTTTGGAGAGGATTAAATATTTTATGCTATTAAGTTATTTTAATAATTTCTCGTATCTTTTTGGATTTTGTTGGTGATGTATAAAAATGCTGAGGATTTATGTGGATTTATCTTGTATTCTGCAACTTTGCTAAAGTTATGAATTGTTTCTAATAGCTTTTTAGTAGAATCTCTGGAGTTCTCTAAGTATACCATCATATCATCTACAAAGAGTGATAATTTGGTTTCCTCATTACCTACTCTAATTCCTTTAACCACTTTTTTTACTCATAGCATTTCTAATACAATATTAAATAAATAATGGTGATAGTGGGCAACCTTGTTTCACTCCTGATCTTATTGGGAAAGGTTCCAGTTTATCTCCATTACATATGATGCTTAATGATGGTTTTAAATATGTTCTCCTGACTATTTTAAGGAAAAGTCCATTTATTCCTATCCTCTCAAGTGTTTTTATTAGGAATGGATGTTGGATTTTATCAAATGCTTTTTCTGCATCTATTGAGATGATCATATGTTTTTTTGTTAATTTGATTATTGATAGAATCAATTATGCTAATAGTTTTCCTAATATTGAACCAGCCCTGCAGTCCTGGTATAAATCCTATTTGGTCATAGTGTGTTATCCTGGGGATGATTTTCTGTAATCTTTTTGCTAATATTTTATTTAAGATTTTAGCATCAATTTTCACTGGGGAGATTGAACTATAATTTTCTTCCTCTGTTTTCAACCTACCTGGTTTAGGTATCAGTACCATGTCTGTGTCATAAAAGGAATTTGGTAGGACTCTTTAAAACCCTATTTTTTCCAGTAGTTTTTATAGCATTGGAGTTAATTGTTCTTTAAATGTTTGGTAGAATTCACATGTAAATCCATCTGGTCCTGGGGATTTTTTCTTGGGGAATTGATTAGTAGTTTGTTCTATTTCTTTTTCTAAGATGGGATTGTTTAACCAATTTATTTCTTCCTCTGTTAATCTGGGCAAACTATATTTCTGAAGGTATTCTTCCATTTAATTTAAGTTATTGAATTTATTGGCATGAAGTTGGGCAATGTAACTCCTAACTTTTGCTCTAATTTCCTCTTTATTAGTGGCAAGTTTTCCCTTTTCATTTTTTCAGACTAACAATTTGATTTTCCTCTCCTTTTTTAAATCAGACTTACTAAGGGTTTATCTATTTTTTTGCTTTTTTCATAGAACCAACTCTTAGTTTTATTAATTAATTAAATAGTTTTTTTTAAACTTTCAATTTCATTAATCTCTCCTTTTATTTTTAGAATTTCAAGATTAGTGTTTGACTGGGGGTTTTAAATTTGTTCCATTTCTAGCATTTTTAATTGCAAGCTCAATTCATTGATCTTCTCTTTCTCTATTTTATGCAAGTAGGCCTGTAGAGATATAAAATTTCCCCTTAGTACCGCTTTGGCTGCATCCCACACATTTTGATATGATGTCTCATTATTGTCATTTTCTTGGGTGAAGTTATTAATTATGTCTATGATTTACTGTTTCACCCAATCATTCTTTAGTATGAGATTATTTACTTTCCAATTATTTTTTGGTCTATTTTCCCCTGGCTTTTTATTGAATATAATTTTCATTGCATCATGGTCTGAAAAGGGCACATTTACTATTTCTGCCTTACTTCTTTTGAGTTTGAGGTTTTTATGTCCTAATATGTGGTCAATTTTTGTACAGATTCTATATACTGCTGAGAAGAAAGTATACTCCTTTCTGTCATCATTCATTTTTTTTCAAAGAGCTACCATACCTAATTTTTCTAATATTCTATTTGCCTCTTTAATTTCTTTCTTATTTGTTTTGTGGTTTGATTTATCTAATTCTGAGAGTGCAAGGTTGAGATCTCCCACTATTGTAGTTTTGCTGTCTATTTCTTCATGCAGCTCTCTTTATTTCTCTTTTAAACATTTAGATGCTACACCACTTAGTGCATATATGTTTAATATTGATATTGCTTTATTATCTATGCTACTCCTTAGGAAGATATAGTGCCCTTCCTTATCTCTTTTAATTAGATCAATTTTTGCTTTTGCTTGATCTGAGATCAGGATGGCTACCCCTGCTTTTTTGACTTCACCTGAAGCATGGTAGATTCTGCTCCAACCTTTAAACTTTATTCTGTATGTATCACCCTGCTTCAGGTGTGTTTCCTGTAAGCAACATATTGTAGGATTCTGGATTTTAATCCAGTCTGCTAACCACTTCCTCTTTATGGGGAAGTTTACCCCATGCACATTTATGGTTAAAATTACCAATTCTGTATTCCTTGCCATCTTGTTAACCCCTGCTTATGCTTTTTTCCTTTTCTTTCCCCCCTTCTCCCTCTCCCTGTATTAAACTTGCTTCTCACAGCCCTCCCTTTTTAATATCCATCCCCCACTTTAAAGTTCCTCCCCCTATCTTATCCTTTTTTCCTCACAATTTCTGTATTTCCTTCCACTTAGCTTACTCCTTCCCTTTTCACTTTTCCCCTCCCACTTTTCAATGAGGTGGAAGAAGTTTCACCATAAATCGAATTATGTCTAATATTTTTCTCTTTAAGCCAATTCTGTTGAGAGTAAGATACACACTATGTTCACCCCCCTCCATTCTTTCTCTCAGATGTAAGAGGTTTCCTTTGCCTCTTCATGAGATAGCACACTTTACCCCTTTTCCAGTGCAATTTCCTTTACACCTCTAGTTTCTAGAACAAGGTATACATGTATTCTTTATATATCTTCATAGCAGAAATATAGTTCCCAAGATTTCTTTTTACCTTTTTAGGTTTCTCTTGAGTTCTATATTTGTAGATCAAACTTTTTCTTTAGTTCTGTTTTTTTCATCAGAAATAGATGAAATTCACTTATTTTGTTGAAAGACCACCTTCTTCCCTGGAAAAAATGCTCATTTTGGCTGGGTAAGTTATTTTTGGCTGCATTGCAAATTCCTTAGCTTTTCAGAATATAATATTCCAGGTCCTTTGATACTTTAATGTGGACATTGCTAGATCATGAGTAATCCTTATTGTGGTTCCTCTATATTTGAATTGATTTTTTCTAGCAGCTTGTAATATTTTTCCTTGATTTGATAGTTCTGGAATTTAGCCACTATATTTCTTGGAGTTTTGATTTTAGAGTTCCTTTCAGTAGGTGATTGATGAATTCTTTTAATGTCTATTTTACCCTCTGTTTCTATAACTTCTGGGCAGTTCTCTTTGATAATTTCCTGGAAAATAGTATCCAGGCTCTTTTTTTCATAATATTTTCCAGGGAGTCCAATAATTCTCAGATTGTCTCTTCTAGATTTCTTTTCCAGGTCTGTTGTTTTCCCAAGAAGGTATTTGACATTTTTTCCCATTGTTTCATTTTTTTTGGGGGGGGGTTGCTTAACTGATTTTTGGTATCTCCTCAAGTCATTCAATTTCATTTGTTAAATTCTGATTTTCAGTGAATTATTTTCTTCACTCACTTTTTTATATCTTCTTCTAATTGTCCAATTATATTTTTAAGTGAGTTGTTTTGTTCTATGGATTTTTTTTCTGTTTTGCCAATTTTATTTTTTAGAGAGCTATTTTCTTTTTCCAATTCACCAATTTTGTTTTTCAAGGATTTGATTTCTTTATCCACTCTATCTTTAAATGACTGGGATGACTTATCCAGACTCTCTTGCCCAGCTTCCCTTTGCTTTTCCCATTTTTCTTCTAGCTCTCTTGTGAGAGCCTTTATAATTTCTTCTATGAGAGTCTTGTGTGTTGAGGACCAAATCATGTCCCCCTTTGGGGATTCATCTGGAGACAGTCTGTTTTTAGTGTCCTCAGGGTTTAAAGTCTGCTCTCTATCTGTATAGAAGCTATCAATAGTTAGAGTCCGTTTTAATTTTTTGCTCAATTTGTCAAAGAAGAATCAAAGAAAACAAAGTAGCAAAAAAACAAATGCAGTATACATTTTGGGGGACAAAGAGGGGCCTGGATGGTATTACTGATCTTCCTTTACAGACTGCGGGGCGGGGGGTCAGCAGTGAGGTATTAGCAGGACAGCAATGGCTGTGCTGCATTTGTGTTCTGAGACTCTGAGAGCATGCTGAGACACTCCAAGTGGGTGTGGCCAGGTCCCTAGAGAACCTAGTTTTTCAGGGTTATAGTCTTTACCTCCTGTGTTTACACCTCCTCTGCTGATTTACTGGCTTGCTGCCAGGGCAAAGTAGCCACATTGTGGTAAAGATCTCCCCGCAGAAACGGCTGAGATCACACCCCACCCCCCTCAGTTAGCTCTGTACTCTCACTGTCTACTGTGCTGCCACTGCCTGCCTTCAGTCTGAGCCTGATCTGACCATCCCCACCTGCGAGCAAAAACAGACTTTTTCTGCCAAATTTCAAGGATATCTTCTGTTGGTAATTATTTGTGTGTTTTTTTCAGTCAAGCATTAATTCTGAGGCCTTGTCATGAAATAAATTCTGAGAGCAAAGACAGAGATTAAGTAGATGTGTGTGTCCTCTCTGCCATCTTGGCCAGAAGTCCCCCTATGCATATCCTTTGACCCAGCAGTGTTTCTACTGGGTTTATATCCCAAAGAAATCTTAAAGGAGGGAAAGAGACCTGTATGTACAAGAACGTTGTGGCAGCCCTGTTTATAGTGGCAAGAAACTGGAAACTGAGTGGATGCCCATCAATTGGAGAATGGCTGAATAAATTGTGGTATATGAATGTTATAGAATGTTATTGTTCTGCAAGAAATGACCAAGAAGATGATTTCAAGAGACCTGGAGAGACTTACATGAACTGATGCCAAGTGAAATGAGTATAACCAGGAGATTATACATGACAACAAGACTATACAATGATCAAATCCGATGAACGTAGCTCTCTTCAACAATGAGATGATTCAAACCATTTCCAATTGTTCAGTGATAAAGAGAGCCATATACACCCAGAGAGAGGACTGTGGGAACTAAGTGTGGACCACAACATAGCATTTTCACTTTCTGTTGTTGTTTGCTTGCATTTTGTTTTCTTTCTCAAGTTTTTTTTTTTCCTTCTTGATCCAATTTTTCTTATACAGCAAGATAACTGTATAAATATGCATACGTACATGTATTTTAACATGTTTAACATATATTGGACTACCTGCCATCAAGTGGATGTGTTACAGGAAAGGAGGGGAAAATTTGGAAGAGAAGGTTTAGGAAGGGTTAATGTTGAAAAATTACCCATGCATATGTTTTGTAAATAAAAAGCTTTAATAAAAAAAGTGAGATTTTTTTTTCATATGACTAAAAATGCCTTTACTTTCTTCATCTGAAAATTGTCTGTTCATATTCTTTGACCGTTTATCAAATGGAGAATGGCTTATATTATTATAAATTTGGGTTTCTATATATTTTAGAAATGAGACCTTTATCAAAAGTAATGGCTATAAAAATATTACCAACTTTTTGCTTCCCTTTTAATTTTGACTGTATTGACTTTGAACAAAGACTTTTAAATTTAATACAATCAGAATGATCTATTTTTCATTTTACAATGTTCCCTGGTTCTTACTTGCCCATCAATTCCTTTCTGGTCCACAGATATTACAATTAGTTTTTAATTTGCTCCACTAATTTAGTCATAGTATCACCCCTTATGTTTAAATCATGAATTCATTTGTAGCTTACCTTAGTCTAGGGTGTTGCCTTAAAATGTAGGCCCCCAAATGCTTTATTTTGCCTACTGCTGTTTTAAATGGAAATTTTCTTTTGATTCTGGATATTTTTAAAGTAACAAATATAAATGTTTTTAACATTTGTGTATATTTATTGTGTAGGTTTATTGTATATCCTGAAAATTGCTAAATTTATTAATTATTTAGTAATTATTAGGCTGATTATCTAAAATTCTGTAAATATACCATCATATCACCTGGAAAAAGGGATAGTTTTGTTTCCCCTTTGCCCATTTTAATTTCTTCAACTTCTTTCTTTTCTTAATGCCAAAATTAAAATTTCTAGTACAATGCTGAATAATGGCGGTGATAATGGGAAACCTTGTTTTATCCTTAATCTTATTGGAAATGTTTTTAGTGTCTTCCCATTACATATAATGCCTGCTGATTGAATTAGATAGACACTATTTGTCATTTAAGGAAAACTCCATTTCTTCCTATGCTCTCTAGAATTTTTATTAGGAATAGATGTATTTTGTCAAATGCTTTTTTCTACATCTGTTGAGATAACCATATGATTTGTGTTAATTTTTTTTATTGATATGGTCAATTATGCTGATAGTTTTCTTGATATTGAACTAGCCCTGAATTTCTGGTATAAAGCATGATGATAAGTTGCTTTAACCTCTTTGTTAACATTTTGATCTTTGCATCCATTTTCATTAGGGAAACTAGTCTATAATTTTTTTCTCTGTTTTGTTCCTTCTTTATTTCAGTATCACCCCCCATATATGTGTCATAAAGGGAATTTGATAGTACTCCACCTATTTTCCAAATAATTTATATAGTATTAGAATTAATTTTTCTTTAAATGTTTAGTAGAATTCATGTGTACATCCAATTATGCTTGAAGACTTTTTCTTTTTTAATAAGGCTTTTCATTATGAAAACACAAGCTTAATTTTCAAAAGACACCCTTGCAAAACCTTGTGTTCCAAATTTTTTTCTCCCTCCCTTTCCCCAACTTTCCCACAATATGGCAACTAATCCAATATATGTTAATCAGGACAATTTGATGATTTTTTTTTTTGCTTAGAAGTTCATTGATATTTTGTTCAATTTCTTTTTTTTTTCTGAAATAGAACTATTTAAGTATTTTATTTTATCTCTTTAATCTGGGCGATCCCTGATCCTGATTATTGCTTTAATTTCCTCTTCATTAGTGGTAAGTTTATCCTTTTCATTTCATTTTGTTTCATTGTTAACTGGGTTTTCTTCTTTCTATTTTCTAATCAAATTAAGCAAAGATTTATCTATTTTTATTTTTCTATAAAACTGACTCAGTTTTGTTTATTAGTTCAATAATTTTCTTTCAATTTTATTAATCTCTCCTTTTATTTTCAGAATTTGTAATTTGATATTTATTTGAGGTTTTAATTTGTTCTTTTTATAGGTTTTATAGTTGCATGCTCAATTCATTGACACACTCTTTCTCTATTTTATTCATGAAAGCATCTAGAGATATAAAATTTCCCCTAAGACCTTCTTTGGCTGCATCCTATAAGTTTTGGCTGGTTGTCTCATTATTTTTTTAATTAAAGCTTTTTATTTACAAAGCATATACATGGATACTTTTTCCAACATTGACCCTTGCATAACTATTTGTTGCAAATTTTCCTCTTCTACCCTCCCACCCCCTTTCCTATCTGGCAGGTAGTCCAATATATGTTAAATATGTTGAAATATATGTTAGATCCATCCAATATGTGTATACATATTTATAGAGTTATCTGGTTGTGCAAGAAAAATCGGATCAAGAATGAAGAAAAAGGAAAACAGAAAAAAATGCAATCAAATGACAACTGAGAGAGTGAGAAAGCTATGTTGTGTTCCACCCTCTGTTCCCATGGTTCCCTCTGGATATAGATGGTTCTCTTCATCACTGAACAAGTGGAACTGGTTTGAATCATCTCAGTGTTGAAGAGAGCCACATCCGTCAGAATTGAACATCATATAGTAGTCTTGTTGTTGCCATGTATAATGATCTCTTGGTTCTGCTCATTTCACTTTGCATCAGTTCATGTAGGTCTCTCCAAGCCTTTCTGTAGAGGGCAGAACTTTGGAGAAGTATACTTGAAACAAGGTGTTATCTCAGTGGGACTGATGAGATGATTGTTTTCTAGTTCACATATATACTTAGTACTTAACATGGTGATTTAATGGTTCTCTAATGTAATGGTTTACACATAATCAATATGCTGTAATGATGTAATTACAATAGGTATGTAAGGGCAAAGAAGGACTGGAAGATAGACATTCTATCTTTGATCATCCTTGTGGTGGCTCTCCTACTTCTCACACTAAGATCTGACTGGCAGACCTGCAGAATGCTGGCAGAGGAGACTGGGTCAAACTATGACAAAGACTATAAAGGGTACAATAAAGACTTTGAACTTTATTCCTGACTATTCTTGTGGTAATTATTCTGCTGAGACCAAAACTGGTCCCGAGGCCCTCCAGAAAGCTAGTCTGGACATTACACCTCTCTGAAATCATCTTGCTGGTTTTTTCTTACAAAACAATAGTATTCCATAGCATTCATATACCATAATTTATTCAGCCATTTTCCAACTAATGGACATCCACTCACTTTCCAGTTTCTTGCCACTACAAAGAGGGCTGCTACAAACAATTTTGCATATGTGGGTCCCTTTCTCTCTTTTAAGATATCTTTGAGATATGATCCCAGTAGAAACACTGCTGGATCAAAGAGTATGCACAGTTTGATAACTTTTAGAGCATAGTTTGAAACTGCTCTTCAGAATGGTTGGCTCTGTTCACAGTTCCAAAAAAATGTATCAGTGTCCCAGTTTTCCCACATCCCCTCCAACATTTGTCATTATCTTTTTCTGTCATCTTAGCCAATCTGACAGGTGTATAATGATATCTCAGAGTTGCCTTAATTTGTATTTCTCCGATGAATAGTGATTTGGAGCACCTTTCCATGTGGCTACAAATAGTTTCAATTTCTTCATTTGAAAACTGTCTGTTAATATCCTTTGACCATTTACCAATTGGAGAATGGCTGGAACTATTATAGATTTAATGTGAATTCTCTATATATTTTAGAAATGAGGTCTTTATCAGATCCTTTGGATGTAAAAATGTTTTCCCAATTTACTACTTCTAATCTTGTCTGCATTAGTTTTGTTTGTACAAAACCTTTTTAACTTAATATAATCAAAATCATCTATTTTATGATCAATAATGATCTTTAGTTATTCTTTGGTTACAAATTCCTTCCTCCTCCACAAATCTAAGAGATAAATTATCCTATGTTCTATTTTGTTTAAAGCATCATTCTTTATGTCTAGATCATTAACTCATTTCTACCTTATCTTGGTATATGGTGTTATGTGCAAGACAATGCATAGTTTCTGCCATACTAGTTTCCCATTTTCCCAGAGGTTTTTGTCAAATAGTGAATTCTTATCCCAAAAGGTGGGGCTTTTCGGTTTTTCAAATATTAGAGTATTATAATCATTGGCTATTGTGTTCTGTAAGCCTAACCTATTCCACTGATCAGCTAGTCTATGATTTTGATTACCATTGCTTTATAAGATAGTTTTAGATCTGGTACAGCTAGGGCACTTCAATTGATTTTTTTCCCATTAGTTTCCTTGAAATTCTTGACCTCTTGTTCTTCCAGATGAATTTTGTGTTATTTTTTTCTAGGTCAGGAATATGAGTTTCTTAAGAATTTGATTGGTATAGCACTAAATAAATAGATTAGTTTAGAAAGTATTGTCATCTTTATTATATTTGCTTGACCTATCCATGAGCACTTGATATTTTTCCAGTTGCTTAGATCTGACTTTATTTATGTGGAAAGTGTTTTATAGTTTTCCTCATATAGTTCCTGACTTTTCCTTGGCAGATAGATTCTCAAATATTTTTTACTATTGGCAGTTATTTTAAGTGGAATTTCTCTTTGTATCTCTTGCTGTTGGATTTTGTTAGTGATGTATAAGAAAGTTGATAATTTGTGTGGATTTATTTTGTATCCTGCGACTTTGCTAAAGTTGTGGATTATTTATTATAGCTTTTTTGTTGATTCTCTGGGGTTCTCTAAATATACCATCATATCATCTGCAAAGAGTGATAATTTGGTTTCCTCATTACCTGCTCTAATTCCTTTAATCTCTTTTTCTTCTCTTATTGCCAAGGCTAGCATTTCTAATACAATACTAAATAGCAATGGTGATAGTGGGCAATCTTGTTTCATCCCTGATCTTATTGGGAATAGTTCTAGTTTATCTCCATTACATATGATGCTTTCTGATGGTTTTAAATAGATGCTACTGGCTATTTTAAAGAAAAGTCCATTTATTCCTATACTCTCTAGTGTTTTTAATAGGAATGGATGTTGGATTTTTATCAAATGCTTTTTCTGCATTTATTGGGATAATCATATGGTTTTTATTAATTTGGTTATTGATAGAGTCGATTATGCTAATAGTTTTTTCTAATATTGAGTCAGCCCTACATTCCTGGTATAAATCCTACTTGGTCATGGTGTATTATCCTGGGGATGATTATCTGTAATCTCTTTGCTAATATTTTGCTTAGGATTTTTGCATCAATGTTTATTAGGGAGATTGGTTTATAATTTTCTTTCTCTGCTTTTGTCCTATCTGGTTTAGGTTTCAGTACCATGTCTGTGTCATAAAAGGAATTTTGTAGGAATCCTTCATTCCCTATTGTTTTTCAAATTGGAGTTAATTGTTCTTTAAATGTTTGGTAGAATTCACATGTAAATCCATCTGGATCTGGGGATTTATCCTTAGGGAGTTGATTAATAGCTTGCTCTATTTCTTTTTCTAAAATGGGACTATTTAAATAATTTATTTCCTCTTCTGTTAATCTGCATAATCTATATTTTTGTAGGTATTCCTCCATTTCACTTAGGTTGTCAAATTTTTTGGCATAAAGTTGGGCAAAGTAACTTCTGATAATTGCTCTAGTTTCCTCTTCATTGGTGGATAGTTCTCTCTTTTCATTTTTGAGACTAACAATTTGATTTTCCTCTTTCCTTTTTTAAATCAAATTAATTAAAGGTTTATCTATTTTGGTTTTTTTTTCATAAAACCAACTCTTAGTTTTATTTATTAATTCAATAATTTTTTTAGTTTCAATTTTATTGATCTCTCCTTTTATTTTTAGAATTTCATCTGGTGTTTGATTGGGGATTTTTAATTTGTGATTTTTCTAGCTTTTTTAGTTGCAAACTCAATTCATTGATACTCTTTCTCTATTTTATGCAAGCAATCCTCTAGAGATATAAAATTTCCCATTATTACCTCTTTGGTTGCATTCCACAAATTTGGTATGTTGTCTCATTATTGTCATTTGCCTGGATGAAATTATTGATTGTGTCTATGATTTGCTGTTTTACCCATCATTCTTTAGGATGAGATTATTTAGTTTCCAATTTCTTTTTGATTTATTTTCCCCTGGCGCTTTAATGAATGTAATTTTTATTGCATTGTGATCTGAAAAAATGCATTTACTATTTCTAACTTTCTGCATTTGATTCTGAGGTTTTTATGGCCTAATATATCATCAGTTTTTGTATAGGTTCCATGAACTTCCGAGAAGAAAGTATACTCCTTGCTGTCTCCATTTCAGAGCTAATTCAGAGGCTAGACTTTGTAATTATTGTGAGAGTTGTAAAGAAGGTCAGAGAGAAACATGTTTTGTCTCCACCATCTTGGTTGTGCCCCTGGAAGTCGGTTGTTTCATTATTTTAATTCTCTTGGATGAAATTATTGATTGTTTCTATGATTTTTGATGACCCACTCATTTTTTTAGAATTGGATTATTTCAATTTTCAAATTAATTTTGGTCCATTTATCTGTAGTCCTTTATTACACACAATTTTTATTGCACATGATCTGAAAAGATTGTATTTAATATTTCTGCCTTTCTGCATTTGATTGTGAGGTTTTTATGCCCTAATATATATTCAATTTTTGTGTACCTGCTATATGCCAATGAGAAAAAGGCATATTCTTTTTTATCCCAATTCAATTTTCTCCAGAGAAACATCATACCCAATTTTTCTAAAATTCTATTAATTTTCTTAACTTCTTCTTCTTTTTTTTAAAATTTTGTGATTATATTCATCTAATTCTGAAAGAGGGAGATTGAGATGCGTCACTACTATACTAGTAGAAAAACTGCTATAGTTTTTCTGTCTATTTCTTCTTGCAATTCACTTAACTTCTCCTCTAAGAATTTGGATGCTATACCACTTGATTTGTATATGTTTAGAATTGATATGACTTCATTTTCTATGGTATCCTTTGGCAAGATATTGTTTCCTTTCTTATCTCTTTTAATTAGATCTATTTTTGCTTTTGCTTGAACTGAAAAAAACAGGATAAATTCCCCCTGCTTTTTTTTTTTACTTCAACTAAAGCATAACAGATTCTTCTCTAGCCTTTTACCTTTAGCCTGTATGTATCTCCCTGCTTCAAATATGTTTCTTGTAAACAACATATAGGATTCTGTGTTTTAATTCACTTTGCTATCTGCTTATGCTTTATGGGAAAATTCATCCCATTCACACTCACAGTTAAGAATACTAACTCTGTATTTCCCACAATCCTATTTTTCCCTATTTATGCTTCTCTCTCTCCTTTCACCATTTCCTTCCTGACCACCAATATTTTGCTTATGATCTCAATATGCCCTCCTTTCTATCAGCCCCCCTTTTTCTTATAGCTTTCCCATTATATTTCTGTGCTTCCTTCTATTAGCCTCTCCTTTTCTTTTTCTTTCCCCTTTCCCCTCCTACTTCCCTATAAAGTGAGATAAATTTTTTATCCCAAATTAAGCATTTATATTATTCCCTCTTTGAGCCAAATCCAGTAAGGTTAAGGTTCAAACAATACTTATCACACCCCCTTCTTTCCCTGTATTATAAAAGGTTTTTTTTATGTCTTTTCATGTGATGTAATTTACCTCTCTCTTTTTCTTCTCCCAGTACAATCCTTTTTCTACCCCTTAAATTTTTTATATCATCACATTGAATTCAACTTATGCCCACAATCTCTATCTATGTATATCTTTTCCAACTGCTCTGACAAAAAGATACAGTTCTCAAGAGTTACAATTATCATCTTCTCATGTAGGGGACTAAATATTTATCCTTTAAAAATATAGAATGTTCCGACATACTTTTTTATGCTTCTCTTGAGTCTTGTATTTAAAGATCAAATCTTCTGTTCAGCTCTGATCTTTTCATCAGAAATGATTGAAAATCCTCTATTTTATTGAATATCCATGCTTAGTTTTGCAGAGTAGTTGACTCTTATTTGTTATACAAGCTCCTTTGCCTTTGGGAACATTATATTCCAGACCCTCTGATTCTTTAATGTGTAAGCTCCTAAGTCCTGGGTAATCCTGATTGTGGTTCCTCAATATTTGAATTGTTTTTTCTGGTTGCTTGCAATATTTTCTCCTTGATCTGATAAATCTTAAATTTAGCTACAATATTCCTTGCATTTTTCATTTTGGGATTTCTTCTAGAAGATGATGAGTGGATTCTTTCAATGACATTTTATCTTCTGGTTCTAGGCTATCAGGGCAGATTTCCTTCATGTTTTCTTGAAAGATACTAATGGATTTCTGTTTCTGATCATGGCTTTCAGGAAAATCTAATAATTCTTAAATTATCTCTCCTGGATCTATTTTCCTGGTCAATTGTTTTTCCAAAGACTACATTTGGAAACTTTTGGAAACTTTTGGAAACATTTGGAAACATTTGGAAAACTTTGTTTTCCAAAGTTCACATTTTCTTCTATTTTTTATTTTTCAAAATTTGTTGACCAGGCATTACCTTCCATTTTCCAATTCTAATTTTTAATGAATTATTGTCTTCAGTTAGCTTTTTTTTTAGCCTCCTTTTGCATTTTGCCAATTGTACTTTAGGACAGAATATCCAATGATGCTGTACTTTGGCTAAGAGCCTCCAGCTAGAGTCCTCATGCTGGGCCTCCCAGGAGGAGACCATTGCACCTGCACTCAGTCACATTTCCTCCTGCCCAATCAAAACACATCTTTCCTGAACTCCTTGCAAAATATCTTAAACTGGAAATTATTATCCTCCAAATGTTTGTGTATTATATCACTCCAAAATCTTTTTAGAGAATTGATTTATATTGATTTGAAGAAAGCTGTAGAGACCTCAGATAATGTCCTGTGTTTTCTCCACCACCTTGGCTCTGGTTACTTGTTCTATCTTGTTCTATCATATCTCCATTGCATAGGAAAATTTTTGGGGTTCTAGATGGATGCTTTTATACTTTTAAGGGACTCTGCCTAAACTCTGCAGAAATTTTAGCATAAAAGACTAATGTACTTTGTCAGAGGTTAATTTTCCATCTATTGAAGTGATCATGTGGTTTGGGATATTTGGGGTTTTAAGTAATTCAAGTATCTTGGAACCACAGTCAGGATAATACGAGATTAAGCAGTTTTTATATTAAAGTACCGGAAGCCAGGGAATATGATATTCTGAAAGGGAAAAGAACCTACTCAGGAAAATTGAGTATAATCCATCAGGAGGAAAATGGACATTAAATGAAATAGGGAACTTACATTGTCTAAAAATAACTTCAGTTTCCGAACAGTCACTAGTTTTATCCTGGCCATTACTTGGGAATAGTCAGAATTATAGAGAAAGATTGCTTCTTAGGAGTACTGGGAAAAGTGAGTGGTAACAGTCTTGGTTTTTAGAAGTTACATGACCGTGGCTTCTTGGATAAGATAGTCATGAATAGAGTGGTAATGTTATAACTAAAGTGAGCCAGAGAGGGTTTTATTTCAAGACTCCAAAATTGAGAGAGTAAGAACATGTGTATTCTTTCAGCAAATGGAAGTAATGGATCTTAGAGATTAGTTCACAAGACCAAATGACTAATTGGGCATCTAGGAGCTGCCATCTGTCTCTTGACAAAATGACTCCTGCGCATTGGAGCTCCTTTTAGTTTTGATCTCTATCTCTTGCCTACTCCAGTGGTGTCTTTTGCAGTTTCCCAAGGACTCTGGCTTCTCATTTAAAAAAATGCAGTTTCCTGGACAATTCAAAGTGTTTTTGAAGACACTTGGCACTTCTGTCTCTTATATCAGAATTGTGAATGATAGTTCTGAGTGTTTCTATGAGATAACTAAGACAGCTAAAGTAGTATTTGTCATAGCTACTGCTCCCACTCATCTCCCACCCTTATTGATCGTGAAATTCATCACAATGCAAAGGCAGAGATGAGGAGGAAGAGATCTAGAAGAGAAGTAAAGTGCCAAGAAAATCCAGAGAGAACTACTGAGTCAGAAGGAGATTATGGACAATAATATAAAACATTTTAGAGAAATTAAAAGATAAAGACTGATTAAAGGCAACAGATTTTTTTTTTTACTAAAAGACACTTTAATGTCAGTGAGAGCAGTTAGTTTTGAGGAAAGAAAATTAAATAATCTCAATTTTTTCAGTGAAATACTGAGTCCAGTTTTCTGGAAGACTGGGGATGATGTGAGAGGTATCAGTAGAAAAAAGACATCTTAGAATAGATGCTGAAGAGAGGGAGAGTGGGAGTCAGAAAAAGGATTCTGTTCTCAGTAGTAAGAATGTAAAAACAGAGATGGCATGTAGCAGGAGTAATACATGTCTCCAAAGGGCAAGGGTACAAGGAAGGTTGGCATGGAGATCTATTTAAGATGGAACAGCTTCTCTCTTGGATCAAGAGGCTGAAAGAAAGAAAATGATAAAAGAAATGGAGTGAGGATCTGGAAAAACATGGAGGTATGAAATGAAAAGTGTGGATGCAGAAGGTGTGAGCCATAAGAAAAGGAAGCAATGTGATATAGTGGGTAGAATACTGAACTCAGAGTCCCAGAAATAAAGGTCTGAATTCTGCTTAGCATGCTGTAAAGCTGTGTGGTCACAGGCAAATCACATGATGCCCAAGAAGATTAGATAATGATTTCAGATTTTGCAATTGAATTATGGTTACCTGAATTCTGACCTGTTCTGGGACTTCATGAATACAATCATAGTTCCTTGGCAGATTGGTGTATTATGTTGAATTGTAGAAGGAAGGTGATCTCGGTTGCTTGGGCCCTAAACTGTAGAAGATTCTACAAAACTAGAAATTTCTGGATCTATCAATGGACAGTGATTTAGTCACCTAGTCATTATCCTAGCCATAGAAGTCTATCATTATTGTGTTTTCCTTTAACTATCACCCTTGAAAATGGTTCATTAATCACAGATAGTTGTTGGGAGGCATCTGAATTGATGGGACAAGAATTAATATGGGAATGCTATCATTGATAAATTACGCACATACAAGTAATTACAAGACTAAGCCTTTGTTTAAGCACTGCCTTTGGGAAGAGGAGTTAAGAAATCATACATCTGAACTTTGAACTGATTATTATCAGACTGAAGAAACAGTCTAAGTGCATTAAAGGATATATAGAACCTTGCTTGATATCACAAGAATGCGGTGTACTTTGTTCAACTTTATGACGGTGAAGAAATAGGATGAACTAGCTGACCTTGATGAATAGTCTTTGGCCAATGATTGAAAGACGCATGAGGAAGTTTTGATTGGATGAGAGTCTGTCACTAGGGTCAAAGAGAAGATTGGGTTAGGGTACAAGAATACCAGTTTTGCTTTTTGCTTCTGATGGGACCTTGATCTCTCTAGCTTACACACGAGTGAAATGAACTTTCAAGTCCCCTTTCTCTCTATTTATGAATCGGTAAAAATCGGGTTTTCTAAAGAAGAAAACAGGAGAAGGAAATGGCAGATCTCTCTGGTATTTTTGCCAAGAACACCCTGCATGGAGTCACGGAGAGCCGAACTGAGCGACTGAACAACCACAAATGAGCCTATGGACATCCAGGTCTCCCAGTGTTTAGAATATGAGACCTGTAGTTATGATGTCCTGAGTTCAAATGTTGCCTCAGACATTTATGAGCTGTGTGACTCTGGGAAACAAGATGGTAACAAAGAAACATGTGTCTTTTTTTTCCTGTCTTGCATATTATGTAACTTTCTATTCTTTAAATAAATCTTTTTACTTTTGTACCTCTGGCTGACTCTTCCTTGAATTGAACAGTGATGTTTCATTGTCTGGGGACCCCCGAAGACCAGGAATAGGTAAGACCCTTTTATCCTTGTGAGGAAAAAGACCGCAACATAAAAAGAACACAACAGATAGTTGCACTGAGTATCTCCACTGGTCATGAATGGGGGAGTCAGTAGGGAACTCTGACTCCATGTGAAGTGACTTGTCCAAAGTCACCCAAGTTGTTAACATTAGAGACAGGATAGGACCCAGGTCCTCTGCTCCAAAAGTTAGATCTCTTTCCAATTACCATGCTGATTCTGAAGTCATAAATCCACAAAGTGTGCAAGCAGACACACATTTTCATATCACAGGGTTATTAGCAACACAACCATGTTTATTGTAAGACAAATTCTCAAAGAAAAGCTGTATGATACAGAATAAGATTATCCTTGAGGTTATTTGAAAAGTACAATCTAATACAAGTTTTGGAAGGATATTTTATAGGTCTTCCTCTGAAACCTGACAATGGAATTTGAAGATATGAATTATAGCATGGCTGGAGCATAGAGTTACACATGAATGTATATAAAGCAACACCTTTTATGCAATGACATACAAGGTATTCTACTAGCTTCTCTTGTCTTTGGAAATTAAGATCCTTTTTAATCAAAAGGTGAGAATGTTTCCTCCTTCAAGGAGATTCCAGCCAAAAAATGATAATTTTGAAACCAGAAGGTGGAGTTGACTGGCTAATTTTTCCTATCAAGTTTGTGTTCTTTTTTTAGCGAGGAAGAAAGCATAGCTCATAAAATTGTGGAAGGTTGGTGAACCCAACCTGCTTGGTCTTGCTGCTGATTTCATTTGAATCTTTAACTGATTTGAGGGTGAAGTTCTGTAGAATTGTTGTAAAGAACAAAAACAACTCCATTCTTGCCAGGCCCTCTCCAAGACAAGACCTTTTTCCTGAAAAGAAATAAAATTATACATAGAAATCTTCATACGACATCATAGTGTCAGCCAAAGTGAAACAGACTCATAGGACCTAGACATTTGTGGGGGGGGGGGAATAAAAGAGAAGGATGTAGATGGGCAGAAATGGTGAAATCTATTATTGTGACATATAGTTCAATCATTAACTTTCACTAGGGGACAAAAGGAATTCCCTCTTCACACCATTCTTCCCACAGTGAGCCCTTGTGGAGAAGATCATGCAATGAAGTCATAGATCCTTAAAGAAAGGGATAGGTGAGCAGTCAAGAGGCTCAGCTCATCTGTCGAGGACTGGCAGAAGAAGCCAGGGCACAGGAAGACTAGAAAACAAAGTGAGTCACATGCCATAGTGGACTGTCCTCAGAAGGAGCACTGGGAGGAAGTTCAGTGAGAGGAGGGTTAGAGAGGGAACAGGATTCTCCCATTAGAGTGAGAGGTGCAGGTGGGAAGGGTTTCTTTTTACCAATGGAAAAAGGCATGAAGTAGTCACTTTTTTTGAATTTCCCATTCTTATCCAGGAAGTGTTGGGGGTCAAACCGTTCAGGGTTGGGAAACTCTCTGCTGTCAAACAAGATTGGGAAGAGAAGCGGGAAGATTGTTGTTCCCTAAAGGGAAGAAATCCAGAGTCAATTATATCCATGAAAACTCTTGCTATGTCAATCCCAAAGACCTTCAGTGGCTCCCCACTGTCTCTAGTACAAAATTCTTGCATTGTGGTAATTGGGATATTTAGCTATTGAGAATTTGCACAGGTTCTAGTTTAGCTTTTCACATTGATATCGGCATTATTGTCCTGATCACACCTTCCTTGGGGTTCTTGCCTAAACTGGTCCAACTGCTATTTCCCATCCACAATGCTCCCTCTCTGCTCTTTGTGCCTTTATAATAGTTGTGGCCCATGCCTAGAAGGCACACCTTCCTCACTTCATCCTTTGAGAGTACCTAGTTTTCCTCACAGATTGACTTTGGGTACCACCAAGGAAAGTTTGATAAAGACATTGAGCTCTTTGTGCTTGCTCTCCTGTCAGTTGCATGATCTATGCACTTGGTATATACCTAATGGCTGTGTAACTCTGGGCAAAATAAGAGAAATGCCCGTGTCCCTGGCAATGATGAAAGAAAGTAGGAACAGAGCAGACTTTCTGCTGAGGGAGTTTCTTCAACAGAAAGTCATCCTGTCAATCAAATCACAACTTGGATGTGAAGAAGAAAATTGATCCTTTGACTGGAACTTTCTGTGCTAAATTATTCTTTCTCCAAGAGAAGTCAAGGTCCTCAATAGTCAAACAACCTTCAGTTCTTGTCTGGTGTCAGCAGAATGTGGCCCAGCAATCCTTACAAAGAGATTCTTTCTGAAGCCTTGAGGATTTGGACTGAACAATGCACTCAGGGGGTATATTAAATGTGAAAGTAGCTGGAACGCTCCCTTCTTTCTTTGAGGGAGAATAATTCTGCTGATCCAATGCTACAAAAGCTCAGTCTAATTCAAATTCACTCAATCAATAGTTTTAGTAACTCTGAAAAGCAGTTTTTGGGAATTTAGATTTAGGATTTAATCTTTATTTCATAATTTTAAAATGACCATAAGCAATTCATCTGACTTGAAATTCAGTGTGCCCATCTGCACAATGGGACAGATAATAATATTTCCCCAATCCACTTTACTGTCTAATAAGAAGAAATGAAAAAAAAAAGAAAATCATTTTGAGCAATGTTTCCATTATTTTCCTTGTACATTTGCTTTCTGTGCTGTTGCTGGTGACTGGGAAGCAGGAAGAAACAATATAACAAATACCTTTTTCTCATTCTTCATTCAGCACAGCATCTAAGTTAGCTATATGTAACAGAAGATTTCCTATGAGATCATGACAATGGGACTTGATTTTCTCATGTCTAAAATGAGATCATTGAATCAGATTATATTTGAGTGTCTTCCAACACTAAATCCCATTCCCCCATGATTACTGACCTTGGGAGATCAATCAGTCCTGGAGGCTTTCTCAGAATGCCCAACAGAGCTTGTGTGGAGTATCTGCCTGATGATAGGATCTGCAATGATTCTCAGAGGGGCTCAGGGTCCTGTTTCTCCTCAGGCTTTAGCAGCAGCAATGGGATAATTCTCTGGGGCTCAGGGGATAGGAATCAGGAAGAACTACATTTATATTCCTCTTTATACATCATCAGTGTCAATTCAGCCAAGTCATTAAGCCTTTCTAAGCCTGATTTTCCTCAGGTGAAAAATGGGGATCATAAACTATGTGTCTTTCAAGATTCCCCATACTTCAAAACCTGTTATTTTATGATTTCTACAATGCATATAATAGCTGCATCTCCCTTAGAGGACATCAGATGAAATAATATGTCAACTGCTTTGCAAATTTTACATCCTTTGTATTTAATGCTATTTAGTATTCTCAAAGAAAGAAGATTTCTTCATTTGAATTTGATAGTGCTGGAGATGACATTATCATCTTGATTTAAACCCTTTACCAGATATATATATTTCAGTTCCCGAATCAACATCTAATCTTCTGGGACAGTGACTTTCGGCATTTGAAATGCCTCATTTTTACCAATGGCCATCTATGCTAGTTGTGCCATTATCTTTGTATAATAGCGATATTATGTCTATTATAACATTATATATGTAATATATATTATAATAGAGGCTCTATCTGATTGTTATATGGTTATCTATCTATAGATATAGATAAGTGCATAGTTTTTGGGCAGGGTATATAGGGGGTTAAGTGACTTACCTAGGGCCATACAGACCCTAAGTGTTAAGTATCAGAGGCTGGATTTGAATTCAGTTTCTCCAGACTTCAGGCCAGTGTCCTATTAATTGCACCATTTAATTCCGCAATAATTCTATTTCTAATGGAATGAACAAAAGTTCATCAAGATTAGGCTTGAGAACCTCCTGTAAAGGAGAACTCATTACCTCCAGGGAAGTTATATAGCTAAATGGGCTTTGGGAGAACTTTCCTAGTTTGCAAGTCTTTCCCTAAATGAAGTTTCCATTTGTCAGTTTGTAACTTCTCTCCCTGGTACCTAGTTCTGCTCCTGCAGAACCAGCACTGGTAGAATATGTCTTTTCAGGAGAAGCGGTTTTTCAGTTGACTCTTTTTTTTTTGTCATAAGCATAACGTGCACAGTAGGAACTTTATACATATTAGTTAAAGTGAATGTAATTCTGTATGATAGAACTTCACATATTTAAATAACTAAGTCTTGCCCAAGTGTTGTATGGAACTGTCTGACCTGTTGCTGCTCTGTGTGGAAGTCATGCAAACACAAAATTAGGAAAGCAGGGCTAGCCCCTGAGCAAGGTACAGGGCTGGGAAAGTAAGCCTCGTCTGCAAGCATGGCAATTCTTGTACTTTACCTTGGACCTCAGGATGCTTCAGCATGAGCAGCAGGCCGTATCTTAGAGTGCTGCTGGTTGTCTCTGTTCCAGCAGCAAATAAATTTCCTCCAGTCATTACTAGATTCTCTAAGTCAAATTCAGAGTGGGGATTATCTTTTTCCTAGAACAGAGGCACAAATCAATGAAATAATGAGAGACAGCAGGGAAAGTCATTAGCAAACAAGAAATAAGTGAGTACATAAGTACATGTCCTAGGAACCCTCCCCTACCTTCATTACCAGTAGAAGGTCACAGACAGTGGGGGAATTCTGGGTGAGGTTTAAGGCCCTTCAGCCCAGAGTGAACCTGCTGACAATGACTGAATTTTTTTCAAGATCACACAGGAGAAAATGGAAACAGGTGAATGATGGAATATAGGAGAAGACTTAATAGCAGGTTATCTGAAATGTAAATGAAGCTCCCAAAGTGTAATTTTTTTTTTAAAGGCTGAGACAAAGTTTGGGCAGAAGTCAATTTCTACCCAACTCAACTGGCATGAAGCAGAGAAATGAGCAAATTATTTAGACCCGGATATTAAAAAAATGAATATAGAGGATATAATCAAGAATAACTATACAAACATCTCTAAGAAAACAGAAAACAATGCAGTAAGCATTATAGGAATCTCAGATATAAAGGCACAATACCATAGAGACAGCTAGACGGCACAATGGATGGAGCATTGGACGTGGAGTTAGGAAGGTCTGAGTTCGAATCTAAGTGCAAAACTTTTCTAGTTTTATGACTTTGAGCCAATTATTTCATTTTTATATGAATCCATTTTCTCATCTCTAAAATGGCAATAATAATAGCAACTACCTCCTGGGGTTGTTGTGAGGTATAAGTAAGATGATATTTGAAGTGTGATGCAAATACTATAGTTATTATTATTATTATTATTGTATTTCAAAAGAAAAAAAATCAAAAGAAGAAAAAAGGACGAATAATGAGCTAAACAACATGTCTCAAAAATTAAAAACTGAATAAACAATTTAGAACATATAATAGATAGTGTGTCTAAAATAAATTCTTTTAAGATGAAACTTACAGATTTGGTACTAGAAAATAGAGAAATTTTAACATAAAATTTAAAGATAACAATATTGGAAGAACACTGGCTCTCTACAAGCCAAAAGGAGGTAAAAGTAATAGAAAATTAAAATAGGAAATTAAGTAACTAATATTTAAATAATGGAAAATGCATAATTGCTAAAAATAATTGAGGACAAAGTATAGATAGATAGATAGATAGATAGAATTCAGAGGCTATCCAAGAGAAAGAAGCATCAAATTTAACACATTAAGAAGTTTAGTGCTCAAAAATTAGATATTCAACATTAAAGAAGTATTTTTGGGCAAAGAAAGTCCTTCACCTCTTCAGGAAAATAAATTTAAATAGGTCAGGACTACTCCTCTCTAAAAAATTAAAGAGATTAGAAAACATCAAAATTAAAGTAGATTAAGTTATAGTCATAAATAAGTTATACTTTAAATATGACCTTGATCATATATGAAATAAGATTGGCTTATATACATCAATGTTATAAAAATGAACAATTGTGAAAAAATAATCAACTCATCGATTCAAGTGCAGATGATAAAGAATGCTACCTGCCTTCAGAGAGAGACAATTGTTGGATTACTGTGCAAAATGGGACACATTTTTTGATATTTATTTTATATGGAAATTTATTCTTCTTGATTATGATTACATGATAATGAGGATTTTATCTCATCTTCACTGGGTGGGAGGAAATAAACATTTGACTTTTTAAAAGAGTGTCTTGGAGGAGAGAAAAGGTGTTTTTCAGGCATTTCCTAAAAAGAATTTCAAAGTGAGTCAGATATTTGACTTGGAAAACTTCAAACTAGACAAGCATGAAGTAAATACATTAATGAGAAAGATTAAGCAATGGAATCAATACTCATGCTTTTATGTCAATTCACTACTGAAAAAAAACCCATTGACTCTGAGCCACTGAAAGAAAGGTAAAAAATAAAGAGGCAGAAGGAACAAAGTACCATTATATCTAGGTAGGGAGTTAAAGGAGCCTTGGTATCAACCTTGGAATAAAATTTTTAGTGAACATTTTAATAAAATATATTTAATTCTGTGATGTTTAACCTGTTTATCCGTATGTCACATCACTCAGTTGACAAAATATGTAAGATATCTCCACTAAATGTGAGGCAAAGTGCTAGGTAGTAGTGACATAAAGGCAAAGGACAAAAATAAGACAGAGTTTACATCCTATTGGAGGTCTAGAACACATTTAGAGATAAGCATGTGTGGGATCTACACAAAATAAATACACAGAGATTTCTGGGTAGGACAGGAAGAGTGGGAGGAATAAAGGAAGGCTCCTAAAGGAATTAGTAGGTCAGTGTAGAAGAATATTATGGCTACTAAGTGTTGAGGAAAGAGAACGAGAGAATTCTAGGCATGGGAGCTAAACTGCATGAAGGCAAAGAGGGAAAAAATGGAATATATTTTATTGAAACCAGCAAGCAGGCCAGTTTAGCTGGAGCATAGAGGCTGTGAGGGGGGAAATGCATCACCAGTCTAGAAAGAAAGACTGCAGCCAAATAGTGAAGGGTGCTAAAAGCCAAATACATGAATTTGCATTGTATCTGAAAGCCCTAAAGCATCTTGCTCAGGGAAAGGTTTCAATGATTCTCATACTTTATGCATCTTAAATTTGCAGATTTGTGAAGAATGGACTGAAAATCTTGCTGCCTGGAGAACTGTTAAGAGGGAGTTATTTTCTGGGTGAGTGATGATGCTGAACTGAAATAGGAGGGCTGTGCTATGAAAGAGGGCAGAATAGAGTTAATGATTGCTGCCATGACTGGGAGGTTAGGGAGGGAAGGCTAGAAGACATTTACTTTCTACTCTTCCCTACTGCACTCCCCTTCCCCTATGACATGTATTATTGGACAGCTCAGATCCAGTGGGAAACAGCATTGCTTGCTCAACATTCCCCAAATGATCATTCCTTCTAGGGAAGTTTAGTCTCTTGGGTGAGTCTCCTTCTATGAAGGAATGAATGAAATAAGCATTTATCAGGCATATGCTATGGGCCATGTCCTGTACAAATATATCATTTGATCTTTACAATGACCCTGGGAAGTAGAGGGTATTATTATTTTCATTATACAGTTGAAGGAATAGAGGCAGACCAATATGAAGTGACTTAGCAGGATTATACTGCTATAAGGTCTGACTCCTTATTTGAACATAAGTCTTTCTGATTTCAGGCTCACTACTCTATCCATGTCATCCCCTAGCTACCTCTATCAATCTGAGTGGAAGTATGTACGATGGGAATATAGTTTGAAAATTAAATGGAATGTTGGACTGATATCCTGGAAAAATCTGAGTAAATTTTTATTATCAGGGGAAAGAATAGGATACTATAAGTGCTTTATTTGTTTTCTAAATTTATTTGCACATTTTTTGGAGGCTTTTGTATCTTTTTCATTTTTCTGTGGAGCAAACTGAAGATCATCCTATTGCCGGAAAATAATTAATTATGAGTGCTTTTGTGGCAGCTAGTTATAACTAGCATTCATAATATTAGTTAGCATTTATATGCTTACAGGTTTGTGATCTGTTGCTGTTCAGGTATTTCAGTCATGTCTGATCTTCCTAAATTCATTTAATCATTTGCTGGTAAAGACATTGGAGTGGTTGGTCTTTCCTTCTCCAGTGGATCCATTTTCAGGCAATCAGAGGTTAAAGGACTTACACATGATCACTCAGATTGGAAATGTCTGAGAATGGATTTGCATTTGGGTCTTTCTTAATCCAGGCCCAGTGTTCATTTCACTGAGCCATCCACTACCTGTATTTTAAAGTTAACAATATGATTTACAATCATATTATTTTATCCTCACAATCACCCTAGAAAATAAATGCTATTATCCTCAACTTAAAAATGAGGAAACTGAGGGAGTCAATGGTGATATAACTTTCCCAGGACTACATAGCTAGTGTCTGAAGTTGAATTTGATCTCATGTCATTTTTTCCTATTTAGAGCTTCCTTTGTTTTGTATTTTTTTGCATATTATCTCTCCCATTTTATTGTAAACTCCTTGTGCTCAGGGACTATCTTTTGCCTCTTTTGTGTCTTCAGCACTATCTGGCACATAGTAGGGTCTTGCTAAATAATTATTAATTGATTCTACAATATAATATCTTCTTCCAAACAGGAAAGCCTAGATCATGAGCTCATCTTCTAGCAATTCAGAACTCTTCTAATTTCCCTCACAATGTTCATGTAAGAGATCAGTAGAAAGCCAATGGACACCTTAGGAAAAATGGATGCATTGATATTTTCTAATGTCCCATCCAATGGTTTTTCGTGGAAATATATGAGTGAAGACTCTCTCATGGGAATATATATTAGCCTTAAACTATACCGCAATTATGACTTGACACTTTATAATAATAAATAGTTATAACTGAAAAGTTGCAGGTATTTGTCCCAACCTGTTTCCCACCTCCTCTTGTTAAGTAGCATTTAAGTATCTCTTTTAAAGGCAATTTATTCTTTTGATTCTGGGTTAGATTTCCACAACTAGAATGTAACCCCAGACTCCCCCAAACAATGGGGAAAAGGCCATGCTGGGGGGCTTAAGGGGGGGACTTTGGGGATTTCTGCATTCAGACTATTTAATCAGGTGTTTTGCAATTTATGCATTGTACTCCTTTTGCTGATAAATACCTTGTCAGGTACAAATGCCTTTTCCCATGAGAATGTAATAAACCAAGGCTTTTTCTTACTCAGAGAGTCTCTGATTTTTTTATGATCAATACTGTCCCATATAGTTTGAAGAGTGTGACCTGTAAGAATTTTGGAATATCAGCTTTGTTCAAGAGCAAGGTGCTTCCCCCATGCCTCCTACCTGCTGCATTTTGGAGAGGTAGCAGTCAATGAAGTCTTGAGGGTTGCTGGGATCTAGTACTGTTTGATGCTCCTTCACTCTTTCCAAAATGAAATGTCTCAGTTCTTTAACATTTTTAAAAAATATTTTATGTTTTCCAGGGAGGTACACTCTGAATCCTGGTAAAAAGTTGTAGAGCTACATCGCCCCCCCAAACCCAAGCAAACACATGTGAGTTTACTATCATAAAGAGACAACTCTGTATTTCTAATTATAAACTCTTCTATTCTATTCATTTTTATTGACAAAGAGTATCTTGTCTTCTCCACACACTGAACAAAAAAGAAAAAAAAACCCTGATACATGTATACATAGTCAAGCAAAACAAAGCCCCTCCTTGGCAATAGCCAGAAACATGCATCACATTTTATATATCAAGTCCATCATCTCTCTGTCAAAAGGAGAATAGCATGTTTCATTTTGGTTCCTCTGGAATCATGGTGAGTTTTTATATCAATTAAAGTACATTAGCCTTGCATGATATTTATCTTCCCATTGTTTTTCTCATTGTACAAATTGGTTCTACTCACTTTTTTGGCAACCATTCATAAAGTCTTCCCATGTGTACAGCTGTACCTTTCATCATTTCTCAAAACATAAAATTCTGTTATATTCACATCCCAGAATTTATTCAGTTATTCCCAATTAATGAAAAGCCCCTTAGTTTCCAGTACTTTGAAGCCCCCTAAAAAACCTCGATTCAATTTTTTTTTGCATACAACTTTCAGTTTTACACACTTCTTTTTTTGATTTTTTGGGGGCATACTGGCCAAATAATGGTATTGCTAGTTCATAAGACAGATATGATTTACTAATTTGGGAGGGACAGATCTAAATTGCTTTCCAGGTTGCCTGAACAATCCAAACACCAACAGTTTTTCAACGTGCTAATTTTCCCACAACAACATTTTTTGACATTTAGCATTATTTAAATACATTTTGAAATACTTGTGAGGAAAAATTATGACCTTCCTACTTTCTTGAGAATGCTATTTGAGACCAATTTTTTCACACAATCTTTAGTGTGTGTGTGTGTGTGTGTGTGTGTGTGTGTGTGTGTGTTTTGAAAACATCCACTCAAAAAAGACTTAGTATTGATTTGAAAAAAAGGGAGAATTTCTACCAGTCATCAGCAAACAAAACATCTTATCCTAATTGGACAGAACAAATTTCAGGATAATATACAATGGAACTAGGGAAGTCAGAAGTCATTCAGTTTCAGGTGGTAGCAGTCTCATTTCTCTGACAGAAAGGAACATGGAGCAGAGACAGAAACCTGGATAGGAGACAATGCTTCTTTGTCCTCCAGTTATGGGATGTGTCCAGTTATAATTAGTAAAGTATAATGCAGTTAAATTCTAGTAGGGCTAGTGATTAAGACTGGGGAGAGGGGCAACTAATTAGAGATTAGAACATATCAGGGAAGCTCAGCACCTGAAGTGAGAGGAACAGGCACCCTTAGTAGGAAAAGGAAAAGGAATGAGGATCCTTAGTTCTGATTGCAGTGAATGACTGCTGTGATCCTACATGTCCATCCATTGTAGAGACTAAGCCATAACACTGATGTAATCTGTAGATGACTTTCTTAAGTTTTGGCCAGCTGTCCTCCCTAATCCTTTAAGAATGGGTTGGACAGGCTCTCTGTAAATACTTATTTTACTTGCCCACATCTATGAGCATTATCATACTTGGAATATCCTAAGGTCTAATCAGACAGTTCTCTCTATTTCTTAAATATTTGTATGACCTAGAAGTAGTTCACAGAATACTGGGAAAAGAATATCTCATTTCAGAGCCAAAAATATTACATGATATTATTGTCCTTGAGTGCATAATATATGAAAGGTGTGTGTTCCTGTGTGTTGAAGATTTTGCTAAGAGTTGAGAATCTATGGTACATCGGTCCTGTTGCTGAAACTGAGCAAACAGCCACAAAATATGAAGATAGCTTTGCTCTTACCTGTATCCATCGTGAATTAAGGAGCTGAAAGTTTTCATTTAACAATTTCATCAGATATAGAAATTTCTCATCATTGTACTTGAATCGATCACGGAAGAGGATAGAACAGATCACATTGCATGGGGCACAGCCAAGGATGAAGGTGGGATCAGTGGGCTGACCTAATGTAGAGAAAAGTGAACAAAAGAAAAAAAACACGTTTAACAAAAATATTCCACTTATGTAGAAACTGGACATATCTTTTCCCCATGTCATGTTTATTTCCTCTAAGGTTAGAAGATGTTGTTCTCCTGGATAATTTCCTTTACCCTTATAGAAAACTAGATTAACTTATGATATTAGAGTATAAGAAGAGAGAAGGGAGTTTTCTGGCCCAGCACAGTAATTCCCTTTTCAGTGGACAGAGGCCAACATATAGAATGATTGCCAAAGTAAATAGTATATAAACCTTTGGATGGGTAATTGAACTACCCAAGAGGAAAGAAAAGAAAACCAACCTTTTGTTTTCCTGAATTCTTCCACTAGACATTGGGCTTCTTCTTGAACTCTTTCTTCAATACTTCTTTTCCCCATCCCAAAGTCCCTTAGGGTCATAAGGGAAAATCTACGCATTTGTTTCCAACTCTCTCCATTACTGAAAACAATTCCTAGACAAAAGAGAAGAACAGGACATTGGTCATTCTAACACTGAAGGTGGTAGAAAGCACAGTGTACATGGGATTTAGGCCTAATTCACTAATCAAATTTAATTTTATTCAATTGAAACCAAAATGTGATGCTACTGCATTTAGCACAAGTACTACCACATTTAGGCTTTGTCTTAGGTGCTGAAAATAGACATTAAAAATGAAACCAATAATTAGGTTCAGCATTGAATTATTTGATTCTACTAGATATATTCTGATATACTCTTTTGCCTTTCAATCACTCTTTTGAATAAACTAAACTTACCTTTTCTTTTGATTACATCATCAAATATGGGAACACTTCCTCTGTCTACAAAACCATCTCCTTGGTCAATTAGAGCTTCTTTCATAATTTTATATCCATATAGCACCACAATACGCTTACTTCCAAAATAAAGAGTATAGATGGGGCCATATTTGTCAGCCAGCTGTGAAAAGAATGCCAAGAAAGAAGAAACATTCAGTTTAAACCTTTAGAGTGTTGGAATTTATCCCCACAATTACCTCATGATGTTCCATATGCATGTGTACATATGTGTACTATACATGCATGGGACAATATGTTGTAAATGAATCCAGAGTATAAAAAGACATAAGCTGTGGGATAACAACGTTGTGTTCCCATTACTTTTAGTTTGTTTTTTAGAAATCCGTGTTATTACATGGCCCAGAATTTTTTTCATGTAGAGTTTGATCTATTGGTACCTATGTTGGGTAAAAACATTCTGAAAAGGCCTGTATTTGATTTTGTGTAGTTTACCCATGGAAGATTTATAGCAAGACATGGCAAAATGCCATCCAAAATGGAGAGGGAATTGCCATCTCCTAACAAAAGCTATTTATTATTATTGCCTCTCTTCTCCTTTTGAAATATTTGTAGTAATTCTTCAGTCATCAACACTCAGTTCCAACAAACCTCTAATGGTCTCAGTTTAGCCAAATTTGGTGGCCTTACCTTAATTCACATTCTTTTACACCTCTTTACAACCTTTTACTCTTTTGACTACCTTCTTTTCTCTTTACTCTCTTCTCTCTGGTTTTCTCTAATCCTTCTCTCTTTGCCTCCCTGTCCCTCTTTCTCTGTCTTTGTCTTTATCCTTTCCCATTCCCTTTCCTTTTCTCATTTCCACTTATCAATATCCTGTGCTGAATTATAGTCCATATTGAACCACACATCCATTTGTTTTCCCCATAATATTGTTCTGGACCATCTTCTCTTCTCTTTCTGTACTCTTATGCTTGGTCATCTCATAATTACTATGTCCATAGTTCACAGATCTATACATCTTGGACTAATACCATTCTTGAAGCATAAAATAAAATTCATTATTCCTACAGTAAAAATCATCCAAATTTCCTTACCTATGGCTAAGATCCCAGTATATAAGAATAGGTTTGACCTCATAATCAACAGACTTCAATGGTTCCATTATCTATGTGGTCAAATGTAACTTTTTAAAACTTTAATGTCCTTTACAACCCAGCTAGAACCCACCTATCCAGTGTGGACTTCATCTATTTCATGGTTCACACTAACTGATACTCTTGATGTTGCTCACACAACACTCTATGGTACAAGGTTTTTGTAGTTCCTATGCCTAGGATTCATTTCTTCCTTGCCTCTTAGAATTCCTAATCTTCACAAAGCTTAGCTCAAATGACACTTTCTTTGCAGGTTTTTCCTAGGCTTTTCCCCCATTGCAGAGTCTTCCCCTCCACAGGTATTACCTTACATTTATTTTCAACACATTTTTATAAGTTTACTTTGCAAATTGTTTCATTGACCTATTGACTCTGTTCCCCATTCTGTATCCCCACTAGAAGTTTGCGTCCTCAAAGGGGTGGCTGCTAAATTTCTCTAAGTTCTATAAGAAGAGAATGAACCATTGCAGTGAGATATATATATATATATATATATATATATATATATATATATGCAGGAAAACATGTACTTTGAACAACTTAAACTCTGGAACCATTTGGAATTTACCCTCATAAAGGTTTACAAATCATGAGTTAGAAGGTGGATAAGTTAAGTTGCCCTGAGAAAGTTTCCCTGAATCATCGAAATATCACACTATCCCAATGCTAAAGTAGATTGCTCCTCCACTGGAGGTTGGATGCCCATTTGATCCTCCCTAACACCAGGGGATAAATTTGGGAGAGAACAGGATGGATGAATTTTTTTGTTCACAGGTCTAAAGATCAGTAAAAGCGTTCCAAAAATCCATGATCAAAACATTTTTCCACAAGTGTAGAATCCCATATTTTCATAAATTTGGATGGATTCAGAGATAGATAATAGAAAGAAGGAATCTTCCATATTACTATCTGATACTAACCTAGAATTAAGTATAGGGGAAGTAGAGTGAAAAGGGCTAAGCAAGCTATTCCATTTAGAAAACAAATCCCTTTATCTAAAAAAAGCCTAACCTGACACCTAGTCCTGAAAATGTTAGACTTGTGGACCTTGCAGAAAAGACCCACGAGAACAGATAAGGTGAGGTGATGGTTATGGAATGGTGACTCACCAAAAGGAAAACTGTAAAATCATAGATGAACCAGCATTGTCTTTTTTCTATATGAAGACACTAACTTTGGAACACGTTACTGAAAACAGAGCTTCCACTTCCTTTGACCATTTTACTATATAAAGTTTTCTGTAAAATCTGAACCCAATTAAGAATTTGATGATCTCATTTGAACATCTGTTTGATTTTCACATCAATTTAAGGGTAAAAAAAACTTTCATCCAAGCCTTTGAGAAGTATTTCCTTGGAGTTAGCAGGGTCTTTGGTAAGCCCTGTTTGTAGCTTCCTTCCCTAACCTCCTGGGTTAGAGGATGACCTCTAGACCTTCTAAAAGAATAAAAAATATTAGAAGTTTCTATAACAATCCTAGCAGCATTATTGGAATAATGCTGGTAATGTCTACCTCTTAACTCACAGACATGAGAAGAAGAAGAAGAAGAAGAAGAAGAAGAAGAAGAAGAAGAAGAAGAAGAAGAAGAAGAAGAAGAAGAAGAAGAAGAAGAAGAAGAAGAAGAAGAAGAAGAAGAAGAAGAAGAGCAACAACAACAACAACAACATGAACAAGAGAGAAGTCGGAGGAGAAGGAGTAAGACTGAGGAGGAGGAGGAGGAGGAAGAAGAGGAGCAGGAGGAGAAGGAATTTAGGAGGAAGATATCTATATTCCCATATACATTTCCAGTGGAGACATATTTGAAGTTCAAACTATGGCTCCAACAACTAACATTTGTTCATATGTAGAAGATACCCCATATTCCATATCCTATATAATTGTGCAGTTGAAAAGGTGTCACTTTCCTAACTTTGTTTAAGGACATAAATTTAACCTGGAATTTTCTGTGCTTGATGGAGCTAGGATGACTCATTATCATCACTGTGTCCCTTTCTGGATGTTTGCCAAACATCTTTTGATGTAAATTTCATTTCCCTTTATTTTACAAAGTATTTTTTTCTTTTTTTTTTAACATTTAGTTTGGAGTGACTTGAAGCTAATGACTCTATAAGACCACAAGAAGTAATGAAACAAAACTCAAAATTCCCCCCAAAAAATGGAGGGAGGAAGAACTAGGAGCTTGGATAATCAAGTATTTGGAGGCCTTTCCATAACACTTGTCTCTTCTGTTTCTTCTGCTGGATCATCATATCTCTCCTAACTACAAAGACTTTTGTGGGCTCTCTTTTCTCTCTACTCCCTTAGAGATCTCATGAACAGCCAAACTCTTTCTAACTAGATTATCTCAGCACTTATGGCCTCAGTGATTATTTCCAAGCAGAAGATTCCCATGTTTATATAACTAGACTTTGTCATTTTTAAACTCCACATAGCCAATGGCTGAGAAGTGCTCAAAATGGATGTCCCATTCACATTGCAAATAATACATCCATAATTCAACTAACTAATTTTCCCACAAAACTACTTCTTTCTCCAAACTTATTCATTTCCCTTGAGAATCCAAGAGATGGACTGTAATATTCTGGTTGGTTTTCTGGAGGTCTTTGCACCAGTTTTTGTTTCAGCAGAATAATCACCATGAGAATTGCCAGGGATAAAGTCCAAATGCTTTATTGTCTCCTTCCCAGTCTTGTGTCGTTGCCTGGGGCCTAGGCTAGCTTTCTGGAAGTCCTCCACTATGTGTCTTTGTTTCTGTGGGGGAGGGAGGAGGACCACCATTACAGTCTCTGTTTTGAAGTCTGTCTCAGTTCAAAAGCTTGTGCTCCAGCCTCCAGTCACCACAAAGGTGGGAGATGGAAGGAATGTCTCTCCTTAGCTCTGAGAGCTTGAGCTCCTGCCTCCAGTCCTCTATCTTCTCCGAGTCTGTTTCAGTCCCTTCTCTGGCTGAATTTGTCCCAGTTTATATGCAGTATATTGAGTATAAACTATTCATTATATCACTAGGAAACCATTATTTGTTGTAAGATTAATTTAATCATACTGAACTCGAGATCTATTAATCACCCTGCTAAACTAGATAACCATTGTCTTATCAGTTCCACTGAATTAACATCTTGTTTTAAGAATCCTTGTTTTAACTACACTTCTCTAGAGTTCTGGTGTATTATAGTGTACTTCTTTTGAATATAATTCCATTTCCCCTGAATTACAGTCATGGCTTTATATTTGACTTAATTCTCACTTATATTTATATACTTACAATAATCTATAGTCAAGTCTGATACATTCTATCTTCAGGTCCCCCACATCTATTCCATCTTGCTTCCTGACATGTTTGCTGACCCCTACCATGTTTAGACTACTGTAATAGATTGGTGAGACAGGCATCCGAACTAGTTAAACCAATAAGTTATCCAAGAGAAAGAGAAGATGAAATATACAGGAAAGTCAAACCACCATTAAGTTCCTTTGGAAATGGATATAGTCCAGAACTGTTACTCAAGAACCTTTGTGATCCATCTTTTCATGTCAATGACTCCTACTCCAAATACCACTGAATTTGCTTTCAGCACAGTCCAAACTACAATCCTCAAAATGAGGAGGAATCATGAGGGAGAAGGGAACCACATTTCTCACGACCACCACTAGCAATTACTAAACAACTGACTCCAGCAGGAAGGTAAGTCCAAAATTCCCAGGAGTGGCAGCCGTACCTAATATAAGATAACTTATTCCTACTTGCATCCCAGTTGTTCACACATTAGTCCTGGAAGGAAAAGCCTGACAACTTCTTCTGTAAGTGCTGAATCCTTAGCTACTGAACATTACAAAAGAAAAACAGGGTCATTGTATCAGAAAAAATATAGATTTTATCAGTAGAATTGACTTGAAATGCTCTGAATTACTATGTGTTTTGTTAATGTCCCCTAAAGAGCACAAGGTCTTTCCAGCTGAAATCGCTTACTCTGTTATCTTCCCACTACTGAGCACATAGTGAGCAATTCATAAGTGATATTTTTATCCATTCTTTCATTAACCTCCAAGATCAATCTTTTCCTTTAAGTATTTCACCTCTACAATGAATAATCCACACAACTAACAATTTAGTATTCCCATGGTTCAGTTCTGACTACTTCAACTCAAAAAGTCTGCACTAACTTGGCACTTAAATGCCTCCACAGCTTCGACCACTTAAGTGTTGAAGATTTATTTTATAGTCCTCTTCATCCCCAAAACTGACCCTGCTAACTATGTTATCTCCCAACTCCTTGTCTTTATCCAGACTGTCTCCCATATCTGGAATTCATTCCCACCCTCTCTTCCAATAAGAATTTGTTACTTCCTTCAAGGTCCAGTACATGTGCTCTCTCCTACTTGAAATTTTTTTGGGGTCCCAGATTATGAGATTATGAGAAGACAGCTTTCTCTGTCTTCTAATTACATTCCACTTACATGTCTATGAATTTATTGTATCCTTCATGGAGAATTCCTCCTTAGGTTCATGGGGAACATAAGCTTCTGGACAACAGAAACTATTTTCTTTTATGAAGAGATCGTTTTATTCTCTATAAGATTCTCTCCTGTCACAGTGCCTGGCAAACAGTAGGTGCCAAAGAAGTTCTCATTAATCAAGTGATTAATCTTTACCTATATATATATATATATATATATATATATATATAGTGTAATTCATTACACATAGTAAATATTGAATTTCTTTTGCTGCTACCAATGTTTTGACAAAACAATCAATTAATGCCTACTATCATTGTTAATGGAGATATCACTCAATGCCCTTAATTCATCATGCATGAGTTAGGACTCTAAATGTCCATGAGTCCGATTCTTCTGAAGCCTTTGTGTCTCCCTCCACAACCCAATCAGCTGGAATTCATACCCCAAAAGCAGTACTTTTACCTGTGAGAATGATGCAATCATGTTCTTGAAATCCAGTTGAAGGATGTTGCCAAGAAATGGAAGAGGAGTAGGACCTGGTGGGAGCTTTCCCCTTTTGAGTCTCTGGATCCATTGAGACAAGAAGATTAGCAAAAGAACACAACCCACAAGGACAGAAGTGGTGAGTCCCCAAAGATCCATTGTCCTGAGAGATGGTCCTACACCTCTCAGAGGTTCCAGCTCAAGTATTAGATTTTTATAATCATTGATAGAAAACAAGGGGTGGCAATGCCCAGCCAATAACTGGATAGTTTTGCAGGCAGATACGGTTAGTTTTCCATTAACCAAGCCAGCAAGAGGTAATTAAGGAAATGTCTACATGTCTGTTGCTTTGCAATCTGTTCCTAATCTGAACCTGGTCCTAAATCACACAGGGACAGTTGGGGCAGGGAAGGATTTTGTCTCATCTTTTGGAGATTCATGGGTTATCAACAATCAAATTTCTGTCCACCTGTGGGGCTTTGTTCAGCTAAGGAAAGAGCAAATATCCAAATTCAGTCTGAGAGGAGGTGATTAAGGAATCCAGAATCTACAATTCTGCAAACTTGATCTCACAGTAGAGGTCAGATGATATCTTCTTGTCTTCTAAACTATACTGGGCTTAATTGTTATGCTTGTTCTTTCTACACCTTGAAGAACATTCTCTTTGAGAAAGAAAGGGGCAAACAAGTATTGACATGCCCTATCTCCTTTCTATCTCTTTAAGCAATGACTCTGTAGCCTTAGTGGGTCCTTGCCAATGTTTATTTCTTTCTTATTCTTCTTGATCAAACCTTTGGTTTCCCCAACATTTTTTCATTTCTCAATTTCTTCTGAGCTTTTAGTCTTCCTGACCCTGATCTTTCAGATTAATGTGTTTTCTGATATCAGTCCTTGATAAGACTATCCCTCTGTCCATCCGTGAAACATGCTCTTATCTACTAATGATACTTCATTCAGAGCACGAAGCCATCTCTCTCAGACCTCCCTATCCTAGCTTAGAGAAAAAAGAGACCTCAGGTTGATTATGACTGTAGGCACTTTTATTCTTTCTAGTCCTCTCACTTGAATTGAAATGGAGCCTATTTTTCTATTCATAATGACCTCTGCTTTTATCTCATGTGCAAAAAAGATCCTGAGCATCACATCAGAATGTATATCTTGCCCTATGTTTGAATTGCTCACATATCTTTAAATTTTCAAAGATAGCTTAGTGTGTCATCAGTGGTCAGTGGCAGAGAGGTAGGATCTCAGCCAATCACTATTCAATTATTGGCCCGTCTTCTATTCACAGAAAGGCTATTGCCTGGAAAGCTTGTCTAAATGTGCTATTTTACAAAAGCTTTTTGCTTTTTTGGAACAAAGGAGATCGATAAATTCTGAAAGAAAATAAAACATAAGGAAATAAGATCCTTACCCAAAGGTTTGCTAGAGCTAACTAAACCCCTCTCAAGGGAACTTGCCATTAAATTCTAGATGTGACCATTTTCTCCTTGGACATGTCATAAATATCGCAAATCATGGTCTGATTTTTTGTTTCATTGCCAGACCTTAAAAGGTAGCAAAGAAAATGTTACTAGTGCAGATTCAACTTAATAATGTAACAGATATATATATCTGTCTCTATGTATCTTCCCTTCCCCGCCCCCCCCCCAACCCAGGAAGCTGCCTGTTAGCCAACAGATGTCTTGCATCCTGCCTCATTGGATGAATACTTAAAAAATAACTGTCTATGCTTCAAAAATGTGACTAATTTGCCTTTTCCATTGTTAGTCAGTCCCTTCACTGATATAATCACAGGACTCTTGATGTGTGCAATAATAATATTAATAATAATAAAGTTTGACACTTTCTATTGTCCAGGCTTTTTGCTAAAAAAAATTTCATGAGCCCTGTCTCATTTAATCCTCACTGCCACCCATCTAAATAGGTACTATTATTAGCTCAATTTAACAGTTATTGAAACTGAACCAAATGGTAGTTTAGTAATTTGAGAATAATAGCAGAAATGTCATCCTGGCCCTCCCCCTGTTACATTTCTGATCTTGGTGACGTTCCTTCCTATCCCTAGATCTCATTTTCCTTCCCTGATCACTGACAATGTTGAACTAAAAGATCTTGTTCTCAAATGGTGAGCCCATATGTCCTGTGATTCCCCCCACATCTAATAAATCATCCCTACCCATTTCAAAGATTTGGAAATTTGAGCAGAGATTTTAAGGTATTTATACAAGGCCACTCCCCAATGAATAGCAAGCAGAGCTGAGATTCTGCCCGAACTATGGACTCACTCAAACTGAAATGAACTTCTTTCTTTGTTTATAGAACACTCAGATCCTGCTGACATCTCTTTTGAAGTTGCCATGAATTTCTGGGCAAGTTTGAATTTCTTTACAACTTATCTGTGTATCTAATCCAACATGGTTATTATTTAATTCCTTCTAATTGGCTTCACACAGATGGAAGATACATGATGCAAGGACAAAAAAAGCATAACGTGGATTCTGAAGGGAGCTTTGAATGAACCTTCTGATCAGCATTATCATTCTTGTCGGAATGACACAAATTGATAAATAGTGTGTAGCACTGCCTTCTCAGAATTCTTCCCTTTGCCTGTGTCAGTTTCCACACTTATAAAATGCTAACAATAGCATCTGTTGTTGGGGAGATGAGATGATATTTGTAAAGCACATCCAAGCATTATATAACTATTATTATAAATTTTATTTTATTCATCTCTCAATGTGTCACTGGAATGATTTACAATGAACTGATTTGAAATGAAATGACAACAACAAGTGAAATATATGACACAATAATGGCAATATTCTACAATGATCATAGCATAGAAATTGAGTGGAATTCTATCTTCTTCAATACACTCTGTAAAGTTTGATTGTGTAATGCATCCAGTGCCATTTTATCCCCAAACCAGATTAACCCCTGGAGGATCTCATCAATGAAATGGGATCCTTCTGTCTATTCCTGAACATGTGTCTCCCTGATAATAATGACTAAAAGGTTCGTTGAAAGTGAATTCTCTCTCTCCAGAATTCATGTGACTTTCTTGTCCATGCACCAAACGTCTTTCATCTTCCATCCGTGTGTGAGAAATTAGTTACCAAGAATGAATAGTAACAGTGCTGAATTAGGTACACAGTGAAATTTTAAAGAAATTTGAATCTGTTCAAAAGTCCATGTCAAGTTCAACAGAGTCCATGAGATTTCATCAGGGTTCATGTCGACTATAAACACAGAAAAAAAAGTTCATAGTTTGATGTGAGTCCATAGTTCGGGCAGAAAATGTCCACAGGTGCAGAATTCAGGGGTGCACTGGTAAATATTTAAGAGCCAACTTCCCAAAAAACATATGTCTCTCACATTTATAAGTGGAACCTGCATCTTAACATTTTCTTCATCACATTTAAAACAATAAATCAAGCTATGATTTGTGGCATTTGTAAGAAGTCCAAGGTGTGAATGGTCAAATTTAAAATGTAACGACCATATCTCTTGAGATGGATTGAGTTGGCTCTAGCATACTTTTGGGCAGGAATCTCATTTCTTTGTTTTCTTCCTAAAGTTCTCAAAATTTCTTTTGTTCCAACAGAGCAAGAGATTATCGTAGAATAGCACCTTTAGACACACTTTCTATAAAAGGACAAGATGGTGATAAGTGAATTCTAATTAGTTGCACAGAATCATTCTTAAATTGATTTCTGTGTGCTGACCATTGAAGACACATTATGTTCATTTGGAATCTTAGAGATCTATGGGCAAGGCAAAGATAGGGCAAGGCATAAATTCTAATGAGAAGTAACTGACATGAAAGCCAGTGTAAACAAAGAAATGTGTTCCATATCAGTGCAAGTAGGAAGACCAGAAAGAATAACAGTAGCTATGGTCGCAGCCTTGCTTTAAAGTCTCTGGTTATTCCATAAACTAGAATGGGCCAGGTAATCCATGAAGGTCTGTGACAGAGATGGATTATTTTTGCTCTGCTTGAAGTGTCCTTAGTATATGAGGGTGTCAAGCATGGTCAGGAATTGAGTATAATCAAATATTGATACTAGCCTAGAAAAGGCACTAACATGAAAGTTCAGGGTTAGGAAGAGTAAAGTTCATAAAACATTCAGCGATGTAAAAATGATGGGAACACCAAAGTTCTGAACCAGAAAAATTAGAAAGGGATAGATATTGGGGAGGGCACCTAAAACCAGTAGACCACTATTTAAGGAGACAGAAAGAACACAGGGCATATCAGTGTCTATTTTATTGCCCCATTCTATCTCAAGATTGCTCTGCAAGGTGGAAAAAGAACAAGGATAGCTAAGAAATCCATTAAACCATGTAGCTGAGGAGATAAGAAGATGGTAGTGAACTTCTTTTCCTGATATTCTTGTCTTTTGGAAACCAAGTATTCAAAAACAAGACGCTCCCACCAGGTCCAACTGTTATTCTTTTTCTTGGCAACATTTTATAATTGGATTTGAAGAACATGACTGCATCCTTCTCACAAGTAAAGGGGATATATTTGGGGTTTGGATCCTAGCTATGGGGTTATAAGGAGAGACACAAAGGGTTTCAACTCAATCAGAACTCAAAGTGATTTAGAGTACTAAGTCATGGATGGGATTTAAGGGCTTTATGAGTGATATCTTCATTAGCAATGACGTCAGGAACACATTGATTGTTTTGTCAAATCTTTAGTAGCAGCAGAAGAAATTCAACAACATGACCAAATATGAACTATGTGTAATACATCATACTCAGCTCTGGGTATCTAAAAACAAAAATGAATCATTCAATTAATGAAACCTATTTTAATATCTACTATGTGCCAGCCATTGTTCCAGGCATGAGAGAAACCTTTGGAGAATAAAACAATTTTTCCTTGAAAGGTAATATTTCCTGTCCTCCAGGAGATTATGTTCTATCAGAGGGATACAATCATAGGCACTCGAGTGGAAAGTAATTAAAGGAGAGAGAAAACACTTGTAATTATTGGACTCCAAACAAGTTACAAGGAGGAGAGACACCTGAGCTAGATATCTTTACACTAGATAGGTACCAATTAAGCACGATGTACTTGAGAAAAAATACTGTTTTATAATGCTAGGGATTCCCAAAGAGAAACCTAAAAGGAATGAAAATAGTACTTTGCTGTCCAACAACTTATGCTTTTTATACTTGGAATTCATTTCCTGCACATTCTCTTATGAACACATAGATATACACATGTAAACATGCATATGGCATATTATGAAGCAGTTGTGGGGATAAATTCCAACTTTCTAAAGTTTCACATTGAATTTTATCCTATTTATTGATATTCTTTTCACAGCTGGCTTAAAATTATGGTCCCATCTATATTCTTTAAATGGGGAATCAGCAGGTTGTGGTGCTCTATAAGTATTACAGCCTCAAGGAAGCTCTAGTTGATCAAGGAGATGTTTTTATACAGAGAAGAGATGGACATACAGTTGAAGATTTAGTGATTTGGGGTAAGAATGGATTGTCTTCCTCCCCATCAGTGCATGACGCTTCAATACTTTGCCAATTTATAATTTCTCTGAAGTCTTTCATGCACCATGAGTCTTCTCCATTTAGTAGATATGTCACATTCACTGTTCATACGGTTTTCCTCATCTGGTTATTCTGCATCAGTTCAAGTTTTTCTCAGCTTTGCTATTCCAGAATTCAATTTGACACATTATTTTTAAGTTGTTTGGAGGGGCCTATTGAAGTGTTCATTGGGGAATGCTGCCTCTACTCCACGTCACCTTTGTAACCTCCCTCATACACATCCCTTTCTCTCCTCTGACATTCTATCGTGCAGAGGCAGGCCTTCAGCACTTCATACCTGGGAAATTGCATGTAGATTGCTGTTGGCTCTGCCTGCCTCCATTCTCTCCCCTCTTCAATCCATGCTCCCCTCCATGGGAGAGATTTTCCTAAAGTAATTCTCCTAAAATGTTGGTCTCATCAGGTCACTCTCTCTCTCTGTCTCTCTGTTGTCTGTCTGTCTCTCTCTTTCTCTCTCTCTCTCTCTCTCTCTCTCTCTCTCTCTCTCTCTCTCTCTTTCTCTGTCTCTCTGTCTATCTCTCTCTTCTGTTTCTCTCTGTCTCTCTGCTCCCCTGCCTACCCCTCTCACACACACACACTTATACCATTCAATGAATTTCAGTGGCTTCCTAGGGCCTCTGTGATTAAACACAGTCTAATCTCTTTACCATTCAAAGCCCATCAAAATCTAGCTTCTCTTGACTTTCCAGTCTTCTTATACCACACTCCCTAAACACATATTCTTTGATCCAGTGACACTGGTTTTCTGGATATTCAACAAAGATGTCACTATCTCAGGTCCAGGTAACTTTTCTGGCTAATCATAATGTTCTTCTTTCTTATCTCCAGCTATTGTTTTTTTTTTTTTCTTTCTTGAGGTCCTAGCTAAAATCCTATCTGCTACAGAAAGCTTTTCCAAATTTCTCTTATCTCTAGGGATTTCCCTATGACAATTTTTCCTATTGATGTTAAAGACAAGCTGTGTGTGTGTGTGTGTGTGTGTGTGTGTGTGTGTGTGTGTATTTGTAAGTTCTTTCAGGGTAGACAGGAATTGTCTTTTATTTACTTTTGTATCTTCAGCACTTAGCACAGTACCTGGCATATACTAGGTGCTTAAGAAATGTTTATTGACTGAATAACTGAGTATAGAGAGGGGAATGAAAATGCGAAGATTAGAAATATAGGAAAAGGTGAGGAAGTGATGGATCTTAAAAGTCAAACAGAACATTTTTATATTTGAATTGGGGTTCTTTATACACATGACCAGACTTGGAATTTAAGAAATCTATTTGTCAGTGGGACTTGGCAACATGGACTGAAGTGGGGAGAAGGTAAGTCAGGGTGACCAATTAGAAGGATATTGTATGATGACAGACATAAGCTAACAAAGGCCTGAAGCAGAGTGGTAGCTGTGTGAGTAGAGAGAAGATGTGTATAAAAATGTCATGAAAATTGAAACATTGGCTATTGGAGATCAGTAGGAAAGGGAGCATGAGGATGATATTGGGATTGCAAGTCTGGGTATCTAAAAAGGTGGTGCTGATCTTGACATTAATAGGGAACTTCAGGAGGGAAGGTTTCGGGAAAAAGATGTCACTTATGGACATGTTAAATTTGAAATGTCCATAGGACATCCAGCTTGAAATATATGCAGTAAGTAGTTCATATTGTGAAATTCTCCTCAACCAAATCCACAGACACGCTGAAATTTATGCATGGGTCTTCTTCCTGGGTCCTTGAGCCACGGAAGTATATAGAGAAAAAAGAAAAAGACTTGAAACAGAATTTTGGGGAGGGGGGTACCCATGCTTGGTAGAAGATCCAGCAAAGGAAACTGAAAAGGACCCAGGCAGCATAATGTATTGGAATCACAGCTGGCCTAATTCAAGGGAAATCCCTCTATGTGACACTGGGAAAGTCACTTAACTTCTTAGCAGCCGAAATAACATGGTCTGAAACTAAGATCCAGAATAGATGTCAATGTTTAGGAACATTTTAATCACTTTTTATTATTCTCCACATTATAAAGAGAGCAAATATTTCATTTTCATGTGAATTTGAATATTTAGATCATTGATCTTTTGGAACTTAAAGTGTTTGATGCAAATTCTGGGTAACTTACACTGGAGAGGAGATGATCTTACTTTCCTGTTTTCTCAGCAATTTTCTGCTGAACATAATAGGGGTCTTAGAAAGAGGAAAGAGGATTGGTGAATAGAACATTAGGCAAGTTAGATGTTCTAAAATATCTTCACTTTCCAAACAGTCACTTGTCTTATTCTGGCCATTACTTGGAAATGATCACAGCTCTAGAGAAAGATTGCTTCGTGGGATAATTGGGAAAGGTGACCCCACAGAATGACTTACAAGCATTAGCAATCTTAGTTTTTAGAAGCTACATGACTATAGCTTCTTGATGAAATAGTCATGAATCGAGTAGCAATATTGTGGCTAACGTGTGCCAGAGAGGGCTTGATTTCAAGACTCCAACTTAGAGAGAGTGAGAACATTTGTATTCTTTCAGCAAATGGAAGTAATGGATCTTAGACATTAGTTCTCAAATCCAAATGACTAATTGGGCAGCTAGGAGCTGCCATCTGTCTCTTGACAAAATGACTCCAGCACATTGGTTTTAGCTTTGATCTTTATCTCTTGCCTACTCCAGTGATGTCTTTTGCAGTTTCCCAAGGACTCTGGTTTCTCTTTAAAAATGCAATGTCCTGGTCAATTCAAAATGGCTTTGAAGACATTTGACACTTCTGTCTCATATCAGAATTGTGAATGATGGTTCTGAGTATTTCTATGATATAACCAACACAGCTAAAGTAGTATTTTCATGGCTACTTCTCCCACTCATCTCCCACCCTTGCTGATCATGAAATTCTAAACTTGTTCCTAGAGCACAGACTTCTCTTTCAAGTGATCTTCACCACAATGGGAAGGCAGGGATGAGGAGGAAGAGATCTAGAAGAGAGGTAGAGTGCCAAGAAAATCCAGAGAGAACTACTGAGTCAGAAGGAGAATATGGCCAATAATATGATATATTTCATAGAAGTCAAAAGATAAAGACAGATTAAAGGCACAGAAATTTTTTACTAAAAGACACTTTAATGTCAGTGAGAACAGTTATTTTTGAGGAAAGAAAATTAAATCATTTCAAGTTTTTCAGTGAAATACTGAGTTCAGTTTTCTGGTAAGAAGACTGGGGATGATGTGAGAGATATCAGCAGTAAAAAAACATCTTGGAATAGATGCTGAAGAGAGGGAGGCTGGGAGAAAGAGAAGGATTCTGTTCTTGTAGTAAGAATGTAGAAACAGAGAAGTCAAGTGTCTCCATAGAGCAAGGGAACAAGGAAGGTTGGCAAAGAGGTCAATTTAAGATAGAGCAGCTTCTCTCTTAAATCAAGAAGCTGAAAGAAAGAAAGTGATAAGAACTGCAGTGAGAATCTGGGAAAACATGGAGATATAAAATTAAGAGAAAAGTGTGTAGGCAGAAGGTGTGAGCCATAGGAAGAGATGGCAATGTGTTATAGTGGATAGAATACTGAACTCAGAGTCTCAGAAATATAGGTCTGAATTCTGCTTAGCATGAGGTAAAGCTGTGTGGCCACAGGCAAGTCGCATGATGCCCAAGAAGAATAGGTAACTATCACAGATTTTGCAATTAAATTATGTTTAGCTGCATTCTGACCAGCTCTGTGACTTCATGAATACAATCATAGTTCCTTGGCAGATTGAGGAATTATGTTGAGTTGTAGAAGGAATTTGATCTTAGTTTGTTGGGCCCTAAACTGTAGAAGATTCTGCAAAACTAGAAATGGATAGATCCATCAAAGGAAAGTGACTTAGTCACTTAGTGACCATTCCGGTCATAGAAATCTTTCACCTCGTGTTCTCCTTTGAATATCACCCTTGAAAATGGTCCACTAAGCACAGTTAATTGCACTGATTATCTCCACTGATCATGGAAGGGGAGTCAGTAGGGAACGATGCACCCATGTGAAGTGACTTGTCCAAAGTCACCCAAGTTGATAACATTAGCTGCAAGAAAGGACCCAGGTCCTCTGCCCCAAAAGTTAGGTCTCTTTTCATGTTACCATGCTGCTTCTGAATTCATGATTCTCAATGTGTGCAAGTGCAGGCACACATTTTCCTATCACAGAGTTATTAGCAACACAACCGTGTTTATTGTACCCCAAATTCACAAAAAAAGTTGTACGATATAGAATAAGATTATCCTTGAGGTTATTTGAAAAGAACAAACTAATACCGGTTTTGGAAGGATATTTTATTAATCTTCCTCTGAAACCCAACATTGGAATTGAGTATATGAATTAGAGCATGGTTGCAGGCATTAATAAGAAGGATGCACATGAATGTCTGTAAAGCAACTCCTAATATGCAATGACATACAAAGTATTCTACTAGCTTCTTTTATTTTTGGAAATTAAGATCCATTTTAAACAATAGAAGTGAGTGTTTCTTTCCTTCATGGAGATTCCAGTAAAAAATATGAGAATTTTGAATCCAGAAGGAAATGCCAACTGGCTAATTTCCCAATCAATTTTGTCTTCTTTTTTTGTTTTTAGCGAGGAAGAAAGCATAGTTCATAAAATGGTATAATGTTGGTGATCACAACCGGCTTGGTCTTGATGCTAATTTCATTTGGATCTCCAACTGATTTGAGGGTGAAGTTCTGTAGAATTGTGGTAAAGAACAAAAACAACTCCATTCTTGCCAGGCCCTCTCCAAGACAAGACCTTTTTCCTGAAAAGAAATAAAATTATACATAGAAATCTTCACACAATATCATAGTGTCAGCCAAAGTGAAACAGTCTCATTGGACCTAGACATTTGTAGGGGGAAAGTAAAAGAGAAGGAAGTAGATGGGCAGAAATGGTGAAATCTATTATTGTGACATAGAGGTCAATCATTAACTTTCACTAGGGGACAAAAGGAATTCCCTCTTCACACCATTCTTCCCCCAGTGAGCCCTTTGTGGAGGAGATCATGCAATGGAGTCATAAAGAAAGCGAAAGGTGAGCAGCCAAGAGGCTCAGCTCATCTTGTGAGGACTGACAGAAGAAGCCAGGGCACAGGACGACTAGAAAACAAAGTGTGTCACATGCCATAGTGGGCTGTCCTCAGAAGGACCACTGGGAGGAAGTTCAGTGAGAGGAGGGTTAGAGAGGGAACCGGATTCTCCCATTAGAGTGAGAGGTACAGGTGCGAAGGGTTTCTTTTTACCAATGGAAAAAGGCATGAAGTAGTCACTTTTTTTGAATTTCCCATTCTTATCCAGGAAGTGTTGGGGGTCAAACCGTTCAGGGTTGGGAAACTCTTTGCTGTCAAACAAGACTGGGAAGAGAAGCGGGAAGATTGTTGTGCCCTAAAGGGAAGAAATTCGAGTCAGTTATAATCATGAAAAGCTTTGCTATGTCAATTCCAAGGATCTTTAGTGGCTCCCTCCTTTCTCTAGTACAAAATCCACACTCCTCTTGTATGGCGGCAATTGGGACATCTAGCTACTGATAACTTGCACAGGTTCTAGTCTAGCTTTTCACATTGATATCTGCATTATTGTCCTGATCACACCTTCCTTGGGGTTCTTGCCTAAACTGGTCCAACTGCTATTTCCCATCCACAAAGCTCCCTCTCTGCCCTTCTTGCCTTTATAATAGTTGTGGCCCATGGCTAGAAGGCACACCTTGCTCATTTCGTTCTTTGAGAATCCCTAGTTTTCTTCCCAGATTGACTTTGGGTTCCACCAAGGAAGCTTTGGCAAAGACTAAAACTCTTTGTGCTCCCTGTCCCCTCAGTTCTATGCACTATGTGTACACCTAATGCCTGTGCAACTCTGGGCAAAATAAGAGAAATGCCCGTGTCCCTGGCAATGATGAAAGAAAGTAGGAACAGAGCAGACTTTCTGCCGAGGGAGTTTCTTCAACAGAAAGTCACTCTGTTAATCAAATCACAACTTGGATGTGAAGAAGAGAATTGATACTTTGACTGGAACTTTCTGTGCTAAATCATGCTTTCTCCAAGAGAAGTCAAGGTCCTCAATAGTCAAACAACCTTCAATTCTTGTTTGGTGTCAGCAGAATGTGGCCCAGCAATCCTTACACAGGAGATTCTTTCTGAAGCCTTGAGGATTTGAATTAAACAATGCACTCAGGGGGTATGTTAAATGTGAAAGTAGCTGGAATGCTCCATCCTTTCTTTGAGGGAGAATAATTCTGCTGATTCAGTGCTAGGAAAGCTTAATCTAATTCAAATTCGCTCAATCAATGTTTTTAGTAACCCTGAAAAGTAGTATTCGGTAATTTAGATATAGGAATTAATCTTTACTGAAACATTTTAAAATGACCATAGGCAATTCATCTGACTTGAAACTCAGTGTGCCCACCTGCACAGTGGGATAGATAATAATATTTCTCCAATCCACTTTACTGTCTAATAAGAAGAAATGAAAAAAAAAGAAAATCATTTTGAGCAATCTTTCCATTATTTTCCCTGTACATTTGCTTTCTCTGCTGTTTCTGTGGTGATTGGGAAGCAGGAAGAAACAAGATAAGAAATACCTTTTTCTCATTCCTCATTCAGCACGACATCTAAGTTAGCTATATGTAACAGAAGATTTCCTATGAGATCATGACAATGGGACTGGATTTTCTCATGTCTAAAATGAGATCATTGAATCAGATTATATTTGAGTGTCTTCCAACACTAGATCCCATTCCCCCATGATTACTGACCTTGGGGAGGACATATTGTTGCAACTGGATGTCCCGAGTCGCTGCATGGGCTATGTTGAAAGGCAGGATGTTAATAAATCTTTGCACTTCGTGTACCTCAGCATCCATATAGGGCATATCTTGTCTGTCCTTTATGGAAGGAGCTCGATTGTGTCCAATCACACAATCAATTTCCTCATGAATTTTTGCTGCAGGAATAAAAACAGGAATAATCACTGGAATCCTGGGCCTTCTCAGAATGCCCAACAGAGCTTGTGTGGAGTATCTGCCTGATGATAGGATCTGCAATGATTCTCAGAGGGGCTCAGGGTCCTGTTTCTCCTCAGGCTTTAGCAGCAACAATGGGATAATTCTCTGGGGCTCAGTGGATAGGAATCAGGAAGAACTATGTTTATACTCCTCTTTATACCATCATCGGTGTCAATTCAGCCAAGTCATTAAGCCTTTCTAAGCCTGATTTTCCTCAGGTGAAAAATGGGGATCATAAACTATGTGTCTTCCAAGATTCCCTATACTTCAAAACCTGTTATTTTATGATTTCTGCAATGCATATAATAGCTGCATCTCCCTTAGAGGACATCAGATAAAATAATATGTCAACTGATTTGCAAACCTTGCATCATTTATATATAATGCCATTTAGTATTCTCAAAGAAAGTAGATTTCTTCATTTGAATTTGATAGTGCTGGAGATGACATTATCATTTTGATTTAAACCCTTCACCAGATATATATATATTTCAGTTCCCGAATCAACATCTAAGCTTCTGGGACACCAAGTTTCAGCATTTGAAATGCCTCATTTTTACCTATGGCCATCTATGCTGGTTATGCCGTTATCTTTGTATAATAGAGATATTCTATTATGTCTATTATCACATAATATGTGTAATATATATTATAATAGACACTCTATCTGATTGTTACATAGTTATCTATCTATAGATATAGATAAGTGCATAGTTTTGGGGCGAGGTATACATGGGGGTTAAGTGACTTACCTAGGGTCATACAGCCACTAAACGTTAAGTATTAGAGGCTGGATGTGAATTCAGTTCCTCCAGACTCCAGGCCAGTGTCCTATTAATTGCACCATCTAATTCTTCGGTAATCCTATTTCTAATGGAATGGACAAAGGTTCACCAAGATTAGGCTTGAGAACCTCCTGTAAAGGAGAACTCATTACCTCCAGGGAAGCTCTATGGCTAAATGGGCTTTTTCCTAGTTTGCAAGTCTTTCCCTAAATGAAGTTTCCATTTGTCAGTTTGTAACTTCTCTCCCTGGTACCTAGTTCTACTCCTGCAAAACCAGTACTGGTAGAATATAAGTCTTTTCAGGAAAAGCGGTTTTTCAGTTGACTTTTTTTTTGTCATAAGCATAACGTGCACAGTAGGAACTTTATACATATTAGTTAAAGTGAATTTAATTCTGTATGACAGAACTTCTTATATTTAAATAACTAAGTCTTGCCCAAGTGTTGTATGGAACTGTCTAACCTGTTGCTGCTCTGTGTGGAAGTCATGCAAACACAAAATTAGGAAAGCGGGGCTAGCCCCTGAGCAAGGTACAGGGCTGGGAATGTAAGCCTCCTCTGCAACCATGGGAATTCTTTTACTTTACCTTGGACCTCGGGATGCTTCAGAATGAGCAGCAGGCCGTATCTTAGAGTGTTGCTGGTTGTCTCTGTTCCAGCAGCAAATAAATTTCCTCCAGTCATTACTAGATTCTCTAAGTCAAATTCAGAGTGGGGATTATCTTTTTCCTAGAACAGAGGCACAAATCAATGAAATAATGAGAGACAGCAGGGAAAGTCATTAGCAAACAAGAAATATGTGAGTACATAAGTACATGTCCTAGGAACCCTCCCTTACCTTTATTACCAGTAGAGGGTCAGAGATAGTGGGGGAATTCTGGGTGAGGTTTAAGACCCTTCAGCCCAGAGGGAGCCTTGTTCACAATGTCTGCTTTGGCTCCCCATCTGCTCTAAGGGCTCTCGGGCTTCCTGAGAAGCTAGTATGTGCTTGGCACATGGGTATTAAGGTATACAAAGGGGAAAGACCTTGGAATATGGAATATGGACTCCAGATTTTTACCATCCTTGTGGGTCATCTGCCTTCTTCACTCCTCCACTAAGACAGTATATTTTGGCACCTCAACTTGGGGGCTCTAGAAAGCATGCTACAATTGCCAACTCCAAGAGACTAGAACTTGCCTACCACCCTTAGGCTTCTACTATCCAGCCATAGTTTACCCTTTCCAGGGAACCTTCTTTCCCTCAAACAATATGGCATAATGGATAGAGTACTAGACTTTGAATCAGGAAGATCTAAAATTAGCCCGAGCTAAGATGCGTGCATATATAGCCATGGGAAAGTTTCTTAATTCCTTATATGTAACAGGAAAGAGCTGGGTTCTTTTTGGTTCTCTATTTAATATCAATGATGTAAAAGATGCAGAAAGGGCCTAATCAAGTAATTCATGCAAAAGTGTAATGAACTGGTAAGAGACCCCTCATGCTGATATTTTCACTCCCAAACAGGACAACATCTTAATAACATAATCAACAGCAGCAGAAATTTCAGATTTTCAAACTGTGAAATTGAGAGAAAATTTTTTTGGCATAGAATACAGAATTTCAAATGTTGTAAGGAAAGTGAATTTCATCCAATCAACCTGTGAGTGAACAGAAATTTCCTTTTTACAATCTTCCTTAAGTGGTCATCTAGCTGCACCTTGAAGTTCATTCAGCCCTGGACATTATCCTTTTTATGCAGAAATGAATGTTTCTCTGTAATTTCAAAGCATTATTATGCATCTTTTCTCCTGGGAATATGGAAGCAAAAGTATTCTAATGGATCAGATTTTAAATTATGGAGCTTCAGAAGTCCTTCCAACTCACAGATGCTGTGAAATTCTATGAAATATGAAAGCTGGTTGGATTTAGAGTTTGGAAGTATCTTGGAGATCACAATAATTTACACAAAGGAAATAGAAGCCTAGAAAAATCAAATTATTTTTCTTCAAGATCACACAGGAGAAAATGGAAACAGGTGGATATAGGAGAAGACTTAACAGCAGGTTATCTGAAATGTAAATGAAGCTCCCAAAGTATAATTTTTTTTTAAAGGCTGAGACAAAGTTTGGGCAGAAGTCAATTTCTACCCAACTCAACTGGCATGAAGCGGAGAAATGAGCAAATTATTTAGACCCGGATATTAAAAAATGAATATAGATTCAAGAATAACTATACAAACATCTCTAAGAAAACAGAAAACAATGCAGTAAGCATTATAGGAATCTCAGATATAAAGGCACAATACCATAGAGACAGCTAGACGGCACAATGGATGGAGCATTGGACGTGGAGTTACCAAAATCTGAGTTCAAATCTAATGCAAACTTCTCTAGTTTTATGACTGAGCCAATTATTTCATTTTTATATGAATCCATTTTCTCATCTCTAAAATGGCAATAATAATAGCAACTACCCCCTAGGGTTGTTGTGAGGTATAAGTAAGATGATATTTGTAAAATATTTTAGAAGTATTGAAGTGTGATGCCAATACTATAGCTATTATAATTATTATTATTGTATTTCACAAAGAAAAAAGAATCAAAAGAAGAAAAAAGGATGAAGAGTGAGCTAAACACATGTCTCAAAAATTAAAAACTGAATAAACAATTTAGAACATATAATAGATAATGTGTCTAAAATAAATTCTTTTAAGATGAAACACAGGTTTGGTACTAGAAAATAGAGAAATTTTGACATAAAATTTAAAGATAACAATATTGGAAGAACACATTGGCTCTATAGAAGCCAAAAGGATGGAAAAGTAATAGAAAACTAAAATAAAATAGGAAATTAAGTACCTAATATTTAAATAATGGAAAATGCATAATTGCTAAAAAAAAAAGAGGACAAAGTATAGATAGATAGATAGATAGATAGATAGAATTCAGAGGCTATCCAAGAGAAAGAAGCATCAAATTTAACACATTAAGAAGTTTAGTGCTCAAAAATTAGATATTCAACATTAAAGAAGTATTTTTGGGCAAAGAAAGTCTTTCAACTCTTCAGGACTACTCCTCTCTGAAAAATCAAAGAGATTAGAAAACATCAAAATTAAAGTAGATTAGGTTATAGTCAGAAATAAGTTATCTTTTAAATATGACCTTGATCATATATGAAATAAGATTGGCTTATATACATCAATGTTATAAAAATGAACAATTGTGAAAAAATAATCAACTCATCGATTCAAGTGCAGATGATAAAGAATGCTACCTGCCTTCAGAGAGAGACAATTGTTGGATTACTGTGCAAAATGGGACACATTTTTTGATATTTATTTTATATGGAAATTTATTCTTCTTGATTATGATTACATGATAATGAGGATTTTATCTCATCTTCACTGGGTGGGAGGAAATAAACATTTGACTTTTTAAAAGGGTGCCTTGGAGGAGAGAAAAGGTGTTTTTCAGGCATTTCCTAAAAAGAATTTCAAAGTGAGTCAGATATTTGGCTTGGAAAACTTCAAACTAGACAAGTAAATAAATCATTAATTGAAAAATTAAGCAATGGAATCAATACTCCATGCTTTTGTAATTCACTACTGAAAAAAAACCCTTGACTTGAGCCACTGAAAGAAAGGTAAAAATAAAGGGCAGAAGGAACAAAAGTACCATTATATCTAGGTGAGGAATTGGGCCTTGGTATAACCTTGGAATAAAATTTTTAGTGAACATTTAATAAAAATATTTAATTCTGTGATGTTTTCCACTGTTTATCCATGTCCATCCTCAGTTGACACAATGTAAGATATCACTAAATGAAGGGGCAAAGTGCTAGGTAGTGGTAACATAAGGCAAAAGGACAAAAAATAAGACAGAGTTTCATCCTATTGGGGTCTAGAACACATTAGAGATAAGCATGTGTGGGATCTACAAAAAATCGAGAATTTCTGGGTAGGACAGGAAGGTGGGAGGAATAAAGGAAGGCTCCTAAAGGAATTGGAGGTCAGTGTAGAAGGAATATTATGGCTACTAAGTGTTGGGAAAGAAACAGGAGAATTCCAGGCATGGGAAGCCAAACTGCATAAAGGCAAAGAGGGAAAAAATGGAATATATTTTATTGGAACCAGCAAGCAGGCCAGTTTAGCTGTAGCATAGAGGCTGTGAGGGGGGAAATGCATCACCAGTCTAGAAAGAAAGACTGTAGCCAAATAGTGAAGGGTGCTAAAAGCCAAATACATGAATTTGCATTGTATCTGAAAGCCCTAAAGCATCTTGCTCAGGGAAAGGTTTCAATGATTCTCATACTTTATGCATCTTAAATTCACAGATTTGTGAAGAATGGACTGAGAATCTTTGTTCTTGGAGAACTTTAAGAGGGGTTATTTTCTGGGATGGTGCTGATGCTGAACTGAAATAGGATGGCTGTGCTAAGAGGGGCAGGTGGACTATTGCTGCCTTGACTGGGAGGGTTAAAGGGAGGGAAGGCTAAGGGTTTTCTTTCTTTCCCTCTGGCACTCCCCTTCCCCTATGACATGTATTATTGGACAGCTCAGATCCAGTGGGAAACAGCATTGCTTGCTCAACATTCCCCAAATGATCATTCCTTCTAGGGAAGTTTAGTCTCTTGGGTGAGTCTCCTTCTATGAAGGAATGAATGAAATAAGCATTTATCAGGCATATGCTATGGGCCATGTCCTGTACAAATATATCATTTGATCTTTACAATGACCCTGGGAAGTAGAGGGTATTATTATTTTCATTATACAGTTGAAGGAATAGAGGCAGACCAATATGAAGTGATGTAGCAGGATTATACTGTTATAAAGTGTCTGACTCCTTATTTGAACATAAGTCTTTCTGATTTCAGGCTCACTACTCTATCCATGTCATCCCCTAGCTACCTCTATCAATCTGAGTGGAAGTATGTACGATGGGAATATAGTTTGAGGATTAAATAGAATGTTGGACTGATATCCTGGAAAAATGTGAGTAGATTTGTATCATCAGGGGAACGAATAGGACGCTATAAGTGCTTTATTTCTAAATTTATTTGCACATTTTTTGGAGGCTTTTGTATCTTTTTCATTTTTCTGTGGAGCAAACTGAAGATCATCCTATTGCCGGAAAATAATTAATTATGAGTGCTTTTGTGGCAGCTAGTTATAACTAGGATTTATAATATTAGTTAGCATTTATTTAATGCTTTCAGGTTTGTGATCTGTTGCTGTTCAGTTATTTCAATCATGTCTGATCTTCCTAAATTCATTTAATCATTTGCTGGTAAAAGACATTGGAGAGGTTGGCCTTTCTTCCTCCAGCAGATCTACTTTCAGGAAAGCAGAGGTTAAAGGACTTATACATGATCACTCAGATTGGAAATGTCTGAGAATGGATTTGCATTTGGGTCTTTCTTAATCCAGGCCCAGTGTTCATTTCACTGAGCCATCCACTACCTGTATTTTAAAGTTAACAATATGCTTTACAATCATATTATTTTATCCTCACAATCACCCTAGAAAATAAATGCTATTATCCTCAACTTAAAAATGAGGAAACTGAGGGAGTCAATGGTGATATAACTTTCCCAGGGCTACATAGCTAATGTCTGAAGTTGAATTGGATCTCTATTTTTTTTCCTATTTGGCTTCTTTTTAATTTTTTGCATATTATCTCCCATTTTTTAAACTCCTTGTGCTCAGGGACTATCTTTTGCCTCTTTTGTGTCTTCAGCACTATCTGGCACATAGTAGGGTCTTGCTAAATAATTATTAATTGATTCTACAATATACTATCTTCTTCCTAGGCTTCTAGGGAAGCCTAGATCATGAGCTCATCTTCTAGCAATTCAGAACTCTTCTAATTTCCCTCGCAATTTTCATGTAAGAGATCAGTAGAAAGCCAATTGACACCTTAGGAAAAATGGATGCATTGATATTTTCTAATGTCCCTTCCAAGGGTTTTCGTGGAAATATATGAGTGAAGACTCTCTCATGGGAATATATATTAGCCTTAAACTATACCGCAATTATGACTTGACACTTTATAATAATAGTTATAACTGAAAAGTTGCAGGTATTTGTCCCCACCTGTTTCCCACCTCCTATTGTTAAGTAGCATTTAAGTATCTCTTTTAAAGGCAATTTATTCTTTTGATTCTGGGTTAGATTTCCACAACTAGAATGTAACCCCAGACTCCCCCAAACAATGGGGAAAAGGCCATGCTGGGGGGCGTTAGGGGGGGACTTTGGGGATTTCTGCATTCAGACTATTTAATCAGGTGTTTTGCAATTCATGCATTGTACTCCTTTTGCTGATAAATACCTTGTCAAAATTTCCCTTTTCCCTTGAAGATTAATCCAAAATTTTTCTTATAAAGAGTCTCTGATTTTTTTATGATCAATACTGTCCCATATATTTTGAAGAGTGTGACCTGTAAGAATTTTGGAATATCAGCTTTGCTCAATGAGCAAGGTGCTTCCCCCCCATGCCTCCTACCTGCTGCATTTTGGAGAGGTAGCAGTCAATGAAGTCTTGAGGGTTGCTGGGATCTAGTACTGTTTGATGCTCCTTCACTCTTTCCAAAATGAAATGTCTCAGTTCTTTAACATTTTTTAAAAAATATTTTATGTTTTCCAGGGAGGTACACTCTGAATCCTGGTAAAAAGTTGTAGAGCTACATCGCCCCCCCCAAACCCAAGCAAACACATGTGAGTTTACTGTCATAAAGAGTCACCTCTATATCTCTAATTATAAACTCTTCTATTCTATTTGTTTTTATTGACAAAGAGTGTTTTCTATTGTCCTCTCCATACACTGAACAAAAAAGAAAAATAAACCCTTGAAACATGTATACATAGTCAAGCAAAACAAAGCCCCTCCTTGGCAATAGCCAGAAACATGCATCACATTTTATATATCAAGTCCATCATCTCTGTCAGAAGGAGAATAGCATGTTTCATTTTGGTTCCTCTGGAATCATGGTGAATTTTTATATCAATTAAAGTACATTAGCCTTGCATGATATTTATCTTCCCATTGTTTTTCTCATTGTACAAATTAGTTCTACTCACTTTTTTGGCAACCATTCATAAAGTCTTCCCATGTGTACAGCTGTACCTTTCATCATTTCTCAAAATATAAAATTCAGTTATATTCATATCCCAGAATTTATTCAGTTATTTCCAATAGATGAAAAGCCCCTTAGTTTCCAGTACTTTGAAGCCCCCTAAAAAACCTCAGTTCAATTTTTTTTTGCATATAGCTTTCAGTTTTACACACTTTCTTCTTTTTTTGATTTTTTGGGAGCATACTGGCCAAATAACGGTATTGCTAGTTCATAAAACAGATATGATTTACTAATTTGGGAGGGACAGATCTAAATTGCTTTCCAGGTTACCTAAACAATCCAAACACCAACAGTTTTTCAACGTGCTAATTTTCCCACAACAACATTTTTTGACATTTAGCATCATTTAAATACATTTTGAAATACTTGTGAGGATTTATTAAGACCTCCCTACTTTTTTGAGAATGCTATTTGAGACCAATTTTTTCATACAATCTATACAGTAAAATAGCAGTGTGTGTGTGTGTGTGTGTGTGTGTGTGTGTGTGTGTATTTTGAAAACATCCACTCAAAAAAGATTTAGTATTGATTTGAAAAAAAGGGAGAATTCTACCAGCCATCAGCAAACAAAACATCTTATCCTAATTGGACAGAACAAATTTCACGATAATATACAATGGAACGAGGGAAGTCAGAAGTTATTCAGTTTTAGGTGGTAGCAGTCTCATTTCTCTGACAGAAAGGAACATGGAGCAGAGACAGAAACCTGGGTAGGAGACAATGCTTCTTTGACCTCCAGATATGGGATGCCTCCCGTTATAATTAATAAAGTATAATGCAGTTAAATTCTAGTAGGACTGGTGATTAAGACTGGGGAGAGGGGCAACTAATTAGAGATTAGAACATATCCCGGAAGCTCAGCACCTGAAGTGAGAGGAACAGGCACCCTTAGTAGGAAAAGGAAAAGGAATGAGGATCCTTGGTTCTGATTGCAGTGAATGACTGCTGTGATCCTACATGTCCATCCATTGTAGAGACTAAGCCATAACACTGATGTAATCTGTAGATGACTTTCTTAAGTTCTGGCCAGCTGTCCTCCCTAATCCTTTAAGAATGGGTTGGAAAGGCTCTCTGTAAATACTTATTTTACTTGCCCACATCTATGAGCATTATCATACTTGGAATATCTTAAGGTCTAATCAGACAGTTTTCTCTATTTCTTAAATATTTGTATGACCTAGAAGTAGTTCACAGAATACTGGGAAAAGAATATCTCATTTCAGAGCCAAATATATTACATGATATTATTGTCCTTGAGTGCATAATATATGAAAGGTGTGTGTTCCTGTGTGTTGAAGATTTTGCTAAGAGTTGAGAATCTATGGTACATCGGTCCTGTTGCTGAAACAGAGCAAACAGCCACAAAATATGAAGACAGCTTTGTTCTTACCTGTATCCATCGTGAATTAAGGAGCTGAAAGTTTTCATTTAACAATTTCATCAGATATAGAAATTTCTCATCATTGTACTTGAATCGATCACGGAAGAGGATAGAACAGATCACATTGCATGGGGCACAGCCAAGGATGAAGGTGGGATCAGTGGGCTGACCTAATGTAGAGAAAAGTGAACAAAAGAAAAAAAACACGTTTAACAAAAATATTCCACTTATGTAGAAACTGGACATATCTTTTCCCCATGTCATGTTTATTTCCTCTAAGGTTAGAAGATGTTGTTCTCCTGGATAATTTCCTTTACCCTTATAGAAAACTAGATTAACTTATGATATTAGAGTATAAGAAGAGAGAAGGGAGTTTTCTGGCCCAGCACAGTAATTCCCTTTTCAGTGGACAGAGGCCAACATATAGAACGATTGCCAGAGTAAATATTATATAAGCCTTTGGATGGGTAATTGAACCACCCATCCCCAGGAGGAAAGAAAAGAAAACCAACCCTTTGTTTTCCTGAATTCTTCCACTAGACATTGGGCTTCTTCTTGAACTCTTTCTTCAGTGCTTCTTTTCCCCATCCCAAAGTTCCTTAGGGTCATAAGGGAAAATCTACGCATTTGTTTCCAACTCTCTCCATTACTGAAAACAATTCCTAGACAAAAAAGAAGAACAGGACATTGGCCATTCTGAAGGTGGCAGAGAGCACAGTGTGCATGGTAGCTGTGGGATTTTGGCCTAATTCATCGATCAAATTTAATTTTATTCAATTGAAACCAAAATGCGATGCTACTGCATTTAGCACAAGTACTACCACATTTAGGCTTTGTCTTAGGTGCTGAAAATAGACATTAAAAATGAAACCAATAATTAGGTTCAGCATTGAATTATTTGATTCTACTAGATATATTCTGATATACTCTTTTGCTTTTCAATCACTCTTTTGAATAAACTAAACTTACCTTTTTTTTTTTGATTGCATCAACAAATAAAGGAACACTTCCTCTGTCTACAAAACCATCTCCTTGGTCAATTAGAGGTTCTTTCATAATTTTATATCCATATAGCACCACAATACGCTTACTTCCAAAATAGAGAGTATAGATGGGGCCATATTTGTCAGCCAGCTGTGAAAAGAATGCCAAGAAAAAAGAAACATTCAGTTTAAACCTTTAGAGTGTTGGAATTTATCCCCACAATTACCTCATGATGTTCCATATGCATGTGTACATACATGTACCTATACATGCATGGGGCAATATGTTGTAAATGAATCCAGAATATAAAAAGACATAAGCTGTGGTATAACACAACTGTGTTCCCATTACTTTTAGTTTGCTTTGTGGAAATCCGTGTTATTACATGGCCCAGAATTTTTTTCATGTAGAGTTTGCTCTATTGGTATCTATGTTGGGTAAAAACATTCTGAAAAGGCCTGTATTTGATTTTGTGTAGTTTACCCATGGAAGATTTATAGCAAGACATGGCAAAATGCCATCCAAAATGGAGAGGGAATTGCCATCTCCTAACAAAAGCTATTTATTATTATTGCCTCTCTTCTCCTTTTGAAATATTTGTAGTAATTCTTCAGTCATCAACACTCACTTCGAACAAACCTCTAATGGTCTCAGTTTAGCCAAATTTGGTGGCCTTACCTTAATTCACATTCTTTTACACCTCTTTACAAGCTTTTACTCTTTTGACTACCTTCTTTTCTCTTTACTCTCTTCTCTCTGGTTTTCTCTAATCCTTCTCTCTTTGCCTCCCTGTTCCTCTTTCTCTGTCTTTGTCTTTATCCTTTCCCATTCCCTTTCATTTTCTCATTTCCACTTATCAATATCCTGTGCTGAATCATAGTCCATATTGAACCACACATCCATTTGTTTTCCCCATAATATTATTCTGGGCCATCTTCTCTTCTCTTTCTGTACTCTTATGCTTGGTCATCTCATAATTACTATGTCCATAGTTCACAGATCTATACATCTTGGACTAATACCATTCTTGAAGCATAAAATAAAATTCGTTATTCCTACAGTAAAAATCATCCAAATTTCCTTACCTATGGCTAAGATCCCAGTATATAAGAATAGGTTTGACCTCATAATCAACAGACTTCAATGGTTCCATTTCCTATGTGGTCAAATGTAACTTTTTAAAACTTTAATGTCCTTTACAACCCTTTACAACCTTTACAACCTTACCCTTACAAACCTTTACAAGAACTACAAATAAGTTTACTTTGCAAATTGTTTCATTGGCCTATTGACTCAGTTCCCCATTCTGTATCCCCACTAGAAGTTTGTGTCCTCAAAGGGGTGGCTGCTAAATTTCTCTAAATTCTATAAGAAGAGAATGAACCATTGCAGTGAGATATATATATGCAGGGAAATATGTACTTTGAACAAATTAAACTCTGGAACCATTTGGAATTTACCCTCATGAAGGTTTACAAATCATGAGTTAGATGGCTGATCTATTAATAAATTGAGTTGCTCTGAGAAAGTTTCCCTGAATCATTGAAATATCACACTATCCCGTTGCTAAGGTAGACTGCTTCTCCACTGGAGGTTGGATGCACATTTGATCCTCCCTAACACCAGGGGATAAATTTGGGGGAGAACAGGGTGCATAAATTTGTTTGTTCAGAGGTCTAAAGATCGGTAAAAGTTTTCCTAAAATCCATGATCCAAACATATTTCTACAAGTGTAGAATCCCATATTTTCATAAATTTGGATGGATTCAGAGATAGATAATAGAAAGAAGCAATCTTCCATTTGACTATCTGATACCAACCTGGAATTAAGTATAGGGGAAGTAGAGTGAAAAGGGCTAAAGTAAATATTCCATTTAAAAAACAAATCCCTTTATCTAAAAAAACCTAACCTGACACCTAGTCCTGAAAATGTTAGACTTATGGACTTTGCAGAAAAGACCCAGGAGAACGGATAAGGTAAGGTGATGGTTATGGAATGGTGACTCACCAAAGGGAAAACTGTAAAATCATAGATGAATCAGCATTGTCTTTTTCCTATGTGAAGACACTAACAGTGGGACACATAATTGAAAACAGAATTGAAGAGTCAAAACGATATTCCTTTTATGTAGGGAAATTAGAATAGAGGCAACTATTGTTCAAAAATGGGGGAGAAAGTGGAGGGAGGCATGGGTAACTCGAACTATAGGAACAGCTCAAAAGAGAGAAGAAATCTTGGTAGTCATGTTGTTTCACAGAAGAAGGAGCTAGAGTCCAGTGACATAAAGAAATTGGGCCAAAGTTCCCAAAAGTAGCAAGAACAGAGGACTTTGGACACTAGACCTAGTGTTCTATCCACTGTAGCACACAACCTTCCTCAGTATTTACACATGTCAGATTAAAAAAATTATTAACATGCAATGCTTCCACTTCTTTTGACCATTTTACTATATAAATCCCCATAAGTTTTCTGTAAAATCTGAACCCAATTAAGAATTTGATGATCTGATTTGAACATCTGTTTAATTTTCACATCAATTTAAGGGTAAAAAAAACTTTGATCCAAGTCCTTGAAAAGTATTTCCTTGGAGTTAGCAGGGTCTTTGGTACTTTGGTAAGCCCTGTTTGTAGCTTCCTTCCCTAACCTCCTGGGTTAGAGGATGACCTCTAGACTTTCTAAAAGAATAAAAAATATTACAAGTTTCTATAACCATCCTAGCAGCATTATTGGAATAATTATGGTAGTGTCTACCTCTTGGCTCACGGACATGAGAAGAAGAAGAAGAAGAAGAAGAAGAAGAAGAAGAAGAAGAAGAAGAAGAAGAAGAAGAAGAAGAAGAAGAAGAAGAAGAAGAAGAAGAAGAAGAAGAAGAAGAAGAAGAACAACAACAACAACAACAACAACAACAACAACAACAACAACAACAACAACAACAACAACAACATGAACAAGAGAGAATTCGGAGGAGAAGGAGAAGGACCGAGGAAGAGGAGGAAGAGAAGCAGGAGGAGAAGGAAGAGGAGGAAGAGATCTATATTCCCATATACATTTCCAGTGGAGACATATTTGAAGTTCAAACTATGGCTCCAACAACTAACATTGCGTTTCCTCTTTGTTCATATGTAGAAGATACCCCATATTCCATATCCTATGTAATTGTACAGTTGAAAAGCTGTCACTTTCCTAACTTTGTCTCAGGACATAAAGTTAAGCTGGATTTATCTGTGCTTGATGAAGCTAGGATGACTCACTATCATCACTGTGTCCCTTTCTGGATGTTTGCCAAACATCTTTTGATGTAAATTTCATTTGCCTTTATTTTACAAAGTATTTTTTTCTTTTTTTTAACATTTAGTTTGGAGTGACTTGAAGCTAATGGCTCTATAAGATCACAAGAAGTAATGAAACAAAACTCAAAATTCCCCCCAAAAAATGGAGGGAGGAAGAACTAGGAGCTTGTATAATCAAGTATTTGGAGACCTTTCCATAGCACTTGTCTCTTCTGTTTCTTCTGCTGGGTCATCATATCTCTCCTAACTACAATGACTTTTGTGGGCTCTCTTTTCTCTCTACTCCCTTAGAGATCTCATACTTTCAGCACCTATGGCTTCAGTGATTATTTACAAGCAGAAGATTCCCATGTTTATATAACTAGACTTTGTCATTTTTAAACTCCACATAGCCAATGGCTGAGAAGTGCTCAAAATGGATGTCCTATTCACATTGCAAATAATACATCCATAATTCAACTACCTAATTTTCCCACAAAACTACTTCTTTCTCCAAACTTACTCATTTCCCTTGAGAATCCAAAAGATGGATTGTAATGTTCTGGTTGGTTTTCTGGAGGTCTTTGCACCAGTTTTTGTTTCAGCAGAATAATCACCATGAGAATAGCCAGGGATAAAGTCCAAATGCTTTATTGCCTCCTTCACAGTCTTTTGTCCTTGCCTGGGGCCCGGGCTAGCTTTCTGGAGGCCCTCCAGTATGTATCATTGTTTCTTTGGGGGAGGGAGGAGGACCACCATTACAGTCTATGTCTTGAAGTCTGTCTCAGTTCAAAAGCTTGTGCTCCAGCCTCCAGCCACCACAAAGGTGGGAGATGGAACAAATGTCTCTCCTTAGCTCTGAGAGCTTGAGCTCCCACCTCCAGTCTATCTTTTCCAAGTTTGTTTCAGTCCCTTCTCTGGCTGAATTTGTCCCAGTTTATATGCAGTATACTGACTATAAACTACTCATTATATCACTAAGAAACCATTATTTGTTGTAAAATTAATTCAATCATACTGAACTCGAGATCTATTAATCACCCTGCTGAACTAGATAACCATTGTCTTATCAATTCCATTGAGTTAACACTTTGTTTTAAGAATCCTTGTTTTAAGTATATTTCTCCAGAGTTCTGGTCCATTACAGTGGACTTGTCTTGAATATAATTCCATTAACTCTGAATTACAGCCATGGATTTATATTGGACTTAATTTTCACTTATATCTATATACTTACAATAATCTATGGTCAAGTCTGATAGATTCTATCTTCAGGTCCCCCACATCTATTCCATCTTGCTTCCTGACATGTTTGTTGACCCCTACCAAGTTTAAACTACTGTAATAAATTGGTGAGACAGGCATCCAAACTAGTTAAACCAATAAGTTATCCAAGAGAAAGAGAAGATGAAATATACAGGAAAGCCAAACCACCATCAAGTTCCTTTGGAAATGGATATAGTCCAGAACTGTTACTCAAGAGCCTTTGTGATCGATCTTTTCATACCAATGACTCCTGCCCCAAATACCACTGAATTTGCTTTCAGCCCAGTCCAAACAACAATCCTCAAAATGAGGAGGAATCATGAGGGAGAAGGGAACCACCTTTCTCACAACCACCACTATCAATTAATAAACAACTGACTCCAGCAGGAAATTAAGTCCAAAATTCCCAGGAGTGGCAGCCCTACCTAATATAAGATAACTTATTCCTACTTGCATCCCAATCTTTCATACATTAGTCCTCGAAGGAAAAACCTGACAATTTCTTCTGTAAGTGCTGAAACCTCAGCTACTAAACACTACAAATGAAAAACAGGGTCATGGTATCAGAAAAGATATAGATTTTATCAGTAGAATTGACTTGAAATGCTCTGAATTACCATTGTTTTGTTAATGTCCCCTAAAGAGCACAAGGTCTTTCCAGCTGAAATGGCTTTATCTGCTATCTTCCCACTACTGAGCACACAGTGACCAACTGATAATTGATATTTTTATCCATTCTTTCATTAACCTCCAAGATCAATCTCTTCCTTCAAGTATTTCATCTCTGCAATGAATAATCCACACAACTAACAACTTAGTATTCCCATGGTTCAGTTCTGACTACTTCAACTCAAAAAGTCTGCACTAACTTGGCACTTAAATGCCTCCACAGCTGGCTCGACCTTAAGTGTTGAAGATTTATTTTATAGTCCTCTTCATCCCCAAAACTGACCCTGCTAACTATGTTATCTCCCAACTCCTTGTCTTTATCCAGACTGTCTCCCATATCTGGAATTCATTCCCACCCTCTCTTCCAATAAGAATTTGTTACTTCCTTCAAGGTCCAGTACATGTGCTCTCTCCTACTTGAAATTTTTTTGGGGTCCCAGATTATGAGATTATGAGAAGACAGCTTTCTCTGTCTTCTAATTACATTCCACTTACATGTCTATGAATTTATTGTATCCTTCATGGAGAATTCCTCCTTAGGTTCATGGGGAACATAAGCTTCTGGTCAACAGAAACTATTTTCTTTTATGGAGAGATCATTTTATTCTCTATAAGTTTCTCTCCTGTCACAATGCCTGGTATACAGTAGGTGCCAAAGAAGTTTTCATTAATAGAGTAATTAATCTTTACATATATATATATATATATATATATATATACAGTATAATTCATTACACATAGTAAATATTGAATTTCTTCTGCTGCTACCAATGTTTTGACAAAACAATCAATTAATGCCTACTATCATTGTTAATGGAGATATCACTCAATGCCCTCAACTCACCATGCATGAGCTAGGACTCTAAATGTCCATGAGTCCTGATTTCAAGATACATTTGAAGCCTTTGTGTCTCCCTCCACAACCCAATCAGCTGGAATTCAAACCCCAAAACCAGCACTTTTACCTGTGAGAATGATGCAATCATGTTCTTGAAATCCAGTTGCAGGATGTTGCCAAGAAATGGAAGAGGAGTAGGACCCGGTGGGAGCTTTCCCTTTTTGAGTCTTTGGCTCCATTGAGATAAGAAGATTAGCAAAAGAACACAACCCAGGAGGACAGAAGTGGTGAGTCCCCAAAGATCCATTGCCCTGAGAGGTGGTCCTACACTTCTCAGAGGTTCCAGCTCAAGTATTAGATTTTTATAATCATTGATAGAAAACATGGGGTGGCAATGCCCAGGCAATAACTGGATAGTTTTGCAGGCAGATATGGTTAGTTTTCCATTAACCAAGAAATCAAGACATAATTAAGGAAATGTCTACATGTCTGTTACTTTGGAATCTTTACCTGGTCCTAAATCATACAGGGACAGTTGGGGCAGGGAAGGATTTTGTCTCATCTTTTGGAGGTTCATGGGCTATCAACAATCAAATTTCTGCCAGCCTGTGGGACTTTGTTCAGTTAAGGAAAGAGCAAATATCCAAATTCAGTCTGAGAGGAGGTGGTTAAGGAATCCAGAATCTACAATTCTGCAAACTTGATCTCACAGTAGAGGTCAGATGATGTCTTCTTGTCTTCTAAACTACACTGGGCTTAATTGCTATGCTTGTTCTTTCTACACCTTGAAGAACATTCTGTTTGAGAAAGAAAGGGGCAACCAAGTAACATTGACATGCCCTATCTCCTTTCTATCTCTTTAAGCAGTGACTCTGTAGCCTTAGTGGTCCTGGCCAATGTTTATTTCTTTCTTATTCTTCTTGATCAAACCTTTGGTTTCCCCAACATTTTTTCATTTCTCAATTTCTTCTGAGCTTTTAGTCTTCCTGACCCTGATCTTTCAGATTAATGTGTTTTCTGATATCAGTCCTTGATAAGACTATCCCTCTGTCCATCCGTGATACATGCTCTTATCTACTAATGATACTTCATTCAGAGCATGAACCCATTTCTCTCAGACCTCCCTATCCTAGCTTAGAGAAAAAACAGACCTCAGGTTGATTATGTCTGTAGGTACTTTTATTCTTTCTAGTCCTCTCACTTGAATTGAAATGGAGCCTATTTTTCTATTCATAATGACCTCTGCTTTCATCTCATGTGCAAGACTCGGAGCATCACATTCAGAATGTATGTCTTGCCCTATGTTTGAATTGCTCACATATCTTTAAATTTTCAAAGATAGCTTAGTGTGTCATCAGTGGTCAGTGGACAGAGAGGTAGGATCTCAGCCAATCACTATTCAGTTATTGGCCCCTGTCTTCTATTCACAGAAAGGCTATTGCCTGGAAAGTTTGTCTAAATGTGCTATTTTATAAAAAAACTTTTTTGCTTTTTTGGAACAAAGGAGATCGATAAATTCTGAAAGAAAATAAAACATAAGGAAATAAGATCCTTACCCAAAGGTTTGCTAGAGCTAACTAAACCCCTCTCAAGGGAACTTGCCATTAAATTCTAGATGTGACTATTTTCTCCTTGGACATGTCATAAATATTACAAATCAAGGTCTGATTTTTTGTTTCATTGCCAGACCTTAAAAGGTAGCAAAGAAAATGTTACTAGTGCAGATTCAACTTTACAGTATAACAGATATTTTTTTTCCCTAGGCAGCTGGCTATTAACCAATTGCTGTCCTGCATTCTACCTCTGTAGATGAATATGTAAACAAGAACTGTCTGTCCTTCAAAAGTGTGAGTGGCTTGCCTTTTCCATTGTTAGAGTCAGTTCCTTCATTGATATAATCACAGGACTCTTGATGTGTGCAATAATAATATTAATAATAATAAAGTTTGACACTTTCTATTGTCCAGGCTTTTTGCTAAAAAAAACTTCATGAGCCCTGTCTCATTTAATCCTCACTGCCACCCATCTAAATAGGTACTATTATTAGCTCAATTTAACAGTTATTGAAACTGAACCAAATGGTGGTTAAATAATTTGAGAATAATAGCAGAAATATCATCCTGGCCCTCCCCCTGTTACATTTCTGATCTTGGTGAGGTTCCTTCCTATCCCTAGATCTCATTTTCCTTCCCTGATCACTGACAATGTTGAACTAAAAGATCTTGTTCTCAAATGGTGAAAACCTGTGTCCTGTGATTCTCTCCACCCCCTAATAAATCATCCCTACCCATTTCAATGACCTGTAAATTTGAGCAGAGATCTGAAGGTATTTATACACGGCCACACCCCAATGAATAGCAGGCAGAGCTGAGATCCTGCCTGAACTCAACTGACTCCTCAAACTGAAATGAACTTCTTTCTTTGTTTATAGAACACTCAGATCCTGCTGACATCTCTTTTGAAGTTGCCATGAATTTCTGGGCAAGTTTGAATTTCTTTACAACTTAACTGGGTATCTAATCCAACATGGTTATTATTTAATTCCTTCTAATTGGCTTCACACAGATGGAAGATGCATGATGCAAGGACAAAAAAAGCATAACGTGGATTCTGAAGGGAGCTTTGAATGAACCTTCTGATCAGCATTATCATTCTTGTTGGAATGACACAAATTGATAAATAGTGTGTACCACTGCCTTCTCAGAATTCTTCCCTTTGCCTGTGTCAGTTTCCACACTTATAAAATGCCAACAATAGCATCTGTTATTGGGGAGATGAGATGATATTTGTAAAGCACATCCAAGCATTACATAAATATTATTATAATTTTTTTATTCATTCCTCAATGTCTCACTGGAATGATTTACATGAACTGATTTGAAATGAAACGATAAGAACAAGTGAAATATATGACACAATAATGGCAATATTCTACAATGATCAATTGTAATTGACTTAACATTTCTTAGCAATACAATGATCCAACATAATTCTAAAAAACTCACGATGAAAAATATCATCCACTTCCAGAAAAAGAAGTGATGGACTATATTTGATTTTTTCATTTATTTACTTTATTTTAAACAGATGGAAAATAAGAAAAGAAGAACAAAGCATTGCCATGTGCATAATAGAACATAAGAGATAATTTCAAATGTAAACCAATAAATTTTCATGTAAAGAAAAACTTTACAATAAATACTACAAATCCTGTTCAGAACTAGTCATCTTTGCTTCCTTATAGATTTTCTTTTATTCTCTGCTGTACATTTTAAAATTCATTTTTCCTCTTCCTACCTCCCCAATCTGGAAGCCTATATGTATGTGTGTATGCATATGTATATGTTCCTGCACATATACATATATAAACATATGTATTTATACATACATGTATGTATAATCATATATATATTCATATGCATATATATATAAGAATATACTATGTTTATTTTCTTTTTCTTTTTTTTTTCATAACTTTTTATTTACAAGTTACATGCATGGGTAATTTTACAACATTGACAATTGCCAACCTTTTGTTCCAATTTTTCCCTTCCTTCCCTCCACCCCTTCCCCTAGATGGCAGGATGACCAGTAGATGTTAAATATATTAGAGTATAAATTAGATACCCAATAAGCTTACATGACCAAACCGTTATTTTGCTGTACAAAAAGAATCAGACTCTGAAATATTGTACAATTAGCCTGTGAAGGAAATCCAAAATGCCGGCAGAGAAAAATATAGGAATTGAGAATTCAATGTAATGGTTCTTAAACATCTCCCAGAGTTCTTTTGCTGGGCGTAGCTGGTTCATTTCATTACTGCTCCATTGGAACTGATTTGGTTCATCTCATTGCTGGAGATGGCCACATCCATCAGAGTTGGTCATCATATAGTATTGTTGTTGAAGTATATAAGGATCTCTTGGCCCTGCTCATTTCACTCAGCATCAGTTCGTGTAAGTCTCTCCAGGCTTTGCTGAAATCATCCTGTTGGTCATTTCTTACTGAGAAGTGATGGACTATAAATGCAGACCAAAGCATATTTTAAAAGCTTTATTTTTCTTGTTTGGGATTTTTTTTTAGTGTGCACTTTCAATTATCACAAGACTAATCTGAAAATGTGCTTTGTATAATTGCGCATGTATAACTTGTATCAAATTGTTTTCTGTCACGGGGTTGGGGAGGAAGGGAAGCTGCAATTCAGTTTTAAAACTGATTTGAAACAAATGTCATTAAAATAATTGGAAAAATAAATATTCTTCAAAAATATTTAAATTTTGACATCTGGCCTGCATCTTATAGTTTTATGTCAAGTTTCTTGGGACATAAAAAGACTAATTGATTTGTCCGGGTCTCATGGAAAATATGCATTAAAAGGATGCATAAAACTTGAAGCCAAGTTTTTCCTGACTTCACTATATTGGGCTGCTTCCTGAGGTGCTTCTCTTATCTGTCTGAACCCTCCTGAGTTTCCTTTGCTGGATCTTCATGTGGATCATACTCCAGCCATGATAGTAGAAAAGCTTTATATGGAGTTTAAAAAGATGTGTTATATATATTTGTTTTAAGTCACCGAACCCCTAAATATCTGGGTTTTTTGCATTTAAACAAGATGAGTAATAATTGTACCTCGCCTAATTTATTCTGAAGAGAATTAAGGAAAATGAAGTCTGGAAAGAGCTTGGTAAACTATAAAGTATTAAAGAGATTTAGAGGATCATAGATCTAGAGCTGGATGGAAGTATGAAAATCATTGAGTCACCAGCTTCATTTGAATTATAAGGATATGAAGCCCTAGTTGGGGCAAGTGACTTGACCAAGGTTACCTAAGTAATAATTAGCAAAGCTGGGATTTGAAACCAGATGCCCTGATTCCAAATCTAAGTACCTTCCCAGGATACCAATCCCCCCTCCCCTTATTATGTTCACTACTGGTTTCTTGGAGCCTTGTAATGGTCAAAGGAGATGTTTAACCAAAATTGGATTTTAAATTATAACACACTCTAATTACAACTTTGTATGAGTTTAAAATCTATATAAAGATCTCAGGTCGATGTAGCTCTTCTCATTATTGCCTCCAAACTGGCCCCCAGCATAGAAATTGAAATAGAATTCTTTCTTCTTCAATACACTCTGTAAAGTTTGATTGTGTAATGCATCCAGTGCCATTTTATCCCCAAACCAGATTAACCCCTGGAGGACCTCATCAATGAAATGGAATCCTTCTAGCTGCTCATGAACATGTGTCACCCTGATAATAATGAAAAAAGGTTCACTGAAAGTTAATTCTCTCTCTCCAGAATTCATATGCCCATGCATCTTGCCCATGCACCAAGCATCTTCCATCTTCCATCCGTGTGTGAGAAACTAATTACCAAGAATGAATAGTAACAGTGCTGAATTAGGTACACAGAGAAATTTTAAAGAAATTTGAATCTGCTCAAAAGTCCATGTCAAGTTCAACAGAGGCCATGAGATTCCACCAGAATACATGTCTCCCATAAAGAGAAAAATAAAAGTTCATAGTTTGATATGAGGCCATAGTTCAGGCAGAAATTGTCTACAGATGCAGAATTTGGGGGTGAACAGGTAAATATTTAAGAGTCAAATTCCCAAAAAACATATATCTCTCACATTTATAAGTGGAACCTGCACTATTAACATTTTCTTCATCATATTTAAAACAATAAATCAAACTATGATTTGTGGCATTTGTCAGAAGTCCAAGGTATAAACGTTAACATTTGAATGTAACCACCATGTCTCTTGAGATGGATTGAGTTGGCTCTAGCATACTTTTGGGCAGGAATCTCATTTCTTTATTGCTTCCTAAAGTTCTCAAAATCTCTTTTGTCCCAAGAGAGCAAGAGATTATCGTAGAATAGCACCTTTAGACACACTTTCTCTAAAAGGACAAGATGATGATAAATGAATTCTAATTAGTTGCACAGACTCATTCTTAAATTGATTTCTGTGTGCTGACCATTGAGGACACATTATGTTAATTTGGAATCTTAGAGCTCTATGGGTAAGGCAAAGATAGGGCAAGGCATAAATTCTAATGAGATGCACCTGACATGAAAAAAAGTATAAACAAAGTAATGTGTTCCATATCAGTGCAAGTAGGAAGACCAGAAAGAATAACAGTAATTATGGTCACAGCCTTGCTCTAAAATCTCTGGTTATTTTGTAAACTTGTAATCCATGGAGGTCTCTGAGAAAGATGGCTTATTCCTACTTAGATTGAAGTGTCGTTAGTATATGAGAGCATCAAATGTGGTCAGAAATTGACTGATTAATATTGATACTAGCCTAGAAAAGGCATTAATATGAAAGTTCAGGATTAGGAAGATTAAAGCTCAAAAAACATTCAAGGATGTAAAAATTATGGGCACACCAAAGGTCTGAAACAGAAGAATTAAAAATTAAGAATTAAAAAGGGATAGATAGTAGGGAGGGTAGCTAAAACCAGTAGACCACTATTTAATGAGACAGAAAGAACACAGGGCATGTCAGTGTCTATTTTATCGCCCAATTCTATCTCAAGACTGCACTTCAAGGTGGAAAAAGAGCAAGGATAGCTAAGAAATTAATTAAACAATATAGCTTAGGAGATAAGAAGATGGTAGTGAACTTCTTTTCCTGATAGTCTTGTCTTTGTGGAATTTGTATTCAAAAGCAAGAAGTTCCCACCAGGTCCAACTCCTATTCCATTTCTTGAAAATATTTTGCAATTAGATTTGAAGAACATGACTGCTTCATTCTCATAGGTCCAGAGGTTGTATTTGGGGTTTGGATTCTAGCTGTGGATTTATAAGGAGACACAAAGGTTTCAAATTCAATCAGAACTCAAAGTGATTTAGAGTGCTAGGTCATGGACGGGACATAAGGGCTCTATAAGTGAAATCTCCATTAGCAATGATGTCAGGAATACATTGATTGTTTTGTCAAAACTGGTAGCAGCAGAAGAAAATTATCATTATGACCAAATCTGAACTATGTGTAATGTATCATACTCAGCTCTGGGGATATAAAAACAAAAATAAATCATTCAATTAATGAAACCTACTTTAGTACCTAGTGTGTGCCCTGCATTGTTCCAGGAATGAGAGAAATCTTTGAACCTTTTAAGGTAATATTTCCTGTCCTCCAGGAGCTTATGTTCTACCGGAGGGATACAATCATAGGCACACAAGTGGAAAGTAATTAAAGGAGAGAGAAAGCACTTGGAATAGGTTTCATCCTATGTATTGATATTCTTTTCACAGCTGGCTAAAAATTATGGCTCCATCTATACTCTTTAAATGGGAACTCAGCAGATTATGATCCTCTATGTGTATTACATCCTCAAGGAAGCTCTAGTTGATCAAGGAAATGTTTTTATACAGAGAAGAAATGGACAAAAAGTTAAAGATTTAGTGATTTGGGGCAAATATGGATTGTCTTCTGGTACCTAGAATGTCTCTGCCTCCCTATCAGTGCATGACACTATAATACTTTGCCAATTTATAATTTCTCTGAAGTCTTTTATGCACCATGAGTCTTCTCCATTTAGTAGACATGTCACAGTCACTGTTCATACGGTTTTCCTCATCCAGTTATTTTGCATCAGTTCAAGTTTTTCTCAGCTTTGCTATTCCAGAATTCAATTTGACACATTATTTTTAAGTTGTTTGGAGGGGCCTATTGAAGTATTCATTGGGGAATGCTGCCTCTACTCCACTCACCTTTGTAACCTCCCTCATACACATCCCTTTCTCTCCTCTGACATTCTATCGTGCAGAGGCAGGCCTTCAGCACTTCATAACTGGGAAATTGCATGTAAAATGCTGTTGGCTCTGCCTGCCTCCATTCTCTCCCCTCTTCAATCCATGTTCCCCTCCATGGGAGAGATTTTCCTAAAATAATTTTCCTAAAATGTTGGTCTGATCAGGTCATACCCTCTCTCTCTCTCTCTCTCTCTCTCTCTCTCTCTCTCTCTCTCTCTCACACACACACACACACACACACACCCCTCAATAAATTTCAGTGGCTTCCTAGGGCCTCTATGATTAAATACAGTCTAATATCTTTGCCATTCAAAGCCCATTGAAATCTAGCTTCTCTTGACTTTCCAGCCCTCTTATACCACACTCCCTAAACACATATTCTTTGATCTAGTGACACTGGCTTTCTGGATATTCAACAAAGATGTCACTATATCAGCTCCAGGCAATTTTTCTGGCTATACCGCAATGTTCTCCTTTCCCATCTCCATCTATTATCTTTTTTCTTCCTTGAGGTCCTAGCTAAAATCTTATCTGCTACAGAAAGCTTTTCCAGATTTCTCTTATCTCTAGGGACTTTCCTATGACAATTTTTCCTATTTATACTAAAGACAGGCCATGTGTGTGTGTGTGTGTGTGTGTGTGTGTGTGTGTATTTGTAAGTTCTTTCAGAGTAGACAGGAATTGTCTACTAAGCACAGATAGTTAAACTGATTATCTCCACTGACCATGGATGGGAAAGTGACTTGTCAAAACTCACCCAAGTTGATAACATTAGATGCAGGAAAGGACTCAGGTCCTCTGCCCCAAAAGTTAGATCTCTTTTCATGTTGCCATGCTGCTTCTGAAGTTATGATCCTCAATGTGTGCAAGTGGAGGCACACGTTTTCATATCACAGAGTTATTAGCAACACAATCATATAACCCATGTATCCCAAATTCACAAAAAAGCTATATGATACAGAATAAGATTATCCTTGAGGCTATTTGAAGAGAACAAACTAATACGGGTTTTGGAAGGATATTTTATAGATCTTCCTCTGAAACCTAACATTGGAATTGAGGATATGAATTAGAGCATGGTTACAGGCATTAATGAGAATGTTGCACATGAATATCTGTAAAGCAATTCCTAATATGTAATGACATACAAGGTATTCTACTAGCTTCTCTTGTTTTTGGAAATTAAGATCCATTTTAAACAATAGAAGGGAATGTTTTTTCCTTCAAGGACATTCCAGCAAAAAATATGAGAATTTTGAATCCAGAAGGAAATGCCAACTGGCTAGTTTCCCAAATCAATTTTGTCTTTCTTTTCTTTTCTTTCTTTTTTTTTTTTTAGCGAGGAAGAAAGCATAGTTCATAAAATGGTGGAATGTTAGTGATCCGAACCTCCTTGGAGTTGATTCTGATTTCATTTGGATCTCCAACTGATTTGAGGGTGAAGTTCTGTAGAATTGTGGTAAAGAACAAAAACAACTCCATTCTTGCCAGGCCCTCTCCTAGACAAGACCTTTTTCCTGGAAAGAAATAAAATTATAAATAGAAAACTTCACACGATATCATAGTGTCAGCCAAGGTAAAACATACTCATTAGACCTAGATATTTTTTGGGGGGGGAGTAAAAGAGAAGGATGTAGATGTGCAGAAATGGTGAAATCTATTATTGTGACATATAGTTCAATCATTAATGGTCACTAGGGGCAGAAAGGAATTCCCTCTTCACATCGTTCTTCCCACGGTGAGCCCTTGTGCAGAAGATCGTGCAATGGAGTCATAGATCCATAAAGAAGGGGATAGATGAGCAGCCATGAAGCTCAGCTCATCTGGCGAGGACTGGCAGAAGAAGTCAGGGCATAGGAAGACTAGAAAACAAAGTGAGTCACATGCCATAGTGGGCTGTCCTCAGAAGGAGCACTGGGAGAAAGCTCAGTGAGAGGAGGGTTAGATAGGGAACAGGATTCTCCCATTAGAGTGAGACGTGCAGGTGAGAAAGGTTTCTTTTTACCAATGGAAAAAGGCATGAAGTAGTCACTTTTTTTGAATTTCCCATTCTTATCCAGGAAGTGTTTGGGGTCAAACCGTTCAGGGTTGGGAAACTCTTTGCTGTCAAACAAGATTGGGAAGAGGAGTGGGAAGATTGTTGTGCCCTAAAGGGAAGAAATTAGAGTCAATTATAATCATGAATACTCTTGCTATGTCAATCCCAAAGACCTTCAGTGGCTCCCTCCTGTCTCTAGTACAAAATACACACTCCTCTTGTATGGTGGCAATTGGGACATCTAGCTACTGAGAACTTGCACAGGTTCTAGTCTAGCTTTTCACATTGATATCTGCATTATTGTCCCCATCACACCTTCTTTGGGATTCTAGCCTAAACTGGTCTAACTGCTATTTCCCATCCACAATGCTTCCTCTCTGCCCTTCTTGCCTTTATAATAGTTGTGGCCCATGCTTAGAAGGCACACCTTGCTCACTTCATCCTTTGAAAATCCCTAGTTTTCCTCACAGATTGACTTTGGGTTCCACCAAGGAAGCTTTGACTAAGACTTAAACTCTTTGTGCTCCCTCTCCCCTTACTTCCATGATCTATGCACTGTGTGTACACCTAATGCCCGTGCGAGAAATGCCTGTGTCCCTGGCAATGATTAAGGAAAGTAGGAACAGACCAGACTTCCTGCTGAGGGAGTTTCTTCAACAGAAAATCACTCTGTCAATCAAGTCATAACTTGGATGTGAAGAAGAGAATCGATACTTTGACTGGAACTTTTTGTGCTAAATTATGCTTTCTCCAAGAGAAGTCAAGGTCCTCAATAGTCAAACAACCTTCAATTCTTGTCTGGTGTCAGCAGAATGTGGCCCAGCAATCCTTACACAGGAGATTCTTTCTGAAGCCTTGAGGATTTGAATTGAACAATGCACTCAGGGGGTATATTAAATGTGAAAGTAGCTGGAACGCTCCCTTCTTTCTTTAAGGATGAATAATTCTGCTGATCCAATGCTACAAAAGCTCAGTCTAATTCAAATTCACTCAATCAATATTTTTAGTAACCCTGAAAAGCAGTTTTTGGGAATTTAGATCTAGGATTTAATCTTTACTTCAACATTTTAAAATGACCATAGGCAATTCATTTGAGTTGAAACTCAGTGTGCCCACCTGACAGTGGGACAGATAATAATATTTCCCCAATCCACTTAGCTGTCTAGTAAGAAGAAATGAAAAAAAATGGAAATTATTTTGAGCAATCTTTCCATTATTTTCCCTGTATATTTGCTTTCTCTGCTGTTGCTGTGGTGATTGGGAAGCAGGAAGAAACAAGATAAGAAATATCTTTTTCTCATTCCTCATTCAGCACAGCATCTAAGTTAGCTATATGTAACAGAAGACTTCCTATGAGATCATGACAATGGGACTTGATTTTCTCATGTCTAAAATGAGATCATTAAATCAGATTATAATTGAGATGTCTTCCAACACTAGTTCCCATTTCCCCATGATTACTGACCTTGGGGAGGAAATATTGTTGTAAGTGAATGTCCCGAGTCACTGCATGGGCCAGGTTGAGAGGTGCAATGTTAGCAAATCTTTGCACTTCGTGTACCACGGCATCCATATAGGGCATATCTTGTCTGTCCTTTATGGAAGGAGCTCGATTATGTCCAATCATACGATCAATTTCCTCATGAATTTTTGCTGCAGGAATAAAAACAGGAATAATCACTGGACTCTCGGGTCTTCTTGGAATGCCCAACAGAGCTTGTGTGGAGTATCTGCCTGATGATATGCTCTGCAATGATTCTTAGAGGGGCTCAGGGTCCTGTTTCTCCTCAGCAAAGGAAACAAAGGCTTTAGCAGCAGCAATGAGATAATTTTCTGTGGCTCAGTAGATAGGAATCAGGAAGAACTGTTTGCATTCCTCTTTATACATCATCTGTGTCAATTCAGCCACATCATTAAGTCTTTCTAAGACTGACTTTCCTCATCTGAAAAATGGGGATCATAAATTATGTGTCTTCCAAGGTTCCTTATACCTCAAATTCTCTCATTTTATGATTTGTGCAATGGAGCTAATAGCTGCATCTCCCTTAGAGAACATCAGATGAAATAATATATCAAGTGATTTGCAAACTTTACATCCTTTATATTAATGCCATTTAGTATTCTCAATGAAAGTAAATGTCTACATTTGAACTTGATAGTTTTGGAGATGACATTATCATCTTTATTTAACCCATTCACCAGATAAATAGATAGATAGTTATAGATATTTCCGTTCCTGACTCAACATCTAAGTTTCTGAGACACAGAATTTCAGCATTTGAAATGGCTCATTTTCCCTATGGCAATCATGCCTGTTATGCTGTTATCTATCTATAGATATTGATAACTACACTTTTAAAGAAATTGGGGTTAAGTGAAATACCTAGGGCCATACAGCTAGTAAGTGTTAAGTATTAGAGTCTGGATTTGAACTCAGGTCCTCCTGACTCCAGAGCCAGTGTCCTACGAATTGCCCCATCTAAATCCCCAGTTATCTTTTTTCTAATGGAATGAACAAAGGGTCACCAAGATTATGCTTGAGAACCTCCTGTGAAGAAGAATTCATTACCTCCAGGGCAGCTAACCAACTTTGGGAGAACTTTCATAATTAGCAAATCTTTCCCTAAATGAGGTTTCCATCTGTCAATTTGTAACTTCTCCCCCTGGTACCTAGTTCTGCTCCTGCAGAAGTAGAGCTGGTAGAATATAAGTCATTTGAGGAAATGGGATCTTTCATTTTATTCTTTTTGTCTTAAGCATAGAGCCAAAGTGCACAGAAGGAACTTTATACGTTTGTTAAAGTAAAATGAATTCCCCATGATAGAACTTCACATATTTAAATCTTACCCAAGTGTTGTATGGAACTGTGTGATCTGTTGCTGCTCTATGTGGAAGTCATACAAACACAAAGAGCAGGAAAGCGGGGCTAGCCCCTGAGCAAGGTACAGGGCTGGGAAAGTAAGCCTGGTCTATGAGCATGGCAATTCTTGTACTTTACCTTGGATCTCAGGATGCTTCAGAATGAACAGCAGGCCATATCTTAGAGTGCTGCTGGTTGTCTCTGTTCCAGCAACAAATAAGTTTACTCCAGTCATTACTAGATTCTCTAAGTCAAATTCAGAGTGGGGATTATCTTTTTCCTAGAACAGAGGTACAAATCAATGAAATAAATGAGAAACAGCAGGAAAACTCATTAGTAACCATATGAAATATATGAGTACCTAAAGATATGTCCTAGGAGCCCTCACCCACCTCCAACTCCAACTCCATTGCCAACTCCAAGAGACTAGAACCTGCTTAATGCCCTTAGGCTTCCACTGCTCAGCCACAGATCTGTCCTTTGCAGGAAACCTTCTCCCTCTCAAACAATACAGCATAATGGATAGAGCATTAGACTTTGAATCAGGAAGAACTGGATCTAAATTTAGCCTCAGCTAAGATGCATGAATATGACCATGGGAAAGTCACTTAATTGCTTATGTGTAACAGGAAAGAGTTGGATCCTTTTCAGTTCTCTATTTAATATCCATAATGTATAAGGTGTGGAAATGGCCTAATCAAGTAATTCATACAAAACTTTAATGAGCTGGTAAGTGACCCCTCATGCAGATATTTTTACTCCCAAACAGGACAACATCTTAATAAAACAAGAAGAAGAAAAAAATTCAGATTTTCAAAATGTGAAATTGTGAGAAAATGTTTATGGCAGAGAATACAGAATTTCACATTCTGTAAGGAAAGTGAATTTCATCCAATCAACCTATGAGTGAGCAGAAATTTCCTTTTTACAATCACCTTAAGTGGTCATCCAGTCTCACCTAGAAGTTCATTCAGCCTTGATCATTATCCCTTTCATGCAGAAATGAAATGTGTCTTTGCAATTTCAAAGCATTATTATGCATCCTTGACCTGGCAGTGGGGAAGCAAAAGTATTCTAATGGATCAGATTTTAAATTATGCAGCTGCAGAAGTCTTTTCCAACTCACAGATGCTGTGAAATTCTATGAAATATACAAGCTCATTGGATTTAGAGTTTGGAAGAATCTTGGAGATCACCAAAATTTTATACGAAGGAAATAGAGGCCAAGAAAAATCAAGTGGTTTTTTTTCAAGATCACCCAGGAGAAAATGAAATGGGGTGCATGATGGAATGGCCCAAATAGAAGAAGATTTGATATCAAGTTACCTGAAATATAAATGAAACTCCCAAAGTGTAATTTTTTTAAAGGGTGAGACAATGTTTGGGCAGAAATCAATTTCTACTCAACTCAAGTGGCATGAAGTGGAGAAATGAGCAAATTATTTAGACTCGGATATTAAAAAATGAATCTAGATGATTTAATCAAGAAAAACTATTCAAATATCTCTGATGAAACAGAAAACAATGCAGTAAATATTATAAGCCTCTCAGAAATAAAGGCCCGATACCCTAGAAAGAGCTGGATGACACAATAGATGGAGCACTGGACTTGGAATAGGAAGATCTGAGTTCAAATCTAACTGCAAACTTCTCTATTTTGTGAGTCTGAGCCAGTTATTTCATTTTTGTATGACTCCATTGTCTCATTTCTAAAATAACAATAATAATAGCACCTACCTCCTGAGGTGGTTGTGAAGCACAAGTGAGATGATATTTGTAAAATATTTTAGAAGTATTGAAGCATGACATAAATACTATAGCTATTATTATTATTATTAAAGTGATGACAAAAAAGAATTAAAAGACAAAAAAGGATGAAGAGTGGGCTAAACGACATGTCTCAAAAATTAAAAAGTGAATAGCCAATTTGGAACATATAATAGACAATGTTTTAAAGTGTATAAATTCTTTAAAGATGAAACTTACAGATTTGGTACTAGAAAATCAAGTAATTTTGACATAAAGATATAACAATCCTGGAAGAACACATTAGCTCTACAAGCCAAACGGATGTTGAAGATCAGACCTGAACAATTTTAAGAATTTTCTATATCTTAGGAACATAAAATTAATGGAAAATTAAAATAGGAAATTAAGTACATAATACTTAAATAACAGAACATGCACAGTTGTTAAAACATTGAGGACAAAGTATATAGATATAGATATAGATAGATAGATAGATAGAATTCAGAGACTATCCAAGAGAAAGAAGAATGAAGTTTAACACATATGTTCAACACTAAAGGAGTGTTTTGGGACAAAGAAAGTCCTTCACCTCTTCAGGAAAATAAATTTAAATAGGTCAGAACTACTCCTCTCTGAAAAATCAAAGAGATTAGAAGACATCAAAATCAAAGTAAATTAGGTTATAGTCATAAATAAGTAATCCTATAAATATGAGCTTGATCATATATAAAATAAGATATGCTTATATACATCAATGTGGTAAAAATGAAGAATTTTGAAAGAATAATCAACTCATCGATTCAAATACAGATGATAAAGAATGCTGCCTGCCTTCAGAGAGAGACAGTTGTTGGATTACTATGCAAAATGAGACACATATTTTTTGATATTTATTTTGTATGGAATTTAACTCTTCTTGATTATGATTATGTGATAATGAGGATTCTATCTCATCTTTCCTGGGTGGGAGGAAATACCCATTTGATTTTTAAAAAGAGTGTCTTAAAAGGGAGAAAAGGTGTTTTTCAAGCGTTTCCTAAAAGGAATCTCAAAGTGAGTCAGATATTTGACTTGGAAAACTTCAAACTATACAAGCATAAAGTAAATACATTTATAAGAAAGAGTAAGTAATGGAATCAATACTCTTATGCTTTTATGTCGATTCACTATTTAAAAAAACCCATTGGCTCTGAGCCACTGAAAGAAAGGTAAAAAATAAAGAGGCAGAAGGAACAAAGTAACATTGTATCTAGGTAGGGAGTTAAAGGAGTCTTGGTATCAACTGTGGAATAAAGTTTCTAGTGAACATTTTAATAAAATATATTTAATTCTGTGCTGTTTAATATATTAATCCATATATTATATCACTCAGTCGACAAATATGTAAGATATCTCCACTAAATGTGAGGCAGAGTACTAGGTAGTAGTGACATAAAGACAAAGGACAAAAATAAGTCTAGAACACATTTAGAGATAAGTATGTGTGGGATCTATACAAAATAAATACACAGAGATTTCTGGGTGGGACAGGAAGAGGGGGACAAATAAGGGAAGGCTCCTTAAAGGAGTTAGCAGGTAAGTGTAGAAGAATATTATGGCTACTAAGTGTTGAGGAAAGAGAATGAGAGAATTCCATGCATGGGAGCCAAACTGCATAAAGGCAAAGAGGGAAAAAATGGAATACATTTTATTGGAACCAGCAAGCAGGCCATTTTGGCTCAAACAGAGGCTGCAAAGGGGGAAATGCATCGCCAATCTATAAAGAAAGGCTGCAGCTACAGAGTGAAAGGAGTCAAAAGGCAAACAGATGTAGGTGCATTGTATCTGAAAGCCCTAAAGCATCTTGCTCATGGGAAGGATTCAATGATTCCCACACTTTATGCATGTTAAATTCGAAGATTTGTGAAAAATGGACTGAGAGTCTTGATGCTTGGAGAACTGTTAAGAGGGAGTTATTTTCTGGGTGAGAGATGATGCTGAACTGAAATAGGATGGCTGTGCTATGAATAAAAGGGCAGAATAGAGTTAATGATTACTGACATGACAGGAAGATTGGGGAGGGAAGGGAAGAAGACATTTACTTTCTACTCTTCCCTACTGCACTCCCCTTCCCCAATGGCATGTGTTATTGGACAGCTCAGATCCAGTGGGAAAAAGCATTGTTTGCTCAATACTCCCCAAATGATCGTTCCTTCTAGGGAAGTTTAATCTATTGAGAGAAATTAGGAAGGAATGAAGGAAATAAGCATTATCAGGCATATGCTATGTGCCATGTCCTGTACAAATATATCATTTGATCTATACAATGACACTGGGAAGTAGAGGGTATTATTATTTTCATTATAGAGTTGAAGGAATAGAGGCAGACTGATATGAAGTCACTTAGTCAGGATTATACTGTTATAAAGTGTCTGACTCCTTATTTGGACATAAGTCTTTCTGATTTCAGGCTCACTACTCTATCCATGTCATCCCCTAGCTACCTCTAGCAGTCTGAGTGGAACTATGTATGATGGGAATGTAGTTTGAGGACTAAATGCAAGGTTGGACTGATATCCTGGGACAATATGCATAACTTTTTATTATCAGGAGAAATAATAGGATACTATAAGTGCTTTATTTGTTTTCTGCATTTATTTGCACATTTTTTGGAGGCTTTTGTATCTTTTTCATTTTTCTGTGGAGCAAGCTAAAGGTCATCCTATTGCCGGAAAATAATTAACTATGAGTGCTTTTGTGGTAGCTAGTTATAACTATCATTCATAATATTAGTTAGCATTTATATGCTTACAGGTTTGTGGTCTGTTGCTGTTCAGGTATTTCAGTCATGTCTGATCCTTCCTAAATCCATTTCATCTTTTCCTGGCAAAGACATTGGAGTGGTTGGTCTTTCCTTCTCCAGTGGATCCATTTTCAGGCAATCAGAGGTTAAAGGATTTACACATAATCACTCAGATTGGAAGTGGCTGAGAATGGATTTGCATTTGGATCTTTCTTACTCCAGGTCTAGTGTTCAATTCACTGAGACATCCACTACTTGTATTTTAAAGTTAACAATATACTTTACAAACACATCAGTTTATCCTCACAATCACCCTGGGAAATAAATGCTATTATCCTCAACTTAAAGATGAGGAAACTGATGGAGTCAATAATAATATAACTTGCCCAGGACTACATAGCTAGTATCTGAAGTTGAATTTGATCTCATATCATTTTTTCCTATTTAGCGCTTGCTTTGTTACGTATTTTTTGCATATTATCTCTCCCATTTAATTGTAAGTTCCTTATGCTCAGGGACTATCTTTTGCCTCTTTTGTGTCTTCAGCACTATCTGGCACATAGTAGGGTCTTGATAAATGATTATTAATTGATTCCTATTATTATTCTCCAATATAATATCTTCTTCCAAATAGGAAAGCCTAGATCATGAGCTCATCTTCTAGAAATTCAGAATTCTTCTAATTTCCCTTACAGTGTTCATCTAAGGCGCAGGCATATACAAAAGGGATCAGTAGAAATCCAATGGATACCTTAGGGAAAATGGATGCATTGATATTTTCTAATGTCCCTTCCAATGGTTTTCTGTGGAATTATATGAGTGAAGACACTCAGTGGGGATATATATTAGCCTTAAACTATACCTCAATTGTGATGTGACACTTTATAATAATAAATAGTTATAGCTGAAAAGTCGAAGTATTTGTCCCCACCTGTTTCCCACCTCCTCTTGTTAAGTAGCATTTAAGTATCTCTTTTAAAGGCAATTTATTCTTTTGATTCTGGGTTAGATTTTCACAATTAGACTGTAACCCAGACTCCCCCAAACAATGGCAAAAAAAGGCCATGCTGGGGGGTGGGTTAGAGGTGTGGGGGGCTTAGGAGATTTCTGCATTCAGGCTGTTTAATCAGGTGTTTTGCAATTTATGCTTTGCACTCTTTTTGCTGACAAACACCTTGTCAAGTGCAGATGCCCTTTCTCATGAGAATACAATAATTTCCTTTTTGCTTTTTCTTACTCTGAGAGTTTGATTATTTTTATGATTGATACTGTCCAACATAGTTTGAAGAGTGTGACCTATAAGTATCTTGGAATATCAGCTTTGTTTAATGAGCAAGGTGCTTCCCCCATGCATCCTACCTGCTGCATTTTGGAGAGGTAGCAGTCAATGAAGTCTTGAGGGTTGGTGGGATGTAGTACTTTTTGATGCTCCTTTACTCTTTCCAAAATGAAATGTTTCAGTTCTTCCACAATTTTAAAATGCATTTTATATATTCCAGGGAGGAACAATCTGAATCCTGGTAAAAAGTTGTAGAGCTACACCCCCCCCCCAAACCCAAGCAAATACAATGTGAGTTTACTGTCATAAAGAGTTATCTCTATATCTCTAATTATAAATTATTCTATTCTATTTGTTTTTATTGACAAAGAGTGTTTTCTCTTGTCTTCTCCACACACTGAACAAAAAGAAAAACAAACCCCTTGAAACATATATAGATAGTCAAGCAAAACAAAATCCCTCTTTGGCAATAGCCAGAAACATGCATCACATTTTATATATGAAGTCCATCATCTCTCTGTCAGAAGGAGAATAGCATGTTTCATTTTGGTTCCTCTGGAATCATGGTGGGTGTTTATATCAATTAAAGTACATTAGCCTTGCATGATATTTATCCTCCTATTGTTTTTCTCATTGTATAAATTGGTTCTACTCACTTTTTTGGCAACCATTCATAAAGTCTTCACATGTGTACAACTGTACCTTTCATCATTTCTCAAAACATAAAATTCTGTTATATTCATATACCAGAATTTATTCAGTTATTCCCAATTAATGAAAAGCCCCTTAGTTTCCAGTACTTTGAAGCCCCCTAAAAAACCCTCTTTATTTCTTTGCATATAACTTTCAGTTTTACACACTTACTTCTTTTTAAATTTTTTTTTTTTGCATACTGGCCAAATAATGGTATTGCTACTTCATAAGACAGATATGATTTACCTAGTTCATAAGACAGATATGATTTACTAATTTGGAAGTGACACATCTAAATTGCTTTCCAGGTTACCTGAACAATTCAAAGCTACATCAACAGTTTGTCAATATGCTAGTTTTCCCACAACAATTTTTTTTGACATTTACCTTTATTTACATACATTTTGAAATACTTAATGAGGAAAAATTAGGTCTTCCCTACTTTTTTGAGAATATTATTTGAGACCAATTTTTCACACAATCTTTTCAGTAAAATAGTTGTGTGTGTGTGTGTGTGTGTGTGTGTGTGTGTGTGTGTTGTGAGTGTGTGAGTATATGTGTGTGTAGGGGGGTAGGTTTGAAGGCATCCATTCAGAGAGGACTTGGTATTGATTTGAAAAAAGGGAGAATTCTACCAGCCATCAGCAAACAAAACATCTTATCCTAATTGGACAGAACAAATTTCAGGATAATATACAATAGAACTAGAGAAGTCAGAAGCCATTCAATTTCAGGTGATTTCCATCTCATTTTTCTGACTGAAAGGAGCATGGACTAGAGAGAGAAACCTGGATAGGAGACAATGTTTCTTTGTCCTTCAGTTATGGGATGCCTCCAGTTATAATTAGCAAAGTATGATGCACTTAAATTCGAATAGGATTGTTGATGAAGACTGGGGAGAAGGGCAATTAATTAGAGACCAGAAAATGTCATGGAAGCTCAGTACTTGAAGTGAGAGGAAAAGGCACCCTTAGTGGGTAGAAGGAGGAGGAATGAGGATCCTTAGTTCTATTGGACAGAACAAATTTCAGGATAATATACAATAGAACTAGAGAAGTCAGCAGCCATTCAATTTCAGGTGATTTCCATCTCATTTTTCTGACTGAAAGGAGCATGGACTAGAGAGAGAAACCTGGATAGGAGACAATGTTTCTTTGTCCTTCAGTTATGGGATGCCTCCAGTTATAATTAGCAAAGTATGATGCACTTAAATTCGAATAGGATTGTTGATGAAGACTGGGGAGAAGGGCAATTAATTAGAGACCAGAAAATGTCATGGAAGCTCAGTACTTGAAGTGAGAGGAAAAGGCACCCTTAGTGGGTAGAAGGAGGAGGAATGAGGATCCTTAGTTCTGGTTTCAGTGAATGAAGCTTTGATCCTACATGTCCATCCATTGTAGAGACTAACCCATAACACTTCCAGAATCTGTAGGTTTCTTGACTAAGCTTTGGCCAGCTATCCTCCCTAATCCTTTCACAATGGTTTAGACAGGCTCTTTGTTAATAACTATTGTACTTGCCCACATCTATGAGCATTATCATACTTGAAATATCCTAAGATCTAATTGGACAATTCTCTCTATACCTTAAATATTTATACGATCTAGAAGTAATTCAGAGAATACTGGGAAAAGAATATCTCATTTCAGAGTCAAAGATATTGCATGATGTTATTGTCCTTGAGTGCATAATATATGAAGTGTGTGTGGGTTCCTGTGTGTTGGAGACCTTGTTAAGAGATGAGAGTCTATGGAAGATTGGTTCTGTTGTTGAAACTGAGTGAACAGCCACATAATATTAAGACAGCATTGGTCTTACCTGTGCCCATCGTGAATTAAGGAGCTGAAAGTTTTCATTTAACAATTTCAGCAGATGCATAAATTTCTCATCATTGTACTTGAATCGATCATGGAAGAGAATAGAGCAGATCACATTGCATGGGGCACAGGCAAGAATGGAGATGGGATCAGTGGGCTTACCTAATGTAGAGAAAAGTGAACAAAAGGGAAAAAAAACAAGTTTAACAGAAATGTTTCCAGTTATGTAGAATCCACACATTTCTTCTCCCCATGCCACATTTATTTCCCCTAAGGTTAGAAGATGTTCTCCTGAACAATTTCCTTTACCCTTATAGAAAACTAAATTAACTTGTGATATTAGAGTATGAGAAGAGAGAAGGGAGTTTTCTGGCCCAGCACAGTGATTGTCTTTTCAGTGGACAGAGGCTGACATATAGAATGATTGCTAAAGCAAATAGTATTTAGGCCTGGGGATGGGTATCTGGACCCCACATCCTCAGGAGGAAAGAAAAGAAAACCAACACTTTGTTTTCCTGAGTTCCTCCACCAGACATTGGGCTTCTTCTTGAACTCTTTCTTCAATGCTTCTTTTTCCCATCCCGAAGTTCCTTAGGGTCATAAGGGAAAATCTACGGACTTGTTTCCAACTCTCTCCATCACCGAAAGCAACTCCTAGACAAAAGAGAAGAACAGGACATTAGTCATTCTAATATTGAAGGTGGTGGAGAGCACAGTATATATGGTGGCCATGGGATTTTGGTCTAATTTATTGATCAAGTTTAATTTTATTCAATTGAAACCAAAATCCGATGCTACTGCATTTAGTACAAGTACTACCACGGGAAGGCTTTGTCTTAGCTGCTGAAAATAGACATTAAAAATGAAACCAATAACTTTTCTAGTATTCTATTTACCTCTTTGACTTCTTTCGTATTTATTTTGCGGTTTGATTTATCTAATTCTGAGAGTGCAAGGTTGAGATCTCCCACTATTATTGCTTTGCTGTCTATTTCTTCTTGCAGCTCTCTTAATTTCTCTTTTAAGAATTTAGATGCTACACCACTTGGTGCATGTATGTTTAATATTGATATTGCTTCATTATCTATGCTACCCTTTAGCAAGATATAGTGCCCTTCCTTATCTCTTTTAATTAGATCAATGTTTGCTTTTGCTTGATCTGAGATCAGCATGGCTACCCCTGCTTTTTTGACTTCACCTGAAGCATAGTAGATTTTGCTCCAACCTTTTACCTTTACTCTGCATGTATCTCCCTGCTTCAGGTGTGTTTCCTGTAAACAACATATTGTAGAATTCTGGCATTTAATCCATTCTGCTAACCGCTTCCTCTTTGTGGGGGAGTTTACCCCATTCATATTTATGGTTAAAATTACCAATTCTGTATTGCTTGTCATCTTGTTAACCCCTGTTTATGCTTTTCTCCCTTCTTTCCCCCTTACCTCCCTTGCCAGCATTAAACTTGTGAGCACCACTTACTTCTCACAGTCCTCCCTTTTTAGTATCCCTCCTCCCACCCTGTCTTAGTGTTCCTCCCCCTATTTTACTCCTTGCCCTCACAGTTTCCATATTCCCTTTGGCTTAGCTTATTCCTTCCCTTTTCACTTTTCCCTTCTTACTTTTTAATGAGGTGGGAGAAGTTTCATCATAAATTGAATATGTCTAAAGTTTTTCTCTTAAAGCCAATTCTGATGGCAGTAAAATACCCACTATATTCATCCCCCTCTATTCTTTCTCTCAGATATAATAGGTTTCCTATGCCTCTTCATGAGATGTAGTACCCCCACTTTACCTTTTTTCTGGTACAATGTCCTTTTCACCTAATTTCTAGAACAAGATATACATGTATTCTTTATACATCTTTATAGCAGAAATATAGTTCCCAAGATTTCTTTTTACCTTTTGAGGTTTCTCTTGAGTTCTATATTTGTAGATCAAACTTTTTGTTAAGTTGTGGTTTTTTCATCAAAAATATATGAAATTCGCTTATTTCGTTGAATGTCCATCTTCTTCCCTGGAAAAAGATGCTCATTCTGGCTGGGTAGGTTATTTTGGGTTGCATACCGAGTTCCTTAGCCTTTCATAATATCATATTCCAGACCCTTTGATCTTTTAATGTGGATGCTCTAGATACTGGGTAATCTTTATTGTGGTTTCTCTATAGTTGAATTGGGTTTTTCTAGCTGCTTACAGTATTTTTTTCCTTCGTTTGAGGGTTCTGGCCACTATATTTCTTGGTGTTTTGATTTTAGGATCCCTTTCAGGAGGTGATCAATGAATTCTTTCAATGTCTATTTTACCCTCTGTTTCTATGACTTCTGGGCAGTTCTCTTTGATAATTTCCTGGAAAATAGTGTCTAGGCTCTTTTTCTCATCATATTTTTCTGGGAGTCCAATAATTCTCAGATTGTCTCTCCTAGACCTATTTTCCAGGTCTGTTGTTTTCCCAAGAAGGTATTTCACATTTTTTCCATTGTTTGATTTTTTTTGGGTCTTGCTTGACTGATTCTTATTGTCTCCTCAAGTCATTCAATTCCATTTGTTCGATTCTGATTTTCAATGAAGTATTTTCTTCACTCACTTTTTTTATATCTTTTTCTAATTGTCCAATTGAGTTGTTTTGTTCTATGGAATTTTTTTCCATTTTGCCAATTTTATTTTTTAGAGAGCTATTTTCTGTTTCCAGTTCACTAATCCTATTTTTCAAGGATTTGATTTCTTTATCCACTCTGTCTTTAAATGAGTGGGATGACTTCTCCAGACTCTCTTCCCAAGCCTCTCTCTCCTTTCCCCACTTTTCTTCTAGCTCTCTTGTGAGAGCCTTTTTAATGTCTTCTATGAGATTCATCTGTGCTGAGGAACAGATGATCTCCTTCTTTGGGGTTTCACCTGGAGACAGTCTGTTTTTAGTCTCCTCAGGGTGTAGAGTCTGCTCTCTATCCATATAGAAGCTGTCATTGGTTACAGTTCTTTTCAATTTTTTGCTTATTTTGTCAGAAAAGAATCAAAGGCAAACTAGCAATGAAAGAAAGAAAAAAAAAACCCAAATGGAATCTGCTTTTTTGAGGGGAGGAGCTGGGTGGTGTTACCAAGCTTCCTCTACAGACTGCGGGGGGCAGCAGAGAGGCACTAGTAGGACTGTGCTGTGCCTGCACTCTGAGACCCTGAGAGCATGCTGAGACACTGTGGGGGAGGAGTGGCCAGGTCTTGGAGAGACTCCAGCTGTTTGGGGCTGTATTCTTCACCCCCCAATGTTTTTAGCTTCTCTGCTGGGCTACTGACTTGCTGCCAGGGCATAGTATCCAATCCTGTAGCAAAACTCTCCCCACAGAGACAGCTGAGATCACACCCCACCCCACTCTGGTCTGCTTGGTTGTGAGCTGCCTGCCTGCCACTGCCTGCCCTCAGCCTGTGCCCGATCTAAAACCGTCCCCACCCTTGAACAAAAACAGACCTTTCTTGGCAAATGTCAAGGATGTCTTCTTTTGGTAACTATTTGTGGGGTTTTTTCAGTCAAGCATTAATTCAGAGGCTTGTCATGAAATGAATTCTGAGAGAAAGCACAGAGCTTACACAGCTGTGTGCCTCCTCGCCGCCATCTTGGCCAGAAGTCCTGAAACCAATAACTATGCTCAGGATTGGAGTATTCCATTCTACTAGAAATATTCTGATATACCCTTTTGCTTTTCAGTCACTCTTTTGAATAAACTAATCTTACCTTTTTTTTTAATTACATCATCAAAAATGGGAATACTTCCTCTGTCTGCAAAAGCATCTCCTTGATCAATTAGAGCTTCTTTCACAATTTTATATCCATGTAGCACCACAATACGCTGACTTCCAAAATAAAGAGTATAGATGGGGCCATATTTTTCAGCCAGCTGTGAAAAGAATGCCAAGAAAGAAGAAAAATTCAGTGTAAATTTTTAGAGAGTTGGAATTTTTCCCCACAACTACCTTATGATGTTTCATATGCATGTGTATATATGTGTACCTATACATACATGGGATAGTATATCGTAAATTAATCCCCAGTATAAAAGGACCTAAGCTGTGGGATAACAAAATTTTATTCTCATTCTTTTTAGTTTGCTTTTTGGGAATCCTTTTTATTACATGGCACAGAATTTTTTTCAGAGTTTGATCCATTGGTACCTATCTTGGGTAAAAATGTTGTAAAAAGGCCTGCATTTGATTTGGGGTAGTTTGCCTATGGAAGATTTATAGCAAGACATGGCAAAATGCCATCCAACATGGAGAGGGAATTGCCATCTCCTCACAAAAACTATCTATTATTGTTGCCTCTCCTCTCCTTTTGAAATATTTGTAGTAATTCTGTAGTCATCAACACTTACTTCCAACTACCCTCACCAATGATTAATGGTCTTAGTTTACCCAAATTTGATGGCCTTTCCTCAATTCCTATTCTTCTACACCTCTTTACAACATTTTACTCTTTTGATTACCTTCTTTTCTCTTTACTCTCTTCTCTCTGGGTTTCTATAATTCTTCTCTCTTTACCTCCTTGTTCCACTTTCTCTGTCTCTGTCTGTATCTTTTCCCATTCCCTTTCCCTTTCTCATTTCCATTTATCAATCTCCTTTGCTGGATTAAAGTCTATATTTAACTACACATCCATTAGTTTTCCCCATAGTATTGTTCTGGGCCATCTTCTCTTCCCTTTCTGTACTCTTATACTTGGCCATCCCATAATTATTGTGTCCATAGCTCACAGATCTATACATCTTGAGTATATCATCCTTGAGTATATATAGGAATTCTACACTAAAAAAGTATAACATAGGGCGGAGCCAAGATGGTGGAGAAGACACAAGCATCATTCTAAGATCTCATTTTACCCTTACTACTAATTACCAAATTCAGCCTTGAAATAGTGCTTGACTGGTAAAATCCACGAATACTGGGAGTACAACAAATCATCAGCTGAAAATAATCTGGAAGATTGCCAGAACAGGTTTATCCAGATCGGCAAGAGGAGGCCAGTGCAGGCAGGGAGGTAGAACACAGAAACTAGCACACTGAGCAGAAGGGGTCAGGTGGAGATTTTGCAGGGAAGACTCTACCACAAGTTTGCTGCTCTGCTTTGGTTGCAAAGCAGTAGATCAGTAGGGAAGTTACAAAAAGGCCAAAGGTAGAGTGTACTCCAAAAAACATCAGAATCTAACAGGATATGGCTACACACACCCAGCACCTGAAGTGACTCAGCACGGACCACAGCACAGCTGTGAAGCTGCATTCTGCAGCTCAAGGCTTTTGCCCATGGTAGCCACAAATCTGCACATCACTGGAGCTCTGCCTGGGGCAGGCACAAATCTGCAGGGTGGGGGCCACTCTGCCCGGGGCAGTGGAACTTCTGCAGTGCAGCCTCGCTTCCCAGGGCAGAGAAAATTCTGCTATAGGTCTCTTCCCAGGGCACTTCTGCAGCTCAGCCTCTCTTTGGAACCCATTTTGCCGAACAGCTACTGTCCATTTATTTATCCCTGTTCTGTAAAGGAAGCTGGTAACTTCCTTGCCCTGAGGGCAGATCCTAAGGGCTTTTAAAAAATGAGTAAAAAAGGCAAGTGAACTCTAACCATTGATAATTTCTATATGGAAAGAGCAGGTTTTTCAACCACAAGGAGACTAATAGCAGACAATTTCCAGACAAAACCCCAAAAGTTATGTAACCTGATCTCCAACACAAAGGCTCTCCTAGAAGAAATTAGAAAAAATCTTAAAAGAAAGCTAGACGAAAAATGGGGAAAACAAAGAGAAGCTATACAAGGAGAGTACAAAAAAGCATATAACTCACTTAAAAAAAATTTTGATAAAGTGGAAAAAGAAAACAACTTCCCGAAATGTGAATCGGAAAAGTTTGAGAACCCCCAGGGAAACAGAATTTGTGAATTGGAAAAGATAAAGAACTCCCAGGAAAGTAGGATTTGTGAATTGGAAAAAGAAAATAGCTCAGTAAAAAAAAAATTTACTGAAATGGAAAAAAATTCCATAGAGCATGTTTTGAGCAAAATTGTTTTGAGCAAAACTCAATTAGATATATACAAAAAGAAGTTTAAAATAGTTCATGAATAACTCATTAAAATCAGAACTGAACAAATAGAAATGAATGATTCATTGAAACATCAAAAATCATCAAGCAAATTCAAAAAATGAAAAAAATAGAAAAAATGTTAAATATCTACTTGGAAAAACAACACCTGGAAAATACATCTAGAAGAGATAATCTGAGGATTGTTGTCCTTCCTGAAAATTACAATGAAAAAAAGAGTCTAGACACTATTTTACAAGAAATCATCAAAGAGATCTGCCCAAATGTAATAGAATCAGAAGATAAAATAGGCATTGAAAGAATTCATCAAACACCCTCTGAAAAAGATCCTAAAATTAAAAACTCCAAAGAATATTGTGGCTAAATTTCAGAACTATCAGACTAAGGAAAAAAAAATATTACAAGCAATAAGAAAAAAAAAACAATTCAAATACCGAGGAGCAAAATAAGGAACTTTCAGGATCTAGCTGCTTTTACATTAAAGGATCAAAGGGCCTGGAATCAGATATCCCAAAAGGTAAAAGAATTTGTAATGCAGCCAAAAATAAACTACCCAGCTAAGCTGAGCATTTTCTTCCAGGGAAAAAAATGGGCATTTAATGAAATAGGTGAATTTTATTTGTTTCTAATGAAAAAACCAGAGTTAACTACTGGGCTTATATTCCAAAGAAATACTAAAAAAGGGAAAGGGACTTGTATGTACCAAAACATTTGTAGCAGCCCTTTTTGTAGAGGCTAGAAACTGGAAAATTAATGGATGCCCATCAATTGGAGAATGATTGGGCAAATTGTGGCATATGAATGTTATGGAATATTATTTTTCACTAAGAAATGACCAGCAGGATGAATACAGAGAGGCTTGGAGAGCTTTACATAAACTGATGCTGAGTGAAAAGAGCAGAACCAGAAGAGCATTATACACTTCAACAACAATACTGTATGAGGAAGTATTCTGATGGAAGTATATCTTCAACAGAGAGAAGATCTAATTCTGTTCCAATTGATCAGTGATGGACAGAATCAGCTACATCCAGAGAAGGAACACTGGGAAATGCGTGTAAACTGTTTGCGTTTTTGTTTTTCTTCCCAGGTTATTTTTACCTTCTGAATCCAATTCTTCCTGTGCAAAAAGAGAACTGTTCAGTTCTGCACACATATATTGTATCTAGGATATACTATAACATATTTAACTGCCTGCCATCTAGGGAAGGGGTTAGAGGGAGGGAAGGGAAAAATTGAAACAGAAGTGAGTGCAAGGGATAATGTTGTAAAAAAAATTACCCATGCATATGTACTGTCAATAAAAAGTTATAATTATTTTTTTAAAAAGAAAAGAAAAAACCAGAGCTAAACAATAATTTTAACCTCCAACTATAGGACTCAAGAGAAGCAGAAAAAGGTAAAAAGAACAACTGAGAACTGTATTTATGTTATGGGCATACATAAAGAATGCATGCATAATTTGATTTTACTGATATAAAAAAGGAAGTAGAAATTGAAAGGGGATAGTATCTGAAAAAGGGAAAAGGGGAGATAAAAAGAGGGAAATTATATCCCATGAAGAGGCAAAGGAAATCTATCATATCTGGGGGAATTTAGGGAGGGGGAGGAACATTGTGTGAATCTTACCCTTATTAGATTCAGCTCAAACAGAAAATAATAGACCTATTTGGTTTACAGAGAAACTTCTCTCACCTCATTAAAAAGTAGGAGAGGGAAAGGGAAAAGGAAAAGCTTAATAAGGCAAAGGTATAAGAAAGGAAAAGGGACTCAAAGGGGGTGGGAGGGATTCTAAAGAGGGAGAGCTGTGTGAGACAAATGGTGCCTATAAGTTTAATACTGGGGAGGGGGATAAGGGGGAAATGAAAAAGAAAAGCATAATCTGGGGATAATAAGATGGCAGGAAATACAGAATTAGTCATTTTAACCATAAATGTGAAGGGAATAAACTCTCCCATAAAGTGGAGACAAATAGCAAATGGATCAAAAGTTAGGACCCTACAATATGTTATTTATAGGAAACACATTTAGAGCAGGGAGATATATACAGAATAAAGGTAAAAGGTTGGAGCATAATCGATTATGTTTCAGGTGAAGTCAAAAAAGCATTCTTATCTCAGATCAAGCAAAAGCAAATATTGATCTATTTAAAAGAGATAAGGAAGGAAACTATATCTTGCTAAAGGGTAGTATATACAATGAAGCAATATCAGTGCTAAGCATATATGCACCAAGTGTTATAGCATCTAACTTCCTAAAGGAGATGTTAAGAGAGTTGCAAGATGAAATAGACAGCAAAACTGTAATAGTGAGAGATCTCAGGCTTACACTCTCAGTATTGGATAAATCAAACCACACAACAAATAAGAAAGAAATGAAGAGGTAAATATAATATTAGAAAAGTTAGATATGATACATCTTTGGAGAAAACTGAATGATATAGAAAGGAGTACATTTTCTTCTCAGCAGTTCATGGAATCTATTCAAAAATTGACCATTTATTATGACATAAAGACCTCAAAATTAAATGCAGAAAGGCAGAAATTGTAAATGCATTATTTTCAGATCACAATGCAATAAAAACTATATTCAACAAAAAGCTAGGGGTAAATAGACCAAAAAGTAATTGGAACCTAAACAATGTCATTCTAAAGAATGACTGGGTGAAACAGCAAATCATAGACACAATTAATAATTTCACACAAGAGAATGACAACAATGAGACCACATACCAATATTTGTGTGATGCAGCCAAAGTGGCAATAAGGGAGAATTTTATATCTTTAAAGGCTTACTTGAATAAAATATAGAAAGAGAGAATCAATGAATTGGGCTTGCAACTTAAAAAGTTAGAAAAAGACCACATTAAAAAAAAACAATCAAATACTAAACTTGAAATTCTAAAATTAAAAGGAGAAATTGATAAAAATTGAAGGTAAAAAAGTATTGAATTAATAAAAAAAACTAAGAGTTGGTTTTATGAAAAAACCAATAAAATAGATCAACCTTTGGTAAATCTGATTAGAAGAAGGAAAGAGGAAAATCAAATTGTTAGTCTTAAAAATGAAAAGGGAGAATTTTCAACCAATGAAGAGGAAATTAGAGCAATAATAAGGAGTTACTTTGCTGAACTTTATGCCAATAAATTTGATAACCTAAGTAAAATAGATGACTACCTCCAAAAATATAGGCTTCCCAGATTAACAGAGGAAGAAATAAATTGCTTAAATAGTCCCATTTCAGAAAAAGAAATAAAACAATTTATTAATCAACTCCCTAAGAAAAAATCCTCAGGACCAGATGGATTTACATGTGAATTCTACCAAACATTTAAAGAACAATTAGCCCCAATGCAATATAAACTATGTGAAAACGTAGGGAACGAAGGAGTCTTACCAAATTCTTTTTATGTCACAGACAGGATACTGATACTTAAATGAGGTAGGTTGAAAACAGAGAAAGAAAATTACAGACCAATCTCCCTAATGAATATTGATGCTAAAATCTTAAATAAAATATTAGCAAAAAGACTACAGAAAATCATCCCCAGGATAATACACCATTATCAAGCAGGATTTATACCAGGAATGCAGGGCTGGTTCAATATTAGGAAAACTATTAGCATAATTGACTATATCAATAACCAAATTAACAAAAACCATATGATCATCTCAATAGATGCAGAAAAAGCATTTGATAAAATCCAACATCCGTTCCTATTAAAAACACTTGAGAGTATATGACTAAATGGACTTTTCCTTAAAATAATCAGTAGCATCTATTTAAAATCATCAGTAAGCATCATATGTAATGGGGATAAACTGGAACCATTTCCTATAAGATCAGGAGTGAAAAAGGTTGCCCACTATCACTATTACTATTCAATATTGTATTAGAAATGCTAGCTTTGGTAATAAAAGTTGAGAAAGAGATTAAAGCAATTAGAGTAGATAATGAGGAATCCAATTTATCACTCTTTGCAGATGACATGATGGTATACTTAGAGAACCCCAGAGATTCTACTAAAAAGCTATTAGAAATAATCCACACCTTTAGCAAAATTGCAGATACAAAACAAACCTACATAAGTCATCAGCATTCTTATATATTACTAACAAAATCCAACAATTAGAGTTACAAAAAGAAATTCCATTTAAAGTAACTGCCGATAGTATAAAATATTTGGGAATCTATCTGCCAAGAGAAAATCAGGAACTAGATGAGCAAAACTACAAAACACTTTCCATGCAAATAAAATCAGATCTAGCCAATTGGAAAAATATTAAGTGCTCTTGGATAGGTTGAGCAAATATAATAAAGATGACTACTACCTAACAACCTAATACTACCTAAACTAATCTATTTATTTAGTGTTATACCAATCACACTCCTAAAAAACTACTGTAATGATCTAGAAAAAAATAACAACAAAATTCATCTAGAAGAATAAAAGGTCAAGATTTTCAAGGGAATTGATGAAAAAAAAATCAAATGAAGGTGGCCTAGCTGTACCCAAACTAAAACTATATTATAAAGCAGCAGTTACCAAAACCATTTGGTATTGGTTAAGAAATAGACTAGTTAATCAGTGGAATAGGTTAGGTTCAAAGGACAAAATAGTCAATAAACTTTAATAATCTAGTGTTTAACAAACCCAAAGACCCCAGCTTTTGAGATAAAAATTCACTGTTTGACAAAAACTGCTGGGAAAATTGGAAATCAGTATGGCAAAAACTAGGCATTGACCCACATTTAATACCATACACCAAGCAAAATAATTGTATGGATATGTATACATATATGGTATTTAACATATACTTAAATATATTTAACATGTATTAGTCTACCTGCCATTTTGGTGAGGGGGTGGGGGGGAAAGAGAGGAAAAATTGTTACAAAAGGTTTTGCAATTGTTTATGCTGAAAAATTACCCATGCATATATCTTGTAAATAAAAAGATATAATAATAATAATAATAAAACAAAAAAGTATAAAATAAAATTCTTTATCCTTACACGAAAATCTTCCAAATTTCCTTACCTATGGCTAAGGTACCAGTATATAAGAATAGATTTGACCTCATAATTTACAGACTTTAATGGTTCTCTGTTACCTGTGCTATCAAATGTAACTTTTTTTTTTAACATTTAAAGTACTTTACAACCCAGCTAGAATTTATCTGTCAAGTGTCCTTATCCTTCTTCATCTGTTTCATGGTTCAGGCTAGCTGATACTACAGGGCTTTTGTAGTTCCTATGCCTAGGATCCATTTCTTCCTTGACTCTTAGAATTCCTAATTTTCACAAAGCTTAGCTCAAATGACACTTTCTTTGCGGGTTTTTTTCTAGGCTTTTCCAATTGTTGGTGCCTTCCCCTCCACAGATATTACCTTACATTTATTTTCAACATAGTTTTATAAGCTTCCTTTGCAAATTGTTTTATTGGCCTATTGGCTCACTTCCCCATTCTGTATCCAAAGTAGAAGTTTGGGTCCTCAAAGGAGTGTGTGCCAAATCTCTCTAAGTTCTGTAAGAAGAGATTGAACACAAAATTACTGTACCATTGCAGTGAGACATATATGCAGGGAAATATGTAGTTAAAACAACTTACAACTTTGAAACCATTTGGAATTTCCCCTCACATAGGTTCCCAAATCATGAGTTAGAGGGTGCATCTACTGATAAGTTGAGTTGCTCTGAGGAAGTTTCCCTCAATCAATGTACTTTCACACTATCCCATTGCTAAGACAGACTGCTTCCCCACTTCAGGTTGGGTGCACATTTGATCCTTTCCAACACCAGGGGATAAATTGGGGGGAGAACAGGGTGAGTAAATTTGTTTGTTCACAGGTCTAAATTTCAGTAAAAGCTTTCCTTCCATATTGTCATAAATTTGGATGTTTAAACAGAAAGCTAATAGAA